>NC_139839.1:21654740-22254740 GCF_963691815.1 Echiichthys vipera | reverse complement strand
AAGCTTTCAAATATAATTTATTCATGGGTGTGTAGCTTCGTAAATTAGTACAATGGCATGCTCTTAGCAGGTGGGAGGAACAAATCCTGGCAATCCCTAAAACCAATATTGCACCATGTAGCTTCATCATACATTGCAGCAATGACACACATTTTACCTCACAGATGAAAGCAACACACAAACATGGAGTTTCATGTGTCAGCGGCCTATTTTGATTCATAACCTTGTTATCTTATGCCACAGATTCAACGTTACTCATCCTTGGTGTTGTTGCATATTTGCAGCCGACACTTGAACTTTATATTAATTGCCTTATCCTCAAGCAGTGGTTATTACCGAGGTTGCCATAGAGACAATCATCGCGAAACACGGGCCACTCCAGCGTAGCCTGTTTCATTAGCATGTGTGTCCTGCAGCACAAAGTTAGCAAGAGCTCAATGAACGCTAAGGGCCATGAAAATTGTCGGGACTGCAGTTGGTCCTAATTCACCATCATAAGGCTTCCCTCAGGCTGAACTGCACACAAACACACACACACACACACACACACACACACACACACGCACGCGCACACACACACACACACACGTACACACACGTACACACACATACACTGCTGCTTGAATAACCACGGCTCCCAGGCAAACTCCCGGCTAGCTGAGACTATAATTAATGACGAGCTCTGTGATCCTGTGTCAGTATGGAGAAATTCACTTTCCCACTGATACCATGTGGCATTTTATTCACAGACATTTGTCATTAACATAAAGCCACCTAATCCATGATATATTAATGGAGGGGGATTTAATTGAATGAAGGGCAAGATAATTATTGGGGGTTTTCTTTCGGTCAAGGCTAGATACAAGAGGTGACAGGCATAAACCTGGATGTCGGTACGTGCTGTTTTGTCTTTCCCACTGCTGCTTGTGCCATGTTATAATGCATTGAGATGAATTAAATCAATGCTCCTGTGGGGGGCTTGAGATGGTAGAGATGGATTAGACTTTTCTTCCACTAATTTTTCTAGCCGCCCCTCCTTCCCTGAGCGTGACTGGGCCTGTCAGGCAGCAGGGCCTCGTTAAGACTGCGGGGTAATGGTGGAGCTACGACAGATTGCTGTAACTGCAAGAGAACTGCTGGACTTTATAAAAAAAAAAAAGGGGGGGGGGGGCACTTCAGCCATCTGTCAAGTCATCCCCTGCCTGGGTAGTTGCTCCTGGTTTGAGAGCGATGTAAAAAAAAAATAATTCTGATGTCTAATGGAACAGTGGCAGGCAGCAGCTCGGCTAATGATGACAGAATACAAGGAGACCAGACAACCGCGCTGACCAGCTCCACTACCACGTCAGGCTGCACGAGCTCGCCTGGCAGACAGTTGCACTTGAAGGACAGTGACCACTCAGCTGAGTGTTAAAGCTCTGGACGGACTCGAGTCATCTTGTTAAGCTATAATAAACGGAGAATCTCATTTGCCAGCTTGGCTCGGCACAGCTCCCTTTGCCTTTCCAATTTCTAATGTTCCTCTTTAAATGAGAGAGTATGAGTGCATGTGTGCAGGATTAAGGGATAGAGCGGGGGATGAAACACAGGGATAGAGAGGGTGAGCAATGCCAGGCATTAGATACAATTAAAATGGTGGCTGGGGTTTGTTTTCATTTGTTGTGGATATAAGCCAGCAGGCTCAGACTCTGCGTCACCCCTGAGTCCCCGTCCTGACTGAGGTCTCGGTGAAGGATTAGGCTGCGGGGCAGGTTGGATGTCTGCCTCCTTCTCTAACACTGACACTCCCCTTCCTTTACACAAAGCCCAACCCTATCCAGCAATGCTCTTTTCCAGAGAGAAGACCAGGATAAATAGTCTGTCATGAGTGATGGCCTCACCCTGGGAGCCAATTAGACTGGCTCAGCAATTAAAAGTGTCTGTTCATTTGGCAATCCAAGGCCCGGCAGCATCCCCCCGTCATTTGTGCACTGAGTGCACTGCCGCTGCAGGGAACATTGCCCTTTAATGCATATTAGATGTGCTATAGGTTATCTGTTAGAGTAGCTCTTGGAGGAGATGGTACAGTACGTAACTGAAGCACCATGAACAACATCCTGTCGTCTTTCCATCCGAAAACACTGCATGTACTGAATGTCTCAACCAGTGCTGAGTGTCTACCTTTAAGCAGGTTTTGCTCCCTTATGATAACACAGTTCATTGCATGATTTAAAGCTCAATGTCTGCTCTGCATGCAAGGGTGCAGATTCTATTTCAGGGGTGTTTTTCCACACTAATTGCAGCCAAATAATTGTGCACAATTTGAACTCCTGCGGTGTCTGAGGCCTTTTCCAACTCTCTAATGAGCACTCTTCACAGGGCTTCACTCACCCTTCACATTAAACACATACACCCATATATACACCTAAGCAATGCAGGCACACACGGACACACACACCAGAGAGGCGTGTGTATGCTTGGTCTTCTTCTTATGCATGCATGTGTTCCACCAATAGTGAGAGCTTTTTAAATACTGTTGTGGAATTCAGTCAATGTGGGTCAATCAAGAAAGATGAAGAAACAATAAGATCGGCTTTCTACCTGGAGTTTATTTCCTAATCATTTCCTTGCAAGGAAATTCAAGACGCCTGCACAAACGGCTCCCGCCAGGAAGAGTGCCCTGAAGGTCAGGTTCTGTAGAGTTTAAATACAGATAGCACAAACAGCCCAGCTGGCATGCCGTTTACAGCAACGTATCAGAGCACAAGTGCGACTTGTCCTGTGTTTTGGGTTACACAGAGTCATAATTATAGTCATAATTATACATTTCAAACCCACTTGTATAGGATAAAGGGAAGTATCTTCACAAGATGTACAGGGCTGTACATTGCAAGTAAAGATAAAGAAAAACTTCTGCATCACAAGGAGATAAAGAATGTGTTTTGTCCCCTACCATGTTAAAAACCAACCCAAAACATGATAATTGTAATTCCCGTCACAATACAAGATAGCAGATATTACTTCTTCTGCTTAAGGCCAAACAATTTGATGTGTGTTTTCTATCTGTTGTTTTAAAGCTGAGTAGAGTGGTGTAGCCTGGCACAAGGAAAAAAGATGCGACAAAAAACAAAGATGCATAACTGCAATTTGTGTTTGTGCAGCTTAATACAAAGACAGAACCGTCTACAGTAAAGAGACAGACAGCAAAGAGGTTTTCTGTAGTAGTCAGGAGCTAAATTGCAGCATTTAGGCGCTACTGCTGTAATATTGCTTTAATAACATCTGCAGTGACACTTCTCGAATTGCTAGAGATGTGAGTAGCTTGGATCTTATTAAGAGAGCTGCTCTCAGAGCCTCCAAGGCCAGAGCAAATAACTATCTCTGCACTGATGGAGGTTTTCCTGCAAGCCAAAGCCTGTGTCATAAGACGATAAGCCTGTGTCCTATACGACTGAAAATTGGAGGGAAATCATCTTGGGGAGAATGACCCATTTTATACACTGTCTCTTCAGGGGACAATGAAGAGCCAATATAGCAGCTCCTGGACAAAAAAGGGCTTCAAATTGTGTTGTTACAGGCGGTATTAGAGAAGATGAGCAATCAGAAAGTGGCAGTGGCAGATTGTGCTGCTCCAGCCATTGATCTGCTTACACCGTGGGGGAGGTGAAAAGGGCAGCTTTATATAGTGAAAGAAAAGGTGCACTCTTGCTTTGCTGCTCTGTCTGTCTGGTCTATCTAGTACCTGTTATCTAACCAGAAACTATATGACTGTGGAGAGCATCAATTGAAAATCCTCTCCACTTGAGAGTTAAACTATTTCGCTGTTGCTCGGTACGTCGTTTTAACTCAACCTCTGAAATAGAAATGTGGGGGTGTTCGGGTTTGCCTTCCCATGTTCCCAGCATCATTCAATCTCACTAACTACATTGGCATCACATTGCCTCTGTACTCTTTGCAGCAGGATTGATGACTGCAGAGTTTCATAGGTGCACAGCAGTGCCTGGGGACAAATTGTGGTGGAAAAAGGCTCTTCAGACATCACTGGCAGTCAGAGCGGGCTCACACACACAAACGCACAGCAAACATGCAGGCCCGTCCTCTTCAAATCGATGAGTGTCAGCGTAAGGATGGTCTCTGGTCCACAACTATTCATTTTCCAGGATCGTGAGTTAATAGGGGGAATCTGTGGGTGCTCGGAGCTGTCTAATTACTCCAATCAATTTCTTTAATCGTGGTGATTTTTCATGGCCGGGGTGGCGGGGAGCCCCTCGCTCTGATCGATGTGCCCTGTCTCTCTCTGCCAAAATCACTGGGACTTTGCTGCTGTCGGCAGCGGGTCTGGGCTAAATGGCTTTCATTTGGCCCCACTTGGCTAACTCTGGCCTCCGAACAGTCCTACCTCATACACACACATGAACATACACAGGTGCCATGCTCAGATTTACATTCATTTCAGTTTGAATTCGGTGTTACCCAGCCTTGCTGAGAATGACCGCTCCAATCAGCTTCTGCTCTGCGTTGGGGCAGAACAGATGGTGTGTGTGGGAGGAAGCAGCTACCTTTACAGCTGTAAGAGGTGCTAATTAAATGTGCAGAGGAGAGATGTGTTGTTTCAGTGTGCTCATCCCAATAACTGCTGACAAATATCCAATATGTGGCCATCAATTTTAATAAGTCTTAGTCTTTAGACAAAAATGCTTTTCTACTGTCATTTTTAGTCATTTTTATCCTTCATACTTCTAGTATACGACAACTCAAACTGTCTTAGTCCAGTATTAGTCATTACATTTTCAACTTTAAATCATTACTTTTATTAAAAATGTTTTCTCTCTTAATCTTGTCAGCTATTTTTTGATTTTGTCTTATTCCTGTGTTAAATGTCATTTCACATTATATTAAGCATTTCAGTTAATCTAGTCCAGCCAAAATCAAAAGATTTTTCACTGGTTGAATGATTAAGAATGCAGCTTTGCAATTACTCTGAGTCCTCTTGACTTTGCTCATTATTGACGCATGGTTCAGTCGCACACATCTGACCCCTTATGAGAGCCAAACCTCCCGAATCCGACCTGCATACCGCAAACTTTATGCATTATAACTGCACATTTGAGCACTGAGGACTGAGAAGGACTGAGTTGTTGTTGGACATATTTTGTCATAATTATCGTTAATGAAATGAACACCGATGGCCATTTACACAGATTGATTTGGACCTCAATATTTTATTCTTAAATATGATTCAAAAGTTTGGTGATCATGTAATAAAGAGTTTTTAGTCTTCTTTCCTCAGACTTCTTTTTAGGTTTTTATCTGTGCAGGTGAAGCCGCACAACGTTCACCAGGTTCCTGCAGGCTTTCAGGAGCTGTGGGGGATTCTCCTGGCTCAAACCTCTAAACCTCAGACTCATTGTTAAAGCAGCGCCACTGCTGGGAAGACAATATCTGGCTTTGGTCAGTGAGCTAGACCCATCAAAAAAGAAAAAAACGATTTTGCTGTGCTTCACGCTGCAAAGCTGTGCAGAACTTCAGAATCGAGCAATTTGATGGAGGAGGAGAGAGAGGACAGAGAGGAGGAAATTCTGAAGGTCATATGTCAACAGGGGCTTTAGCTTCCCAAGCTCCGACCCCTCTTTTCTTGCTTTAGCCGGAGTGTCAACAGAGGTATCTGCTGGCGCTAACATCTTCACCATCATCAGCATTCAGCACGATGTGAAGGAGAAAGCCGTACGGGCAATGCATCTGTTTGAGCAGAGTGCATTCAGGCAGCGTCCTTTCTGAGCCTTCTCACCCTTTCACTTATTGTACATCCTTTCTTGATACACAATAGACAGCTGCAAGCATGAGGGGACTGCTCTAGAGTTATTGTGAAGCGGCTAACGTGTGACTATGGCTCCTGCGATGTGCATGGCAAGCCATGAATATAAAGTGTGTGTTCGTGGCCTCCATTGTGCTGAGTTGACAGCTACTGGGCTGAGAGATTGTCGTACAGCGGGACCTTATGGTGCTGTCACAGCGGCTGGCTTTTGGGCCATCTTCCAGCTATTTCAGCCCTCCATCGCACTTCTCCTAATCTCATTCTCCGCACCACCAATGCGCTGATAGCACTAAACTCAGAATACATGGTATTTGGCTGCTATATTTAATCTGAGAACAACAAACACTCTTCAGACTAATGCCATTTCCACGCTGAAATGAGCCACTGGCTGATTTAAAATCCAGTTTGTAAAATTGGTGCTGCCATGAGCCCCCCGCTCAGAAGAGAGAGAGAGAGAATCTGTTCTGCCAAGTAAGAATCTGTGTTTCAGCACTGAGTGATGGATAGCTCCCCTGTACTCTCACTTATTGCAAGTGGAGCTCACATGCCAGATGTTATCACCTATTAAACAAGAAAATAAACTGCAAGCCCCCACATACTTCTGTTTTTCATAGTGGGAGTCAGGTACCTTAGTTCCAACTCAATGGACAAATCTTAATGCTAGAGCAGGGTTTTAAAAAAAAAACAGGAAGTATAATTTTGCCGTGCAGACACGTCTTGCCATGTTTATTAGCTTTTATTTGTTTACATTTTGGAAAATTGGCACTGTTAAAGGAATACTTAACCCTCAAAATGGTGGTTTGTTACTCACTGAGTGTTGCCCTTAAACAGATGCTTTTGTTGCAGGCCTCCACAGTGAATGGAGAAAGTCTCGATGCAGTAAAAAATGCATGTTAGTGCATGCGGCCTTGATAAAAGATGCTACCAAAGACGTTATATCGTCATATCAGTATGTTAAGACTCGAAGAGATGATGAGTTCTAAGACTTTGTTGTTTTTTTGTATAACCAATTTAAAATGTCTAAAGTGGATAATTAGTGAATCTCTATGTGAACATGCTGCTTCATGCCAGGCACCCTTCATAAATGCTTCTTGGTGGTGTACTTAATATGAACACTACAGTATAATATTAATGTTGG
Organism: Echiichthys vipera; assembly: GCF_963691815.1. Taxonomy (NCBI): domain Eukaryota; kingdom Metazoa; phylum Chordata; class Actinopteri; order Perciformes; family Trachinidae; genus Echiichthys; species Echiichthys vipera. Next base: position 22,247,808 of record NC_139839.1, on the reverse strand, counting down.
AGACTTCCAGTCAGTCTAACTCTGTGAAGTCGTTCTCCTGGCTACACTTTCACGGCTGTATTCATTCTCTCGCCCTCCCTCCTACGTCTTCTTCTCCCTTCATGTTTATCTGCCTCTGTAGCTCATTACACCCCATTACCACAGCCAGAGCACAATGTGGAGATGGTGTGAATACACCAAGAGATCTGCTCGGTGTACAGTGCATTAAAGAGGCCACGATCTGTCAAGTTTACAGACATGCATAACTCCCCTGTCTGTGGAATAACACAGGACAGAAGCTACTTCACTGGGGCTGTCGCACTTGTTCAGACGGGCTGGATGAATTATTTCTGTCCCCCTCACAGAGCTGGCAGCGGATACAGTCTCACAGCGGCAGGCTTGTGGTCAGAGGACATTATTTGTGTTATTCACAAACTGGGAGGATGTAGCCTAAGGCTGTACGCATGAAATATTTCAAGTTTGATTCATTCATTATCTACTGCACCAAATAATGTCACAGTGAAATTAAAATCTAAGTGATCGTTTTGATGTCTTTCTGTTGCACCCACTGACAGACACAATATATCTGAAATGAAATAATAAATACAAAAATATAAATACAAATCTACAGACAGTAATTGCTTTCCCGCAGCAGCAGCCTGCAGTATTCTGTCTGTCAGCTTGTTGAAAGCGGCCCCACAGTTACTCTGAACTCAGCGCTTTACTTACAGAATTAAACATGACATGCAGTCCGGGTCTGAACAAGGAACCCGCCGGGGCTGGGAGAGGTTGACAGTAAGTCATCAGAATATACAGCATTCGGCTGAGTGTCATTGTTGATTAGGAAACGGTCAGAGGGCGCTCTTTGCCATTTGTTGGACTTGTGATAGCTGGGGGTGACGTGGCTCTGATACAGGCATGCAGCAGTTATGACGGATGACAATTAGCTTCCCTGGTGCCCCTGCTGCATTCAGTGCTCTTATTAACAGCTGCTGCTTATGTTTGCTGTGTGCTTATAGTTAACTTTTATCCTTGTGCTCACCACTCAGCCAAGTAGTCACAACTGCAGAGTGCTGATGAATCTGTGTGCTTGTGTGTGCCTACAGTACTAACTGTTGTGTCTTTATGTCCTTCCTCAGGTACACAGAAGAAGAGATTCGACAGAAAGTGAGCACATTCAGACAGATGCTGATGGACAAGGAGGGCGTTATCACCAGAGAGGGTTCACATACACAACCAGTGTAAGTTACTGTGTATACACCATATGTGTGTGTGTGTGTGTGTGTGTGTGTGTGTGTGTGTGTGTGTGTGTGTGTGTGTGTGTGTGTGTGTGTGTGTGTGTGTGTGTGTGTGTGTGTGTGTGTGTGTGTGTGTGTGTGTGTGTGTGTGTGTGTGTGTGTGTGTGTGTGTGTGTGTGTGTGTGTGTGTGTGTGTGTGTGTGTGTGTGTGTGTGTGATGTGTGTGATAAGTGCATAGGGGTGTAATGCAAAGCTACTGACTGTTTCTGCATCTTTTTACATGACAAAACTATCTGTTTTCAGCAGTGGTGGAAGAAGTTCTCCAATATTTCAATTAAGTACAAAAGTATAGGCATCAAATAATAATTAGGGATGCACAATGTATATCATTACAGTTAAAGTATCAGTCTAATGATAATAATAAAATATATATTATGATGTAGTATTCTGATAATGAAATTACAGCAGCAGCATCTACACGTTCATACAGTTTGTGATGAAATAACAAAGTTAGACCACGATCCGCCAATAAATATTTATTGAATAACACTGAATGTCTGATTTAATAGATTATGTCTAAGCACGGTTTGGATTGCTAAGCAAAATGCTCTATAAAAGCCAAGTACAGTGTGTTAGTGAAGTTTTTACTTAACTGGAAGAAATAAATGACCATTGTGGAGAGTCAGAGCTGTTCTTTGTTTAAGTTAATAATGGTGATGTCAGTTAGATTTGGTAAGGACAGAGCTATGGAATTTAAAATCATCTATTTGTGCTCACTACGTCTGAGCCTTTGTCACCCTCACATGTATATTCACTACAGGGAATAAACTTCTTTTTAAAATACAACAATGTGAAATTACCGGTTATCTCATTAGAATTAGCCATGAAAAGCAGTCATTAGTTATCAGTTTCAGCTGAAAAACAAAATCCATGTTGTGCATCCCGTATAATAATGTAAAAATGTATACATTAAAAATATAAAATATAAGATATATAGTCCAAATAAAAGTTACAACTCTTTATTGCCTGAGTTGAAATCAATCTTAGAAATAGAACAGGAGGATACAATACAGTACATACACTGGGCTAGTGATAGACCGACACATCAGCCGATGCTAGCTGCTGCGTTCGCCCATAGTTTTTTCCAGCATTATTTACAGACAGGCGTCCAAAGGCAGCGCTGGAGACGCCTTTTTTCAGTTTAATAAATATTCCTTTTTTTTTATTTAGACTGGTAACATTTGTTATCATCATTGTGTCGTTTTTATGAAGCAAATTAAGGGAGCAAAAGTAGTATCAGCTCCAAATATCAGATCCAAGGCTGATGAAAAGAAAATCGTTATCGGCATCTGCCCCAAAAAATCCATAAAGGTCGATCCCTACACTGGGCTATATTTCACAATTTTCTTTAGAAAAAACAAAGGTTGTGCATGCAATGGGAGGAGGAAGAGGCCAAGAAGAAAATAAAGCTCAGTAAATGAAAGTTCAAGGCTTCATGAGGATCATGGTAAAAATAACCCACAACATCAGTCAGGCTTCATGCTGCTCGGCACAACCGGATGAAAAGTTTTTAAGGTTAAATCAGGAGAATGTCTGAACATAAGACCTATCTACATGTCCATCTGTTTACATTCTGTCACATCTACATTGTGTAAAGTCCTGCTGCTTTAGCTACTAGCAGTTTCTGTTCACACTGTACAGAAAACAATGATTTGGAATATATTGATGCAAAGGAACAAGAGTGAATCTGGAGCACTTTCATTCTAAACAGCGTATTCATTTAAACTCTTGTGTGCATCCATGGCTAATCACCTTGCCTGCTTTTGTCTCTCGTTTGTTTTCTTTTTCTTCAGCTCATTTATTAGGAAACCCAAAGAGTTTTTTTTATCCTCGATGATAAATTAATTATAGTAAATGAATCTAATTGACGGCTATAAATATCAAATGCAAGCAGAAATTGATTTTGAAAAGAGTTTATGAGAAATGGCCTGCCAGTCTTATCATATCTTCAGGCAGTCGGATCCAAAAAATATGGGCCCTAATTGCAAAAGTGCAATAAATTTTCATTTGAATCTTTGGCTTTTGACTGAAAAGTCCTCTCTCTCTGAACACACAGTGAATGGTTAAACCCTGATGCTTTGGAGATAATCAGGAACTGTTTAAAGTCTATTGTAAACTCTGCTGGAAGTCGATGAGGCAGAGATTGGCATGATAATTGTCTGTTTGTTTAGCACTAAGCCTCGCTCTAGCTTCGAGCATGAGGCGGCAGGGAGAGTGTCTCCTCTGAGACTAGCATAGATGGGAATAAAGGAATCAAAATAAATGGTTCCGTGTGCATTTTTCCGTCCAGATCGCATGACACTCACACACCGGCCACCGCTTTAATCATGAGAAACAACAACAGCAGGAGGCAGACGTGGCAGCCCTCCTGAGCCCCTCCATCATTCTGTACGTGTGAATCATTGAGAGAGCCAGTGCCGCGGTGGCGACGTGACCCGCTGTCTGTGAACTAATGACTGGTAATGACGCTGATGCTTCCTGTCTCACAGACTAGACTAATGACTCTCCCTCCTCTGTACCTCAGTCGGTGTCTCACATTAAACCAGACCAGGCTGAAAAGAGGAGGAAGGCCGATGGAGGGAGATATGCACAGCAGGACAAATGGAATAAACATATTCTAATCATTTGTGGCCCAGAGAAAGTCAACTATGAGGATGCAGAAATCTTTGTTTGTTTTACTTTTCGCATTAGTTCACTCTCAAGGGCACTTCTGCGTCAGGTCAATTTGGGATTTCAGAGCTTGACTCAAATTCTGCAACTTTCCCTCTCCAGAAAGGCCTTGATGTGGAAAATTGAAGAAGGCTGTAATTTGCAGGGTTGTTATCCCCTCACTCCCCCTCGTACTCAACACTCTCCCCCAGGCGCTCTCTCACTCACACTCTCTCTCTCTCTCACTCTCACACACACACACACAAACACACACACACACACACACACACAAGTAATCCACGTCCTCTGTGAAGTGCCTTAATCAACCCATGGGTTGGCCTCGGGGTAAAATTGGGCTATCGGCCCCCTGATACTCACTGCCAACAGCAATAGGCAATCAACAATCCCCCACATTAAAAGGTAATGTGGTCTGGGACCCTCAGATCAGTTAACATTGGGTCACAAGGACCAAAGCCACAGCACAGACATGCTAGTGATCTCATATTGATGGCGAGATTGTGTCACTGCTCTCTTTGGGTCCTGGTTAGTTTCTTATTAACAGTGCCAGTGGCATGGCTCTGGGGCGGTCAGTCTGTCGGTGGTTTGGTCGACCACTTTGGTCCAGACTGAAATGTAGTTAATCTGTACGAGGACATGAATCTGCGATCCTCTGGTTCCCAAGCCAAATCCCCAGAGTCACTGCTGCCCCACACCCACTCAGGTTCTCTTCAGGATGAATTGTAATAACTTTGGTGATCTTCCAAAATTTAATTTAATTTTTACTTTGGTTTATGATCCAATACCTGCACAACTAGTGACATTGCCATCAATCTCAGATGTACTTTCTGTATAGTGCTGATTAGCAAATGTTAGCACGTGAATATGTTAAAATAATGTGGTGAACAGAGTAAACATAATCACAGCCTCACAGAGCCGTTGGCATTTTACCTGCACTGGAATTCAATCATTTGAAATTTCAAAGATGTTAAGAATATATGTGACATGCATGAACAAGTCCGGTTAATATATAATAATCATAATTTATCTTTCAGATCATAATTTCAGTGTGAAGTCTTTGAATGCTGTTAAAAATGTGTAAGAAACCACTTTGAAAGAGAAAACACACACACCTCTGTGTGTGTCCTCCTGTATGCCAGTATCAGTATTCTGTGACCAGTATCAGTTAATCTCATCATAATGGAGACATAGAGAAATACATGTAGATATATACAGTAAATATAGAAAATAGACTGGTAGATAATAGCTAAATGAAAGGAAGCGCCATCACTACCTCAAAAGTACTGCTGCCTTCAGTGTGTTTTACTTTGCTCAGCTGGCAGGTTTTTGTTCAGATGCCGTCTTTTCCACAGGGACTATTACTATTGACAGGATAGGCCCCTCAGCTGTAGCTTTATACTCTTACACACTAGCAGTAAACAGCCAGCAGTAAGCACGGGCCAGCTAGCTCATAACTCTGTTTACCGATGTCCCACATTGATTTCCTCCAGAATGGATGTGAAAACAGGGCGAGAGAAGGAATGCAGCCTTTAAAGCCTTTCAGAGCCGTTCAGGCTTACACAGCGAGACTGTCCAAACCCAGCCAGATCAATGGGGAAGCTGGCCCTGGGCTTCAAATAGCGATCCAGTATCTGCCGAAATGCCTGAGACTGACATTTCCTCATTAGCTAACAGAAATATGTTTCATTTCAATACAAATGGATCTACTGTTCAACTGTTGTGCGTGTGATATTTAATCTTGGTGCATCCAGAACATCAAGGTTTTTCCCATCATCACAGAATTGATCAGTTCAGCTTAAACCTCCCAGCCCAGTCAATCCTCCATCTTAATATGACCACCATGCAGCTACTAGCTACTAGGTTTGCCCCTACCCTCATACTGAGGAGTAATCAATCCCAACTCCACCTACCTCCTTCCAGACTAACAAACTATAACTCTGCAGCAATGGAAATATATCCAGGCCTTCCATGGCAGAGTGGCTGTCTGAGAGGGGATATGAATGGGCTGCACTACTTTGTGCTGCAGCCCTGAGGAGGTCCTTGGCCGTAGTCCATCACTGCCAGGTCTCAGGGACAGTGGCTGAATTAGGGAACATCTTTCCTTACCAGGGCACCATTAAGCACAGGGACACTAACTCATCTGCCTAACAGGGACGCTATGTTGATCAGGACCAGGCTGGACAGATGTCCCCTTCATCATGGAGCCTGGCATCACTTAAGAGATTAAAGACAGGATGGGGAATTTGATTTATCTCTAATGACTAAGCATGTCACTAGATCATTTCAATGGTGGTTAATTGCTCTTACCTAAGACTAGTGTCCCAGCCCTACAGGGACACTAGTCTTAGGTAGGGCTGGGTGATATGACAGTATATATTGATCATATATGTTTTATTATATAATTTATATTGCAATGTATCAATGTCTATTGCCAGTGGTTAAACTGCATTACAGCTATTTTCATGCCATTAGATGACTCTTTACCTTCTGATTCTAGCACTTTATTTTCATTTAGCACTAAAGATCTTAATATAATGAGAAAATACTCAGTACTTTTCATTTGTCAAGAATTTAATTCACACAAAAGTATACAAAAATAGCCATTAGGTAGTTTCATATAGATTATTTATTAATTTTATTACCAGAAAACATGTTGTATCATAATATACATCTTTATGGAGATATGAAATGACTTTTATCGGGAAAGAAGATTTTTGCCATATTGCCCAGCCCTAGCCTTAGACAAAAACAAATACGGCAAATCTGGCATTTTACTTATTTAAATCAATCTGAAGAATAACACATTATCGTGACAGTAAGCAGATCATGCTTCCCAAATGAATGGTGTTCTAATAAGAAAAATGTAAGCGTTTAACATTTAGTTTGCTAGGGTCTTCATTTTTTGTGATGGATGAATCTTGTATGTGCAGCTTCACTTCAAAAAGCACTGTCCTTTATATCTGATATTTAATATTAGTTTTTATGTTTAATTCTAGCATCATTTGAGAATTCAAATTCAATTTAATATTCCTACTCTCGTGTGAACTGTCTCTCGCCCACACTGCCTACACTTGATTCTGTTTCAAGGGACTATTGTGTTTGCTGCTCAAGTTCAAATTTCCATGAATTTTGTAAAGCAGGTTTACTCATCAGAGCGAGTGCTGCAGAGTGTGTGCAAAGCTCCGACAGACCTATTTGTTCGGAAAGCGCTGTCGTTGTGGAGGGAGGTTATTCTGCTGGTACTTGGCATCCCTGCTGAGCCCAGTGGTGCTCAGCCAATTAAGGGCTTTGTTGCCTCATCTCTTCCTAACTAACCATCAGGCCTGTGCCCTGTTTAAAGCTCCACACACTCTCCTTCCAGATACTCTATAACACCACTTTGTCTTTTTTCCACACACATCCCCCTCCTTCTTGATCTGATGTAGAATTTGCTCTGATAGTGTGTCCCATGTGTGTTTGATCTTCTTACTAGAGATGTACAATCCTTTGCTTTGTCAACTTCCTTCTGTGTGTCGCTTCTCTGCATGTCATTACTCCTGCCTGTTTTCATCTTTCTTACTAAATGATGCTGCATGGTTAGTCATCCTAGCTATGTCTCTGTCATAATCAATCGAATCCAAATAACCTCTTCATATGCTTCTATATGCTACTGTACTATATGTCTCAGTGTAAAAAAAAAAATAGAAAGCCCAGAGCATGCCTTGCTGGGCTTGTAAAAATACTGGGACATGACAAGGTTGGAGAGATAGGACCGCATGAGGGGAGAAATAATCAGTGTATTCTTTATCTATTTCTTAAGCCCACCTTGAGCCTGCAAGGTCAGATCTGGTGGATCAGAGGAGGCCACATAAGAGAGAAGGAGGTAGTGTGGCAGGGAGGATTAGGGAGGAGGCTGCTGCCATCTGTCTGTATATAAAACACAGTGTGTGTGAGGAGCGAGTGGGAAGATACGAGTCCCAAAGGCTGAGCTGTTAGAGTGACAGAGTTGCTGATATTCTCACTGCTGGGGTGAGAGAAGATTACAAATGTCCGTGTAAAACCCCAGTCACAAAAAAGTTTAGCATGACCATCACATTTTCAAGTACTTGACTTCTTGTTTGAACCCTTTACACCCAAGTTAGGTGCCAGGTGGCTAGATACATTAATTAGCATGCAGCCGTTGCTCTAGGGACGGCAAGGTTGTTCCACCACTCTGATCCAAACTGAAATATTTCACTAACTATTGGATGGATATCCATGAAACAAACATTCATGGTCCCTAGAGGATGCACCCCACCCACTTTGGGGATCCCCTGACTTTTTCTAGCGCACCAGCAGGTTCACATTTGTGGTTGTCAGTGAAAGGGCTCAACATCTACGGGATGGATTGCCAAAATTTGTGATCCCTTGACCTTTCATGGAGCAGCATCATCTGGTCAAAATCAAATATTTTTTATTGCCGCACCTGTGGTCTGGCTGGACGAGTTAACATTCTGGGACAGGGAAAAAAAACATTCTGGCTTGTTTGCATTTCTTTAAACCAATCACAAATTTCTTGGGCAGCGCCAAGCTCCGAACGGTGCAATGGTGACCTCGGACAATGCCTTACATCTCACACGCTGGATGTTAGGCTTTATACCCACAATGTTAATCCGGTAAGACAGACTAGAGCTAGACCAATCAATTAATATGGCAGATATATAGGCCAATATCAGCTCATTGCAGAAATGTTAGTATTGGTGTATATGTTGGCCAGTAAGTAACAAAAAATTCCAGTACTGAAAAGCAAAACAGTTTGAGATCCTTTAGGGTTGATAGTTCATGCTAACACACTGAACATTGAACTGTCATTGTAAGCATGTAAGCATTCTGATATAAGCATTTAGATCAAAACACTGCCGTGCTTTCATTAACCTCAGAGTTGCTAGAATGGCTGTGGACTCTCTGTCTTGTTACACTTTCACTGTGAAGTCTCGGATGAGAATTGTCTGGAAACGTCTTTTCCCACAGTGACTCATCTTACTCACACACACATACACTGTCCACATTAATGATCCTTGACTCTTGTGCTTTCAGGGTCAACCACCTGCACTTCCAGCCTGAGCAGTATGAAGAGAACCCTGGATTGGTTGGCTATGACTATGGAGACTATGACCATGATTACCACAGTGACAACCGGTAAAGCACCTGAGTAAACGCACATTCTGTATAATGGGGATGTGTTGACCAGCTCTCACCCCTCAAGTGGTGAATTCAATCTGCCTCCCATTATCTCCTTCACATGGCCTCTGGGTGTTGCCTATGATAATAGCTTTAAGCATGAAATTGATCTCAAGATAAAAATGCTCTTCAAATTCAACACTCCCTCCACCCAGCATGCACCTGAAGAGAAACACCTTATTTTATTATGTTTAAACACCATAATGACAATGATCATTGTGATTGTGCTTTCTGAACGTGTCACTTCACAGAAAAGACGAAGTGAGATTTCCTCAAAGCGGTTTCCTGTTTCCATTTTGAGAAATATTGCATGTTATGGCAAAATGAATTGAGGAGATTAGGAAAATAGACACTTATCGACTTTTCACAGGAGCAAATAACTATAATAACTGAAAACGATTGTAACAATCACTTGTAAATTATTTCTGCCTTTCTCACTGCGGATCTCGCTTTCAATATCTCTCCCCCTCTCGTTCTCTCCTTCTGTGGCAGAGTGAAGAGGAAATCGAGCAGCTCTCCATCCCCTCGTCCAAAGAAAAGGAAGAAGAAGAAATCTGGCCGCCGAAGGAGTCGGTGAGTGGAAACAGCTTCCACCGATGAAGTGGTTCGATTTTCCTCCTTTTCCTTCTTTCCTGCCTCGTTGACAGAATAATTACACTGTGGTTTTGTGAAATAGAATTCCAATTATTTTGGTGTGAATATTGCTAATGAGCCATCCGATACTGCAAATGTGGAGATAGGGGGGTGGGTGTAGGGATTCATTAGAAATGGTCCATTGATGCTTAAGTAAAGAAACCTAAAGAACAGAGAGGCAGATGGATGAATAGGGCTGCGGACAAAGAGAGCTGTGCTGCTATAGGATGTCACCTTTACTGACAATGATCCCCCTGAGGTGTACCGTAGTGTGAAAACATGATGAGTGAAAAGCCAGAAGTTGGCATCAATTTGAGGCTGATTTCATAGCATGCACATTCTCCCCTTCTCTCCACCAAAAGGTTTGGCAGCTCCTCACCCACACACAGGGAGAAGAAGAAAAAGAGTGGGAAGAAACACAAGCGAGACAGGTGAGTTTGTACATACTGTGTGTGAGTGTCATCACTGACATGTCATCACAGCACAGGAAGTGATGCTTTGTCAACAGCTGCCTCCTCAGTTATGGATGCATAATATATATAAATAAAAGGAAAAAGTAAAGACTGAAAAAGAATTCAAAGGAAGGATTTGAAAATGAAAGAAGGAAGAAAAATGCAGTAAAAAAAGTAAATGAAGAAAGACAAAAAAAATGAAAGGGAAGGAAAAAAGACTGAAAGACATGAAGAAAAGGGAAGAGAAAGAAGAAAGGAGGAAAGACCAGCAGAAAAATGAAAAGATAAGGGCCAGAGAGGAAAGACTAAAAGATAGGAATAAAAATGAAGTGAAAAGGATAGGAAGAAAATAAGGAACACTAAGAATGAAAAAAGACAGGAAAGGAGAAAAGACATAAATCAAGAAAGAGAAGACTTTCAGTCAAAGTACGGAAGTGAAGAGAGGATAATAAGAAAGAAGGAAGAAGAGCAACAGCTCATCAACAAATACTCGTGGGATGCCCTGGGATATCCTAACGACAATAAGAAATTGTAGAGTGGCCTCCTCCTCCCATTTCTCTCGTCCCGCGCTTGACTTGGGGGAGCGGGGCTCGATGTGTTGCTCTAATAACCCGGTCTGTATGGGGGCACACGACACAAGAAAAATGAGCCTCTCACCAAATTGCTCAGCATCACTGCACCACCCCGCTCTTGTTTCCCACCTCTCATCCATCCACGCACATCCGAGTCCCCCTCGCCCTCTCCCCTACCCCCCCCACCCCCACCAACACCCCACCCCCATCCCCCAAGCCTCACACCAAAGCCGCTCTGCATTGCAGGTGCTGTTGATATATGAATAATGTATACCGTAGATGAAGTGGGGGGGGCAGAATGCAGGGTTCCTCCCCGGAGAGTAGCCATCCTCCTTTTTAAGGTGCACATTAGGAGGAACTTAAAATTCATACGGCTGCTTGTTTGTAATACAACTCACTTTAAAATAATAGGACGCATATGGTTCTCACGTATATTGTACTGCTAAGTCCTTGTAGTAGAAGGTAGGCTGGGGGATTTAGCTGTGATCAGTGTGTGAGAGAAGAGAAGAAGAATGAGCTCTCCAGAAAAACGCCTCATACGCAGTCGTCCTCAGTTGATTCCCTCCAGTGGGGACACACAGGCTGCTACTGGGGCCAGAGCTCTGAGTCACGTATCAGCCACATACATTACGGTGACAGCTTTATTACTCCCCTTTCAGGGAATCAACGCACCCTGTGCCGCCACTGCCTCCCACTCCACTGCATGCTGTAGGTGTGTATAACAGCAGGGGGATGTACTTTAGTGCTTTTCTTGAAAATAGCAGCAATTCTCACAGACCCGACTAATCACCATGGAAACTGCAATGAGGGTGAAAGTGATATGGAGGTTATGTGTCAGTTGAGCACCGAGGACGGAGGAATGGCCGGCCTTCCCATCATTGGTGTATATTCAATACATGGTCAAGGGGGAACTGAATCTCTGTTTATTATTCCTGCTGTATCGCAGGGAGCAGCATCTTCTGAAGCCAGCAATACATAAATAAATAAATAAATGTGGCTTCCACAACCTGCAGGACGCCAACACCTCTGCATGTATGGATTTATACGTGATTCACTCTGGTTACATGCACATCATTAAAAGTGCAGGAATACACACTGAAATATACCATTTAGGGGTTGGCACATGAAAATACATGATTCTCCTGCTGTTCACAGCTTGAACATGTTCATATTCTAAGCCTGTGTGTGTGTGTGTGTGTGTGTGTGTGTGTGTGTGTGTGTGTGTGTGTGTGTGTGTGTGTGTGTGTGTGTGTGTGTGTGTGTGTGTGTGTGTGTGTGTGTGTGTGTGTGTGTGTGTGTGTGTGTGTGTGTGTGTGTGTGCGTGCGTGCGTGCGTGCGTGCGTGCGTGCGTGCGTGCGTGCGTGCGTGCGTGCGTGCGTGCGTGCGTGCGTGCGTGCGTGCGTGTGTGTGTGGTAATATTCCGATGTCACTTATATGTTGAGGCATATTTATTATATGTAAACAAATATGTAGATGAGAATTAATGCCATAGAACTTTCTATTTTCTAGTTGTTATCTAAGTAACAGGAAAAGAACAAACCACTTTAAAGTAGATTTTTTCTGTGCATAGACTAGTGAGTAGAGAGAGAGAGAGAGAGAGAGAGAGAGCTGTCATTGCACAAGGTACAGTACAACAAAATATATCTCATATAATAATAGAATATAAAATATATATATATATTATTGCCTTCAGCATTTGTCAGAAATAATACCTCAAAGTGAGTTTAGTAAGTCTGTGTAAAAGATATACATTAGTTTAGTAGTGAACTACAAAATGAATTGCAGAATATTCTGATAATAGATTAATCAGTTTGCCTATTTTTTTAAATTAAGTCAAATTGATCTGATTGGAGCTTCTTAAATTATTATTTTCTGCTTTCTTTCCTCCTCTATGACTGTAAAAAATAATCAATAGTTACAGTTCTAGATCCTGGTGCACACTGCAGTTGCAGCATATCTCATTTATTCAGTTCATCATTATGATGTTTTTATCTTTATAGATCTGCATCTGGTTCCAAGAAAAAGAGGAGATACAGGTGTGTATTGAACCAGACCGAAAGCTTCATATGATAACGTGCATAACATGTGTAAGGTGTGTGTTATTGTCATTTCTGCCTACTGATTGTTGAAAAGACAATGCATATGGGTGAGTGGTACACTGAGTTTACTTTTTACAAAGGGTGTGAATGTGTGTTTCCCGTGCTCAGTACACACCTTCATTATATCACATATGGCATTTGTTTCAGATCGGGCAGCCCAAAGAACAAACACAAAGACAAGAACAAACAGAAAAAGAGGTGAGCTGTACATACAATCACTCTTATGCCAAGAACATGCTAATGTTGAGCTGAAAAGCCTCTGTTTGCTTTTTCCAGTGTATCCAAGTTTCATATTCATTATCAGTCAAATCTGATGTACATATGCATTGTTTAAGAATAAGCACACTTCTGCACACAGTGAAACAAACAGAACAATACTCTCAGCCCTCAACAAAAGGTCCACTTTGAATCACGTTAAGTCTCGTAAATTTATATTGGTATTTTACAGCCATTATCTCAGGCTCAGACTCTCAGAGAATCTTAATGACTGTAAAGCACAGAGTGCATCTTCTAAGCATTACGTGTCAGTTCAACACGATCTCCATGTCATACATTGCACCCTGTCTTGATTAGAATATATATTGAGAGTGTTTGGCAGTGCATGGACTGTTTTACATATCATGAGATTGACTACTGAGCTCGCTGTGGCATGTGTGTACCTGTGATGTATGTATACATACACATGGCTTTATGTATGTATATGTATGCGTGTGTGTGGTGTGTGTGTGTGTGTGTGTGTGTGTTCGTCGATTGGTTGTCATCCATCAGGTCCCCCGGTGAGACCCCCAGTAGGAGTTCACAGCGTCAAGGCAGCTGTTGTAGCTCCCGTAGCGCCTCCCTGTCCTCCACTAGGAGCACCTCCAAATCTCCAGCCAGGTAGAAACCTCAGCACACACATACACACACACACACACACGTATGAAAACTAACGCTTAGCTTTGTCACACACTGGTGCTGCTCTACTGCCTGACGAGCAGTTGCCCTGGAGACTGTCTCTACCACCTCTTGGGATATATTAGGATACAAATACGGCTCTTATATATAATAACTCACATTAAGCGGCTGTGATATCATCCTTTTCTTGGCTGTAGTGCGTTTTTTTCTGATCCCACTTAACATCTGGTCTTATTTTGTCTGTTAACTGTCAACTGTCTCAGGAACCCCTGGAGGGATTTTCTTCAAATTTGGCACAAATGTCCATTATTTGGAGGTTAAGGTCACTAAATGCAATTTTGGCCATAACTCAAGAATTTCACACAATGATGGATGTAAACTGCAACTTGACTGGTTGGAGGCACACAACCAGAAGGCAGTGATTTTATTTTTCACATGTGCAGTATTCCTCTCTAAGACCTGTACACAGAGTTTGATATGTGAAAGTGGTGTCCTTCCCTAATAAGAGCAGCTCTCAGGTGATCACATGATTAGTTATATGTATGCTAATAACAGCAACAGCCAGTCAGAGACAAGGATCTTCCCTAAATCCCGCATTACTGTTTAGTCTTTTGAAAATAAACAATATGGTATTTGAAAACCTTTGTGATTTTAATCAAAAATAGTTGATCTGAGTGAAATGAATAACAATATGTTATTTTATAATACATAAATAGGAACGAAATAATAGGAAATTGGACAAAATTGAAACAATTGTGCAGACACGATGCACTTTACAGTGTTTGCAAACAAAATCAGTGCATTCATTCATTCATTCATCTTCAACCGCTTATCCCGGGGTCGGGGTCGCGGGGGTGCTGGAGCCAATCCCAGCTGACATCGGGCGTAAGGCGGGGTACACCCTGGACAGGACGCCAGTCTATCACTGGACACATAGAGACGTACAGAGACAGACAACCATTCACACCTACGGGCAATTTTAGACTCATCCATTAACCTAACACATGCATGTCTTTGGACTGTGGGAGGAAACCGGAGTACCCGGAGAAAACCCACGCAGACACAGGGAGAACATGCAAACTCCGCACAGAAAGGCGAACCTGTGACCTTCTTGCTGTGAGGCGACAGTGCTAACCACTACACCACCGTGTAGCTTTAGTCAACTAGTTACACACCGTGGAGTTGCGGATCCGAAGGTGTGGACCAAGGCGATTCTTTTCACCTGTGATGAATGCAAAAAAGAACATGTTCTTCATCATGACCAATGATACTTTGTACAATCATTCCAACATGTTTCAGAAGGTGAATGCTCACCTCTGTCTCTGTACTTCTGTCCTCTATAGGATCTACTCTGAAGCGACCTCTGGTGCTCCCTATTTGAAGTCAAACAGAATTTGATTAATATCTTTTATTATTAATTCCGTAAAGAAGTTACCATGAAGACTTTTACTGGTATCTGTCACTAAAAGTTACAATCTCGAAGAAACCTTGTCTCTTGTGATTTTTCTGGGGAATGTCACCACAGACACAGTTTGTTATGCTGCAAGGGCTTTCAGTGAGCAATAGGCTCATTGGTGATAGATAGTGACTTAGCAGGCATTTAGTTAAATGAAAATCTTCAAAATTATAACTTTAAAGGCTCTGTGTGTAGGATTACTAAAACTTCTCCTGTGTGCAAAGTGTGTAGGAGAACTACAGTCGCCGACGTGAAAACACAAATGGCCTTTCCAGAGCCAGTGTTAGGTTTGTTCGTTCTGGGCTACTGTAGGGAAAAGAACACAACACTTCTCTTTTCCTGATGAATATACACTAAAGAAAACAAACGTATTAATATTAACCTCACTTCCGAAGATTCACTTTCAGATCTAACAGAAGTGACAATATATGAAAAATAATATTGCTTTCCATTTATCTGGTGTGTTGCTGCTTGGCTCTGCTCCTCCAGGCTGAACTCCAAGCACAAGACGGACGGACAAAAGGCTTCTGGCACCTCGATGTCCCCGGGCACCAACACTCCCGCCGCGTGGCACAACGGGGACCACACCCAGCGGAGCCGCAACGGCAAGGCCGGCCGACTCAACCACAGCGAGGGCGAGAAAGGGCACGATGTATGTAATCTCCTCTATTTTGCTCCCACACCCCCACCCTCCCCTCCCACTCCAACGGTATCTACCACAGTCTCTACAAATGACTTTTATCTTGCTCCTTTTGTGTTGGTTGACATGAATTCTCATCTTGTTTGATATTAAAAGATTTTTTTCATTCTGTTATTTCTAGGATGTAGGTCATTATTAATATTATTATTTCTGACGTGTCAAAGACACTCCTGTGCTGTGTAAACTTGCCGCTCCTGCTGCTTTGTTTCTGGCTCTCTTTGACTCCTCTGCCATCTTGTTTTTTTTAGCTTGTTCTTGTTGTTTGCCGGTAACAGAGGGAGGGAGCAAAGAGAAGAAAGGTTCTAGTGTTTCTGTTCAGCACACATCCTCTGAGTCAAAGCACAACACTGGCTTGCTACACATCGCATGGAAATGTGAGCCGCACAGGCACACAATGTTTCCAAATGAATGAGCATGATATGTTGTTTCTTCCGAGTGGGTGCTTGCTAAGGCACAACACACGAAAAAAAGTTGAGCCAGGGAAAGGTATGACTACTTCAGACATCTGCTCCCCCCAAAGGTCCAGGCCTGTGAATAAATATCAAAGAGAAATGAGTCTATCCAGAATGAGAATATCTAAGTTTTACTGTAGATAAAGTCATAATTAGCCAACGTTACAGGAGTCACGAATAGACGTCGGATGGTGCTTTAAAGTGATAACAATCTGCGATTTCTCCTTGAACTTAAAAATCCAATTATTAATGTGAAGACTTGATCCAAGCAAAAAATGAATAGCAAGGAAGGTGCAGCGCTCCATTCCAGGTATCAGCTGAATGGAAGATATAAAATGTCTAAATAGAAACAAATCAAACAAAGAAATAAAATGAAATACAATACAAATTCTTACATATTCATATATCCACTTCATGCGCTTACTGTGTCATGATTAAAAGGAAAAAAGGACAAGGACAATTACATTGTTTTCTGTCTTTAATAACAGAATTAGTTGTTATTCATTGAGACATGGATTTCCCATGCCACATTAAAGTCAAAATGACATGCACATTAATTGCACTTTCTGAACGACTCTCAAGCGGGAGTGAATCCAAAACCCTGCTTCTGTATGGTGCATGGACAGTTAAGCACACACACCCTGCTAAGAGCTTAAGGCTAAGAGAGCTTGTGGAACCCAGCGAACCAGCAGCTCACACTCATCTCTGCAATGGCGGGTGAATGACACCAACCGTTATTTTAAAGAACCTTTTAAACACTACTACAGATACTACAGATTAAGGTAGGGATAAGATTAAAAATGATGCCTCAACCACATTCTTTGGAAACAAACCTTTTGCCAGGTAAAACCAAAACATACATAGAGCAGCATAGACCCGCCACTACTAAATGCAAAGCACTTTATTTCTTTGTTTGATAGTTTTTTAATCATTTTCCAAGCTGCTTCCTTAAACTACATTGTGCAAATAATCCAAATCATGACACAGGGTGGAGCCTCTGAGTACTAAGGGAGTTGCAACTCTGCTCTGACATAAACAGCACCACACACTGTCCGCAATAGACTCCTAAAGCCTAAAGAGTTATAAATCATATGTATATAGGGTTTTTTTTCTACCTGTTCAATTTAGAACTGCTCCTTGCTGGTTGCTCTGAGTCTGAGTTTTAAATCACTTCCTGCTGTTATAGAAACAGCCCTGCTATTCCATACTGTAAATGGATGATCAGAGCTACAGTAGGATGACAGCCATTATGTTGGAGTAAGACTAAAGACACTTAGATGGAAGGGGTTGCTTAAATCTTTCTCTGTTGAATAAGCATCTAAATGGGCAAACACTTCAGAGAACCGATGTCTACTATTTTCTACTCTGGCTTGCATGTGTCTATGAGGTCTTATCTGGTCTCTCTCTCTCTCTCTCTCTCCCTCTGCTTATTTCATTCATTACTGTTTCATTTTTTCCTTATCTATTTAAGTGGTTTTTACCCATGAATAAATGCCCAAATCTTTCTGTCTCGTTTATATAAAAAGCACTCAATTGCTTTGGAACTGGACCAAGTAGGTTAACTGGGTATGTGTAATAGTTTCTTCTTGTCAATACAGTTGTCTTTCTACTCAAGCACATGCTCTGCTCAGTGATAGATCCTCTTCTCCTCCAGGCGTCCAACAGCTCCTGCCACACCACCAGGAGTCAAACACATGCTCCTCTCTACTGCTTTTACGTTACCATCTCGATGTGCATGTTGCCCCTAGGTGGCAGTGTCTCTTCTGTCCCTGGTGTTTTGTTTCTACTCTGCTTAGGCCAGGGGAAAATGGCAAGCGAGGTCTGTTTGGTCATGTATTTTGAGACATTCAGTTGGGGTTTTGTGAAAGCAGAGCTTTATTTGGCTCACATTTTTAAGCAGCATCTTTATAGCATGAGGTGATGTTGCCATCCTCGTTAATCTCCACCAAAAGCTAAACTATTTGTTTCATGATAATCCCCAAACAGAAGTCTTTGCACAGAAGGGTGGTTATGTGTGACAGATCCTGGATCTAACTGAAGTTTGATTTTACTGCAGCAGTTGTGTGGTTCAGCAAATGTTCTGTACAGAAGCTCTTGTTGTCTATCTATCATCTCAGTTTGTGTGCCTGTAGTCGTCCTCTAGCCCCGTTTGGAACTGTCTCATTCACTGCGCGGGGGACACTCCCAGTTGCTTCCCACAGAGAAGTGTAGGGACACAGCTGTGCACCGCTCTTTATTTTCCAAACCAACAAATTAATGCTTTTCTTTGAAGACTCCTCTCTTGAAATACTGAGGATAATTTCATTAAAGCATAAATCTTACCTTTGCACATTTCTGCTCCTTGTGGCCAATAGGGGGAAAACAACCTCAACAACCGCAGTTCCCGAAGGCTAGCAGGCTAGTTTCCATTAGACTTTGTTACTAACTAGCTCTGTTAGGTTATCAATGAAAAAGCACCTAACTCAACTGTCTGTGGTAACAATGAGTAAAACTCTCTTTATAATTATTATTAGAGAAACAAACAATAAGACTTGTAGCAACCCAAGCATCCTTCACAGTATGACTTTATATCTACAACTTTAATCAAATTAAAAAAACAACAGTGTCAGACCCACAGCAATAAACATGCTAACAGATTACCTGGGATTAGCGAGGGTAGTGCTAGCACGACCACCTCCATCAGTCACGTGACCCTCGCACGCAGGTCATTATGGACAGCTGGAGTCTCCTGAGTACTGCCCTATGGCCACATTATGGCTCCGAGCACCAGAATTGATCTATATCTTTTCTGCATATAAGTGCAGAATCTGACACAAAACAGGATGAGATTTTTTGATTATTGGAAGCGCTTTGGTTTCCGTTTATAGGCCGAGTAGTATTGACCAATCATGTTTGAGCGGGCTTTGGTTGCATGCAGGTCAACAGTTTGTGTGGAAAGCAAACGAGGCAGAATGCATTGACCTATATGCAATCTCAGAACCCATCAGCTACCATCTGATGACAGTTTAGTTTTTTAATTTTCTTTTTATTCATTTTTCTGCATTCATATGCAGACATCTGTATAGAGATTAGCTGAAATTCAATTCTCATGTCTCAAGTTATTAATCCGACAGTAAACAATAACTGGTACACAGAAGAGAATCTTGGCCTGGATATCCATTATCAGTTATTCAGATATGCGCTGGCTACACCGGAACACCCAAAATACACGGTTGTTGCCTCCATAGACTAAATTGTCGTCGGACCGATAGCCGTGTACATGTGCTTAACTTCCCTGCCTCTGATAAAGAGCCGTGCACAGCCGCCTCCCCAAGCTTCTCCTTGGGAAGCGTCCAGGACTGTCTGCTACACAGTGAAGGGGACAGTCCCAAACTGGGCTAGTCGTCCTCTTGCTCATTATTAATGGATGTCTTCAAACACTTCAAACACAAGTACTTGGACTCGTGAAAATAACTAGGACAACTCACACATGTGTTAACATGATTGTTATTTTAAAGGGACCCAAGCCATTTTGAATGTAAGCTCCCTGTTGATGCCAACAGTTTAAACAGCAGATTTGACAAAGCTCCTTAAGCTCGCTCTCTCTCTCACCGCACCTGTGTTTATAGTGATAAATAAGTCCAAAAGATGGCCTGGAAGAAAGTCGGGCTGACATCCAAAAGAGTACAGAGTAGAGAAATGCTGCTACTGAAGAAGACCCAGGCCAAAATGTGGCTGGGGTCCCTTTCAAATGTGCTGACTATCTAGTTGTCCATCTTAGCAGTGACTGCCCCTCCAACACTCTTTTACCTCCTCCTCCTCCTCCTCCTCCCCTCCTCCTCTCCTACCTGTTCATCTGTGTCATGTGTGACTCACGTCTTACTCTTGTTGTCCTGCCATTTTTCTTCCCACATATCTTTCACATCTGCCAGCTCTGCATGTCCTCCCTCTCCTCTTCCCCCTCGCTCCCTCCTAGCTCCTCTACTCTACATGGATGTCCACTAATATGACTATGAACTCTATCCGCTTACCTCTACCCCCCCCCCCTCCTTTTGATACAAATATGGCTGCATTTGTACAAGTGAAAAAGACAAAGCAAATCATATAGTTTATAGACTCATCCTTTGTTTCTATTTTTAGTTTTGTTTGAATTCCATCTGGATTTATTTTCTTTTATTTTTCTCCCCTCTATTTTCTTTGTACTTTTTTGGTTTGTTTGTTTCTCCTTAGTCTCTGGACACAATATGTAGCTTTGATACTAAAAGAGGTCATTGTCTTTTTCCCATTTCGCTGCGGAGAACATTCCTTTCTCCTTTTTTCTTTTTTCTTTCTTTCCTTTTTTTTGTTGATATTGCATACGTGTCACTGATTGAAATGGAAGGTAGGTAATGCTTTGCCTACGCACGTGATCTTTATGCAGATGAGAATGTGACAAGCACCCTAGCCTGAGTGACGTCAATGTTTCTCTCTCTCTCTTTCTCTCTCTCTTTCTGTTATTTGCCAATGGTCTTTAACCAAATTGATTTTACTTATCAATTATGATTTGACTCTTAAAAAGATTGGATTACGTAGAGCTCTGGTTTTTCTCTTTCCTCCTTAACTTCATTCTGAAGTCCAGTGTCCCGCTCTATCTTCCAGGTCCATTTCTTCCTCCAGTTTTCTTTTCTTTCTGTTTTGGTAGAATGCATTCCTGTTTGTCCAGCATCTCTCTGTTTGTTGGTGAATTAGTACATTCGTCTTATGATTTCCACCATGTTGATTTCCACGACTGTTTTCTTACAACTGTCATAAGCACCAGTGGTTGTTTGTTTTCTTATTATACCGGTTAGTCGTCTTCTCTCTAGCGGAGAACGGCTCCTATTCCTGCAGGGACCGGTCAGTGCTTTAGTCGTATCCTAGATTAGGAAGCAATTCAGGCAGCACATTGTAATGCATGCGCAAGAGCCAGCTGTATTTGGTTTCATACAAAACGCCTTTACCCTCTTTATATGACCTGCTTACAATGAGCC
Source organism: Echiichthys vipera (assembly GCF_963691815.1). NCBI lineage: Eukaryota > Metazoa > Chordata > Actinopteri > Perciformes > Trachinidae > Echiichthys > Echiichthys vipera. The sequence continues at coordinate 22,226,419 of NC_139839.1, read as the reverse complement.
GTGTATAACTGTGGATCACAGGTTTCAGTCCCCAACTTCCATTGATTCACTTATCAAAGTCCTCTTTTTCTTAAGTACTTAAAATAGAGGTTTGGAATATATGTTATCTCAGCCTGTACCATATGCAGTTAATAGGACAGGCTTGCATTACTCATTACATGTTTTCCTTCCTATGTACAAATCCCCTGAAAAGACCTAAACCAACAATGTGTTAGTCTGTCAGTGCTTTCGGAAGAAGTCCTATTTAAAAGAAGGGAGGATAAGGTCAAAATTATAGTTCATGTAAGTTCGCTAATGCAGACTCTTTGAGCCATTACGTACAGAAAGCTGCAAGTCTGGAGCGCTGTAGCATGAAACAACAAGAGAAAGCTGATCCCTCCTGTTGGGGTTCACTTCAGTTTGATGGGGCTCTATATGTACATGTCTGTTTGCACTAGCTTATTTCTGACACTACGCCACCTATTCATTTCTCCACAGACGATGTGGAGATGTTTCTGTACTACTGTGGTCATGGAAACGCTCTCATTATCCCCATAATGCCCCCTTGAGGATTAATGTTTGAACCTCCATATGTTCAGTAGATACACAGGGACACGCGTCAGTGCGCGCTGATGTGTCTGTTATCACTTTTGGACAACATTAGAGCTCTATGACTCAGAGGAAAAAGATATAAATAAAGCAATCAATTCATTGTTGATTTTGGTCTTTTCGTCGGATTTATTGACAATAAGAAAAAAAAAACACAACATTGCCGCACCTAAAACTTTAACACAGGGGTCATTTCGAAGGCCGCTAGTTTCACGGTAATTGAGTTAATTCATGACTGTCAAAATAGCGTTTCCGAAAGGATTCCATCACATCTTAATGTTTTTGTCAGATTGATGCCATTTTACTAACCTTTCACTGACCAAATGCTTTTCTGGGGTTCTTACTTTAGTCAATTACCCCAAAAGATAACCATAAAATATGGCTTACCATAAAATATGGTTGAACCCAAGACAATCTCAGAACCTAACACCTAACCTAACATGCACTGTTGTTGTGAAGCAACTCCCTGGAACTACATGAGCAGAAAAGTTTGCTATTATGGTAACTGTCAGTGCCCCGTATCACGGAGCAAATGAGCACAAACACTGATTGAACCCAGTAGAAGCTAAGGTAGTAACCTGTCAGGCCGTGAAATAACACCTGCCCTTTGGTAGATACTACATGGAGAGAACATTGGTAACGCAAATACCTTTAACTCTCTCCAGCCTCTCTGATGTTTAGGAAGGTGACTGTGCCCAGAGGATTTACTCTCTGTGTGAGGGATTCCCTGCACACTCTGGGTTTCCTCTTTGCTTTTGAGTTCTTTTCCATTGATTTCCATGCATTGTCTCATGAGTCACTGGCAGGGAAGGGTTTTGTGTCTTTTTCTCTTGCATTTTGTGAATCTAATGATGCACTTATGTTGCCCCACTTTTCCCTTTTCTTCATACCTTACCTACTAAAGGAGGGAATACCACTTTATTGGTAAGTGGATGTTAACCAGAAGGGAGTTAAACAAGAGTAACCATTAAAAAAAACAAAGAAAATGGGTCGCTGTTCACATCTCAGCAATTGTCTACAGGAAAAAAAAATCCAGAAAGAGAAAATTGAGTAGCAGACGATTTGTTTTCTGATTCGATTGATTCAATAATTGTGATCTTTATTTTGTTCCTTCCATTTCTGTGATGTTCCGTCAAGTTGTCTTCTCTTTCTGTTTTGTTTCATTTTTTTAAACCATTACTAAAACAAACTGAAGAAGTCCTCTTTTTCTACTCTACAAAATCTGTAGCTCTGTACTTTCTGCCTTTGCTCTTAAACTTATTTGGTTCACAGTTTTTTTCCCCTCTCTTCCTCTTCCTCCTAGTTTTTTTGTTTGTTTTTGCGATTATGATTTCTTCAACTCATTATGGTTTTGCATGCCAAGTATTGCATGCGCTGCACCATAGAGGACTATCTATAAGCCATATGGAGAAAACCTAGATCTTTTTCTTTTAGATGTTTACCTTCTTTTGGCAAGTACACCGTAGCACTCAATCACCAACCTGAAAACACTCTAATGCTTCTTTTGTCTTTTTCTTTTTTTCTTTTTTTTTCCTTTGTTGGTCATCATTTTTTCTACAGAAGCTCCGTCTGCTGACCTCAAGCTCTGCCAGCATCCAGTCCACTCTGCTGAGAGAGCACAGGCTCCACAGCGCCCCCAGCAGGAGCCAAACTGGGCAGATGTGCGCAGCAGGAGAGGCTGGGAGTGTGGATGGTAGGAACACAGCTGTAGGGAGCTCCGTGACCCAGACGTCAGGGAGGAGAGGGAGCCAGAGAGGCCAGAATAAGACCTCCCACTCCCCCGCTCACAGCAGCGACTCGACCCACTCCCAGCACACCCACGCTCACAGAGGGAGGAACTCTCGTCACCAGAGGAAGTAAGCACAAAGACTTCCATTTGTCTCTCACTGTAGGACTTCATGCACTACATCTTTCCACTGCAGCTTTGCCCTTGGATTATTTCACGTTTGCTGTATTATATTTCCCATTACCTCAGGACAAAAGGTGGACACTCTTCCAAGCGTCACCACCGCTCCAGCCGGGGTCAGGCACACCACCGGAGCCCCTCGGGATCCCCAGGACGTCACACACACACGTCTGGCAGAAAGAAAGAGGAGTCTCGAAACAATCCCAACCTCCGGCAGCGCAGCAGCTCCTGGAGCAGTGGGCGCTCGTCCTCACGCTCCGCATCCAGAGACAGAGGCCAAAGCAAGGCCAAGTCCCCACACAACAGACAGAACAACTCCAGGTGAAAGCTCGTTCTCTGTCTCACTGTTCTTTCAGCCCCTAGTCTGACTGTGATGTGCTGAGCTCTGTGGTTGCCGTTCTGATGGTGTTCTGTGTGTCGTGCAGAGAGAAGGACAGCCCAAACCGCTCCGACACCGACAGCCGAGCTCGCCGCCGCTCACGCAGCTACTCGCCCATTCGCAAAAGGAGAAGAGATTCACCCAGCTTCATGGAGGCTCGCAGGATCACCAGGTAACACAGTTGTCAAGCATCAGAGGATGTTATTTAAGATTTTCATCAGATCATACGTGTATTTACAACTATACACAGTGTATTTCATGTGTGGGCTCTCTTCCAGCAGTAATACGGCTCCTATGAGATGGTTTGTTTGTGATGAATCAAATTTTCAGCTTTCACACGTCTGGAATTAACAGCACTTTAACGTGGCACACTTTTGCCGGAGGTACGTTAAACTCTGCAGTTAAAACATTTCCCATTACTGCACTGCAGTCATGCTGGAACAAACACGGCTCTGCTACAGCTGCAAAGTACAACAATGACAAGCAAAAGAAATAAAATTAGGGTATTTGTTCCCACTCTAACTCACGAATGAGACTCGCAATTTTAAGAAGCACATCTGGATCCATTACATCCTTTGTGAAGAGAGAAAATACACACACAAAAATGCCCCCGAGGGTTTTTTACCCTGAAAACATGCAGAGAAAGTGCTTTTTCAGCCCTGAATAGTGCCTGCAGCCTCCAGGAGGTAGTTTGTGCTGCTCTTCAACTGTATTGTGTTTTACTTGCAGGTGTTTTTATCCATTTATATCAATAAGGGTAGGCTAAAATAACAGAGCCACCCCTCTGCATGATGCAATACAATTCAACAGCACCACAAACAACATCCTCCAAAATGGCCATACAGTTGAATCAATACCTCTAAAATAGTTTCAACAAAACTGGAATATTGGAACCTTCATGGAGGTGGGCATTCATGTGGGACTCATTTATTAGACTGCTTTTTTTTCAGCTGTACCTAATAAACTGGCAACTGTGTGTGCGCAACAAGGACATAAAATCGATGCAGAAATGAAGTATGATCGTAAAGGCTAAGAGAAATCTGTTTGGATTTATTTAGCTTATTCGATCTCTTTATTGTTTTGATGCACTGATTTGTTTGTCTGGTATCATTTATTGTCCCATTAAAGATGAATCAATGAATTGGTTGATTTGCGAGACTCCTCCTAACTGAAAGCAGATTTGTATCCTCTACTAATGAAAATATGTGTGAATTACAGTTAATATATCTCAGACTGGAGTCTTCAATTCTTTTAACAGAAATCCTTTGATAAAGTCTCATTTATCATTTGATCTTTTCGCATAGAAACTTCTTTGGGTTTGTTGCACTTGACATGTAGTTTGCAGTCATTTGTTAGAACATAAAGGGAAAGCTCCCACATCCCTGTGAAAAGTGTTTCTGTGGTGTAAAAAAAAAGGCTGTGTTGTGCCCCTTCTACCCTAACACAGACATGGTGAAATGCGTCATCTATCAATCCCGTCCTAAAGGTCCTGCCGCCCAGACAACGGGATGCTGCTGAACTATGCTGCTACAGGCTAGTTACCCTGGTAACAGTTGCTGTGCAGCGGGATCCGACTAGTCTGACTCCCGAAGCTCGGCTGAACAGCAAACCATCAGTGCTCCCCTGAGTAAACCTGACCTCCTCCTGTTTTTTCTCTGTCCTCTTTCTGCTCTTTCATCTCGGAAACTCACACCAACTCTAAAGCTGCACCCCTTTGGGGTTATGCACTAATGTTGTAACTGAGGGATACAGAGATTTAAGTGCTATCAAGGTCTCTTTAGGTGGATATCATCCGGTTGCACAGGTTGTGGATTCCCTTGACAGATATAGGAGACAATAGCTGAGGCTGAGTTATCTGCATGCCGCTGAAATGACAAGGTGAAACACACCTTGTAGCAGCAGGGATACCTTGATAGCGTTTATCTCTCCCTGCACTGTCGATTTCTCTGGGTGTTGGCCTCCACTGAGAAGATGGGTTCTTTTGGGAACTAACAGCTTATTACCTTACAGGAGGCACTTCCAGGGTGCCTATTAACATGCAACACAATCTAAGCTTAAGCTCAAACTAACGACACGCATTTCTCTGCTGTGTGTGTGCGCGTGTGTGTTTGAACAGCTTGGACTTTTTTCTTAACCCATATAACTGCTCTCTTTCAGATCCTGTACTGATCATAAGTCTACCACTAAAACCAAACTTAATCTTGTCTTTATACATCACGTTTAACATCAGTGTCAGACAAAAGCCTGACTACTACACTAACTCGTCCAACTTGTCTCGCGTAACCGTTAACACTCCATCCTCCACCCTTTCCTCTCCCCAGTGCTAGGAAGCGGCCGATCCCGTACTACCGGCCCAGTCCTTCGTCGTCCAGCTACGACAGCAGCCCGTCGCGGTCCAGCCGCAGCCGTAGCCGCAGCCACAGCAGCAGTTACAGCCGCAGCAGAAGCCACAGCCGGAGCCACAATCGGAGCCACAGCAGGAGCCGGAGCTGGAGTCGGAGCCGCAGCCAGAGCCGGAGCTGGAGTCGCAGCAAGAGCCGCTCCCGCAGCCACCACAGTTACTACAGCCGCAGCAGCTACGACAGCCCCGGCTTCTGAGCGCAACTCACAGCACAGAAGGGAAACAGAAACAAACAGAGGAGAAGTGCTGTTAAATTTACTGTGCTCTGCTTCAGTCATGATGTATCTTTAACAAGCCCTCCACAGTGCCCGCCCCGCACTGCTGTCCAGTTCAGGGCACAAACTCCTCGACCCTAGACCATCATCTCTCTCTAAGACAGAACCTGGATCGAAGAGGAGAAATGCATTTTGATATAGCACATCACTATGAAATTGGCTGCCACTGTTCACGTCTTCACATAAACAAGGTATTAAATGTCAAAACATGTCAAAAATGAATTTGGTAGAGCCCAAAGAACAAATCTCTCTGTATGTTAGCACTTTTCTTTCTCTTCTTCCACAACACAACCAAAAATGAATTCATTAAAAAGTATATAAACTATATAAATATATATATATCCTAACAATAGGAGTTGAGTTAGAAGACAAAAAGAGGACACAACAACGGCTTACTGTACATTTCAGAAAATCCGACTTTGTTTTCCCTCGTCAACATGTCCTCATCCCACCAAAGACTTCCATTTCATCGAAGCACAGCGATCAACAGAGGTTAGAACAAAAGAGAAGTCAGCGGATGAAATAGGGAGCAAAAAGGCAAAGGGACTCTTTTATGATAAAAATTGTATTGTATAGGTTTGTCTTTATAGATGTAAACTCTCTTAAGTTCTGGCTTTGTAAACTATGCACTGTATATTCCATGTAGTTTAAGGAGGTTTGATTAGCATGATGCATCAGGAGAGACTCGCTGCTGGAAGGAGAGTACCTGGCCGACACGAAAGGTGCCAGGGTGCATCTTTACTCCACACTGGCCTATACAGTATGTCAGACACCTGCATACAGAGGTGAATGGGGAGGGAGGGGAGGGGAGGGGGTATTTATTTATTTATTATCTACTTTTATTCTTCCCTGTTCAAATTATTATGTTGATTCTTCTAATCCAGACTTTATGTGAGAGTGTGAGTGTGTGTGCGCATGTGTGCGTGTGTGTGTGTATACCTCCTCTGCAATGACCAGCGAGGTAATTATTTTTGTGTACACTACTGTAGCCTGCATCTAGGTTGCTGTGTGGTACTGTACAGGAAAACTGTCTGCAAAAAGTCTCCATGCACACATTTGTGTTGACCACAGCTATTTATGATTCTACTGTATTTATTTATTTATGTATTTATCTATTGGGTTATTTATTGTTTATTTTTTTGCCACAAGATGTAAAGCGGTTGGATCATGCTTTGAAGATGAGATTGCTGCAAATGTATTCCCATTTGAATATGTACTGTATATGTCCATGTTTTCCACAGAATCGGTCTGTTATTGTGGCGGAGGCTTGCTGTCGCTATCAGCTTAGTGAGCAGGGTGGATAATCATTGCTGTGTGTTTAAAATGCTCTGATTGTAGCCAGTGGAATGGAGTCTTTGCCCACGGTTACTCCCACGACTTACATCATGATACCCCCGGCCTATTGTAATGGTTCATTTTAATGCAAGCCATTGTGGCTCTGCTTCATTGAGGAGCTAAGGATCAGCCTCAAACACAACCAAACATCCCACTGTGGGAAGAGGCAACTATTATTCTCTAGTGTATGTTTCCTGCCACCACATATTCTAATCCCGCATATAATGGGGAGCAACATGTTTCTGTCCAATGTCCCCTGGTTACCAGCTTCAGGAGGATGTTTGGGATGTAACCTGGCACAGCAGAGACACCAGCAGGCTCTGTAATGCCTCCTCTGTCTGCAGCTTCAGTAATAGGGTAAATTAACTGGCGATACAATCAGGGATCACCCTAAGTCTTCCTTATCATTCGTCCCGCCTCATGTCCCTCACACAGTGTTGCATTCCCAGTGTAACCAGACTTAACCCAACTATGATACTCTGCAAACCTGTTGATTTATTCCAAGTATAGCATTGCCCCTTTGGTTCTACAAGTTATTCTTTGTAGTGTACAAGTTATAATATCTGACAATAAACAGAAACAAATGGGGAAATAATTATACCCTTGTGTCGTCCTTTTTCTTTCCAACTCCAGGTGCAGTGATATAATGATAATGCAGACGTGCGTATATTTGTCCACAGATGGCACTGTTGCCAGTACTTGAAACTCATGATTTACAGCTTGAAACCTCACAAAAATGGGCTAGAATGTTCTCCAGCTCTGCCCAACTATTGCAACCTCCAGTCAAACTAGGAGTCAGGACTGAGGGGGTGAAGGGATCTATAGGGTCTGTGCAGATATCAACTGCATTCACTTCTGCTGTGATATACTGTAAAATGTGACCGACTAACATGAGTGCAGCAGACAGTGCCACGGTTGCTTACTACAGACACTGTGCTGTCCATAGATCTGTATGTCTAATTGCTGTGATATAAAGGGAAAGTATTAGGAAGATTAATACTGTTACACAACGTTTAGACTTCCTGGCCAACAACAGAAGGGAAGCAGAGGAGTCAGAGGAGGACAAAAGAGTCCCCATGCATGAGATACCTCTCTTCCTTTAAGGTCCCTAGAGGTGAGAAGTGTAATTTCCTTTTCTGCCACAGCATAGTTCTATATAAATGCAAATAGGCCTCTACTTTTACCGTTAATTTAACTCCTCGCTCACAGTGAGGGGCTAACAGTGCTGCAACTGCAAAGCATTACCAACAACCATACCATTAGCTACATTTCTATCCATGTATATGTTCTAAAGGCACAATGAGATTAGGCAAATCACTCAGGAGTTGTGTTATATTAGATTCTGATCTCCACATGGTTTCATAGAGCTACATAAATGCTAATATCAGCCGCCCTTTATGTAACAACCAGGTTGTATTTTTTAGGTAATTTGCCCTAGTATTTCTTTCAAATGTACACTAAAATAAATAATAACCGCATGGCAAAATAAGTACTATTAGCCTACTACTTAAAGTCGTGAACAGAGAAACATGAGGGTTTTCAAATCGAATCAAATAAAAAACAAAAAGACTACCAGCAGATGTAGCACATGTTGGGGCACTGCTCTCTCCATTGGGTTGCAGACTTGGGGTCCCCACATAGATCAGATCACATTGTATCAGATATGTAACAGAAAACTGGAGCAGTGAAACTGATAAAAGCTAAAATGTGCTAACGGGGCATGTGTTTGAGTTGTCCATCCATCTGGCCTCTCCAGTCTTATGAAAGTGATAATCCAGGACCCCTTTGAGGGAATGTCTTCACACAATGTCTTTGCACAAACGTCCTCTTTGACTTGAGAGTGAACTGATTTTATTTTGGAAGTCAAAGGTCAAGGTCGCTGGGACATCGTGTCCATCTCATTCTGTGAACGAATGAATCCAAGCAACACCTTGAGCATGTCTTTAAAATTGGCACAAATGTCCTCTGGGACTCAGGGTGTCATGAGCTCTCTCTCTCTGCCTGGCAACTCACTAATTGTACTCATCAGCTTCACCTGTCTCTGCTCTGCTCCCGTTTACCTGCCAGCTGCAGTGCATTTCCCACTCACCACCTCCAGCATAAAGAGTCCTGCTTTTCAGCTCGGCCTTGTCAGACCGTCTGCGAAGTTGCTTCTGTATCGTGCTTCACTGGCTTTACTCCCTGACTCCTGTACAACCCGGACCTGCCTGTAAACCTGCCTGATCTTCTGCCCCGGAAAACCCGACCTGCCTTCGCCCCTGAACCTGCCTGCTCTTCTTCCCTGGTAAACCCGACCTGTCTTCGCCCCTGAACCTGCCTGATCTTCTGCCCTGGTAAACCCGACCTGTCTTCGCCCCTGAACCTGCCTGATCGTCTGCCCCGGAAAACCCGACCTGCCTTCTCCTCTGGACCTATATGATCTTCTGCCCCGGAATTCCAGCTCCTCTGCAGGCCAGCTTGGACGCTCCACCACCACCTGCACGAGACGTCTCTGGGGAACACACACACACAGGCTCACGACATCGCACTCCCTTTCCCTCTCTGGAACCCTCAATAAAACTCTTAAAACGTGACGCACTTGTGGTCCTCATCTGTCTGGTCCGTGACAGTACGGTCTGACCAGCATGGACCCAGCGCACGACACACCCAGCATGGAACCCACCGACTCTGAACCACCGACTGCCATGCAGCGCCTCGAACATGCAGAGGGAGCGATGCAACGGATGGCTGGAGACATCTCATCGTTGATGCAGCGTATCCAACAGCAGCAACAACAGCTAGCCCAGGTCCTGCAAATGCTCACAAACCTGACCTCTCCATCTGCTCATGACCCCTCCCCAGCTACACCTGCAGGTGCACCTGCTCTGTCTGCGCCTTCTCTCCTCTCTGCCCCAGCACCTCTTCAGCATTCAATTGTTCCAGACCCCAACGCTCCAGCTCCCTGTGCGCCTGAGCCAAGGATCGGCAACCCAGAACGTTTCGATGGCACCCCGGCTCATGTACGGGCATTCTTAACCAGCTGCCGGGTCCAGTTTTCGCTACAGCCCAGGACCTTCGCCACAGAGGGGGCCAAAGTGGGGTACGTCATTACACACCTGACGGGCCGGGCTCGACTGTGGGGAACCGCTGAGTTTGACCGGCAGACCCCAGCTTGTGCTTCCTTCGATGCCTTCGTCGAGGAGATGTTAATGGTGTTCGACCTGGGCTCATCAACAGCGGAGGCGTCCAGGGAACTGATGACCATCCGCCAAGGGAACCGGTCTGTGGCGGACTACTCCATTGATTTCCGAACCCTGGCAAGGCGCAGCTCATGGAACGGGGCCGCACTAGTGGATGCCTTCCTTCACAGCCTGGCGGATTATGTGAAGGATGAACTCGTCTCGCATGACCAACCCTCAACACTCGATGAGGCCATCGCCCTTGCCGTTCGTATCGACCGTCGGATCCAGACATGTCGACGGGAGAAGGGACGCTCCACCCAGCCGTCTGTCCGCACTCTGAGTAATTCGGCTGCTCGGCCACCCTCTTCAGTCACTCCCCAGAGCCAGCTCGACCCGCCAGAACCCATGGAGATTGGCCGTGCCTCTCTCACCCCTGCAGAGCGCCAGCGTCGCCTCTCGTCCAACCTCTGCCTGTACTGTGGGGCCAATTGTCATCGTGTCGCCACCTGTCCAGTAAAAGCCGGAGCTCATCGGATGTAGGAGGGATCCGGTTGAGCTCGATGATCACCCAACCCTCCACCAGCCGTAAGCCCCTGTTTCGAGTTCGACTTGTCCTCTCCGAAACCACCCATACTTTAGCAGCCCTGGTGGACTCCGGTGCCGAGGCTCATGGACATCGAGCTGGCCCATCAGTTGGGGCTGGAGAGTCAACATCTGCCCTGTCCTGTCCCAGCCCGAGCTCTGGATGGCCATCTCCTTGGCACAGTCACCAGTGTCACTGCCCCCATCTCAATGTTGCTCTCAGGTAACCACCATGAAACTATCCGTTTTCACCTGCTCCGCTCCCCAGGCCAACCCCTCATCCTGGGTTACCCATGGCTTCGCCAGCATAACCCCCACCTTGACTGGACGACTGGGACAATCACTGAGTGGGGAAAGGACTGCCACCGGACCTGTTTGCGCTCTGCTATGCTACCCTCCTGTACGGTACCCACCGATTCTGTCCCTGACCTCTCTAACGTCCCCACATGCTATCACGGACTCCGGGAGGTATTCAACAAGGCCAAGGCCACTTCTCTGCCCCCACATCGGCCCTACCACTGTGCCATAGACCTCCGTCCAGGAACCGCTCCACCCAAAGGTGGCCTCTACTCTCTTTCTGCCCCCGAAAGAAGAGCCATGGAGGACTACATCAACAACTCCCTGGCAGCCGGAATCATCCGTCCGTCTTCTTCCCCTGCTGGTGCTGGCTTCTTCTTTGTGGGGAAGAAAGATGGGTCCCTCCGTCCCTGCATCGACTACCGGGGCTTAAACGACATCACCATCAAGAACCGGTATCCTCTTCCCCTGCTCACCTCTGCCTTCGAGTTGCTCCAGGGAGCCACGGTCTTCACCAAGCTTGACCTGAGGAATGCTTACCACCTCGTGCGGATAAGGGAGGGAGATGAGTGGAAGACGGCATTTAACACCCCCACTGGCCATTACGAGTACCTGGTGATGCCATTCGGTCTCTCCAACGCCCCAGCAGTGTTCCAGACTCTGGTCAATGATGTCTTACGGGACATGCTGAACAAGTTCGTCTTTGTGTACCTGGACGACATCTTGATCTTCTCCCGTACCCTGTCCGAACACACCCGCCATGTCCAGCTAGTCCTCAATCGCCTCCTGGAGAACTCCCTATATGTCAAGGCAGAGAAGTGTGAATTCCATGCTCGGTCTGTGGCCTTCCTGGGATACATTGTGGCAGAGGGGAGCATCCAAATGGATCCAGCCAAGGTCTCTGCTGTGACTTCATGGCCTTTACCAGAAAACAGGAAGAAGCTTCAGCAGTTCCTCGGGTTTGCCAATTTCTACCGCAAGTTCATCCGAAACTACAGCACCGTTGCCTCCCCTCTCACCGCCCTGACTAGTCCCAAAGTGTCATTCTTCTGGACCTCGGCAGCCGACGGCGCCTTCAGTATCCTAAAGTCACGCTTCACTTCTGCCCCCATCCTTCAGATGCCTGACCCAGATCGGCAGTTCATTGTAGAGGTGGATGCCTCTGATGTCGCCGTTGGCGCTGTGCTCTCTCAACGAGTGGCAAAGGATGGCAAACTCCACCCCTGTGCATTCTTCTCTCGTCGACTTTCGCCATCTGAACAAAATTACGACATCGGCAACCGGGAGCTGCTGGCGGTCAAGCTCGCTCTGGAGGAGTTCCATTCCTGGTCTGGACCGACCATAAGAACCTTGAGTACATCCGCTCCACCAAACGGCTGAACCCCAGACGGTCCCGCTGGGCTCTGTTCTTCACCCGCTTCGACTTTACACTGTCTTACCGTCCTGGGTCACGCAATACCAAGCCTGACTCCCTGTCCCGTCAGTTTCAGAGAGACGATATGCACACCGAGGAACCCGTGCCCATCCTGCCTGGTCCCTGTGTTGTTGCTGCCCTAACCTGGGAGGTTGAACAGCAAGTACAGGAGGCTCTCCGCAACCACCCTGGACCCAGTTCATGTCCTGCAGACCGTCTCTTTGTCCCCGAAGAGTTGAGATCCCAGGTCCTACAGTGGGGACACAACTCCCGTCTTGCTTGCCACCCTGGATCCACTCGGACCTGCCATCTACTCACCCAGCGGTTCTGGTGGCCGTCTCTAAAGAAGGACGTTCGAGAGTTTGTTCGTGCCTGTCCCACCTGTAACCAGAACAAGTCTTCCAACCAGCCCCCAGCTGGCCTACTCCAGCCACTACCTGTGCCCTCACGACCTTGGTCGCATGTCTCTCTGGACTTCGTTACTGGCCTACCCCCATCTGACGGCATGACTGTCATCCTCACCATAGTGGATCGTTTTAGCAAGATGGCACACTTCGTCCCCCTTCGGAAGCTGCCATCTGCCAAGGAGACCGCCCAGGTCCGGATACACGGGTTGCCAGGGGATGTCGTCTCGGACCGGGGCCCACAGTTCGCTTCCACCTTCTGGAAGGAGTTCTGCCATCTGCTGGGGGCCACAGTCAGTTTATCCTCTGGATTTCACCCCCAGTCCAATGGCCAGTCGGAGTGAGTAAACCAGGAGCTAGAGAAGGCACTCCGTTGCGTGGCATCTTCCAACCCCCAGGCCTGGGCAAAACAACTGACATGGGTGGAGTATGCACACAACTCTCTCACCTGCTCTGCAACTGGCATGTCACCCTTCCAGTGTGTATATGGCTACCAACCTCCTCTCTTCGCCAGCCAGGAGGGGGAGGTCACCTGTCCATCAGCCCTGGCCTATGCTCGACAATGTCGCCGTACCTGGTCTGAGGCCCGCGCCACACTCCTCAGATCTGCCACCAGCTACGCCATCGGGGCCAACCGTCGGAGGACTCCGGCACCGACCTACCAGGTGGGCCAGAAGGTGTGGTTGTCGGCCAAGGACCTGCCACTCAGAGTTGAGTCACGAAAGCTGGCTCCACGGTTCCTTGGTCCATTCCCCATCCAGAGGATCATCAGTGCAACTGCTGTCCCCTCCTCCTCCTCCGCGTCTCGTAGATGGAGGTCTGGTCTACTCCGTCCGGCGACTGCTTCGCTCCAGGCGATGGGGCAGAGGAATTCAGTACCTGGTGGACTGGGCAGGTTACGGCCCAGAGGAGAGGACCTGGGTGCCTGCCAGACGGATTGTGGATCGGACTCTTATCTCCGAGTTCCATCGTCAGCATCCTGACCAACCCTCTGTCCGGCGTGGCCGCCCAAGGGGCCCCCAACATGTTACCTACCTGACGCTGGGCCGGACCCGGCACCTGACCTGGATTCTGACCAATCAGAGGAATTCTGACCCTCCTCCGGCTCCCCCTTCCGCCCGCCCGGCTTGGTGATGCTTCTTGGGGACTTCTGGGGCCGTCCCTTAGGGGGGGGGGTTCTGTCATGAGCTCTCTCTCTCTGCCTGGCAACTCACTAATTGTACTCATCAGCTTCACCTGTCTCTGCTCTGCTCCCGTTTACCTGCCAGCTGCAGTGCATTTCCCACTCACCACCTCCAGCATAAAGAGTCCTGCTTTTCAGCTCGGCCTTGTCAGACCGTCTGCGAAGTTGCTTCTGTATCGTGCTTCACTGGCTTTACTCCCTGACTCCTGTACAACCCGGACCTGCCTGTAAACCTACCTGATCTTCTGCCCCGGAAAACCCGACCTGCCTTCGCCCCTGAACCTGCCTGCTCTTCTTCCCTGGTAAACCCGACCTGTCTTCGCCCCTGAACCTGCCTGATCTTCTGCCCTGGTAAACCCGACCTGTCTTCGCCCCTGAACCTGCCTGATCTTCTGCCCTGGTAAACCCGACCTGTCTTCGCCCCTGAACCTGCCTGATCGTCTGCCCCGGAAAACCCGACCTGACTTCTCCTCTGGACCTGTATGATCTTCTGCCCCGGAATTCCAGCTCCTCTGCAGGCCAGCTTGGACGCTCCACCACCACCTGCACGAGACGTCTCTGGGGAACACACACACACAGGCTCACGACATCGCACTCCCTTTCCCTCTCTGGAACCCTCAATAAAACTCTTAAAACGTGACGCACTTGTGGTCCTCATCTGTCTGGTCCGTGACACAGGGATGAACTGAGTTTTTGGCCATAACTCAAGAACTCTTACACCAATCAAGACAACATTTCCCATGGATGTCAAATAGGATAAAAATGATGAAGTGATCACATTTTATGTCCAAAAGGTCAAAAGTCAACTTCACTGTGACATCATGTTCTGCAAAAACCTTTTTCTACCCATTATCAAGGCTTAGGAACAGAAAGGGAGACATTTGATCAGATACTGAATTGCTGACACTCATCTTGATACTGTGAAGATGTGTGTGTGAAGCATCAATGCTTCACAAAAAAAAGACTTAGTGCCTTTTATTAAGTGCCTTATCACGTCTTCATTAGATGCATTCTACCGTTGTATACTGCAAGTCTGGATGACTGAACCCTCTGACTAACATCATAGCTGGATCCTATAAATGCAGGGTGACAGGGTGCAATGCAGGAGCCGTTTCCAAAAGCAGAACATCTCATGAGAGTGCCAGTACGACACTGGTAGGGACACATCTGTGACATACAGTGAAGCCATTCAGTAGCAATAACAGGCTGTCAGCAGCTTTGAGAAACCACAGCTTATTCATTTCCCTCTCATGACATTAATAACACGAATGGTTGCAAAAAATGTCAGCGACATTTGATAACAGGCAATTGTGAAGCTGAATGTGAGCTGAATATTATGGATTATGTGTGTGTAGACCTAATAGTTTGTCCCCTCAGTCCCTGCATTGCATCCTCCTTAATTTCATAATAGGATGACTCTAGAAATTGAAAATAAAAGCTTTGCAAAAAGTAATATCACACCACAACTTTTCTTTTTCCAAAGTGTGTGTGTGTGTGTGTGTGTGTGTGTGTGTGTGTGTGTGTGTGTGTGTGCGCCCGCCTGCCTGCCTGCCATATTCATTCTCATCCATGTCACAAATGGATTCTGTTGATTCAATATGAGGCTGATAATAGCATGGTACTGTCTGTACTGTACTGTATATCATGGCCTATACAGAGCCATGTTACAAATAGCATGTTTGTCTTAGCTGAGTCTGGTAGTCTGTATGTTCAGCAGGCCCTTTTGAATCCCAAAGAGGGAGGAGGGAGGATTACACATGACAGGTTGAACAGTGCACTGGGCAGCTGTTACTGGGGAGGGCCTCCCTGTTGGATTCCATTCCAGTGCTACGTCTGCCACAAATAGATATTCTAGTACTTTCCATAAAGGCATTGGGGGTGTGAGCTCGGGGGGCTTGAGTCAGGCTCTGTTGACAGGGGTGGTGTCAGTGTGTATAAAAGCTCTCAGCTGAGAGGCAGACAGCACGTTGGGAAAACATTATTAGAGGCCAAAGGGCTCTTCATCTGCAGCCAGCTCTTCATTACAGCAACAATCCTCCGAAAACACAGCAGCCATGGCCGAGAGACATATTCCTTTCACCATGCTCCGCACCCCAAGCTGGGACCCATTCCGTGACTGGCACCAGAGCCGCATCTTCGACCAGACCTTCGGCATGCCGGCCCTGCCAGAGGACTTCACCACATTCCCCAGCACCCACTGGCCGGGGTACATGCGGCCCTCCATGATGGCCTCGGACATGGGCGCCATGGCCCCCATGATGCCTCACAACCCCATGATGTACTCAGCCCCCATGATGCCCCAGCAGGCTCGTGCCCTGACCCGCCAGTTGAGCAGCGGCATATCAGAGATCAAGCAGACCCAAGACAGCTGGAAGGTGTCTCTGGATGTCAACCACTTCTCTCCTGAAGAGCTGGTGGTGAAGACCAAGGATGGTGTGGTGGAGATCACTGGTGAGCACTAACTTCTCCTTCACTGATCCCCTGTTTGTACTGTACTGTTCCCCACTAGTGCATGCAGATTCAAGGAGCCTGGTGTTTTCATAACCTCATAGAAAACCTGAGGTGCTGAAGGTAATTTCTTGTCAGGAAGAGCCAGTCTTTGATTTGACCAACAGTAAAATAACATCTGTGCTTATAAGACCGATGCACTTGCTGGTAGATGACAGAATGTCTCATTTGTTGTATGTAGGTTTGTCTTTTCCCTGTATAAGAGAAATTACTACAGTACTGTAAAAAAAGAAAAAAGACACAAGATAAAAAGGCAGGAAACCTTATTGCTAGGTCAAACAAGAGGATACTGTATATTGCTGTATAGTTACATAATATACTGAGGCATTTTACTGAATTCTAGCACAGTGAAGGGCGGGGGCTTTTGGCTGCACGCCTGCTAAATGCAAAACAACACACAATTCAACATGTGGGAGTCAACTTTTATAGCAGCTCAGAGTGAACCCAGTGCAGAAGATGTTTTATTAAATATCTGCTTCCACTTCTTGCCGTAAAATGTTTTTACTGTGCTTCCACACTTATGAAGGACCAAAGCAAAATGTGCAAACCTAAAGAAGTGTGTGTAGAACGGACCATCATATAACAGCTTAGCCCTCTGAGGCCTTGAGCTCCCTTTTCTCTGAGTCGGTCTCAGCCTCATTTCACAAAGAATCACACTCTTAGAGTAGGCGATTTAGCCGTGACTCACCCAGTGTGTCTGTTACTTTAAAAGGACTGCTGGATCTTGTCCAGGTCCGGGGTCCTGGGCCGGACTATCGCCTAATACCTCACTGCTGGGTGACAGGGCTCAGGCAGGAACAGATAAACAAAGCACGGGGTCTAGTCCAAGTGGAATTTGCCACCTCATGTTTCTCATATGTCACCAGATACAAAGGATATGTTTAAAGATGATACCATCGACAGGAGTGTAGAGTTTTGACACCACAGTCAAAGAGCAACCTCTTCATGCTACAGCCCCCTCTCTCATGCATACTTAGGACTAATGACCCTGATTGAAAAAGTGCAGACTTGGCACAGCAACTATCACGCTGTCAGTGTTGCCCTGTTGAAAAGGGGATAGTTCCCTGAGGACGGGTACCATTATCAACCCGTTGTCATAACAAACACATTACTGGATTTAGAACCAGAATAAAGGGCAATGATTTAACATGACTGCTAGACATCTTGGTGTCAGTGATGGAACCTGATGAAGACCGGTGAGGATCTTCTATGACAGCTGTCGCTACATGGGGACGAGCTGCAAAAGATAAAAATACCACCACAAAGCCCTCACAAACAACATAGCACAGGCATTGTACTGTTTGTGTGCATCTCTAATAGACACAGTTACGTGCTTGATGAATAAATGTGTCATGATATTTCGGGAAATACACTCACTTTCTTAGCAAGAGTTAGAGGAGAAGAGTAGTAGGCTACCACTGTGCAGCAAAGATGAAGCTAGCACCAGGAAACCGTTAGCTTGACACAGCACAAAGACTGGAAGTGGCTGACTGTTTCTTGGCCAGCCCTGACTTCCTGGAGTCACTGTGAGGTTGCTTGGCATTACTCCAATAAGACACAAAATAATAACATTTATAAAGCTAGAGCCAGGAGCTAGTTTATCTTAGCATAATGACTGGAAAGCAGTCAAAACAGCTACTGTCCAGAGCTAACAAAATCTGCCCACCTGCACCTCTAATGAATAAATAAGGTTTTAACACTTTAAACAAGATGTATCGTGTCAATGCTCAGACTTTCAAAGGTGCTGGTAGACAGATTTTGTTACCCTTGGTAGTGCTAAGCTAACGGCTGCTAGCTTCATATCCTGTAGCATGCATGTAGAGAGTGGTATCAAACTCTAACTCGAGATAAGAAAGCAAATACTGGTGTTGTGTCAAAGTCTTGAGATTTACAAAATACATAGGCCTACAAGATGCAGAATTGGTGCACCACGACCATTTATTTAACTCCTTAAAGTGAATGTGTGTTTCAGTTTAATGCCAAATTTAGGTAAAAGTATGTCGTCTGTGTCCTCAGGCAAGCATGAGGAGAGGAAGGACGAGCACGGCTTTGTGTCCAGATGCTTCACCAGGAAATATACGTAAGTAGCTCAATGCTCTGAAATTCATTATCAAAGAATAAGCTTGTAGAATTTAAAATTTAAACAAATTGTTTTATAATTTTGATAGAATACACTTTTTACACGTTTGGAGTCAGGTGGATGAAAGGAATATGTCAACCACGCCCTTCAAAACTAACAGCTTTATTATGCAAACGGGCTTGTTTTGGCTGTTCGAAGGTGGCTTTGCAGCAATGGTTATGGAGGAAATGAATTTCTCAGTCTGAATTTAGGTCTTGTGGGATTGTGGTTTTGCTGCTGAGGGTCTCTTTAGTCTTGGTTGGGTCCAGCCTGTCGGGCTGGATGCTGCTGATAGCTGAATTTCATGCTCTGAAAAACAGTAGCAGCAGCCTCAGCCTTTAGCTTCATAGGACTCTGCTGCCATCCAGGGGCCACAACACGCACTGAGGAGACTTGAGCTGGTCCTGGATCTAATTTTACCTGGGGTGACTTAGGCATTAATGTTTCTGTCAGTCCGGGTTTAAGCAGTGGCATTCATGCTTTTTTCTGGGGGGATCTCTCTAGATTTACTGGAGGTGTTTCTTAGACGTATAACCTAATTGTGTTCTATTGCTCCCTCCAGCCTCCCCTCTACAGCTAACGTTGAGAAGGTGGCCTCCTCCCTGTCTCCTGAGGGGGTTCTGACTGTAGAGGCTCCTCTGATCAGACCGGCCATTGAGTCCTCAGAGACCACCATTCCTGTCAACGTGGACAACAAAGGTGGCATGGTGAAGAAGTAGAAAGGCACATATTCAAATACACATTTTTTGTCAACAAACTGATTCACAGAAAGGTGAAGAACCAGCTTATCGCTCTTCCTAAAGCAGGCTTGTTCACACGCCAGAGAGGAAAGCGAGGGATTGCCCTGGCTCTTCTCCCCCCCCCCCCCCCCCCCTCCGCCTCTGGTAATGAGCCAACCCCAACTGAGTGCACTGTGTAAACACGTCTGCAGTAGTACCATATGCCTGCTCTTTCTGCCGTAATTACACTCTTCATTTGAATGTAGGAAATCTCAGCTTAGCCCCACTCACAGCTTTCTTTCTCTCTCTGCCTCACTTACACACACACACATTTCTAATGAGTAAATCTGCTTCATGCAACCTCTACAGACACACTCAAGACAACAGTAAAAGCAGACTGTAGTAGTTGTAGCCTTGTAAATCAAATAACCGAGGTCCCAGGAGAGCACCACTCAGTGCAGAGTGGCCTGTTAGTGAACACACTGTGGGACTGGACTGGAAAAAGACTGGTTGTATCTACAAAGTATTCAGTCATGCAAACACAGAATAAAGAACAAACAACACATTGAGTCTTCTTTTTTGAACTGTTTATTTGTCCGCCGGTGCCGTGACATCATGGCAGTGGCGTCCTGAAGCAGCTTCTGTGAGGTGTATTTGCTCGGAGTATGGAAATAGGAAGATAATAACTAAGTGGAAATGCTAAGCCTTTTAATGGTGTTGTATGCTAAATAATTCATTTGATGATCATCCATAAAAATTGTAACAATAGTGTCTAAAATACTGTGTCTTTTAAATACAGCACCCCAGTCAAACCAGTAAGTATGAAATGAACACTAGGAAGGAGTTAATATCCTAATATGCATTTGTTTCATGATATTAGATCAAATTCAGCAGACAGAACTCATTCAGAGCACAAGGGATGTACAATACGGTCACCCTGACACTTACACCCCCACCCCACCCACCCATGTGGATTACTGGGTCGGGTCTGTACTTTATGAAGCTGAGAAAAACTGATAAGTCAGTTGATATACGAGATGGGTGTCATATGTACAAAGATATAGGGCCATTTCTACTGTGTATCTGCACCTGAACGTGTCATAACGCCCAAAATTCCATCATACAGATTGTCTCTGATGAATTATTCATGCCCATATAGATACATAATTGATGGAGATTTGCTCTTTACTCTTGACTGAGCAAGGTCATTTAAAAACAATTGCACCAGGCACGGATGTTACAGGAGGAATGATTATGCTATAGAGCCTGGTGCAGTGTGTGTATGATACTCTGAGTACAACCATTCATTATTTTATAAGTCATCCACTGAATTTTTTAGGAAAATTTGTGGCGTGGCTCTCTTATATGTTGGTCTGCTGGTCTACTACTTTGGTCCAGACTTAAATATCTTAACAACTGTTGGATGGATTGATATCTTGTACAGATATGTATGGAGGGTGAATCCTACTGACTTTGGTGATCCCAACAACTTTTCCCTTAGTGCCACAATGATGCTGACATCCATAGTTTAATGTCAGCTATTACTGTGTATGTATGGTATATATATATATATATATATATATATATATATATATATATATAAATACACACACACACATATATGTGTATATATACACAGTATTTATACGTATATATATAAACACATATATACTGTATATATTTCTATATATATGTGTGTGTGTGTGTGTGTGTATATATGTATATATATATATATATATATATAGTATATATATACATATATACACACCATACAAACATATACATATATATGATATATATATAATATATATGCAATATAATGCAATATATACAAACATACATATAAACATATACATATATAAAATGTGCTGTGAAAAGGTATGTGAACCCTGTCACTTTTTCCAAACTTTGTTGCATTATAGATTCAATTCAAGGAATAAAATTCATCTTATTCCTCATCACTCTACACACAATAGGCTACATCATAATGAGAAAGCAAAAACAGATTTTTAGATTTTAGCAAATTTATAGAAAAAAAACAAAAAACTGTAATGACCAACAGACCACTGACTGGTCCCTCCTGACCACCGAGAGACTTGTTTGTACTGGCTTTAGGAAAATAGGGTGACCGGTGCAGTATCTGCTAGTTCACACTGAAGCATGAGTGACACTCCACAGGACCTCTGGTTTTTGTCACTGCCATGATGAGAAGAGTTACATAACTCAAAATGGCACACGCACAGAATCAGCTCTAATGTCACCCTTTCATTAGATATTCATGTGATTTTATCAGACCCTCAAGAAACAGATTTGGTTTCTTTTGCTGATCTGAAGCGTGGTCATTCCAAAACATTGTGCCTGGACTTTGTTATTTCACCAGAAAAAAACATGCCATAAGGTAAGTTCTTTGTGTTATCAAGGGTGAGACACTTAAGAAAAGGGTAAATGAATGTGTCCTGCATGGTGGAGTTTCACACATTTAGGATGTGTTAGATACATAAAGGTAGAAACACACACATGGTCAGGATGTAAGAAGAAGAACTGGGCCAGGGGCAACCACTGTAAATTACATCACCAAGCCATGTATGAGCTGAGCCCTGTTGGAATCAATGCACTACTGTATTAGACTATGTGCTGCATGCATGAAGATAATGCTGCATGTGTTTTTTTCTCAATGCCCTCAAGTTAAGCATCAGTCACTGCAGGATTAAATGGAAGATGCAGCAACACCACTGGTGACGCTCTGAATGGCTGGTGATGTTCATCACTTCTTTTTCTTCCTCCCTGTCAACCTCCAGTCATTCATGTTTCATGCCAGCCCACTAATGCACACACTAACTCTACTCTTGACTCCAAAGCTGCAGGGGAGATCTATTTATAGAGCACTCAGCTCCAGCAAGTTGTATAGTTGCACAGTGCCAATAGTCCCCCCCCCCCCCACACACACACACACACACACATGGTCCCAGACCTGCAGTGACTAATAGCCTGCTCATCAGCTATCATTAGTTTGATCTAAGACACTTCTATTTTACTTTTTAATAAACTCAAATGGTGAGTGGGAGTTTTAAACATCTGCAGAAACAGATGTCTATTAGCTGAACTTCATATTAAATAAATATACATTTATACTGTGCTGTATGCAGTGCTGCATGTATTCAGTACTACGATCTGCTACACAGTGAGCTCACTGGAAGCTGCCATTCGTGGAAGCCAGGCAGACACTGCATATGAAGGCAGCACTCTCTAAACCATTTAGCATTTCAACTTTTCCTCTTCCATGAGTCACCATTTCCTTCCAGTTTAATGCAATCCTAAATTATTCATGCCAATCCCCAGCAATCATTACCCAGCCAGTCCTTAAACCAGGGAAGTGCCTTGTGCTGAGCGCTGTTAGCTGATTGGACTCCTCTCAGATCTCTACATCCTCTCTGCACTCAGGCTGACAGGCTGAAGAGGGACAGCTTTTGCAAAGAGGTTCTCAAGGGATCTTGAAGTATATAGTGTAGACAGATCATTAAGGAGAAAAATCCACAAATATGTAAATGAACAAATTCAGTTTAATATAGTAGACTCTGCAGGCAACACATAATGAGGGCAGCATGATTTGTTCACTCCAGGGAAAAGGCAGACAGAGACATTTTGACTTGTCATAGTAGCAAAAGCACTAAGATCATGAACTATGTCTCTCATGCAGAGTTAGTCATCATGCAAGTACCAGAAATGCAAGCAGCCACCATTAAATGTATTATTTACACCTGTACTTTTCCTGCTATGACATCTTGAACTGTCTCCTGTGAAAAATATATGATATCATCAGCAAAACTCTGCACTTGCAGTCCAACAGAGATAAGATGATGTAACTTCAGTGGTAGACTGTGGCAAAGTAGGAATGTAAAAAACCCCACTGCTAATATGAGCGTGCTTGCTAATGCAGACGAATCGCTAGCTAGGTGACAAAGCAAAATACTCCCTTTGGTGGTTAGCATCCATTCATTTATCCAGGGCTGGGCTGGTTGACTTGCCATTTGCAAGTTACTTGATCAGCTAATGTTACGAAGAAACAAATGATCCATGCAGCTGAGTTGCAGCTAGCTGGTTAACCTTAGCTCGCTTCCTCGCTAATGTTAGCTCACCGTAAACTAAGGTCTGCCAGCTGGCTGCAGCTTGTCAGTGTGGCATCTGCCATCAGTGGCCATCCGTCAGTTGCTCTGTTGGCTAATAAAGTGATTTGCAAACAGCCATCTAGCATTTTTCTAAATATATAATTTGTAATTGATTTTACAGCATTCTTTCAACATGATGCCAGTTATTCATGTACAGTCTCAGTGTGTAGGGTCGATACTCGTTCGCACCTTTGGAGTACGAGCATGCAAATGTGCAGGATGCTGACTGCAGTTCTCTTAACGACCGCAGAGAACATTTAAGAGCTGTAAAAGCATTTGGTCACATATGAAAACAAAACTGCAATGATCTTAAATGCAAATTCTAATGCTGTGTCTAATTGAGCCACTGACGTATCATTTTGCATCCTAAAAGATGAAATAAAGGTTGGATCTCTGCAGTGAATGTGTGGACTGAAGATCTCGGCACCTCAGCTTTTTTCTCCTCAGCAACAGCTCAGGATTGGCTGATGACAGAACCTTGCAAGGGGGTGGGGAAAGGGGGCGGTTGATCTCTTTTCAGCCAATTAGTTCTCACCAGCTGTTCCATAATTAGTTCTCCCTCAGTGATTGAAGATGTTCATTAGTCCAATTGTAGCTCTTGATTGACGATATCCAGCAGTTCAGCACAGTCTCTCCTGGTTTAATGAAATGTATGAGTTTGCTTTGTTATTTCAGTTGACTTACCTGCATGAAAATGTCTATTCTTAAGGTGAAAATGGGGCTGAAAATGTGTAGAACAGTACAATGCTCCACCTGCCCTCGGCCCAGTTCGATGGTCTGCGCTTGTCCTGTCAGTGTTTTATAAATTATGCAAAAGTCTGATAGACTGACTCATTAATTTATTACGTTGCTCGGATAAAGCCATTTGTTTCAGTTTGACATTAACATCTCCATGGTGAGATAATGAGGACCCTATCCCATTCATTCTCAGAGCTGATCTGCATTTGGACTTCAACTGCCCAGGTTGCATATTCCTTAATGGTGCCACAGGTAACTGCCACTGCTTGTCTTCATAAGCCATGCTCGCAACATGGTTCCAGGCACACCAATCTCTCAAATAACATCCTATAAAGATTTGTTGGATTGCCACTTTTTAAGCGATATCTATGGTCCCCAGAGGACACTGACTTTGGTGATCCCCTGAATTTCCATGTAGCACCAGGAGCTTGACATTTGTGGTTTTAACTGAAATGTCTTGATTATTGGCTGGATTACAATCTGATACGGACATTAATGTCCCCCTCAGGATGAAATGTGACTTTTCAAACACACAAAAGTCAGTGGTGAACTTGGTAACATTCTACCTGCAGCACATCACCATGTTCAGCATTATCATTGTGAGTGTGTAAGCATGCTGACATTAGCAATGTCATGTACTCTTACTGTCACAAAGTTGTTTTTTGTGTAGTTGTACTTTTTTGTGTAATTTTAGAAATAGGTTATTTTACTCTTACTCCTTTTTTATCACAGGAAGGCTATTGGACAAAAAAATGAACAATGCAATCATATTTAGGTACATGTCACTATGGGGGATGGTTGTGGTTAGCAAATCTGTACCTAGGCACAGTTAAAAAAAATTAGTTTAGCTAAGATGCTTAAAGCTGAAGATGACAACAACTTTTTTGTAAGACATTTTAGCTCAAGAAACACATAACAAACAACATTTAAACAGGGCACTTCCCCAGTTTATGAAGCAATATGGTGTCGCCCAAGTCTCTCATTAGACACTGCCAGTCTGGGACTATGATTGGCCAGAAGCCGCGAAACAATAAACCCAACCACCTCTGTAGGTGTACCATTGGCTGATATGTATGTGGGTGTAAATGATTGTTTTATACCTACCCTATTTAAATGTTGTCTGTAATGTGTTTCATGGTGACCCTGATGAAGGCCAACGTGTAAAGTTGTTCTACGAGTGTTTCAGGGGTTTTAACCTGAAACGTCTTTCCCTTCTCCATCCAGTTTGGAAGGTGAAGTTGTGCTCTCCCTCTATAACATGCTAAAATGCTCATGTTGGATCTTCTAGTGGTGACTTTTGCGTCCACTGAAATCATTCTACCTTCAGTGTTTAACCAGCTCCATTAAAATCCTGCTTACAGCACGTTACTGCATCACTAATATTAATCTACTAATAGCATATATTAAAGGAGCAGTAAGAGTGGGCTGGGATTGCCTCAGCCCAGGCCTTACATTACACACCAACGTTTTTTCACAACCATGTGCACTAACGTGTTCTGAAAAAACAGAGGAACTCAGGTTACAACACACAGAGGGAGAGTGCAATGATCTGCTCGAGACGCCATCACACCACTACAGTATATCTTTGCATAGAAATATGTGTTGAGTTGTTGCACAAGATGGGGCCAATTTGCATGATGTACAGCCTACTTGGAGTACATTTTGCGGATAACACTTCTGTACTTCCACTCCGGGTATACATGTGAATGCAGGACTGCACATCATAGAGAAGCACTGTGCTGCTGAAAACCTCACCCTCAAGGTCCTAAGAGACTGTATGTCACTTACTTTAGTTGTTTGACATGTAGAGAAGATATTGTTACAGTGCGTCACTATTTCATTTGATCTATTTTAATGAACATTGTTTGATTAGTCAATGGATTCAGACGAGATACCAGCTGAAACTGTACAGCAATGGGATGCTGCAGAACTTCCCTTGTGTCCACTGTTGACACACTCATTACCAATGTCAAATATCACAAGCCAATATGTTTTCTCCACTTTTCTTCACCCTTGACCAAGAATTGCATGTGACCATAGCGATGTCCGTAACAGATCAATTTATTGTTAACAATCACTGTTTTGGTATAGCGTACTTCAGCAAATGGAGTAAAGAAAACACAGATTCAAATAAAGTCTAGCTAACAATCGCAATGAAAAGAAATAAATAGAAAATAATCCGATTAAGGTCTAGTAATTCCATGTTCATATGAATACATAACATCTACAGTATAAGTTAATAAATTGAAGCTACTGTATAAATACATCACCAGCATGCACAATATTGTATTATGGAGAATATTGGAGCAGTTATCATCTTACACTGAAGAAACAGTATAATAGGCAAGTGCATTTCTTGACCAAGAAGAAACTGAAGACAAAGTAAATCCACAAACCTCAAATCTGCGTTTAGAGCTTCCACTTAACATTGCATGTGCTCTGTCCACAAATTATGCTTAGTTCACTAATCAAGTCTGAGGTTCCAGGTGCCGTTTCAGAGATCCTACTGATTGTTATGAAGATAGCATAACTGGAGAATAAGGGTGAACTTGTGATCATGTTCAGTCACCACATTTTCCTAAATATTTCCATTCCTTTTATTCTGCTATCTGGATTTCTGTGACTCTAATAGTTTCCAACAAGGAGCCAATAGAAGTTGTTATAGTAACGACAATACTGACAATAAGAATTAGGTGTCCAAAAACAGTTAATTTATTTAATAAAGCACATCAGCACATGAGAGGGACAAGCTGCACTAAGTTTACTTTATGAATTTGTATTTTTAGTTACAGTATGACTGTTTGACCGAGCTGGACACATACCTGACACAAAGCAAACAAAAACATTTTATGTTATCTTCAATAACAGAGACAACCTGCTTTTCACCCAACCATCATAGTGTGGTGTAACTAAAGATGCCGGTACGTTTGCAGTTCGGCGATGAAGTTCGCCTTCATCTCTGTAACCTGTCTCCCTCTCTGTCTGCTCTCTCACTCACTCCCTCTCTCCCTCGTCTTTCTCTCTCGCTGAGCAAGGCCATGACATTCAAGGTCACTCTAATTTTATGGTTGCTCAAGCATCGGAACTCAATCTCTGAATGCTCCTCCCCTCACCAAATACAATAAGACCGCTCAGCTTCATTTGCGCGATAAGACCAGTCTCTGCCGGTGTGAAGGCATCATTACCCAATAGTCGCACTGTGATGAATGACGTACCTCCTGCTTCTAAAGTGGTATTTTGGCAAATGCTGCAGAGGCTACCAAGGAGGGGGTTTCATTCTTTTATTTATTTTTTTAAATCGTAGGTTATTTTTCAAACTAAAATTGTCTTCCCTCTCTCCTCCATTTTTTTTTCACTTTTAATTTGTTGAAAAATAAAGAACAGCAGCCACGTTAGTACCATCGGCTAAATTGGTCGCCGATGTTCCACCACCCCGCCCCCCCTCCCCTTTTTTTTATTTCTAAGAACTTTTTTAACTAGTATTATTATTTTGTCATCATTTGTGAGCGCGCGTGTTGTGTTGTTTTGGCAGAATGAGGTTTCGGACTCTTTAATTGTTGCCCTCTCCTCCCTCGTCGTCCTGCTGGTCGCTCGTCCACAGCGTCAAGTTGTCTCGTAGCAGCTGCATGATCAGAGTGGAGTCTTTGTAGGAGTCCTCGTTCAGGGTGTCCAGCTCAGCGATGGCGTCATCGAAGGCGGTCTTGGCCAGGTGGCACGCCTGCTCTGGGGCGTTCTGGATCTCGTAGTAGAAGACGGAGTAGTTGAGAGCCAGGCCCAGGCGGATGGGATGGGTGGGCTGCATGTGCTCCTTGCTGATCTCGTGGGCCTCGCTGTAGGACTTCTCAGAGGACTCCACTACTGCGGCTCTCTTCTCCCCCGTAGCCACCTCGGCAAGGTAGCGGTAGTAGTCGCCCTTCATCTTCAGGTAGAAGACTTTGCTCTCGTGCTGCGTTTCGTTGCAGTTCTTGATCAGGAAGTTGTCGAGGAGGTTGAGCACGTCCTGGCAGACGGCCTCCAGCTCCTTCTCGATCTTTTCCCGGTAGGCCCGCACCATCTCGATCTTCTTCTCGTTACCGTCGGCCGACGTCTTCTGCTCAATGCTGGAGATGACACGCCAGGACGAACGCCTCGCTCCAACCACGTTCTTGTAGGCCACGGAGAGCAGGTTCCTCTCCTCGTTGGATAGCGCTTCATTCAGTTCTGTGACCTGAAGAAACAAAGAAGAAAGAAAAATATGCAGGCTTTAGCATGTCTTTCTGTTATCTCAGCTGTCTTATTTCTGTCGGATATCTGAAGATATAGCTCAATGACATTCAACTGCTGACAGTGGGACAGTCATAACCTGTAACATGCCTCAAAGTATGACTATCAACACAAAAAACAATTTAATTCTTGTGTACTACGGCAATCACAATCTTAAAGAAATACAAAGCTACAATTCTGAAAACACAGTTGCCTCCAGACAAACTGTTACACCGAAGGCAACAGTCACTGCAGGGTAAACCACGCCTCAAGCTCACTGACATCATCCTCTGAAGTGACTCCTGATTGGCTGTCTAAAGCTCTGAAAGCTGGTTTTGTTTTGTTTTGACAGGCCTGTGTCTGGCTGTAGGATTTAATCCTTTATACCCCACTGGGACTGTGCAGCAGAGGCATCTTTACAGACCTTTTCTGCATATAAAGCCTGTTGTTACTTTCTTTTTCAGCACAGAATTCAGTTCCATGAATAGAAAAAAACAGGGGGCCCCGGCCGATCACGTGGAACAGCTCTTCACAGTGCCCTTACTGAACAATATATATCGGTCAACATAAAACTACATTCTGGGTATAAAACTGAGGGGATTTGCTGATATTTCTTAAATATTTAAATAGAATATTAAAGCTGGCTTAATTAACAAGCAGTTTTTGCTGAAAATCTATAGCTTTCTTGGTGTTGGTAATACTGATACATTTATTCTGCATTTATAAACTGATATAAGCACTGAAAATAAATGATTCCCTTTTAAGGATAAAAAAGTACATAGACACAGAAATGCTAGTATGTTAACAATGATGCTAAATTCTAAATGCTAAAATGTTCATGTTTAGAAAGCATTGTGTTTACCATGTTCACCATCTTGTTTAGCATGTTATCATACTAACATTAGCAGTTAGCACAAAGACTGAGCTGTGGCTGATGGGAATGTTAGGTAGTTGGTCATAAACCAAAGTATTGGACTTACTAAAACTTTGATTAGATGATAGCGCTAATAATAACTTAAGGGATCTCCAAAGTCTAGCAAATGTGCTGGCAATCCATCCAATTGCTGTAGAGACATTTCACTAAAACACACAAATGTTATCCTCATGGTGGTGCTAGAGCAGTCAGAAAACCATCACAGTCATTAGGACACAGCATCTGGGAACCACAAATGTCTGTACAAAATTCTGTGTTAATCCATCCAGTTGATATTGAAATATTTCACAAGTGAAAACTATGACCTGCTGGTGGTGCTAGATCGAAGGTCAGGGCATTACCCAAGTTATAAGGATTCCCCTTCTGGGGAACATGATAACTTCATAGCAACCCGTCCAATAAGTATTTCTTCCTGGACAAAAGTGGTGGACCGATTAACACACTGACATTGTCAGGAATAGAGCCATGATAGCGCCTTTTCTTATTCTGTTGTTACTTTTCAGGTAAATCTGTTTGCGTATATACTGTGTCTTCTCCTAACCATCCATGTGGGGTCGCACGCTGCCACAGTGCACTTTTGGAACTTTTTACTATCACTGTATTCACAAATGTTCCCCAGTGCAGCATCCTCGACACACGGCAAAGCCTCAGTGTGTTGCTCAAGGACAGGAAAGTTTAAACCTGTGACCTTTGAGGTGCATTACAGTCACAATGAGCTAACAGCTGTGTCACTCTGCTTTGGTTAGACTCCAATAACACACAGTAGGTGCTAATCCCTGATCCAGTTGTTACGACTGTCTATTAATACAAACATATGACTAATCATGTGTTCATCTGATGAACTCACTCTCACCGTTCCTTACTGTATATACATTTACACCCATGTTCTACACTTGGGGATAAATGAAGTAGCGATCAAAACAACAGTTTAATTCAACAGAGCCGACCATCCTTTTTTTAATGGGATTACAGTAAAAGGGAGGGAGTGGAGGGCAAAGAGCAATCAGTGATGCAATCTCCTGTTTCCATGGCGACTGAAAATCTGCTTTGTTTGTGAGAGCCATACTGTCTCTGCTGGAGACGCTGGCCACAAGCTGCTAATGGCAAGGATGCTGACATGGCTGATGGTATGGAGAACGCTGCAGCACTGTGGGTGTGGGTAAGTGCAAACAAGACATTTCATCGCACTCCTTTCAGCCAACTCTTAACACTGGCAGTCTTCCCTAGCAATGTCCTTTTCATGGCTCAATACAGGACACACATGATTCAAAAGCTGTCAGCACATGAAACATGGGAGGACTCCAAAACCACCAGCAACCTTTCCAGTTCAATCATGCTTCAACGTTGCTAGTGGCATGCAGGACCTGAGGATGCCGGCTGTCTGCTGTACATTTGTGCTGCCCAGATGATGAGCCATTTCCATTTCCATGGTCTTTCCTTACCTCCATCAGGTCCTCCTCAGTTTAAAATAATTTGCAAAGACATTCACTGTCCCACAGAGGATAAATCCTATTGAGCTTGGTGATTCTGGATTTTCCTCTGTTGACACCATGAGGTTGACACTTGTGAAGTATCTTGCCATCTACTTAATGGATTACCCTACGATTTGAGTTGATGATGCCATTACCTGCTAAACATCAAAATGTTAGCTTTGCCACTGGGGATTTCTCAATACCAGAAATGTAGTAGTTGATACCATTACCAGTGATATTCTTATTCTTATCAAATCAATACCATGGTAAAAAATAAAAACAAAACAATGTCAATCTTTCAACAATCTCTTTTCTTTAGATACAACGTTCTGTCAGTGAAAAGGGGAGAGGTTTGAGGAGAGGGGGATCTTCTGGACCCACAGTCCACTGCCCCAAAGTCTGGCATCACTAAACAGGCACTGTGAGAATGTTAACATCATTGTGCCAAATTACAACCGCACAGAGCAGCTAGCATGGCTTTACACTCACAAGTCATGGTCACTGGGGGATGAACCCTACAGATTCTGAGATTTGTTGTAACGCCAATACTACACCAAAATACGGTATGGACATGTCTCAAAATCTTAAAAGTCAGATTACCATGATATATATTTAAAAAACTACCAACATCCTACAGTATCTCTACCTGCTTCCTGCATTGCATGACCTTTTACCTCTGGTGTCATCAACTGGTGTCATCAACTTGGTCCAAAAGATATCTAGTGGCCAGTGTCATGTTCCCGACAGGAATCATCACTTCTAACTTAAATATCCCATGAACCAAACCATCATTCTTTGCGTTACTTACTTTGCATTCTAATGCACAGTAGAGTCTCTAGTCTAGCGGGCCACTAGCGGTAGTGTTGACTTGTGTACTTGTTCAAGAAGGAGTGGTTCTACACAAGACGTTGTAAAAATTTACAACTGACAAATAAAATGGTTGGAGTCTCCCTTAGAGATAGGATGAGAAGTTCAGCCATCCGTAAGGAACTCGGAGTAGTGCCGCTGCTCCTTGCGTTGAAAGGAGCTAGTTGAGGTGGTTCGAGGATCTAGTAAGGATACCCCCTGGGCGCCTCCCTAGGGAGGTGTTCCAGGCACATCTAGCTGGGAGGAGGCCTCAGGGAAGACCCAGGACTAGGTGGAGAGATTATATCTCCACACTGGCCTGGGAAGCCTCGGGATCCCCCAGTTAGAGATGGTTAATGTGGAAAGGGAAGTTTGGGGTCCCCTGCTGGAGCTGCTGCCCCCGCGACGCGACCCCGGATAAGCGGTTGAAGATGAGTGAGTGATAAATAAAATGGCCTCTGTACTGGAAGAGTATGAAGACAGGCAAACAATAGTATTGCATCTGCTGCGTAACAGTCCCACTTACAAGCATGGGATAAAGCCACCCGCCCTCCATTAGTCATTGCTGAAGCACAGCTTCAGCTCTATACTGGTCTATACCACAGCCCATTAAATTACAATTAGCGTAAACGAGTATCTGACCTAAAGCAAATTCAGCCAGCAGAGTAGGTCAGTACTGGAGCAACAGAGAGGTCAGATAAACAAGGCCTTAACAACACGTCTGTAAAAACATGGATGCCTTTGTTTCAGAAGGCTGCAGGGTGAGCAGAAAGCCCTGACGGAAGCTGTGGTGTGGGGATGACAATAGAGCTCTGTCTACCCATAAAGCTCATCAATCGCGCCTGCTCTCTCGTGACTCATCCTTGCACAAGGCAGTCAAACTTCCAAACAACTGAGTGTTAATACAAACAAAGGCCAGGCAGGACAATCAATAACTTTCTCTTTGACAGCTCTCTGCATGACCATTAATATCCACAAGAGAGACACTGTCAGAGCTGCATGCCTATAGGAGAGCAAGAGAATCTGTTGGGCCTTACATTTCCATTTAATGGATTACAGTTCACATGATGTCTTCCCACTGTCCCAAAGCTCCCTATTTTTCTTCCTGTTTCACGCTTCCCTTCTGTCTTTTCCTTGCCCGTTCACTCTCACTCCCCGGGCTCCCCTAACCTGATGTGACAACACCCCCGCCGACGCTCTCTCAGGCATCAGAGCACAAAGGCACTGTGGACTACCTGACGTCACTGGTGGTGTGAATAGGGCTGGAGCCTCGGTGCAAAGAAAAGGGGGATGCAATGTGTGCATGTTAGTAATGGTGGTGAAGAGGGAGCTTCAAGTAGTCCTTTGTTGCTACGCTACCACATATGACAGTAGTTTTTCTTGGATTACAGCTGATGTGTGTATACAATAATAAGACACGTTAAGGGCTGATCACTCAAAAGCAGTGAGGGAGATGTGCAGACCAAATTAGGCTACTGGACTGGTATAGAGAGATGGTCAAACACAAAAATTGAGCCCTATTTCATGTCCAATATTAGTCATTAAGTAATGGGTGTACCGCACAAAACTGTCATGTTCAGCCCACATTTGTTTCCAGCTACGCTGCTGTTTTCAAAGGATGACATGTTCTGCCTTATAGGTCAGATGAGGGTTAAAACAGCACCTCCCAGTTCACTTTAGGGCTGCAACTAACAATTATTTTCATTGTCAATGAATCTGTTGATTATTGTTGTGTTGTTTTATAGATTAGTTGTTGGCTCTATAAAATGTAAGAAAATAGTGAAAAAACGCCAATCGGTGTCCTCAAATTTCTTGTTTTGTCCACAACTGAAAGATCTTTAGTTTACTGTCATAGAGGAGGAAAGAAACCAGAAAATATTCACATTTAAGGAGCAGGAATCAAATTTGAAAAAAGTAAGCAAAAGAAAATGACAGCTTTGACTGAATTACATTGTTTATATGGTTACCTGCTGTACAATTCCATAAAGTCCCATTAGGTGAATGAAAACAAATGATAGTGTTGCGTTTTCATTAGTTTGAAAGCACCGCAGGTTCATTGCGTATACTGACTAGTAGTGTTAGTAACAATGACGAGATTCTTGAGTAATTGCGTTACTAATACTTGGTCATAGACTGTCTCAGGGACAAGGGCTGATGTTTCACCCTTGTGTTTTTAGGGTTGTTCCATCTCCTAAGTTTCCCCAATTTCTCAAAATCACTCTTTTCATACTGTCCAGGTTTGTAATAATCCTGTAAACTCATTCAGGGGCATGAATTCCCAAACAAATAACCCTCATCACGGTGCAAAAGCAATAAAGCAACAACTTTAACAATTCTTCTACAAACATTAGATATTCTTCAATCCGAGTACTAAGAAGATGAAACACAATAAACACAATAACAGACAAAATTAAAATAGGGGGGGGAAAACAGATTCTTTGGCCAGTTAGAAAGATCCACAGATCTGAGGTTCGGTGAAGACTTCAATTCTTAAGAACCCACTTTTAAGATGGTGGAATGGAGTCCATATTTGCCTCAGAGTCCTTCCTGACCATGCTTGTTTTACTTGGAAAGTATTGTGTCATACGTATTTGTTACTACAGTGGTCAATGAAAGAATGCGACACTTAGGATTGATTGTATCTCCATATAAGACGACCTTAAGTTACAATCATTCAACAACTGTAGGTACTGGATAATGGCAGAAACTGATTAAACTCATGTCGCCTGTGGAAACTGGTAGAATATGGTGTGGCTGTAACAGGCAAATAACTAAGATAAGCAAGGAAAAGATTTTGGTGTGGAGGATAACACTTTTGAGTTATTTGGTCAAATAAATGTAGGGATTTTGTAAGAGAGAACATCTGAAAGTAATGTGAACAAAAGCAGACGTCAGTATGTACTTGTTTTCACACTTCAACACTGAGAAGATGTTTTCACTTTCCAAAAAAGATGAATACTCTCTACATATTCCTTTTTTAGCCATCCTTCCTTTGAACTTTATTACAACTGCGAGTCGGGGTAGATGTGCCAATGTGATGCCTTTAAACGCTGCTGACATTTATGTCCCTGCACTCGTTGACAGTGACTAAGCAAAAGGAAAAGTAGACAGCATAGCAACTGAATGACGCTACAACATAATAAAGTGCTGCTGTGGGGAACATCACTCACATCCATGTAAGTGAAATGAACCTGATTATAGTGTGGTGTAGGTGGGTACGGTGGGCGTTCCTCGTAGTGCCTTTGTGACTCACCACTGAGTCAAGACTCTGTTCGGGATATCCTGAAATGTCCTGAGATGACATTGGCTGCATTCATAATTGGATCGAGGTTTAGGAGCGTGTTCATACTTAAGAAATAAGGACATAGAAGTTTGATGCTTTCCATGCCCCCTGGAAAAAACTCCAAAATGAGAACGAACTAGAAAACAGGAAATGGTGACAGAGATGACATTTTCTCGGGCTATAACCCCATTTCCTAGTTAAGCCCACTGATTGTAGCAATCAGTGTCTAAAATTAAGCTCACCATAGCTGTCAAATAAAAAGATTCCATCACGGCACATCTTGAGACAATAACTCATATTTGAAGTTGAAGATATCTCCCACGGGATGCACCGTCCCACTCACACCTACGCCTACTGAGATACAGATCACTCTCGCACTTTTCTATTAACAATGTGTCGAGAAGAAGAAACAAGAAACAGGTAGCCTGTGGATTGTTCTTCAAGCAGAAATAAGTAAAAGTGGTTAAAAAAAATATTATGGATGGAGTCCCTGTTTTATGTCTTCCAACATGTTGTTTCCCATAGCAACAGCCAAATCAGATGCTTTAGTTTCAGGCTTCCGAATGGAAGTGAAGATGTTCAGTGTATTTGGTTTATTTAATATTTGGTGGCATACTGTTACTGCACTTACAGCATGGATAGTTAAGTCCAAGGACAATTGCAATTGCACAATTATATCCTGCACCCTCAACATCTGTGTTGGGTCCTGTGGGACCTGCAGGATCACTCACTGGTACAGAGCTGTGATTATGTTTGTGTGGGAAACCCAGTGTTTGAACAGATAAACATGCTTTTACAGCATATTCTAAACACCTATTCTGGCATACAGACATTTGTGTCTCCCATTTTTTTTCATCCAATGCAGAAAAGACTATTAAGTCAATACATTAAACATACATCCAATGTATGGAGCAGCTGCAGCACAATTCATCTGTTAATGCATTGAATGGACTTCCATGAGAGAATAATGCATTCAGTTCATTAAGTGAGATGGAAGCCCTGGCTCTCTGTGTCAGTGTGTGTGTGTGTGTGTGTGTGTGTGTGTGTGTGTGTGTGTGTGTGTGTGTGTGTGTGTGTGTGTGTGTGTGTGTGTGTGTGTGTGTGTGTGTGTGTGTGTGT
Source organism: Echiichthys vipera (assembly GCF_963691815.1). NCBI lineage: Eukaryota > Metazoa > Chordata > Actinopteri > Perciformes > Trachinidae > Echiichthys > Echiichthys vipera. The sequence goes on along the minus strand of NC_139839.1, from coordinate 22,190,348 downwards.
GTGTGTGTGCAATATGCGTCTTCCAAAAAGCTTTCTTGACCCATCCACACCAGGTTCGAATGTGAGTTTGGCACTGCCCACTTTTCATGAACAGAATGGGGACTTTAAAGGGGAATTTTGGTATTTTTCAACCTGGACCCTATTTCCCCATGTATTTCTGTGGAAGCGACTCATGCCAACAACTTTTTTGAAAATTTGGTCCAGCATTTTGCACGAGTGTTGCAGAGCAGCAATGTAGTCAGGGGCAACTCTGTTACCACTCTTAACCAAAAGTATTTGTTTTTGCCACCATTAAATGTGTCTGAGTACATTGTGGAAAGATGGAGAACTGTGTCATTATTCTGCCATGCTTTTGTGCGTAGCCACAGATTCAGGTAAACATAGGAACTTAAGCTAATAGCATTAGCCTACCTCTGTTCTGTCTGCAGCAAGTGCCTCCATTCTTGAAACAGCATTTTTCTTCAGGAAAATGTGCTTTATTGGGGCGTCTTCTCCTCTTTGTCTGGCAGTAATGTCCCGGTCAAACTGCAGACCCAATGGTCTGCAAGGTGCAGTGTATCCGAAGTGTTAGGATCCATTTGTAGCACAACTAGCCATAGCTTCAGCCTCTCCTATCCAACAGGGAAGTTAGTCTGCGCAAAGTGTAACTCCACGTTTTGTTGGCACAGTTTGGACATGCGCAAACATGAACCATTGTTTTTTATTAAAAATCTTTTGATTATAAATTCCCTGACGGTGCTTCTAAAATTCCACCAAGTCATCTCACAAGATTTCAGACGAGACTTTCCATAATGTAGTCAGGCACTTATAATAACAGTATGATACTGTCAGAGACAAAAACAAACTCTTTTGGTGGACATATATTGACGCTGCAGAGTTGCCCCTTTCGATTACATTGCAGTTCGGTTTGCAGCGGCCAGGCTGCTGCGCTCGCCCTCAATACTGGACCACTTTCAAAAAAATGTTGCCATGGGTTTCTTACACAGAAATAAATGGGGAAGTGGGGTCCAGGTTGAAAAATACTTAAACTCCCCTTTAAGATACTGTCACTTAGAGACAGAGAGAGAGAGAGAGAGAGAGGGAGAGGGGGAGAGATAGAGAGAGAGAATGAACTGAAACTTAAACCCTGTTGTGTAGTTACTTTAAAAAAATTGGATTCTTTGTGACTATGATAGCAGTCATTTTTATTGAGCTGATCGATAAAGCAAATCATACCTGGGTTTGTACCAAAGGAGCGTAAGTGTGTGGCTTTCAAACAGTCAGGGTTTGATTTTGCTGCTTCAAAGGCTTCAAAGAATAACTTTATAGAGGTTTTTTGTTGTTTTTTTTCCACATGGGAATTAAGGATCAAGGTTTCCCACCAAATGGTATGTTTTTCATTTTTTTATTACTCTTATCAAGGAATCACTGCTAGTTGCAAGGTAAACTGAGCGAAAAATATAATAATAATAGATACTCATTGAAATTCTAAATATAACGTGTCCTCTTAGAAGCTCTGGGAGTTGAACAAGATCATTTTTATTAAAATATCTAGCACAATAACAATGGTAATTGATAAAATTGAGTATGTGTATCTCAATACATCTTATTTAATCAGTATCGTTAAAACTACAGGTTTCTGTTTTGTATGGGAATGGCAGTAACGCAATGGCTGCCCATGAGCAACAAAAAGGCACATTCAAACATCTCAATAAATGTTCCTCTTCATAAGAAAATAAAATCAGTACAGTTTGACGTGAATGAGCTACAACATGCTAAAACAGGCATGGTCTTTTAGGAGATGCTGGTGAAAAACATCACACACACTCTAAATACATTTCTTACATTCAACCTAGAGTATTGATTGAGGTGTATTACTGTAGGTCAACCTTTAAGAATGAATCTTTTCTATATCAAAGGGCGGAGGCCCCATGTGGATACTATGATGTAAGAGTTTCATTACATATGCATGTTTTAGTACCAAGATCATTTTACATGAATATTCAATCTCCAATCGCTCTCAAAAAATGACTTCTAAAAACAAATTCCTCTTTAATGGTCAACTGCATGTTAGAGCAAGCATTTTGTAATATAATACTTATTATATAATACAGCGGCACAGTGCAGAGTACTGCTATACTGGAAAGTACAGGTTACCAAATGATACTATTATTTCTCAGCGATATTCTTCTTGAATGTACTTGGCTTCTTCATCAAAAAGATCCTAATTTAATTTTCTGATTCTTGGTCCGAGGCTTACAGAATAACTGGAGCCTACCGATCACTGATTGGCTAGCTGTCCTAGACAATCATTTAAGGCTGCTCTCAAACCTGTGATGTCACACACAGCTCCTAAAAATTACTTTGGAAAGACATGGGAGGCCTAATAATGACTCTGCTGGGACACTTTTGTTGGATGCAAAAAATGCAGATGAATTCTATAAAGAAGTGAACCTGTCTCTCATTTACAGTTGGTATGACATGACAAACTAAAACACTGCTTTCATTTCCACCTCTATACTCTGGCTCCGAATAATGAATGACTGCCCCAGATAATGAGAATAACTCCTCTGATCTTCAGTAAATCAAATGTCCCTTACGTATGACTGTAAAAATAAACTTGATGGGGAGACATGCTGTCCTGTTATCTACTTTATTATAATCTTATAAAGCCAGTGGTGAAAATACAGCAGCTCGTCATATATCGTTCATTTTAGTTGGGCCTGGTTCCAGAGTCTGTAGCGTTACACTTCTCCAGAGGATGGGTGCAGTGTCGTGTTCTGTAATCCTGGCTATTTGGTTCCGTTGCCACCGGGATGGTTACCATGTCTGCAGTGGCAAGGGATTCCCCTCAAATGATGGGCGAGGCAGCAGACACACCCCGCTGCCCAGTGCTGCAGAGAGACTGGCTGGGTGTGGGGCAGCTCTCTCTCTCTCTCTGACTCGGCATAAATGGGAAGGGGTGGAGCCAGGCCCCCTCTGGCAGTACCACTACAGCCCGGTCCTAGAGAGCGGCACACAGCATGGCCTTTAAACACGCTGACAGCTTTACTTGTTGACTCTTGGAGTTGGAAGCTGATGTAGAAAAAGTGCTACTAATCTTGCTTTCTCTACTATCAAACACAGCCCCTGCACTATCACATGCCGGTACGACTGGCCTTGTTAATAAAATCTAACAGGTACAACACATGAAGTCATTCTAGTACAGGGGTGGGCAATTCCTGTCCTGGAGGGGCCTCTGTCCTGGAGGGGCCTCTGTCCTTCATGTTTTAGGTTTCTCTCTGCTCCAACACACCCGATTCTAATGACGTGCTCGTTATGAAGGAGTTTAAGCTTGTCACAGTTTTTATCGTTGTTAGACTCAGGTGTGTTAGAGCAAACCAAAAAACATGCAGGACAGTGGCCCTCCAGGTCATTATAGAGGGATTTTATAGAGATATGAGCACTAGAATAGAAATAGAAAAGCAAAATAGACAGTAAAGGCTACTGGAAATGATTCTAATTCTATTCTATCACTAAAAAGGCCCTATTAGTAACTAAATACACAACATGAAGGTATAAGACTTTCTTTTAAATAAGGGAGAGTGGGCCTGGTCACACAGCACCACATTCCTGGACTTCCCCGCCAATGTGTTCCTTATTCTCTGATCCTATTGTCCAGACACTAGTGATATAGAGAGCTGCTGCCTTTGTGAAGCTGTGCTAAAACGCTGCCTGTGAAATGGTGCACTACGGGTGGGCCTGTGCTGCATCTTGGCAGATGCTGCGGCACGCCTCTGTGTGGGAACCTGATGGAAGAGGTCGAGGACGCAGGGATGCGGTTGCTACACAGCATCGATTAACACAGGCAGCCCGTCATGGTACAGTTTGCGGACCGAGGACGACCATTTGCTGCAATATGACATGTACAGAGCTTTCTGGAAAGCTGTCCGTCCACCGACACCCACGTCTGTGCGCGGTGGACGCTTCGCATTTTGTGCGCTGCTCCTGCGCATATCGATCCGATCAACCTTCAGCCAACATTTGCTCTTCATCACAATGCGCCAAATGAGTGCCGATAGGAGGGACACTGTCCGCTAGTTTCTCCAGCTGAGGTAAAAAGAAAAAGTGTTTTTTCACACGGAATCGATGGCTCGTTCTTTCACAGCATCACGCGAACCGGAACACGGGCATGAGCGCAGCCTACGATGTCACTCTCATCACCGTGGTACCACCCAGCTCGCCCTCTGCTCCGCCACTATGCGCATCTTTCCACGGGCTCGTTTCGATGCTCTTACGCTACCAAGCCCGCGTTTGAGTCAGACACACGATTCAATCACGTCTCGGTGTCATGTTCGGCTTTGTTCCCCTCGGTTCTTTAACAAGCGAGCCGTCTTTTTTTTTTTAAAGGAGCCCGATGAAAGGCACCGCCCCAAGATCAAACAGTCCGCATTTCAAGCCCAATCCACCGCAACACGCCGCCGACAGAACCCCCTGATTTACTGCGAGCGAGTGATTCCCACTGAGCTGAATCACATCGAAGCGGTTTCACTTTTGCCTCTGATGTGCACGGATAACGGGGGATAAGGCGAACACATGACGGGCCCTGCAGTCCTGTTCGAAATGATGTCGCCCGAATCTCATCCTAGCAGCCGCGTATCCTGCTCACAGTGATGTCCCCCTCACTAAAGTGTTCTTTAATCCTAACTTTCATACACCAAGTTTGGGTGGCTGCTTCCCTTAAATCAAAATGTGCTCTCACACAGAGACAGCCCCGTCTGCGTACTGCTGGCTTACACGTTTTTCTCTCTCACACACACACACACACACAATCACACACATACATAATGATTAAGCTATTTATACGTGTCTTGTAAAAAAAAAAAAATGATTCACAAGAGAAAAGGTCATTACAGAGGAGGACTACTTACCGATTTCATGGCAGCTGCCATATCATCATACCTCTCTGCCTGCTCGGCCAGCCTGGCTTTCTGCACCAGTTGCTCGCGGTCTACCATTTTGGATGTCGTGTGTGTGTGTGTGTGTCTTGTGCGTTGCTGTCCTGTGTGTTTCGGAGCTAAAAGTCCTAATATGAATGTTTGAATGCAGAGAAAACGGTACCGGCTCCTTCTCGCTGCAGCTGCTGCCTGCTGTCTGTGCGCCTGCCGACGGGACACCCCTCCCCCTCCGAGCGCTCTGCCTCGGTTGTGTCACCACCCAAAAAGGCGTGTCCTCACCGAGTGATGTAACGACCCTGGCAGTCAGAGAAAATGACAGCACAGCCTATTGCCCTACAGTCAGGCAACGAAGGGTTTACACTCCTCATATCCGAGGGAAAGGAGGTCGTTTTAATATAGCGGTGACATATACTGTGGTGGTATTGGGTTAGGGACTGTTCTCTCATACTTTCCAAGTACAGTACAGTACGCCTGACTACCAACTGCTCTGGGCATGAGCGCTTCAAAGGCCCGGCTTTGACTTTAGAAATATGGAAATATACACTAGTCTACTAGAACAGGGGTCTTTAACACTTTTCTGAGGCCAAGGACCCCTTAGCTGAAAGAGAGACAAAACTACAAATGTAGTTTTAAACAGTTGCACATTAAACTGGGCCTAACATCTAGGGCGGCCTAAAGCCTATACACACAGCTTTTTATAGTGCATACAACACTAAGATATTATAATGATCATCATTAACATATTCAAATATTTATACATCCTATGTTAATGTTAAACATACATTATGAAGGCACATTGAACACTTCAGCTCAAGTGTATCTGGGCATGGCAACCCTGCCTATGAGCCAGTAAGCCTATTATCAAGGCTGTGCAAATGTATTCTTCACAAATATATGTTTCCTAATAATATGTGGCATTTCATGTTAATGTATATTTTCAGACATATCTTTGAAAAAAGTTGGAAAGATAATCAAACAATTTGGCGGACCCACCGCAGTATCTCTGAGGATCCCTTGGGGGTCCCAGACCCCCTGTTGCAGATTTCTGTACTAGAGCGCTCCTGACATGAGAGGGGCCTACCTGATCTTGTGGCCCTCTCTTAAATATTTCAGATTTAATGTTTACATTGTTTGTAATCCTCCATTAATTTGAGTGTTATCATATTATAACACACATGAAGCCATGTCTTGTAATATTAAATCAAATGAATACTGGACGTAGTGCTAACAGAGAGGGAACAGGAGGCAGGAGCCCAGCTACTCATTTCCACCCACGGGCCAAGAAGTAGTCCTAAAGCCATTTCCAAGTAGCCCATCATGTACGGAAAAAATACACAGTATGGCACAGGATCATATTCTAACAATCTTATGTTGGCGGTATAGAAATCTTGCGCCAAGGGGCTAAATAAATGTGTTATGTGTTGCTTTAAACGCGTTTAAGTGCAAGTCCCATAGTTTTGTTGTGGTCCTGGAGAACTTTACTGTAGAGGGAACTAACAGAGGTGTTTTGAGTATTTTGCCAGGTGATAATATGTCTGTCTGAGACCAGATTTTGTCATTGATAGTGTGACAATTCTGCAAGATACAGTCATAAATCGTTAGAGGTGTCTAGCTGAGGTCAAGATGAAGGCTGAGTTCAAGGGGGTGATCTGAGCAAGGGGGCCAGAAGTGGTGGGCTAGAAAGGGGGCAGCCGACCCCCCACCCCCACCACTAAAATCATGTTTTACATATTATTTCTATAATAATGATTATTGTCAGTGAAACAGATTTGCTTTCCTCAGGTCTGATTGGCTGAGTCACCTACAGGTGTAACTAATAAAGAAAAGACCCACCTGTGACCAAAGAGCAGTTCATATCTTATGTCTGACATTACTGCAACATTGTTGCCGGGCAGAGGATAACAGTAAGACTGTTATCATTTTAAAGCAAAAGAATATGAATCTGAACAGCTGCACCTTTCATTTTTAGATAATGGAGTATGTGTGCTGAATTTTCAGTATAACACCATGAAATAACCTTTTTCAAAACTTTTTAGAACATGGTTTGTTTTTATGCAATCCAAATTGTTTCTGAAACCATCTTTGTAACCATGGATATGCAGTATCTAGTGTTTGTAGTGATTGTAGCAGGGTCATAACACTGCTGCTGAGTCATTTTATCATGAGTCATCAAACACGCCCTCTTACACAGGCCGTTCTGTTTCCCTGACCCTGTAGACACTGAATGTTTCTGAAATGCATCAATCAGCTCCAGCTTTGCTCGTCAGCCTGTCAGACTATGGAAAGACATTTTAGCCCTTTTAATGTTCTGTTTACCACATCATTTATGATTCAAAATGCCTACTGAAAATGTAATATCTTTCTATGCTTATTTACGATTTAGTAACACTAACAAGACTAAAGTTAATATAAAGTTATAAAACCTCTGCTGTTTATATAATATGGATATCTCATTTAAACTATGACTTGACAGAACTCAGGTTCTCTAGCTTAATTCTTTGATCGAAGACAACTTTGTTTTTTTTTAACAATTATTACCAAATATATTCATACATTTCTTCATGTATTCTTTATGAACTGCAGCTATGACTAGTTAAAACTAAAATCAAGAAAATCTGAATTTGTTGACAGCATCTGCCAAGATGTAACTGGTATTTTAAGGATCTAAAACGTTCTAAGATCATCCAGACTGTTGTGAGTATCAGGAGATACAAAAGTGCTGCACATATAGCATTAGTATCATTTTTTAAATGCTTATGGGCATTAAAGCAATGTCTTACAACTGCTTTTCAATTCTCCCATATTATTTCACACATTTTAATATTTTAATATAATGCCATTGTTAATATGTTTTATTTTGGAGAGCATTTGCAGTTTAAAATGTTAAATACCACTTCTCTACGTTTAATAGTTGAATTCATTACTATTGAAACACATCCTTGCACATTCCCATACACTCAGGCGCACATAAAATTACGTCAGAACCGCCGTAGGTCTCCTGCTCGTGCTCGTACATGTGCAAACATGCTGTACTTAAGCCCACCTCTCCCAAACGGGGCGTGGCCAGCACTCACACTGGTCAAACGAACTAGACTTTAGCCGTGAAACGTGCTGGGACACGGTACGGATGGACAGTGTGAGTGCGCCTGTGAGTGTTGCTACTACTGAAACGCATTTCGGACAATGACAAATGCAGATAATTTAAACACCTCAGTTTTTACACTTACTATATGATATATACTGAAAAACGGGCTCCTTCCTTTTGGATTGCATTTGGTAACTGACTTGAATGGACTTTACTATGAGAGGAGCTGGTACTGGGGCCAGTTGGTAAGTCTTTCAAAACACTCTGGGTTCAGTAACTACGTTGTTGTTCCTTTTATGTGTAGGGACTCTTCTCATACTACTGCAGATGTTTGGTTTTATTTTGAGCAGTATTTGTTGTTAAAAAAGCCGTTTAATGCCTTCACCGTAATGTCCCGAGCTAAACAGTGTTAGCCAAGTCCGGCTGTTAGTGACAGACTGTTAAAAGCTTTGTTTTTCTTTATTTATCAAATAAAAAAACTGTGTACATTGTATTTTATATCATATATTTATTTATAAAGTGCTTTATAGGCATAGATACTTTATAGTATGTAATCATATATTGTCATATTAGTTATTTTGTATGTTGTTGGTTGTGGAATATTCCTTCAGCAATGTGAAAGCTGTTATTTACATAATGTTTACAAGTCCAGGTTGGTCCGCCCACTTCCTACCCATGGTGGAGATGGGAGTGTGGTTCTGCTGAAATCACGACAGTGAGCAGGTGACGCCAGCATCTTCAGAGTGGTCACAGTTGTGCACATCCCAGGGTATATGGGAGCACTCCTGCAGCAAGGCCTCCTCACCGGTGCACTTAAGATTGTCCAGCAGGATTGTTCCAGTGCCGGGTCCGAAGAAAGCTTTTCCCTGAGCCGCCGTGGCCTCGCCACAGCCCAGTTGGCGACACAAAACCTGAGCATCGGTAAGGTCCCAAGCATCATCGCACACCGTGCCCCATCCAAAATTTGAGTTGTACATTTCCACCCGACCCTCACAACGGTGCTCGCCATCCAACAGTCTTACCATTCCTGCAAAAACAAAGAGTCTTAACTGTTTGGAAACCCAGTCCAGAGAAAATGTGTGGATGTTGTGCTAATTGGAGATATATGAACATACCTTCAGAGGGTTGTGGAGTAGTGGTGGTGGCAGGTATCCTTTCTGTTACTCTAAAGTCACGCCCATGTCCAATGTAGTATTCAAAAGCTAAGGAAAGTGGTAAAAACAGAATGATACAGAGTCCTCAGCATAAAAGGACACAAAAGCATTGAGGCTCTCTTACAGTTACTAAGGAAGCTTGTTCAGCTCCCTTAAAGCCGCAATACAGAAAAGCCCTACGTAGAAACACAGTTTGTCAATTACAATAACAACTTTTTGTAAAATATGTTTTATGTGTAATCCTAAACACCTTGTGAAGGCATAATTACTTGAGACCACTGATTAAAAACGTCTGCCCCTCAAAACATGTATAATCATATTTAACAATGAACCTTCAACCCAAGATGGGCTATCTAAGTAAAGGGGAATCGGTATGTGCTTTTGAATCAAAGAAGTGAAATTTGGCCTGCAGGCATGCAGTGACGCTGATGTGCCTTGATTCATCCACTGTATCTTTTATGCTCTCTGGGCTGTCTCCTCCTCAGAGTACTACAGTCATACATTGCAACCGGACAGCTCAGAAGAACGAGCACAGATGACCGGATGTTAAGGAAGTATGAGTTTTCAGTTGAATTGATGACTTAAGATAGAGGTTTGTAATACAGACTATGCATGTTGTTCAGTATTGTATGTTTACTTTGTCATAAATGTTTGCATAATGGAACCTGCTTTTTAGCCCCATGTGATGTTAGAGAGGTCCAGGCAGATCTTACATTCACAGATAACTCCAGCATCCTCATTATGGCGACAGTTATGTTGACCCCAGCCCAAGTGGAAGCACTCAGACAGCGTTGTTTCTTCGCCGCTACATTGCACATTGTCCAGCAGGATGGGACCCGAACCATAGCCGAAGTAGGCCTGGGTCTTGGCCCCAATAGCTGGGCCACAGCCTAGCTGCCTGCACACCACGTTGGCGTTGATCATGCTCCAGTCATCATCACACACCGTCCCCCAAACATTTTTGTAGCGGACCTCTACACGACCATGGCAGCTACTGTTACCATTCATCACACGAATGGCTGGTTTTTCTGCACAGGAAAAAAGCTACGTCACTGCGCCGTCTTTTCTGATAGTTGCATTAAAGACTATAATATACCCCGGTCAACCCAATATTTAAACATAATGTATTTCTGTTCAAAGTTTAATATTGTTACCTTTTGTTATGGCTGTCGTGGTTACAATTGATGTAGTTGGTAACGTGGTGACCGGAACACTTTCTGTTGCTGGAGAGAAAATGTAACATGATAACATTTAATTCTCGAAACACCAGACTAACTGTTTATTATGATTATGATGAGGTTAGTCTGGTACACACTTTCACCATCATGTTTCATGGCACAGTGGTGTAGCACATGTAAAGACGATGGGGGGAGAAATGGCTCTCCCTGTTGGTCATTTAGCAAAAGTGCTCATTTCATTTTAACTGAGGGAAAAAATCCACCAGAAAAAATGAAATTGCTGAGGCAAATAAGTAATACTCAGTGTGTGCTTGCTTACAGATACATCTGTTGTACACTTTGTCTGTATACCTTCAGTGTTATATGTTCCCCAGAGCCCTCTCTGGTTTTGTGTTGCCACAGGAGGTACAGAGGTGGTTCCTGAAGTGGGTAGAAATGGAAATGAAATTAGTTTTTTTATGTACAGTCCATACTATTAGTATTTATTCCAACACTACTGCTTGTTATGAACACAGATATCTGCCATCATACACTCTTCTCGACTTTATTCAGTATCCCCTGCACCACCATAAATCAAAGTAAGGATTTTATCATAACATTAGTAACAAGGTCAAGCTAAATTTCTCCACCACTATCATTTCGGTTGCCACTAGTATTGCCTTTTTTCACTGATACAACCACTATTATTACCACAACTGCTAATTTCTACTAACATTATCATCTGTAGTAATGAATATAGACAGAAGTAATGAACATCACAGTGAATAATAATTTTAATAAATGGTTGCCATGCAGCTTTTATCCAACAGCTACTGGATGGATTGACAAGATATTTGGTACATGCATTTATGGTCCCCAGAGGACGAGTTCCCAGTTCCCTTCTGATTCATATTTGTCAAGAGACAAGATTCTCAGAGGTCAGGTAAAAAATGTACTTTTGTTTTATGACCAAATATTTTCAAAACTAATGATATTCCCATCAGCCACAGCTTTGTGTTTAGCATGCTCACATACTGAACTATGGTTTTAAACATGGTAAATATTATACCTGCTTAACATCAGCCATGGATATATTACTAGAACTAATAACGCATCCAGGACTACAGCGTGTTAGCATTGTTATTTTGAGCATGTTAGCATGCTGATATTAGCATTTAGCTCAATACAATCTGACAGATTAGCTTAGCTGTGTCTTGTTTAGTCATTTGTTTGAAAAATAATAGTAGAAGTAGTTTACACCTGTACAACTTGTGCGTATTAAATGCATATTTCATGAGTGAGCGCAGGGTAGCCTACCTGTACAGGTGACCCCAGCATCCTCATGGTGGCCACAGTTGTGTTTGCCCCAGCCCAGGCTTTTGCATCTAGCCAGTTCTGGTTCATTGCCAACGCAGTTGACATTGTCCAGAAGAATCCGACCGGTTCCGTAGCCAAAGAAGGAGTTGGTGTGTGCATCCACAGCACTACCGCAGCCTATCTGTTGGCACACCACCTGGGCATTGATGAAGACCCAGGCATCATCACACACTGTCCCCCAGTCCCCCTGGAAGAAGATCTCTACCCGGCCCTGGCAGGCGTGTTCTCCATTCATCAGACGGATGGTTCCATCTCCTAAACCAAGATGGAGATCAGGAGGACAGAGGGTTATAGGACCGTTTTTTAATACATCTTTCTCTACAGCATATTCTTAGACTTGGTTTTTATTAGTGTCTATGTTAATGTCAAATTTGAAGTGTGCTGATTAGGGGGCATCACAGGAAACGATAATTGCTAGGAGGTTTGTGTTGAGGAGATGACTAACGGACATTGATACAGGGAAAGGAGAAGGGTGTGTGTCCACACAATACATACTGTGGCTTCTGATGTAGGGGAGTTAAGGTGAACATCTGATATAGCACAGAGACAATAGACATTCTCATGTGTCCATCATTTAAAAATGTGTTTCCCCTGTAAGGAAGCCATGAATCTGGGTGGCTTTACTAGATTCCCACTGGAGAATTAGCTAGTTACGTCACTTGTTAACAAAATTCTGGTCTAGTCTCTCATGATCCTCTTGGGAATTAAGGGGAAAAACAAACACAACAAAGGTAAAGCTAGCAAACAATAAGGACAGCCTGGAATTCAAGAGGTCTGGGGTGTATTGTAGCCTACAGTTTCCCAAAAGATACTCTTCACTGAGCTGAAAAGCCTTTGATGTAGTGGAAAAATGATGACAGTGTCTTAAAACTGAAATTGTATACCCTTCCATTCAATTTGTTTTTTGTTTTAGTTTTATAAATCTATTTTATAAATAAACCTGACTGTTTGATTCCTGCATTTTGGACCCACACAATGACAAAATAAGCCATGATTCATTATTTAATGCAACCTGTCCTTGCGTTTTGTAGTAGCATCTGGCATGCCACCTGTCTGCCAGATTTGGGTGTGTGCGCTTCTGATTTTGAGCATGATTCCTAGAGCATAAATACCCATCTAATCAAACACAGAAAAGCTGGGGCCTGAAGATTAATCTGAATACAAAATATTTTAGTATATATAAGTATATAAGTATATATAAGTATCTTCTACAGTCAATAATGGTTCATTGGAATGAGATGTGCACATGAACAGTGGTCTGATCTTTGTAATTAATTAGCACAGACAGATGATGTAGTACCTGTCCTTATGGCTAAACCTTTATTGAGGCATCCTCAAATAGCAGACCATTGTCTGGACTGAGTGACGGTTCCATCTGGACCTGTGACCAATTTCTGAAAAATTAACCACGCAGTAGAATATGTACCGTACTTCACTGTTGTGGGCTGGGAGTGGGACAAGGGAGTGCGCCCCATCGAGGATGAGGTAAGGGTCTGCCCAGCCCTGAAAGGAAATTTTGCCTGCTGTGCTCTGCTACTGTTTTCAGGGTCAAATGCTTAGACCTTCAATATTTTAGGCTATTTGTTTCTGCCTTTATGCTCTTTTAAAAAAGACACATTCATCCCTCTGATGTATCATTTTGGCAGAAGACCAGTCTCATTTAGATAAAAGCAGGGAGCACTTACGTAAACCGGAGTTGTCCTGGGGCGGTGTGGTGCGATCCTCAAAACCTTTTGCCCCCACCACTGCTGGTTCTAGCAGCAAAATGAAAAATATAGCAGATATTTTAGTCACATTGTTCTCTTTTTCTTCCAGGGTTATATGTGAAGAAATGATTAACAACTTCCTGCCAACTTAAAGTTGTAGAAAGGCTTTACCTCTGCAGGTAACACCCACATCCTCATAGTGGTAACAGTTGTGGACACCCCAGTCCAGACTGCGGCACTGGCTGAGTTCTGTTTCACTTCCACTGCAGTCCACGTTATCCAGCAGGATGAGCCCTGCTCCTTGTCCAAACTGAGAGCTGCTGCCCACCGACACGGCCACTCCGCAGTTCAGCTGCCGACACACCACGTTAGTGTCCACCATGTCCCAGTCGTCGTCGCACACTGTGCCCCAAGTGTCCTCGTTGAACACCTCCACTCTACCCTCACACCTGTTACGTCCATTCACCAGTCGTACTTTGAGTCGAGAGATAAGCAGATTATTTCACCATTATTACCAGTATTTAAACACAACTCCATTCCCTGTCTGTGAGCAAGATTAGGATGTTCAGGTTGTTTGGTTATGATTGTGCCACCTAACTGTGAAATCTGAGGCCTATAAAAGCCCTACTATCTGAGGGACATTTTAACAACATGATTCTGTTTGGAAAAAAATTAGATGAGAAGACAGGCCATGGCTCTAATGTAATGACGGTTAATAGCAAAAAGTCTAATCCTACCACGTTGAGGCACACAATACACCACATGGCTCCTTGGAGGTAGGATGCAGGAGGGTGGGAGGTTACATAGCAAATAAGTGGGGATTAGGGAAATGGAGAGCTGGGAAAGTGACCTTGTTTAAAAAGCCCCAGGCACTGATCTACCTTCTGTACTCTCTTTCACTGACACGCAGCCAGCCACTGGTTCTCATATCGTGGCCTGGATGCAAACATGTTTTTTCTGAACATGAGTGTCTGGGCAGGTGTGGAGGTGGAGGTGGCTGTGTGGCTCATGCTTACCTTGGTACTGCGTCCTCACGGGGGTTTGCACGTCATTGGCTAAAACGGTAGGGAGGAGGAGATATGGAGAGAGACAGAGAGAGAGTATGGTCAAATTATTTGTTGAAAGGAGGCTCTTGGCCTTCCATAGTTACTGTACTCTATATCTACTATATCTATTTTCCTGTAACACTAGACACAGACTGAAACCACAACAGGAGGCCTGTTCAGATCATGTAGTGCACCACCAGCAGCAATATGTTAGTCTATTCCTTTAATTTGGGTTTTTTATCCATGCTAGTGAGTTGTAAAAGGAGCAGAAGTCAACAACTTACTATTGCCAATTGCCATTACATTTTATACAGACATTTATGTTCCATAGAGGATAAATCCTACTAAATATGGTGATCCCCTGACTCTTCATCTAGTTCCAGTTCACTTTTGTAGTTTAAGTGAACAATCATCGGAAGGATTGCCATTAAATAACACATTTCCCCCCTCAGGTTAATTTGGCCCTTTATGACTAAATATCTGCAGAACTAATAGCATTCTCATCAACCACATCTGCACTTTAGGTTTGGAGCTAATTAGCAAATGTTAGCGTGCTTAGGGGTCCACTCTATGTTCCCAGGGTCCTATGTCTCCTATGAGCTGTAGGCTATAATCTGTAAGTAAGTGATTTCAACATACACTGGAGATCAAAATCAGAGAACAAAGTTTTAATACTTGATTTATTCTAAAATATTGTTATTCTGTATTGTTCAGAATATGATAGAATATCAGCAGTAGCTATATTACTTCTGCAATATCATGTTTGTTTCAGATCCCTCCCAGTTATTGGTGTTAATCTGCACCTGGTGACAATTGATTTAATTGTTGGACACACCCTATTTATCTGCAGCTCTCCTGGATACTTTGCAAGATGGCGAGCCGCTCTAAGGAGACTGAAACCCTGAGACAGCAGGTTGTCCAGATGAAGGCCAAAGGGTTGACCCTCTCAGCCATCAGAGAGAGGTTGGGCATTCACAGTCTGTGATTTCAAGAATATTACTTAACTTAATAACTTTGCAAAGACACAGATTATACATGGACGACCGGCCTCAACGTAGAACCAGTGCAAAAGAGGACAGGATTAGGCGGATACTCTCAACGGCTCAACACTGCAGCTAGAGTAACTCACCAGTTCAGAGCTGAACAGGGCAAGGATCTGTCTCTGCATACAGTGTCTCACCGTTTAAGACTTTTTGGACTGAAAGCCCACTCTGCAGTGACCAAACCTCTCATCAGCAGAAGGAATAAAAAGGCTAGACTTGCCTTTGCTGAGGAGCTTGTTGTGTGGACAGATGAGAACTGTATCAGAGTGACTTCAGTGATGAGAGTACATTCAATGTATTTGTTTCTGACGGAAAACTAATAAAAAATAATGGGACTGGGGAAAAAATGAACCCAAAGAGTGCAGAGAAGTCAGGTAAATTTGAAAGAGGAAGTGTCATGGTTTTGAGGGATGTTTTCTGCAGCAAGAGTTGGGCCTCTTGCACAGCTACATGGCAGGGTGAATGAAAATGATCATGTGAACCTCACTGCAATATATCTTTACTGCAATTGTCTCACAATCAGCTGTAATTCCTTGGCGAACATCCTTGAAGACAAAGTAATGGCTAAGAAACCCACTGCAGTTTCTGAACTGTCAAAGGGACTGAAAGAAGAATGGACCAAGATCAAGTCATACAAAGCTTTGGCCTCTACACTTCCTGTTCATTTTTGAATCCTATAGCCCGAAGAAAACATTGTTGAAATCTTCTCTTCTGACACAATGGTTGCTGTTCTCTAATGTTGCTCATTGCTTTTTCACAAAATAAAGTGCCTAGGTTTTTTAAAAAAGCATGCTCGTACAGCAGTGGTGTAGCCACAGCAGATCAAGTTATGAACAATAAAAAATAACAATATTTCAGAATAAATCAAGTATTAATACTTTGTTCTCTAATTTTGTTCTCCACTGTAGATAGGTTTCTCATGCTTGCAAAACTAATAAGGTGAACATGCTAAACATTACACTTGCTAAACATCAGTATGTTAGCTTTGCCATTGTGATCCCACTTTCCCTATCGGACATGAAGGATTTAAACTAAGATAATGTGTGATGATGATTGATCTAACTGACATGCCCGAAATAAACAAATAAATACAAATATCATGTTGGCATTAGCATTTAGCTGCTAGCATGGCTGTCAACTATTTTTATTCCTGTCTTTTTTAAATGGGGCAAATATGATACACTCTCTTCTGTGAATGGGGGGATACAACATCTAATCAACATGCATGTCTTTGACGTTGGCCAAATTAATCAATTACAACAGTTACTAGATATTACATGCAAAACACAGGGGGTCCATGTTTCTCTGTTTTTTTGTTTTTTTTGACACAGAAGAGTCCCACAGGAAGATGTTTCTAACACCTGGAGACGAGTATTTCTGGTTATAACAATTCACAACAGACGCTGTAGGGACTTTTCTATACATTACACCCAATATAGGTCACAGCTTCTCCCATTTATTTATGGAACTGACACATATAGTAAAACTACCTATTTTAGCCCTGAGGGGCTGGTTCAGTAACACATCTGTTTATGATGTCACATGTAGGTTATGTTCCAGTTTATATTCCACAGTTCTTATTTTAAGGAGGATCAGAAAAGTAAAATGTAAGTCACTTAAATAATTTGCTACTTACTGTATACAGCCCGTCTGTTTATTTTCAAGTCTCCTGAAATTTGAATACAAAAAAAATGTTAGTAACACATACATTTGGATAACAATAAGCAGGTGTCTGCACATTTGAATACATTTCTCTCTTTATATTTGATGTCCATAACTTCCAGTGAGTGGAATTGATCCTGCCTTCCTCTAAAATAATTGCAGGGCTATTAGGTAAACACAGGGGAGACAAAAGTGAAAAAAGTACTTTTCTACAGGGAGTTCACTTGCAGGCACATCCCGTTCTTGAGCATTATTAACGCTCCGGACCTGGTATCACATTATGTTTCAGTTCATTGCAGTAGTAATCTTTTCCCTTGGAAAAACTATTAAAAAATGCAGTATCTCTTAATGAATTTAGTCTGTGAACTACAGTAGCGGGCAAAATGGCCCTTATTTAAAAACTACTGATTGAAAGGGCCATCATATTTAAGAGTTTGGAAAGCAAGGGAGTTTGTTTAATGTTACAGTAGTAGACAATAGCTCTAGATTGATCTTGAGAATCACTTCTGACAAACCTCCTGAGCCAGTGTATCAAAAACCTGTTTTAGGAAATCATATACTTTAATAAGCAGTTATATCCGATATATGCCATGGAGAAATTGAAACAAGTGCACCAAACATTTAAGGCCTATTACTTTACATTTCACAATGATAATGCATCACAACTATCATTGAATAATTGTCCTTTAACCATTAAAAAAAGTTACATGGGTACTTCATCAGTGAAAATAAAAATACAAGACCTTAAGCTCAAACTGTACTTTAGACTGTGGTAACTCTAAAATCTGTTATGTCTTTAATAACTACTGTAACTACTGTATGTCAGTATTTCTCAAAAAAACAAGTTAAGTAGAAAAAAATACACCTTTTCCTTGATCACATGGATTATTTATGGCAGAAGGTACAGTCCTACATTCAGGCATCTTCACCCTGACACCCACTCACACACTCACCGAATCGCAGCAGCACACTGACGGCCACCAAGAAGAGGGATCCCACCAGGGACACCAGAAGCCAGACGGCCGGGTTCCAGCACCTACACTCACTCTCCACCACACGCTGACCTCGCATGGCTGCCTGACTGACACAGATCTGCCTGCAACACACACATTCACACACTGTCAGTCTTTCTCATCAGGCTCCCCAATGTCCTGCATTGTATGTGAACACACCTCTAAATGTAGTAGACTATTGATTAGTAGACACTTTTCTACTACTATAAAACAATCACTACTTTTGTCCTGGTTCAGAGTAACCTAATTATAGTATTGGATTGTTTTCTCTGGTGGAGCCTGCAGCTGTTGTTATGGTGCTGTAGTAGGAATTGATGGCAGTCTGGGGTCAGGCTTTGGAAATGTGTAGCTCAAAAAGAAATCATTGATCTTGAAAGAAATCTTGTGTCACTCCCCATGGACATAGGAGAGCTGTAAAGGAAGTGCTTGTGGCACAAAAACACTTCTCAGAGCAATCCAGGAACCCCAGGTTGCCAGACATGTGCCATTAAAAAGTGCTGCTGTCACCAATTAAACATCAAGACCAAGGAGTAGATTTGTGTTGCTTTTTTGTTGGCACAAAATGGCCACCATGCACCTACCTGGCAGCCGGCATGGGGGGACGCAACAAGAGAATTGGGGTGAAGTTTGTTACACTGATGGTTAGAGTTAAGTCATTTCCAAGCTTTCCAGCATCATCAACAGCTGTGGAAGGCTTGTGTTACAGACAGGCGCAGGCACCTGTGTCATCGTTTTCTGATAATCAAGGGGACTTTCCTTCAGACAGAGAATAGTGGTATTCACTGACAATCGCTCAGTAATCAGAGTTCGAGACCTGCGGTCAGACACTGAATAGCCTACATTCTGAATATGGCATACGCATGCTTCAAGAAAATGCTATAATGGGAAATCCTACCGTGTGAGGATGTAATTGAAAACGTAAGAAATAACATTTTAAACACACTAAACTGCCAAGAGTGATGAAATTGGCTTTGTTGGACTTTCTTTTCTAGCAGTTATCCCAGAAATGATTTGAATATTGTTATCAGAAGCATGTTGTCATTAGGAGACCACAGTGTAGCTTGGGCTTGGGTTGTTTGTCTCTTTGCTCACGCAGAATTCCCCCTGACCTTACACAGGAATGTGTATTAGGGGATGATGAGGGGAGAATTTGATATTGGCCCCTGGAGATAGTGGACATTCCGGGCCCAGGGGGCACAAAAAGACATTTCTGCTTTCTGTGGTCCCCATCGTCAGGCATAAACGCTGCTTCCTGCAATCTGTCACTAAAACCCTCCAAAACGCTTAGCCACCTGATGACACTGCAGGGGCGCCTCTTGTCTCCTTGGAGAGCAGGAGGCAGGGGGAAAAGGGGCAGTGTTAAAATCTTGAGTCAGTATACTGTATACATACTATCTTCAGCTTGTGCAAGTATATTAACCACACAACTTTTGTGGGGGCATTAGTGACAAGAAAACAATTAACAGCATCCGGAGAAACAACTCTGGACTGTGCAGGGTTCATCCAGGTCCAGTCCAGTTTCACAGGACTGTTGTATTGTCTGAAAATGTGCAAAACAGAAGACCAGAGGCCCATGGAGAGATCACTTTGTGTCCAATTGGGAGGTGGGGTGTTTAACACCAGCACAGCACTCAAGAACCACGGCTGTGTCATTTGCAGTCTGCACCAACAAACCACTCGAAACTCTGGGACAAATGGCTCAGTTATGAGGGATGAAAAACAATCTAGTCCCCAATGTTATGTTTTTCAATACTCCATTCATTGTAGGATGTAGCGCAGATCCGCTGGGGAATAATGTTGCCTTTTGTGTCGGTCCTGCTTCCCCTCCCTTCTCACTTCCCCGTGCTGAGAAATAGCTGAAAGATCTCGGCCCCACAAAAATACACCCTAATGCCCGAGATAAACCGCAGAATAATGCTGTCCGTCTCTTTAACTGAGAGAAAATGATGTCAGTTAAACAGAGAATCAATGCTTTTATGTGTGACCATAGCTATTATTGAGCAATAACCCCTCAAAGTCTATTTAGTTGTTTGTGTCAAAGAAAAAAGAAGAAGAAAAGAGAAAGGTCTTTTTTTAAAAAGATCTTTTAGAAAACATGGAAATGTCCTTATTCAATAATAGATAGCATTGAAGATAATAATTCATAGAATATAAACATGTTTGACATTATATGATCTTAATTTAAATATCTGCCTTGCAACAACACTGTATGAACATCTTAATTATCTTTGTCCATGAACATTACACCCACATGAATGTGCATGTATAGCAAAAGCAACCTAAATGACAGAGAAAAGCTGAATTTAAAGACACAACCATCCACTGAAATATCACAGAACCAGGCTCATGTTAAAAAATGTCATAATGTCATGATGATCAAGTAAGGCAAATAAATGAAGCAAAAGCAACTTAGTATTTCATAAATAATACTTACCTGTTGTGAAGGTATTTGTCTTCACTCACAATAATAAAAAGTATCCCCCCAAAAAAGTACTAAAATGTCCTCAGAGCTCAGACAGCAGGCAGCTTAATTCCACAAGTCACACAGAAAAAAACAGAAAGTTTGTGTAGAGATGGAGGCAGGAAACTCAGAGTATCCAGCGCTACTTGTTTAAGGTATTTCATCTCCTTAACCCTGCTTGACTATAACTACCTGGCTTCAGTGACGGAGATTACGTAAAACAATAAATACCAGAGCATTGTATGGTAATATTCTTAACGCCCTGCACCTGTCTATGTTTAAAAGAAGCAGGAGGGGCAAAAAAGACAAAGACAATGAAAGCTAACCCTTCACTGGTACCCCCGCATCTCTAGTTTCAGGTAGCACTCATAGAAGGTGCGGTCCTGCTCATCTCTGCACACACGCAGAGGGAGACAAGGCTGTGGCTCAGGTTGTGTGTGTGTGTGTGTGTGTGTGTGTTTGTGTGTGTGCGTGCGTGTGTGTGTGTGTGTGTGTGTGTGTGTGTGTGTGTGTGTGTGTGTGTGTGTGTGTGTCTGTGTGTGTGTGTGTGTGTGTGTGTGTGTGTGTGTGTGTGTGTGTGTGTGTGTGTGTGTGTGTGTGTGTGTGTGTGTGTGTGTGTGTGTGTTGGACGCTCCCACACAGAAGTACTCTAAAGAAAAAGACTTTGCGATTATGAGGCAATGGATGTCAAAAAGCTGTACACAGTATTTCCTAGAGAGTTTTGAAGGTTTCAGTAATCATCCCAACCTCATTTAGTCCCACTGAAAAGTGATGACTGACAAACAGTACTGATATCCAGTTGAATAAGAAGACAAGGCAAACTGCACATGAATATCTTGGCTGAGTTCTTAATAATGCAGCTTTTTGTTTCGATATTTATCAGAAGACACAACATTATGCTTAGTGTGCAGGGATGGATTACTGAATGTGCACACCAGACCAGGCACAGGCCCAGGGGCCCAAAATGAGAGAGGCTCATACCAACCACAAAGACACAAAGACCACAAAAAGACGACAAAGAGACTCTACATGACCATGGCCAGAAACAAAGGGCACAGAAAGACCACAAAGAGACTTAAATCAATAAATCAAAGACCACAAAGAGACTCTAGATGGCCATGACAACCACAGAGACACCAAATGCTCACAAAACATAAAAAATGACCAAAAAAAGACACAAAATGACCACAAAGAGATGCAAAACAAAAGCCAAGAGACACAAAAGGACTACAGAAAGACAAAAAATGACTGCAAGGAGATGCAAAAAAAAACACAGAGATGCAAAAAGACGGAGACAAACAACAACAAACAGACACAAAAAGACCACAGATACAAAAAAATGAGTGCAAAAAGACACAAAATGACTACAAGGGGATGCAAAAAAAGACCACAAAGATGCACAAAATGACTACAGAGAGACACAAAAAAAACAAATAAGGAGCAAAACAAGCACAAAGTCCATGTCTTTCTCCCAAGATTGTGGGACCTTTTGCATGTCTTTGTCCAAAGACCCAGCATAATCCGTCCACGGTCAGTATGCTGCACTACTTCAAAATCTTTCATCAGATGAGTCCTATAATCTGTACGTGTCACCAACATGATCTCAACCTCAGCCGAAGAAATATTACTCCACAAACTCCTCATTTCGTTGAATTCCTGCACTCCATCTTGTTTATTTGTTTCCCAAAAGGTCTTTCCTTTGAGCTATAAAGAAGCCTAATGTGTCTCAGCGTGGTTATATTTCACACTTACGAGGTATTCTATAGTTCTTTCAATTGCATGTCTCCTCTATGGATTGTGCAGCGGACTAATAGTAATTGCTCCTAAGCACTAATCCTTCCTGAGCCGCAGAGGAACGTGCAGGCTGTCTGTGGCCATTGAAAGGCTTTTCAAGGACCAATTCATGGCTCCTTCTTGGGGTGTCACCCCAAACAGTGGCTGAGCCAAAACACAGAGATTCTGTTACACTAAGCTCATTTTCTGACCCTCCAGGATAGGATTGAGAAAACACCACACAGACAAAGTTCCAGATTTTTGTGTATCTGCAGTTTTTTCTTTAGCCTACCAAAGAATTAATGAATCTAGTAATAGTAACTAGTCAACAGTAAACAAGCTTAGTTTTAAGGTTTGTAGCTAACAGATATGAATACATTGTATGTCTCTGTGTAGTTTTAAATCAGTGTTTCCTCAGCAAACTTGAAAATGGTAGTAGCCCATGTAGCACAATGACTTGGTGACAGTATATTCCAGCTATTACTTACTCACTGAGTTATTATTAACTAATTATGTTTAATTTGCTCATTGACTTACGTACCTAATTACTTGCTTAAATTGCTACTTTAATACCACATTAACTAATTTGTTGGTCACCTGAGGGCAGGGGAAACTAACTAAACATCAGGATATACTGAGTAACATTAGTGTTCATTAGGGGTCTGTTTACCTGATTAAAAAGTGTTATATTCACTTAGCTCTGGTTTTGGTCTCTACCAACTTCTGAGAGAAATATCAGGCTCCTTAGCGACTAGGTCCTTGGTCACCAGCTAGTCGCTAATGTCTATCTGCCGTTTGGTGCTGAGCAGGTAGCATTAAGTAAGTTTATCAGCTTTTTTCACTGAAAACAGTTGCCTCATGTATGTGGAGACGCTGTGGATGTGAACGGTGAGAGTAATTCAAACATAAAGTTGCAGGCCGTGAAATCAAAACAATGAGCTGAAAAACGCTAAAACAATTGGAAACTGCAGGTCTGGTTATAAAGTGTTGTAGAGTCTTTATAAAGATGGTCGACATATCTCCACTTCCTCTAACTGTGAAAAGCACTATGTCTTTTATTATTGAAGACTTAATGTAACACACATCTGTTTACTGTGAAGGAAGATAAACCAGCCACTTGTCTTTCAACCTTTAATGTGAAGAAAAGAGACTCATTATAAAAAGCCCCCAAGGTGCCAATAAAAGTACAGTATACATCACTGAGGAGCGAGATAGTGTTTTCTTCTTATGACTTCTCTCTCTGCTCTAACAACGTGAAAACATTGCTGCGCATATTAGACCCACAGTAACCATGGTAACAATTAGTGTCAAGTCAAGTAAATTGCCTCAAGAAGCTTTACAATCTGTAGTAAAGCATACAACACTGTCTGTCCTTTGACCCTCGCTTCAGAGCAGAAAAACCCTGAAAAAACCTTTAACAGGGAAAAAATGTAAGAAATATCAGAAAGAGGGATCGGCCTCCCTTGATGGACAGACAACAGACAGTGCGATAGATGTTATGTGTTCAGAATAACCAACATAGTGAAATTATAGTAGACAATCCAAATAACGAAAATTATACAGAATGTTTAAGGTTATCTCCATTCGAGAGATTGGCGGTTCGATGCCCAGCTCCCCGGTCCACATGTTGAAGTGTCCTTGGGCAAGACACTGAACCCCGAATGTGGTGTGAATGGTTAGATTAGATGGTATGTTGGTGTCCACTGTGAATCTCTGTGTGAATGGATGAATGTGACAAACACTGTGAAAGCACCTTGAGTAGTCAGAAGACTAAAGGGCACTATATAAGTACAAGTCCATTTACAATGTTTGTGATGTTCCTGAAAATGATTCTGTCATATACTTTTCATTGATGCCTAGGATTCCTTCTTTGCTGTCTCCTAGTAGATATAACCACTTCTTTGTCAGATAGCGGACTATATTATTTCCTCACTAAAGCTACTTTGAAGAAAGGTTAGAAGAAGAAAAGGTTAGAAGAAAATCTGTCTCATCATTTCCCAGTTGAATTTCCAAGCAGACACACACACAATATGACTCTCAGTTGGGAATTCTGGGACTTCATGTCTTGTTAGTGTGTTGATGACTTGGCGGGGTCAGCTATTGTGCATGTTCTTGTCGTCTATTTTACGTAATTCCAATGGGGCGACCTGGAAGGGGTGGTTCATACCTTGAGGCATATGTCATGGGTTACCTAAACACTTTTGTTCCCCAGTTATTGGGGTCTTCACTTGACTTGACACAAAAAGCGCAGCAGGACATCCTGTTACCTTTGTCTTGGACAATCCTTTTAAGTGGGTCATGATGAAGACAGGTAGTATTCTGTATCACAGGGGGAGAAAACGGTGAGAAGTTCACAAATACCATGCACACGTTATGACATAAGTCATTAATACCATGTATTTATTATGCAATTCCTAAATTCCTTGATTAAAATGAATGACAACAGTGAGTTGTAAGCATAATAAAACATGGGCTCAATAAATAAACTTGATCTGACATGTTTGTTTTTGGTTAAAAAAAAAAATGTTGTTGCTTTATTACCTAACATTGAGGGTATTGTATAAGGAAATACAGTGTTGTACATGTTATCGTTTGCAGCCCCATGTCCCATATAGATAATGCAGCAAGTGCTAATGCATGACAGTATCTGAGTCACAATAAAAAAGGAGACTCCAATGTCTTGTAAATAAAAGACTGTAAGACTGCACTATACCTGCTCCTGGCCATTTGGCTTGTGTGAATGAAAACAGTTTACTGAGATTTTTTTTGAAATGATGTTTTTACAAATACCAGACAGTAATACATCATGTAGATTGTCAAAACAGATAAATGGCTGCAAAGACACTTTAATTCTTGCAGAAGGTCAGGTCCACTGAGATGAAACTACAGAGAATAAGGAAAGTACCAAAAAAAGACGAGAAGTGGAAGATCTTTTGATTTATTTAGTGTTTCCAAAAATAAGGTTGAGAATAAAGTGGAACTTTCATTATTAGTGACAGGCACAATGAAAAAATAAATCAGAGGAGAAGTACGTGTTTTTGCATTTTGAGAATAAAGTCAAAATGTTAAGAATGAAAGTGTAAATGATGAAAATAAAGTAGAAATTTTGAGAATAAATCCTAAAAATTAGAATCAAGTTGAAATGTTGAGGATTAAGTCAAACGTATGTGAGTGCCAGACAAAAAATATATAATCAGAGGAGTTTGGGTTTTTTTTTTTTTGCATTTCAAGAATAAAGTTAAAATGTTAGCCCTAATATTTTTTTGTAGTTAAGAAGAAGGCATCCATCCATCCGTCCATCTTCAACCGCTTGTCCCTATTGGGGTCGCGGGGGGGCTGGAGCCGATCCCAGCCGACATCGAGTTTGAGGTGGGGTACACCCTGGACAGGACGTCAGTCTATCGCAGGGCACATAGAGACAAGCAGAGATAGACAACCATTCACACCTACGGGCAATTTAGAGTCATCAATGAACCCAACACCTGCACGTCTTTGGACATGAACCCGGAGAGAACTCACGCAGACACGGGGGAGAACATGCAAACTCCACACAGAAGGGCCCCAGCCCGGATTCAAACCATTCTATTCTTTTCACATCATCAGAATGATATTGAAGGTGTACAGACGCGCAAATAGTGTTTGTAACTATTCACAGGTTTCAGCATACGCACTGAGATGTGTCCAAATATACAGAAGCCATATGTGCCAGAACATGTTGGATATGACAAAATATGCACAGAAATATGCTCGTATCATGTGCACGGCCTCAAATCAAAACTGCAGAAGCAGGTCAGATGCATAAGTGTGCAGACAGAAATGTGTCCTAGTTAAAAAAGAAAAAGAAAAGAAAAAGATAGAGATATAGATAAATACTGCATGTTCAGATTATTTGTATTAACTACTGCAGGGAGGTCTTTAGGAGTATCATTATTTTAGATGTGTGTTAGAAGCAAACTATGCTAAATGATTAAGGGGTTGAGAGTATTGGGATTCTTGCAGTCCATTTAGTCTCCCTGTCTGTGTTTCTACCTCTTCTCAACAGTCTGCCACACGTGAGCAGACGGAGATGTGAATGAGCGAGGGAGCGGCCCAAGGACACCCTGATAACACAGAGTGGAATGCTGAATCTCTCTCTTTCTCTCTTGTTCTCTCGCAGCCACACTGTGAACACAAACCATTAGAGATGCTCTCAACGCACTTGGATCAACTTGCATAAGCTATTTAGCATACTACAAACGTGTAGAGCAAGAATAGTACAAAAATATAGACTAGGAGAAGAATACAACTTAAGTACAAATGCCCAATTCTCTGCTTATACAAATGCCACCCAGTGGTCAGACATGGTACGCTTCGCCTCTTTGATGGATTTTGGCAACATGATATTGAAAAGGTATGTACATACCGCTGAGGATTTATACATTTCAATATCATTGCCTTTGCCAAATAATGAAATCTCAGGAAGCCTTTTATCAAGGACCCAGGGATCATATTAAACAGCACATTCCTGTCGATTATATCCTCACATGCAGAAAAAGAGAGACACAACATTGGGATGATATAAAGTCACACATAACATTACATTACATTTAGATGAAATGCGTTCTGTGAAACGCAGCACTAACTTTACAGGACTGATAAGCCATTATACAAATCTGTGACCTGAATGTGAGCATAAATGCATAAAGGATTCAATTCCTGATTCAAGGAGAGGTATGAGAGAGAGAGAGAGAGAGAGAGAGAGAGAGAGAGAGAGAGAGAGAGAGAGAGAGAGAGAGAGAGAGCACCTCAGCCATTATTGGATCAGGTAACATAAAGTGATGAGAAATCCCTCAGGACTATTAAAACAAACAACGGGTCATGGTGATATCTGCACCTTTCTCTCCCTCCCTAGTCCTTGTTTGTAGTGGAACTTCCTTCCTTCCTTTCTTCCTTCCTTCCTACTTGTACACATTTTCCTTGTTTCCTCTTAAAGTATCATGTGTGTCTGCCAGTAGTCTCTTACTTAAGTGAACTTGTTTTAGCCCAGCCTGCTGTGTTCTGTGTTTGCTGCTTTATTACAGCTACAGTATTATTCTTTCATTAAACACTGCAGACACCTGGTTTTGCAGTGATAAAATAATATAATAACATAATAGCATAGTAGGTAGGTATAGACAAGTAGGTACAGGAATTGTTTTTGTCTTCCAGAATATTTAAGTGTCTTTAAATCGTATTGGTTCTCCCAGAGCACAGAGACACAAAAACAGAAAATAATGGAGGCTGTGCATGGCCCTCTGTCAACTTGATCATCAGTTACTTAGGGGATTTTTTTTAAAGACTGCCAAACTAATAAGCCTACTTTTATAAATGATACATTTAAAAAATATATTTATAAAAGGATTCAATACAACGACCATCCCTCTGATCAGAGCACCATATTCCCCGATATAAACCCTGCACGAGCAGCCTGGAACCGGTAGTGGTCAGTCATGTCACACAAGTTTGCTGGACTCAGAGACTGTGTTGCCTTCAGGAAGTGTCGGCAATACTACGACTATTGTAAAAATAAATTAATAAATAAAATAAAAACAAAACAGACGAACAACTCAACAAATGTGTTAACGCAGCCACAATAGGCGGAACTTTATACATTAACTATGCAGTTAATAGACTTAGGTTAAACAACGGCTGGCAAGAATGTATCATAACTTATGAGAGAAATGAAATCACTGAAAACTTTGATTACACAACCGATAAACTCTCCCCGCTCAGTTCAGCTCTATCACTCCTGACTTTCTAAATGCACATGGCAATGTCTTATTGTCCTAACGAGAGTCATTTAAATGTGCGATCACCTCAGTACACCAGCGGCTCTTTGTGATGACACGTGAAGGCACCACTATTCCTGCACGGGCCAGCACAATGACGCTGGGCACTGCGTGCGTGCGTGCGTGCGTGCGTGTATGTGACACTGGTCTGCCACAGATAAACAAACTCCCTGCATGGCTCTGTGGACCTTTAACCAGTGTTGTCACACAGCTCATTTGAATGCCGAAAGAGGTAGCTCTGTTGAGGCGGGAGGACTCCATTGATAAAGAAGTTAAATATGAGCGTTGAGTCCGCTGAGAGGTGAGTTTGATATAAGTTTTGTCTTTAAAACTTAACGGGAAGCTAACACTGGCTAACGTTAGGAGCTCGTGGTTCCTGCTCCAGCTTCAACATACTACAGACCGTTATTCGCGTTATGTTATTAAAAAGCGTGAACTACATTAGCAACGGAGACTTGCACATATAATGTTATGCTACATGCTAGTTAATTAGCCACAGAGCGAAGTCCCCATCCTCTGTAATATGAACCTGTGTAATATGTGTACGTGTCCCAGCGCCCACATGATGGGTCAAAGTGGCTCCAGTCACGACGGCTAACGGTTGTTTGCGCTTTTCACTGGAGGTTGACCCGTTCACTTGTTGCATCCTGGATGGCTGTCAGGCTCCTGCTCCTGAGAATAAGCCCGTTAATCGCACGCCGCGCTGTTTTGTGTTTATGTTGTCAGCGGTTGAAGGGTTGTTAGTGCTGTCATCCATCTGTTCATTATGCCAGGCTCAGATAGGACACATTTAAAAATGTCAGAGCTACTCAAACTATCAAGTTATGTATCGGGTGGACTTCACTTGACCTAATCAGATGTTGTCACTGCTTTTTTTTTTTTGCTTTTCGCTGCTTCAACAGCGGGTCCGGGTCCGGACCTCATGTAGTAAGTCTGAGGGGGGTCCTCAGACTTACTACATGAGGTCCGCTAAATTGTTCGAAAATCTTTTTAAAAATACGTCTGAAAAGATATAGATAAACATGAATGCAACATATTTTCAGTAAAGCAAAACTAAATAAATACATTTGCACAGCCTTGATGATAGGCTTAGCCACTAAGTTAGCCATGCACACATACAGTTGAGCTGTAGGATTCAATGCGCCTGCCAGATATATGTTTAACATTATATGAATATGTTAATAATGATCATTGTGATATCTTAGTATTGTATGCACCATAAAAAGCTGTGTGTATAGACTTTAGGCCGCCCTAGCGGATTAATATGCCACTCAGTTTAATATAATATTTGTAGCAGGGGGTCCCTGCTTAGTCTCTCTTTCAGCTAGGGGGTTCTTGGCCTCAAAAACTTTGAAGACCCCTGGCTTAAAGTGTTTTTCCAGACGCAAATCTCTGGAGTTTTTATTGCTGTGTGGTGCTTGCTTAACTTCATGCTCTTCTAAACCTTTTCTTTCTGAATTCTCCCTCTAACAGAGAGGATCAATACTAAAATCATCCCCTGCTTTCGCCACACTGGAAACATTGCATTTCTTCTTACTACATTCATCTGAAACATTTGAAAAATGCCTGACCTTTTTCCAATTCTCTTTCACCCTCCACTCTCTCATCTCTCCAGTGACCTGGTGTGATAACTGCATGCTGCATGTCTGATAACCATCCATCACCCACCTGCACTTTCTCTCACTTCTGATGCACTGCCCCTCTTAAGAATGACTACTTCTCACCATTCCTTGCACGTTGTGCTGTGAAAGTGGCATAATGAGGGAAGACAGAGATAACCCTCTGGCACTGTCATCCAAGAAACCATGCCAGGGCCAGACGGACTATGGGCAAGAGCTAGAGAGGCTGCGTGCTGATTGGGAAGCAGAGAAGAAGGAAGCACAGCGGGCCCATGAAGACCTCTCTGCGGAGCTTAGGCACCTGCGGGAAGGCGCAGAAAGGGAACAGCAGAAGGCTGTGAGGGAGCTGGCGGCCAAACGAGGGTGCCAAAAGGTCAAGCGCTCTGACAGACACCAGCATCTCCTGGCTAAAGAGGTGAACATTAAAGACAGTGGAGAGACAGAGCCTTTTTGTTTGTGCAGTGGAGAAACTTACACAAAGCTGAAACAGTTGCTGACACTGTATGAGAAGATAAATGGTGAGCAGTCAGTCAATAAACTGCACCACAGGCAGGCACTGGAGCTGGAAAAGGCCATCTTCCTCTGCCACATGCTAGAGGCCCATGGAAGATTGTTGCAGGGGAGGCAGAGAGCAGAACACCCCAGCTCCATTTTTAACAGTCTCTCAAAAAAGCAGACTCAGGAAGACGGCAGTAAACCCAGTCAGACAAAGCCTGTCCCAACCCACTCCAGGGCCTTGCAGCAGAGAGCCCAGACTGCCTCCCACTCTAAGAAGAAAACCAAACAGGATCGAAGAGAGCAGCCTGTAGGCAGGGCTGTGTCTGCAGTTGACCCCTGCACCTCTGCTGCAGTCGACACCTGTCAGAGCGGCTCTCTGAAAATTTGTCACCTTCACAACGACGCTCCCCATGCAGGCTGGGACGACCAGCCCCCCTTCTGCGGCGAGTCCTCTGGGTCAGACAAGTCAACGCCCTCCAAATGCATGGACAGAAATATGGAGGTAAGTTATTTTCATATTTTCAAATTCCACACACCATTCCAAAATTACGTTAGGCATCTTCTCTTATATTTTTAACTCAGAAACTGCATCAATGTCTTTGGTGGTCTTGCTTCATATTCATATGGACTATGAAGCCCTGAATGATTTGTGGCAATACAAATATTTTTGATGTTTTTATGTTGTATATAATCCTATAGATTTTTAATGAGATCATAATTATGATCTCATGATGATGATAATGAAGTTAAATGAATATATATGCACATATTTTATATATACAATATAGATTGATACCTACAGTAGGCGTATTATTATCTAAACATAAGCTGATTATAACATTAATCATCCAGGAAGCAGAACTGCTAACAAACGCCATGATCATGGAATCAGAACAAATCAAAACCGTTATCTGAGAATTGATTGCACCACAAAACATAGCATAATCACACATATAATCAATATTTCAAATGAGTGGGTCATTTTGAAAGTTGTACCAATGAGTCAGTCCAGTTATATACAAAACAACCGAGTCATCAACCATTTAGATTATTTCAGCCAACACTCTCTTATTATAAGTACTTTTCGAATATCTCGTAGCCTCAGTCAAGACAGCATGTCGGATAATTCCCTGCTATTTGAACTAAGCTTAATGTGTGGTCTGGGGCTGCAACTAATGATTATATTCTTTTTTTAAATGAATTTCTTTTAAATGAATCTGTTAGTTATTGTCTAAGTAAATCTATTAGCTGTTTGGTCCATAAAATGTCAGAAATGTCCACAACTCACGGTTTACCACGATAGAAGAGGGGCCAGAACATATCCAGATATAAGGAGCTGGAATCAGAGAATTTACTGTGATTTTGTTTTTTAATAACGACTCAATCCAATTAATCGATTATAACAATAGTTGGCGATTAATTTAATAGTTGACAACTGACACTGGCACTTTGTCTTTATGGGGCTTAGCCAGTAGAATTAAGCTTGAGAACTAAACACCAACAGAAACCAAAACCTAACTAATGTTGCAGCCTTTTAGTCGCCTTTATGGTATGTTAAAAATATTCAACATGACTGGAGTGGTATGCTGTAAAATACATGTCAATGTTATTGGTGCTACTGTTGTCAGAGAATTGCGCAGGATGTGAGCAGAGAGGAGGGGTTAGCACATGTGGGTGGATGTGTTAATGCCTCTTGTTGGAGTGGCAGAAGTGGGTCAGTGTGTTTCCATCTCTTAAATTTTGTTTTGAAGTTTTCATAGAGAGGAAATTGAATAATTAATCAAAGCTGCAACTGTGTCTAAACAGCCGTGCCCACTTGCCAAGCCTCATATTTCTTGCATGGTCCTGCTAAGACATCGCCCATGTTATTGTAATTGGCATTGGGGCAAAGTCAATATTTTATATGTGTTCAAATGGGAATCTCCTTGAAAACAATAATGGATGAATGCTTTTTTTCAATTATTCATGCCAGTGTGGAATTGTTTTTGACAAGTGTGTATCAAGGTATACTGTAATTCACTGTATAAGATG
Organism: Echiichthys vipera; assembly: GCF_963691815.1. Taxonomy (NCBI): domain Eukaryota; kingdom Metazoa; phylum Chordata; class Actinopteri; order Perciformes; family Trachinidae; genus Echiichthys; species Echiichthys vipera. Next base: position 22,158,000 of record NC_139839.1, on the reverse strand, counting down.
TTTATGACACAAACATGCCACATTTTTCATTCCAGTCTGCCACCTTTTTTGCGTTTTCTAAAGAACCTGTCTGCTCTATGAAAATGTTCTTTTAAGGTTAAATGAGATACTGTATTTGAATACATACATTTATATATAAAATGTATAGACATTTATTTATATATATATATATATATATATATATATATATATATATATATATATATATATATATATATATATATATATATATATATATATTCATAAAACAATTTAAATAGGCTTTTGTGATATATTTTTTTCAACTACAATTGATGAAACACAACATTTGTTTAAATCTGAAGGAATTTAAACAAAGAGCTAGGATAAAACAGAAAATCAATTATTTATATTGTTTAATATGATTCAGCAGGTAATGACAAATGATGAATGGCTGGTGCATCAGGATTGCTGTGTGATTGTAATACATTGTTGCATCAGATAGCAATGGTGATACTGTAACTAACAGCTATTTAAAGATTGCTGTATAGCTCTTTGCTAAATTCCAAATGATCTCTCAGAGTTGTTGTTTTCCCCTCCCTGTCCTAATTAAATGGAGAACATTTATGTGAGATGTATTTGGCATCATGCATTCGGCTCTTCGGGCTCGTGACAGGCGGACAGCGAGACTTTGTCAAAATATGTCAGTGTGATAGGATGTCAATACCACACTGAGCCCTGATGGACCTGCCGGCAGCTCCCTTCTGTGCAGAGCGTTTTCTGATTGACATGCATTAGTTAATGCTGACTGCTTCTCTTTGTTTCATACTCACTGGGATTCTTTGTTATGTTTATTGTATGTCTGCTGTGTACAACATGTGATAAGCTGGTGGCAGTGGTCATGTGTGCATCAGTAATCTCACATATTTGATTCTCTGTTTATTGTTTTGCTGTCAGCACCTCTGGTCCCAGACACAGTCAATTTATATGTTCAAAGGAGCTGAAGCAGAATAGAAATATTGTGCGGTGGAGTTTGCTGGGCTGGTTTCAGTCTTTAGGCTACTGAAGCCATGGTCTTGTGAGCACACTGTAATTAATAAGGGAATAAACTGAAGCTGTAAAATGCAGCATCAGGGCAAAGCTAATTTCTATGGGTGTGACCTGTCTGCTCGAGGCTCTTCATTTTTTATGTTGATGAAAATCAACGCCTTTTCCCTGTTGCATATTAAAATGGGGATGATGGACATTTAAGGGAAAATGGACATCCCTTTTAATTATCACACGGAGATGCACTGGCAGTGGACCAGAAGAATGCCATTTGAAAAAAATAAGGCAAAATGTCTATTTTTAACTTTGCTGCACCCAGCCATGGGTTTTCTAACAGTGACCTTTAAAGGTAGACTGTTACCTTTTATCAAATGAGCCATACTAAAGCTGAATGTGTCTGCGACAAAGCAGTTAAAGTACGTTTTGACCTGCAGTAGAGGAGTTTAGAATAGGCTGGAAAAGAGGTGTTTGTAGTGATACCTGAAATGACTGTGTAAGTACATTTTACGTATTGTGACAGGTGTCTACTGTATGTATAATAGCAGAGAGAGATAAACATAGATTGTTCATAATTTATCACACTATTGAAAAATATGTGTCACTATTGCTTTACCATATAGATTATGTCCCATGCATTGTGTGTAAACAATAATGATCCTAAAGGTACTTTCACACAGCGAGCGGTTGCCTCTGCCTCATTTTGTCCCTATGGGAACACAGTAGCTATGCCACTGCAAGGCCACTCTTGTGAACATGACATGGCTATTTTCCACCTGAGTTGATGGTGGTTGAACTTTTTTCAACTCTTCACCAGGCATGCACTGATCCAATGTGCCAGATCAGTATCTCCACCAATGCTGACCTTAATAAGTGGATTACCATCCACATTAGAGACAGTCTCTTTGTCAATTATACAATTCTGTGTTTTTTCGCTACCAGTTTCATACGTTAAGTCACGTAGGTGACAATGCAGTTTTCAGTGCCACAGCAATGCCTGGCTTCATGGTATTTCATGGTATCTAAAAACCATGCAGTGAGATGTACAGTTTTTAAATGTGGGTATATGTGTACATATTGCTAACTGTACTTTAAGCTACAACCTGCCCAATGTAGCTACTTAATGATGAGATAAGGTGGAAAGCAGCAGCCTGTGGTGTATAGTACAGTTGGAGGTATAGCTGGTACCTACGTCAGGGGAGAATGCTGCCCATTCAAAATACAGATAGTGTTATCTGCTGTCTAAAAGCACCTCAAGGCTCATACAGTATATAATAATTGAACCCTTTAACAAACACCCCCCTTTTTTTTGTGCTTAAGCTCGAAAATGACTGTCAAACCAAAAAGAGCTTTTGTTCTTGATCTATTTTGATTATAGTCATGATCTTGGTAGGCTCTAAATAGTAACTCCTAGAGAGCATTCATATTAGATCAGGCGGTCGGGCAAAAAAGCGCTCTCATTCATTTTGAATGGGAGTAGTCTGTTTAGGCTTTGGCAGTGGAAGCTGCGGGGGGGGGGGGGGTACCGAAAAAAAGTGTTGAAAAGTTGAGACAGGTTCAGCCTTTAGAGAAATGCAACCCGACATCACACTGGGGGGCCAATGCCATCAGACTTATCACAGTCCATTTGAGGCGGTGTACAGTAAACATCCCTGCCTCTGTCGCTTTTAAAAAAAAAAAAACAACTCTTAAGGGTAAAAAATGAAACACAAGCACTTAACTGCCCGGGAGTGTGTGTAACAGCTGATTGTTTCCTGCAACAAGCTCCAGCACAAAGCTCAGTCCTGCCGTCTCTTTTCTATCCTGTCTTCTCTTTGAATTGAAGCTTTTGAAGCTTGAAGTCTTTTTTTGCTACATTAGGGGGTTAAATTATGTTATGCTTAAAAAAACAGGTTGTCACCCAAATGAGCTGCTCTCTTCTGTATACATGCATGTGCTTTCAAACAATTTATAGTTTGTTTAAGTTAAGTGAGGATTCAACCAGACACCATCCAAAATAACTTGACAAACCTCCCTGTCAGTCCATATTCAGGTTCAGACCGCTGCTTGGTAAGGTGATTTATTAAGATGCTTTTCTCTTTTGATAAACAATTAGGTTGAGTAGCTGATAGTACCTAATATAGTAGAGAGGAGGGCTGTAAGGCTAAATGACATGAGTTGTGACAGAGTTTCTCTTCTGCAGCATCAAACCTACTCTTTTACATGTTTTTTATGTCTGTGTCCAAGGCTAAATTTTTAACAAATGAGTAGCATTCATTACCATTTAAGACATTTCATTTGTTTCTCTGGGGCAACTGCAGTAAAACATTAAAATTAGTGTGAATTGGACACACTTGTTCCTCTGGCTGCCTCCTGCAGCCTCCCTGTGTTGCAGTGTGTACCGCCTATTGATTGTTCAAGAGGCAGCCAACATCATTCCAGCGTCATCTCCATGGAAACGAGCTCTAGTCACGGTAATGATTGGGCCCCGTCTCTAAGCCTGCCTTTTTGTGATAGGACGATGGAAGCAGTCCTCCCTACCCCCTCCTCTCAGCGACACTCGCCGTCTTACACACACACATTTTTGCCTTCGTCCTCTTTCTTCACCTTTATGGCGTTGTAACCAAGATGGGATTAACCAGCCTGTCGACTCTTATTGTATCTGGATGAAATGCTTTTGGACGCAGCAGCATCAATGAGGACAGACTCACAGCTGGAGAGTCAACATGCCACCCACATCTCAGCCTTACTGAGAGAACGGGGACTGGAGCGGAGACCTGTTAGTTAGATCGTTCTCTTGTTTTTTTCCTCCATCGCACGGCTCTTCTTGTTTGCGATTTTAGTTGGGCCTCCATGCGCTGTTTCAGTGTTATGTAGGTTAAGTGGACTGGTGTGTCTTTTCCTTTTCTGGACAAGTACTTATGACAAACCAGATGACAGAGAGGTACAGCATGAAGAAACAGGCTACGTCAGTGCAGCTAGCAGGACTTTGAATGCTACATGGTGATACATACTAACCACAGAATGCTCAAGAATGCTACTAGGACGATGACACTCTTTGAATTCCCTTCACAAGACGAGGCCGAAAATAAGTAAGATCCCTTTGGAGCTGATTGTCCTCATTTTGGAAAACGTCACAGCGACGGGGATAAAGAGGAGGTACTTTACAACTCCTGGTTTACCTGTAACTGGTTGTGTCTTGGATATGGAACATAGACTCTTGCAGAAACTGATTTTAGGCAAGGAACTTCACTAGTGCTGTTTTTGTCATCCTAAACTCCTACTATAGGGGTTTACAAATTTGAGGCTTGGCTTAGGGTTAGACAGACAGACAACCATGGCAATAACAGTCCTTTACTTGGTTTCAGACACTTCACCGTAACTGTGAAATAAACACCCCTGCTTATGAACTGCTGGATAAATGAAGGACAGTGACATCTTTATCATTTTGTCAACCAGCCACAGCTGATCCATGTAATTCTCCTCCAGCAAATGAAAAGCCTGCGATGGCTCGGTCTTGGCTGGGCACCTCGTTTTGTCATATTGATCCCATCTGTGCTGTTTGACTTTGACAGAGAGTGATGTATGACTTGTGCACTCGGCCTGAGCAGCCCGAGCCTGCACCGGCACACACAGAGATGGAAAGCCGGGAGGTGGCCGAAGCTCTTGGGCGACAACAAGAAGAGTTGAGGGGGTCGGAAGATCAGGATAATAAGCAACATGGGCTCTCAGACAAGGCAGTCCCATCCACGGCTAATATCAATTCGACATCATTGTTAGGAAAAAGGCACCATTCACTTTATGCAAACCTCAATGGTTTTGAAGTGGAAGGCATACGCAAGGTAAGTGTGGAACATTTGTTAAGTCTTCCAGTACCATTCTTGATTGTTAATATGAAAGTGTGCGGGGCCTGGAGACATAGGAGAGGCATCTGACGAATATTAGAGAGAAGCAGACGTAAGCTGTTTTCTCATATGAACTCTAGACAATGTCCAACAAATCAGGTGGGGACAATATTCAAAGTTGCCCTTTCTCACATGTAGTACTCAACAGGAGATTGTCAAAATCAGACATGTTGTCACTTACTGTTAATACTCTGTTTGGTTTCGGCAAGTGTGGGAGACTGGGTAGAGCGTGCAGGAGAGAGAACATGAACACTTAGTTTATGTAGCCGGTCGTAATTTGGTCATAAACAACTTACTTCTTGTTGTTCATTTAATTTGTCAGACGATTTTGGCATTGGCCCAGAGTAGGTAAGGGCCGACCATTCTTCAACCTTGGATGTTTGTTTTTCTTCCGGTTTCACACAAGCGGCATGATAGAAATGTCATCAACACAAACACCCACTCAATGTGAATTCTCACACATGGGCTCTATAGTGTAGCGTATTATAGGATCACCAATCTTCTTTAAAAGTGTAACATTGGCAGATTTTCAACACATTGCTTTATCTATAGTTGTGGTTTTCACATGGCAGACAATAATATATTGTGATTGGATACATGAAGCAGAGGAATCTTAAAATGACAGCATTATACAAAGTAAGTTTTACACTTATACATATTAGAACACATAATTGGATTATTATTTGTGTTGGATTACAATGATGTTACACTTTATTTGTGTGTGCAGCATATTTTCTCGACACTTAATATGGGACAGTGCTGTAGCTGCTGTAGTAGAAACGGGGGTTGGCAGCTAATATGCTGACCTATTACCTTGTCCATAATTTCACACCTCTGCGTATCCTGTTAGCACAGTAGATCCACTTAATGGTAGCCAGTTGAAAATCAATAAGAAACCCATCAGATGGCCATGTGTCTGATTGATGCTGATATATTTTGTGAGACATCATGAGAGACATCACTATAAGGAACTGAGAACAACGTACATTACCCTGTCCAACTAACAAAATAGATATTATAATGTTCTAGTTGTAACAAATAAAAAGCACAGTATATTGTTTATATTGCAAACCATCTGGAAAAATTGATTTGGGACTGGTATAAAAACACAGTCGGCCTAAGTAGATTCAGTATAAAGGTATCACGTAGTGCCTTGTTAGGTAAAACAGTCAGTACAGTGTCTCCATCCTTAGACTGTTTAAAGCACCACATGAAGGCAGCTGAATCAACTTGAGCCGTGTTTGGCTGCAACTCAGTAACCCCCAACATACACTAATACTTCTTCACCACTCACTCATTTAACATATGATGATATTTGAGTATTAGATCATGTTCTTCTTGGTTGAATTTGGGGTATGCTAATTAGCTTATTGCAATCATACTTCCTTAGAAAGGAATGTCAGCTAATAGTGATCAGCATTTCTCTGCCATATTTTCCATGTACTCGTCCTACTGTGTTTTCTATCACCCATTCTTTCATAAAACCTCAGTCTCTTTTCCTTGGTTTGAACGTTTGAATGTAGCTGAGTTTCGTCATTTAACTAAGGTAGTAATCGGTGTGCAACATTTTCCTGTCTTCCCCACCCTCGCCACTCCATTACCACAATCACAGCGTAGTAGAAACCCCTAATGAACTGTCAACACACAACATGGGGGAAGATGTGTGGCCACAGAGGCTGAGAGGGGGCATCAAATAATGCATTGGAAATGATTATTTGGCCATTTCAGGCCTGTGGGGGTTGGCAGGGGACTGTCACTCTTAGATTATTGTTCATAATTACACCATTATTCGCAGTGGGGGTACCTTGATTGGCCTTTTGTTTTCTTATCACCAGTCATCCCTAATTGATGACTGGGTATGAGATGTGTGTATAGCAGGATGTTTTTAAAAAAAAAAAAAAGGATAAGAATGCAGTTCATATTTATAGTCCCTGAGTCAAAGATTGATGTGCCAGGCAGAGGGGGTTTTGTACAGCAGAAGGAAAGTGGGTGAAACTGCAGCTGGAAAATACCATTATATTAAGCTAACCTCCCGTTTGAATTGGTTGGGTTATTAGTAGCGTGTATAGAAAGACGTCTGGTTTTAAAGTGTAGACTCGCCGAGAACCAATGTGGTTTATCCCACAGAGCAGAAAGTTAGTCCATGCACTGTGTTCCGCATAAAGCTGTCGAAGGACTGTTTTAGTTTTGTTGGGATTATATATACCTTATACAGTGTATATAGACATAGATATATATATATATATATATATATATATATATATATATACACTGAACAGTTCCTAATTACTTACCCTCTGCAACTTTTCAAAAGAATTGAGAGAAAACTGGAGGTTGGTCACGGGAGAGGTAGTGATTTATTTTGTACTGTAAAAATTATAATTATTCGATGAAGATGATATTTTTGGCCTTTTTATGGCTTTTTTTTTATTGAATAGTAGATAAACAGAAAAGTAGATGGCAGAGAAGAGATGACACGCAGCAAAGGGCAGCAGGTCAGATTCGATCCCGGGCCACTGCCAAGGACAACAGTCTCCCAGAAGCAGACGCAGCATGCAACCTGGGTTGGTTTTGCATCAATGATAGCATTGTAAAGGCAGTGACAGCGTTCCGGAGATTATTCAGCCTTCTAAGAAAGACGAAGTGTGAAGTGTGTTCATATTTTGTTTTTTATAAGAGCGCTGAGGGAAACTTAAGCGAAGATGCTCGCCCTGTCTGCAGAACATACAGAGAGAATATGGCTGTCATTATTTTAATGGATATGCAAACAAAAATTGTTAGCTATAAGAGACTTAGCTGAAACCATTTAGCTAAGTTTTGCCAAATCTGTTTTCTGTGTATAGCTTTTACTAAAAGCAGTAAAGTACTTCAACTTGACATATCATCTTATCTTTTTTAGGTTATTATAACATGTGTCTATGTATCTAGTTTGTAAGGAGACATATTGCAGACAAAATTGGTATGCCTTTTATATTTGCTCGAAGTTGAAACCAACTTCACATCAACAACTGTCACTCCATGTGAGAGGTTAAATACCTGGAGCTCCACACCAGTTAGTTGGACCAGTCCCAGTCTGGTCAGATGCATACATGACCTGATGAAGCCTCTTGGATAAAAGGTGAAACATCTTCCTAGACAAATAACCAAGTCCAGTTGCTTTTGACTGAAATTGCTTTAGGGATAGGGATGACCTGGACAAATGAGATCATTCAGACTTATTTACTCCTATCCTTATTTTTATTAATTCAGTAAAACTTTCTTCTAGTGTGGCTGATGTGTTTTATGACCAAGAAACCTAAATACTCTGATTTGAATACCCAAGTCAGCCTGGCTAATGTTGATGTGTGTGTGTTCAATTGTCTGGTATGACTATTCAAGTTGCATCTGTCATCTAGAACCTTTATAGACTATAGTCTTTGAGCACAAGTCACACAAAGCAGTTGTCAGAAGCATGATTCCTCTGAGGGCTGGTGAGCTTGTTACCTGTGTGGTCCTCTGTGATCCCAGCTCTTAAACACCTGTCTGGATACCATATGGCTACCTCTAATGATTGATGGGTTTACACATTCTGAGTTCCAAATGGAGTTACACAGAGATGATGTGCAAACAAAGCCCAGTTCTCCTCAATAACTCCACTCACTGAAGACAGGTATTTTTCCTGATCGACCCTGTAATTAGCTGTGATCTCTCCCTGTGATTGTGAAGCTAAGGCCTGGCTGGAACAGTCTGAGATCCTTTGAAAATGGTATTTTAAAAGCGTAGTTCTAATTAACAACAAAACAGTGACACTGCAGTGATGCCAAGAAATGTATTTACTCTCTGTGCAGTGGCTAGAAACCTTGCTGTCTTTGCCACACAGAGTCTTACTCACTGCTCACTGGTCACTGTAAACAGTTATTCTGGAGTCCTTGGGAATACCTGCCTTGACTGTTTGACTTTGGAGAATGTGTAGGCATGTTTCAGCTCTGACAAAGCACTGAAGCCACTCTTTGTTTAGATTTGGGGTGCTTCTTTTCAGTTAATCCAGTTGGCTGGGGCATTTCCTACCATGTAAAATGACCCAAAGGTGAGTGTACTCGTCACGCTGTGGTTCAATAGCCTGAAATCTAGCTTTGGTTACCTTCTCAACACATCACTTACTCTGCTGTGGGTGTAATGACATTAAAAGGGATCAGCAAAAATCACGGAGAGCTATTTTACCCTACTCCAAGCAGCTCTATAATAAATGCAGTCAGATTTATCTGGGTAAAAGGAAGAATTGAAAGTTTGTTACTGATCTATTGCTAAATGCAGAAGGAGGATTGTCAGACTGTGATGCACTGACGGCAGTCCTACAGGTCAACACCGACCTAGTTTGTACCTATGGGAGAACTGAAATGGGAGCAGTGAGTCTGTATAGAAGACCTGATTTAACCATTACTTTGCCTGTAATCCTCTGAAAGTCATCACAAATATCAAAGAGGATGAAGTGATGATGAACCTAGCATCCATTGCTGGACACATATAAAGGACCAAAACGATTCCCTTTTTTAAATGTTTTCATTTATTTTGAATTATTATGGATATTTTCATTTCTTGGCAAATATCATTTAATGTAATAACAATGCTAAACAATGGCGCGGTATTCTATTAGTAGTTCATCTAGCTGTCATTACACCCACAGCTGTTGGATATAATATGGTTGTTAAATGAAATTGTCCCAAAATATTAACAAGTTCAAGTTGTGATGCGTTTGCAAAATAACCACATTCTCACACACATTTCTGTGAAAATTTGGATGGTGTTTTTTTTCTTAATATTCTGCTCATCCGTTGATTATTTATCATTCGAATTCTTTAGTCTACAAAACGTCAGCAAAAAGTGAAAAATGTTCATCCCATTTCAGGTCATCCCCCAGGTTCAAGGTAAAATCTTTAAATGCCTTGTTTTGCCCCACCAACAGCTTCAACCAAATAAACCCAAATATATTCAGCTAACAACCATGTGTATAATATGGAAAAGGAGCAAACCTCACCACGGAGAATCGATGCTGCTATTTCATCTGTGTTGTCCAATCTAGTGAATATTTCTTCTTTAAAAGAACACCAGAGAACGGCTCTGAAGGCTTTTGTTGGTGGAAATTATGTTTTCGCCCGTCACTCTCATCAGCGTCACAGGTTAGTTTTGATGAGAGTGGTTGAAGTAGCACGTCAATAAAGATGCTAGACAAGTGCTTTATCCAATCATATGCAAGGGTCTTTGATAAGGCCCAGCCTCCTGAAATCGCCTCCAAGTTGAGCAATCCCAGATGGATGAGTGAGGCAAGGAGGAACAAAGTCCATCTGGCGAGAGTCAGGCTATCTAACGATAACATCTGTGTACAATTAATTCCTGTTGCTGATGCTGTATAGCTCCTTGGTTGCCACAGGGTTCTACTACTGTGTGTGTGTGTGTGTGTGTGTGTGTGTGTGTGTGTGTGTGTGTGTGTGTGTGTGTGTGTGTGTGTGTGTGTGTGTGTGTGTGTGTGTGTGTGTGTGTGTGTGTGTGTGTGTGTGTGTGTGTGTGTGTGTGTGTGTGTGTGTGTGTGTGTGTGTGTGTGTGTGTGTGTGTGTGTGTGTGTGTGTGTGTGTGTGTGTGTGTGTGTTTTATTGGCCAGCCATGTTATGACTTGTAAATAATTGATGGAGCAGTGAGAGGGGGGTCCCTGGAGTATTGGTCTCTCACTATCCCAGCCCAAACATCAGTGTCTGTCTGTCTGCTGTCTGGCTGCAGCATGTAGCACACACTCTCTACGGAACAGAGGTCAGACATTGTGTTCGCTGTCGCATTCACTCGCAACTGTGGAGTCAGGACCGTGGGGCATCACTTCCACAACAAGCGCTGAACTGTATTTTGGATATACAAATGATATATCCTTATGAGCAGTAGGCATTTAATCAAAGATCCACATGTTTGATGCAACAGATTTGCTGCGACAAAACTGAAATGTAAGGGAAAGACTTAAGCTTTTTCAAAGCACTGTTGAAAATGAAAATGCAAGTCATATTCTAACACCATGATTTTTGCAGTATTGGAAGCTCTCTTTACAACTGCTACTGCCCTTTAGTGTGCAGAGAACACCTTTTACAAACTGTATATCATAGTCCTTATCATCAGCAGCTCAAACCTAGCTTCTACTATCTGTCTTTTCCCATGCCATTCTGCTCCAAATGGGTGCGGTTAATACTCTAATAAACCTAAATTATGACACCTCATTTATTATGAGAATGGTGTCGCACAAGTAGTTGTGTTACAGCTCTGTCGTCAGCTGTTGGTGTTTGTCTTTATTCACCTGTTTTTGCGCCTGCAGTGTTCGCCTCTTTAAGGGCTTTAGCTCAGATCTAATTTCACACAGACATTGTCTGGCTCTCCCTCCTCATGTTTACATTCACTAGTCTGCATCTACATATTTGGCATCCTCGAATAGCTCCCTGCTGTCCGTGACATTTCTGCATTCATTTGGTCCTGCTCCCAAACTGCTGGCAAGATTAAACCCATGATTACCTGTGTTCCCCCTCACAATGGGAAATACCTTTTGCCTGGGGGAGGAGAGGGAGACTCATTATGTTGACCCACTGAATGTCAAGGACGGTCACTTAGGCCTTTCATTACTGGAGTGCCTCTACCAGATGTGCATTTATTGAATGTGACTAGAAAAGAATTGTAGTAGTGTCTAGACATTTGACTGGTGCAACATTGTTGTCAGACTTATTGACTGTCTTGACCCTCTGCTGTCCTTTCCTAGACTGTGTATATGTTTTCTTTGTTATCTGGAAACTAACTTTAAAGCCTCGTCTGCCCCATGTTCTTCTGAATATGTTAAATATACAGTAACTGCCTCATGATAGTGTTCAGTCATTTAGAAGACATATTTCAAAAAAGTATGTTAGTTACATGTTGACACAGTGCTGGTGTTACAGGAAAGGGAGTGATGGCATTAATGACAGTGACAGAGTAGAAAGAGGGAATTTTTGGCAGCATCAAGAATGGCGACACGGTCCTTGGGGTGGGGGCTGGCTGGAAGCAAATTTTCAATTAATTTTATGCACTTCCTTTTCTGGCTGAGTGCACATTAGCTTGTGAAGGTCAGCCCAATCTGTGGAATGAAATTGGCTAAATGGTGTGCACATATTTATCATTTGCTCACTTTTATTGTTCTTGTCATAGCTCCAGTTGACAGAGACAGTTTAATCTCAGTCACATAACTTTCTATCTAGATGCTGCCAAACATGTGTCTCTTTAATATTGCTTTGCCACACATCATGTTATGCTGACAAAGTCACAAATGAACCAACATACATTTCTAAATGTGTGTTTTGGGAGAAATACAATATTCAGTATGTGAGTCAATATGTGATTTAATATTATAGGTCATAAGGGCAGGCTTGTGTTTAGGAGACACAATGTGCATGCACTTGAATATGTCTTCCTCACATTTAACGATTCCTTTTTATGATGACAGATGTGGTTTTAAATGTTAAAGCAGATTCAGTAAAACCATCTCTAAGTGCGTCTGTTGTGCTAGACCACAAATTAAGTTGTTGCTGGTGTGATAGCGGTGGGGGTTGGGGGGGACTTGTACGCATATGCAATTTCCTTTGACAAGATTAAGGGTTATATTCTTCTGAAGCTCTCAGGGCTGAACCTGTGTAGGGTCGGTGGTAGGGGGGGGACAAATCATCTTCACTACATTCTGTCTCCCCTCTCCGCTTTCTGCTGACACTGCGTTGCATGGAATAATCTGGCGACCCCTCCTTCTGTTCATCTTTTGACTTTTTAAAAGACCAGATGTATTCTGCATGTCTGACACCTTATTAAGCCCTCGGAGGCTCAGGGGATTGTGACATTTTTATTTTGTGCAATGTGAGTCGATGCGGCAGCTTGTATGGACTTTAATTACCGTGTCAGTAGGCCAGTGCTGTAATGCATTTGAAAGAAAGTCTCCTAAACATAATGGAGACAAGATCTGAAGGCTGATGGAATGAGTTATCATAATTAATGTTAAGGCTACCGTGCATTGCAAAGGCTAAAACATAGCTACCATGACTTCCATGTTGATTTTCTTAACTTGGATTAAGTGTGAAATCACTACTGGCATTGCAGATGAATTAGCCCGTCGCTTCATGAATACATTATGACTAGGGATGTCCGATAATATCGGCCCACCGATATTATCGGCCGATATTGAGTTAAAAATGTAATATCGGGAATTATCGGTATCGGGTTTTTACAACCGATGTTAGTTCTGTAGGCTTCAGCATTTCCGAGTGTACCTGAATGCAACACGGGCCGTTTACAGGCGCGTGCTTGATGACGTATAACAACAACAACACGCTTCACTCTTAGGTTGCTAACCGTGGCTAACAAGCTTCAGCTCTCCCGGTGCATGAGATGTCCGAGGTTTTGAAGTATTTCCAAGTGTCACCTACTAACAGTATATGTGCGCTTTGCAATGACTGCAAGGCGTTAGTTATGTGAGGAGGCAACAAGGCGTCTTCCTTTAATACATCACATTTGATTACCCACCTGAAGAAGAATAATGCGGAGTTAAACGCTACATCTGTGCAGCAAAGTGATGAGAAGAAGCAACAGCCGACACCGAGAAACAAACTTTTTCTATCGTTCAGGATGCCGGATTCACCAAACGTGTGGAGTTCCTCGAGCCCCGTTATGTCTGTATAACGCCCAGGCGCATATATTTCTCAGACCGGTGCTGACCCGAACTGTACAGCCTTGTTTACTGTCACGTCGAGAAGCTAATTTCTGGTGCTGTATCCGTTAGATCCACTACAGGTTAGCATGTTGAGCTTAACTGCTAATTTATTGATTGTATTATTTGCCAAGTTACGGCTCAGTCGTTACTCAGTCTGGGAAAAGAAAACTATGTTTGTTTACTACTCTGGACTGTAGATATGCATCTTCCTTGTTTTGATATTGTCTGTAGTGTTTGAGGCAAAATATTCTCTCTAAAAACACAAACAAATAAATGAATGGCACTTTTTTCAATAACTTATTTTGTACAGACTGTGTTTACATTTGAAAAGCCGTGTTGCATTTATGTATGCATCCAGTGGGGCATCGCAATAGAATTAGGCATAATGTGTTAATTCCATAGTAGGTGATATGTGATGAATTTTGGTGTAAAAAGGCTGCATATATCGGTATCGAGTGATATCGGTATCGGAAATTAAGGGTTGGACAATATCGGAATATCGGATATCGACAGAAAAGCCAATATCGAGCATCCCTAATTATGACTACGCGTCTAATGGTTAGGAAACCCATCCCTGGATATAAACTAGATACAACATAGAGAGGTTATGTGCTGAAATGTATGCACATCTTATATTCTAAACACATGGAAGGGAAAAGGCACTAACAAGCTTCCAGACAGTGCTTTTCATTTCTGCACAGCCTCACCCAGAGGACGTCTGTATGAGGGGTGTTAGAGGTAGATTGCTGGACGCCTTGGGGGTATCTCGTGTTGGTTCTTTGTTCTCTAACGCAGTAAGAGAGACCACCTAATCTGTCACCGTCAGGTACACCCGGGAGGATGAGTCGTGATAAATACAGGAGGGGATTTGAGTGGACACTTAAGAGGGCTTCTTTATGACTTTTATATGAGTATAGGCAGAATGCTACGGTTAATAAGAAATACCTCAGGCCGCAAACACTTTTGTATGTAGTTTTTTAAAGAGATATTTTCTGCTTTGTTTGAGACCATTGCACCTCCCTGTTTCCTAACCATAAGATAATTTTGCACAGATCTCAAATGACCTTCAGCTTAGTTTGTTGTCCCATGAATAAGGTGCATATTTCTACTTTGATCATAGTTATTTAGACACATGCTAGGAAAACCTATAGAAATCTTTTTTAGTAGAGCACTAGAGACAAACATGTCTAAGCATCCAGACAAGCAGCGGATAGTTAAACTACTAGGGTAAAATGAAAAAGACCACTAGTTTATTATCTATTTTTAGAAGACCAGGCATAGGAGATCACAATTCACAAAGTTTTTACAAGTCTTTTTGAGGATATTTGACCGCAGAGCACTTTAGGAAACCTAATTAGTAACCTCCTGATGTTGTACCGTAGGAGACAGAGATACAGAGGGTCATTGATTTTGCTCTAAATTGTAACGCTTTGCTGATATTGTGAAGTCCATTAGTATCCACATCAGTGGACAGTGGAAATTCCCGGTCGTTGCGGGTTATAGTTTCTCGCCTCTGCTGGTAATTAAAACTATGTTCAGGAGTCAATTCTCCGACCATGTGGTGTTTATAGGTTGGTGAATGGGAGGAAGCCTTTCCCCTTCCATTATTAGTGGGAGCAGGGTCTGGATTGATTCAGGCACATTTCCAGCTTCAGCAGACTGCCTCCTTCATGCCAGTTTTCTGAGCGACACTGCTTAATGAAACTCAGCAGCGAGTACTTGCATGTTGTGCATTTATAAAGATAATCTGTAGTTTGCTGAAGAGCCAGAGTAGAAAAATGTAGGACGATCTTAACCTGACTTCAGAGGCTGTCTTACTTATTATATGTCAGAAACTTGAAGGACTTAAAAAATACAAATACGAATGCATCTCTGAAAGAAGCTGCCATCAGTAGCAGTTGTACTGAGACACATTACAATAAGAAAAGATTATCACAGAAATTCAATTTTAATGCTTCAGTTCTGTGTCTTTGAGTATGCACAAACACAAAACCCAATGAATTGCAAAAGTGTGTGTAACTTGCGTGTATTAGGGTTGTCACAAAACTAGAATTTCAAAATCGATACGATACCCAGGAAAATAATCGATACGCGATACCATTTTTCGCTGCCACAGGGAGAAAATTACAAAATATGAAGGCATCATTTTTAAAATAAAGAACAATACAAACATCAATAATAACACTTTTAAAAAGGTGTCTGATGTAGTGAAAGTAAAAAAGAAAACACATAACTGTAGGGTGTATATATGACAAATGTGTTCAAATGATCTGATTGTTTTATTGTGTTGTATAGCTCAGCTTTCTGTGTGCATAAAAATGTCTGGTTATCTTCTGTGTTTCTGCTGACTTGGCTCCATATTATTGTTTCTGATTAAATAGAGTTTGTATAGCAGCTGCCACTGTTTCTGTCTTGTTGCTGGTTGACTTTTCAGGACTGATGAAGTTAGCTTCTTAGCTCTGCAGTTAGCGTTGTTGTGTATTATTAGCCGCTAGCCTCTAGCTTAATGAAAACTTAACAGACATGTTTAATACTTCCGTGTTGTCGAAACGGTAACTTTACTGACTCTCTTAACCACCTTAAAGACACTTACAACTTTGTTGTACTACTTGTTTACATCCTTAGCCTTTCCCTGGTCGTTATCGTTATAAATACTTCCAAAGGGGTCATCCCTATGTTCCAGGGGTCCTATGTTCCCCAAAAAGGTCCTATGTTCCCCGGCTGCATAAGCCTCTGCCTTCGTTGATTTCATTCAGCATTTGTTAGGGTTAGGGGTTACGGTTAGGGTCAGGGTTAGGGGGTAGTGTTAGAGTCTACATAGACCTATTTGCCGTGGAATTCAGCACTGACTATGGAAAAAATAACAGACCATGGAACAACAGACCCTTTTCTAAAAAAAGAGTCCGATGTTCCCTGGTCATGTATAAAGCAGGGAACATAAAGACCCGGAGAACATACTGTAGGTATGCTCCCCTTTCAGATAGCACTTTTGCTTTGTTAATTTTCCACTGAAACTGGTGGTGAAGGTCCTCCAGCAGCAGTGCTAGCTGTCTTCAGTCAGCTCAGTGTTGTAAACGTGATGAACCAGTGTTCATGTGCTCAGAGAGACGAGCTGTCGCTTCCGTCTTGTTTTGTCTGCAGAGCTGCTGGGTGATGGTACGGGTCACTGGAGGATGATGAAGCTGCACTGTTGACGGCAAAAGTATTGGTACTTTTGCAAGTTAGTATCTAATCCAATATCAAATTTTGGTATTGATTATTTTCCGAGTATATATTTTTTTTGACAATGTGTGTTTCTATGTATTATATTTTTTGTTGGAATGGTATAAGAGTACTGGCAACAACTTAAACAGTGTAAATAAAAGTCTTGTGTATTATTGATGTTTTGCTGTAGTAGCAGACCCTGCTATTGCATGCTTTGTGGTTGTAGAACAAACTGTATGGCTGACATAATGCTGGTTTAATACTGCCACGTCAAATATCATGTCCAACAATGAGTTCACCATGGCTTGCGTGTGTGTGTATATGTGCATGTCTGTGTCTTTGTCTTGCCTACTCCTTAGAGGCTGATAGTGGGGGATTTCTAGCTGTCAGCTAAAAATGCTGATGTTGCTTTTTCCGTGAAACCAGACTGTAGACATTTCCATACGCCTTACAAAAGCTTGCCGTGGATCCCAGACAAAAGGACAATCTGGTTGTGGAACCTTATGAATATGTAAGAATAAATCGAACATATAATGATCTATTCAAATCTTTGTTGATACGTAACAAGAGTCCCCTATTGTGTCAAAAACATATAAAGAAATGTTCATCCGCTCTTCTTCTTTCCTTATTGCCCTATTACATTCATTGTCAACATTTCCTGCATTTTTATTTTTTTCATGCTTTTTCTTTCTGCCAAATCCACTTTATAGCAATTAATGCTGCTAATATATATACGCCTAATATTGCATTGTTTTTAGATTTTCAGCGGACAGAATGAAACCTCCCATATGTTTATTTTAACAGCTCACCCGTTGTGATATAGGAAATCGCATTAAAGTAGTGGAGATGGGTTTTTTACAGACCAATGTACGATGGCCCTGAAAGCTCAACACACTGCTAATTAAGAAAACGCATGCAAAGAGAGAAAACCTATTTACCAATTTGACAACACATACATATCATCTACAAATTAAAAAAAAAAGTAAATACAGAAACATGCTGAGAGTCTTGCAGAACACAATGGAAAACAACATTACATTCATTCTTTGGACAACAATACGATATTTTCTGATGTAAAAAAAGTCTTCTTTTATATGATTTGATTGAATTCAGTGGCCTGGGATTGATATAACAATTTCATTACTGAGCTCCTCAAGACATTTAATGAATGTATTATATCTTTCATATTTTAAAGATGACAATATATATCGATATTTCCACTTGCATCGATGATATTGGGTTGTTGATCAATGAATTGATAAATCCATCCAGACCAACGTATTGTTACCCCTAATGAACAGACCTGGACACACCTGGGACACATTATTTGTTGTTGCCATGGTTTGTGGCTCATGAAGTTACTGAATTTGAATATCTTGTAGTGGAGAAAGAGCAAACACTGTAAGTTGTTTTCCCTTTTAACGTTCTGATTGCATGATCCAGATATTATTTTAGATACTTGCTATTAGCTCTGAGCTGATTACTAGCTTACCAATTCAAATCTATGTTATGGAATCAGAATGTTTTAACAAAAAAAGTACATTACTTTATTTTTATTAAATTACTTTAAATGTTTTATAACTCATTTATGTTGCGTTCTGTGTGACTTGCAGCATTTTTGTATTGGTTGTGTTTTTGAATTACTTCCTTATTGGCCCACTAACTCTGTTTATATCTCACTTTGTCTAAATTTTCCTTTTAACCTCACATATTGATATTCTCTGTATGATGAGCAGTTTTATAAGCTTGAAATAAGAGTTGGTATACAGCAAGAGAGGCCAATGTATTTGTCATAATAAGCTGGTTTCTTTCTGCTATTTTCCTTTGATCTATCCATGGTGTTGTTGTTTGCTCCCTACTTTAATGCTTGCAATAAATACCAAAGCTAGGGGATCAATTTCAGATAACCCGAAGCCGTTTTGATTCAGCCCTAGTGGCATATAAAACAACAACTGACCCAGATAATCAAGAGGCAATTCAGCCTGCTCTCTTTACAAGGCTCTGTGTCAGCTTGTTATAAGAATTTCTGTATAAATAATGCAAGTGGATAGAAGAATTCCCTTATTAATCCCGCAAGGGTTAGGTGCCTTGCTCAACAGCACCTCGGCAGTGCCCATGAGATGAACTGGCACATCTCCAGCCACCAGTCCACACTCTATTCATGGTCCAAACAGGGACTCAAACTGGCGACTCTACAGTTCCCAGCCTAGTCACCTATGGACTGAGGTACTGCTGCCCCAAATAATTAGGAATTTCTGTATTTCTTTAAATTGGACCCTATTTCCCATGTATTTGTGTCTAAGTTAGTAATGCTAACAACATATTTTGAAACTGGTCCAGTATTGGTCTTGTAGTGCTGCAGGCCGGCAGCCGTGAACCATGCTAAAATGGAATAGTATGGAGCAAGAGTGACCGCTGATGTATGTTCAGTCGCCCACTAAAAGTATTTGCTTTTGCCACTGACAGGCTCAGATTGTTATCATAAGAGTCTGACAAAATAATGGAAAGATGTAGAAATTTCTGTTATCCTGCCTTGCTTTCATGTGTAGCTACTGATGCAGGTCAACACAATAACTTTAGCTAATAGCATTAGCCTACCTCTGCTCTGTCTGCAGCTCTCCACTCCTGGAACAGCATTTGTCTTCATGAAAGTCTTGCGATGTATCCAGCGTGTTAGGATCCATTTGTTGCACAACTACCAACAACATTGTTGTTCCCATTTGTCACTTAAACACTAAAACGTGGGGAAATAAGGTCCACATTGAAAAATACATTGAAAAATCCCCTTTAACTCCAGTTAGGTTGTTTTGGTTTGGTTGTCTTCATCAAAATTTAATTTCATTATAGATGGGATAACGGTGACTCTGTGTTGCTCCTGTTGCATCTTTATATTGTATTATTAGATATTAACATAGTAGTCAGTAGAGTTTTTCCTTATGTGGGTATATTTTGGGTTTCATTATCTAGATTAGTGTCTTTCACACTTATCGAGAATTCAGTGTCACTGTAGGTGAAGGTGTTAATGTGAAAGGGGTGTCTGAAAAACTGCTTTACAGACCCAGAACGCACAAAGTGATTTAACTCCACCTCTAAGGTGAAGAACCAGAGAGAGAATGGTGTTATAATGATGAAAAGCTGAGGTTTTTCACAGCACGAAATATCTGGCACAGCAGCAGTCAGTGATGCTCATCCACTGCTTTTATCAGCAGCAGTCACACAAGAGCTCTCAAAGAAAAACTCAGTCTAATAGGACTTTTACAGGAATGGGACATTTTGGCTAACTGCGCAGTTCATTTTATATATTGCATAATCACATTTCACTTTGTATTTCGGATGAATTCCTCCTTATGTGAATCAAATATTGACTGCTTTTCCAGTGATGCAGTAGAAACATAAATTAGAAATGTTTCAAAAGGTTTTCATCTATATAGCCTATGATGTGTAGACTGTAGCATTATGCTAAGCAGTGTAGTGCAGCGTGCGTGGTATGCACGTGTTTTTTAATCAGCACTCCCTTCAATTATCTGCTTGTATCCACAATGATTGCAGACACATTCAAACAGAGAAAAGGGAGAAGGCTCCATTATGCCCGTCTGCCATGCCCAAGGCTCAGGCTCTCCTGACAGACGTTTGTGTAGAGACCCCTGCCCTCCTGCTACTGAGTTGCATCTGCCTCGCTTACTGAGCCAGGCCCATATGAAAACAGCACTGCTGTGAGAGAGAACTGGCTGAATGCTAATACTGGCCTTGAGTAGACGTCACCACCTGCAGCCCTTTTCTGTGGCAGCAGGAAAAGCAAAGGCAGGGTGCGTTTTTAGTCTGTTAGAAGCTAGCATTACCGCATGCCTAAAGACAGGCCTCTGGTTTATTTCAATGTGATTCCCAGGGAACAATTACAAGACATGGACAGATTCCAAGAGCATTAGAATCAGAATGGAGGCCGGCGGAGACTGAGTTCACTCAAGGCTGGCCTTCCTCTGAGGTGATTGATTGGGCTTTAGCATCGTCCTCCTGAGAGGAAGACTGGGACATTGGGACCGGCTTTAACTGATGGCAAAATAACTCTCAAGGACACAAAGGTTATTGAGGATAACCCTTCCTGAGAGGAAAATATGTTTGCTGCATTGAAAAGGCAACATAACTCTGGAAAAATCGGGGAAAAAAGTTTAGGCTGCAGTCATTTCTGCTAATTGTACATTTGAGCACCACTTCAATAACAAAGTCTTGTTCTTACCTTTAACTCACAAATTACAGCCTCACTAATTTTTGATCACCTGATAGTTCAAACTTTGTGCTGCTGCTTCATGTTCAAAGCTTTCCACTGGTATTCAAATTTCCTGTTTCCTTATTTTTCACCTCCATAGTTACAAACAAGACAATCACTGTCTCATTCTCTTATTGTTTTCATATTGGACTTGTTAATATTCATTGACATTACCTGCTTGAACTTTCTTTAACTTTTCACTGCTGTTGTGTGCTACTTTTGGAGCTGTTTCTGCGACGCTGCAAGCCAAATGTCCCATGAGGATGACAGACGATAGACCTTTATTGTTCAGCAGCTGCAAGAATTAATGATGTAAGCACTGAGTTCAGCGACTGTCTGCTCTTTCCTAGATGGACTGGAAATTATGCAGATTTGGATATTGCCAGCTGATCAATCTAAAAAGTCTCAAGGGTAGAGAAGCAGTGAACTTAGTCGATGATGGGGTGCAGGCAACAGCTATTGATAATCATATATTTAACTGTACAAATTTTCAGACCTGTCATTCCTCCTCAGCACAGCATGCTGCAAGTATCCCAACTGTAGGGAAATTCTATATTTGTGGAAAATCCTAATTTCTAATTCCTGGGTACAGTATGAATGTTTGATCTGTCCTACATCATTTTTATTTTTATTTTAATGCTTTAAGAGATATTTTGTTGATGTTAATCTAGGACTGTGTCATGGCAATGTGAGCATTGTGTTAAGATGAGTGGTGTTTGGCCTTTCTCAGTGGTGGAAGTCCCCTGAGCATCGGATAGTTACAGATTTAGAAAATTACATGTTTCGGGTCTTTCTGTGGATTTCTGCAGATTTCCGATCTCTTTAATTACTGCGTCATTTTGTCAGTTACATTGTTTCGTTATGTTATGCTTTTTAAATGTTTCTAAAAAAGTGAGACATCCACACTGGAAAAAAGAAGATTTGAATAGATTTGAAGAATTAACCAGATATTCTTAGAGCACTCCCTTATCCCTAGCGTAACTGTACAAAAGATAAATCAAACCAAGGCAGTTGAATAAGCAGTGTCTGTGGAAAAAGTCATGTATCATCAACAAAGCAAAGGGTCTGGTCATGAAGTGCTGTTCATAGGTTTTTATGACAAGCTATACACTCTTGTGTGCAGCTTCTCTGTGCCCTAATACATCATCTAAGGAGGACGAGGAGAGATTTTTACACACTTGTTTCATAGCATTGGTGTGTCCCTGGCCCTCTGTTAAACTTGTGACCTGACCACAGGAAAAAGAGTGTACAAAATTGATTTTTATAGTAGCAGCTTGTTCATGTTAGTTTTTTAGTAACCACAGTGACAAACATACTGCATTTCCTGTCCTGCTTCTTTATCCTGAATTTGAATGTAAATATTGAAATGAATTGAATGGCATTTGCAGAAATGCTGACCAGATATAGTATCAAAAATGAGGTTGGACATTATGGAAATCTTAAGACTAGTTAAAGTTAGAGTTTAATGTGAAGCGGTGTCATAGCTAATTAGAATAATGAGAGGACATTTTGACTCACAGGATCGTAGCTGGTGCCAAGATGTGCCCAGAGAGAGCATTCAAGTTTAAGGAGAATGTTCTTGCTGAGTCACTTCCTCTATTGATTATAAATGTTGTCTATGAAGCATCTTTCTTGCCTACAGTGTCAAATAGTGATCACACCTTTGCCTTGATTGCAAACTTTTCAAAACGAATGTAGACAGTATTGGAAATTGACTAAAATGTATTTATTTTGGGAAATGGCAGTGGGTCTGGCCATAGCCAAGTGCTTTTAATTTTATAGCCTAATGTGTCCATAGATCTTCAAATTCTGCCACTAGAAGTTTATGCAGATCTATTTATTTATTTTCCGATGCTGCTACTTCGACAGTTTAAAGTTATTATTCTTTGTAAATCATTTCCTCACCAGATCCTGTGTTAATGATTTCAGTCGAAATATTGTGTCTTTATTTTCTTACCCTAAAAAAATATGGTCTTTCTGTCACTAGTTTGTAACCAATCCGCTGTCAGTCTTGATGGCGTTTTAGCCTCCGCAGCCAACGTGGCTTTGGTGTAGCCAGCAGATATCTGTATAATGGATATTCGGGACAAAAACAAAAGAATAAATGGTGGAATTGTTATCAAATGATTGTCTGATGAGTTCTGAGATTGCATTTGAGCCAATGAGTTCCGAGTTATTGAGTCTCTCAGCAATCACAGACCAGATTTTTCTTCACATGGGTTGTACCCCAATGATTTAACGCAATTGGACTCTTTTTATCCTCCTTGATGCAACCAAATTCTACTCAGACTATAAACAGAAACCAACATGCTACCAAGGTCAAAATCCTGTATGCATTCATGTGCAGATATCAGTTTATAGACTAGTAATTCAATAACTAGACATTCATACATGATGTCCAATGTAACCATGACAATAGTACTGGGAGACACACTAGAGGCTCAGCTGGTGATTTAGTAAACAGCTGGTCATTAGTGTTGACTTAAGTAACAGGTACAGTAAACCCTCCTGGGAGCCGCCAGATCGCCCATTATCTGCAGTAACCAAGACGACATAATGTCACAAGATGATGGTCACATGATTTTTATACTGCACCATATCATCAGGATATTTAATATAACATTAGTCTTCAAGCTGTTAGAAACACATGATTGTGGCAAAGGGTTATTTCAGGTTAGTAATGAGATCCCAAGTGTATCGTGGAGACAGGTTTACTGGTGTTTCACATGTGGAGCCATCTGTGTGCTTTCTTCATGCTGAGATATGTGGTCCGTGGATGCTGCCGTAGCTGTTGGTAGGAACATGCAGACCATTGGTAACATGACTCAGTATTACCTTTTTTGTTGAATGTGTTTCACTCTGAGGACAAACCCTCCCCTTCACCTCCAGCTTATCTGTTCACCCTGTCTGTCCATCTGCTCTCACTGCAGTCATTACATCCACGTTTGCCAGGTCTACTCTCAGCACTTCCCTCTGAGCCTCAGGGCTCGTTTAGAGCATCCCGGTCACAGAGACAGGGTGCCAAAGTTCCCCATCTGATGATAGAGCAATCCGAGGTTTCCGCCTCTTCAGGTCTCCTCTGCATGGACGGAAAACCCCAATGACAGTCTCGATCACCACATTGACAATCTGCCACACAGACTGTCTGCTACGTTTACTGCTGCTTTGTTAATACAATAGACAATATAACAAGCTTATCTGAGTAACACCCAGGAATATAACACAATATAAAACCTCTATACATGTTTATATATTTCAGTGTGTATGTCAACTGCCTGCAGTCATTAAATAGTTTGATGCCTTTCTTAGTTCTTTATTTCGAATCAAACTACTCATTACAGTCAATCAATATCAGTTTCAGTGTATGCTATATTTAGGATATTTTCATCTCTTTATCTTGTCGTTGCGCAGCCCTGTTTAAGTTTACACAGGGGGAACCTGAACCTGTTCAATGCTCTGCAAAGCCATTGGGCCCCTTTGACAAAAACAGTAATTTTGCCTCACAGAACACAGGAGTTGCTGGTTCTCGTCCTTGATTGGTTAGTCTAAATATAGATAAAATTGAATGTGTTGTTTTCTTAGGTGGCCATTTTTTTAAAGACCTAAACATTGTTCAGCTGCTCCCATCCGCAGCAGGACATTACTTAGTTTTTGGGGTGTGCCGACTTCCACTGTAGGTTATACACTGGATCAGAACCTCATACAACCCTTCTTCAAAAACTCCAAACTATCCCTTGAAGAGACCTGAATACCACAGTTAATTGGTATTCCTGTCTAATCCTAAAGAGCTTGAGAGCATCTGTGAGGAAAAGCATGTCACCTTGGGGTACAGGCTGTGGTTTGCTCACAAAAGAATCAATTTGAATAAAATGTATAGAGTAAAAACATGAGTAGAAAATGAAAGTGTGTTCAAATACATTCTCAATCCACTATATGTGATTACCTGTCCGTTCCTTTTCTCTCTTGTGCTCTGTCACTGTAGCTCAATATGAGAGCAGAGCTCTTATGCTGGGTTAGTATGTGGCAAATCAAGAGAAATAAAATGCAATCCCCATTTCACTCTAAAAGAAACGGATACATTGATCTTCTTGTTTTGTAAACTGTGCATCTGCCTTTGTTGTGCCTTTTTTTCAGAATGGTACTGACTATGGGTTCCTGGTGCGCCAGAACTCTGAACTCTTGCGAGCACTCGATGAGCTGGAGAAGACTTGTACCACACTGAGGGAGGAGAATGGCCTACTGGTAAGACTAAAAATAACCGTGTTTGTAGTCTTGACTGAAGGTTTCCTAGAAAGTAGGGCAGGTGCACAGGAACACATTTTAAGCATGCAGGTTTACAGTGTTTTGGGGGGTGGCAAAGACAAAAAAAGTTAAAGGAATCGTGGTTTTCATTTTCCAACACACAGTAGAGAGTTGCCTGAATGTTATTTTCTTTGGGTGCCAGCCGGCATTTAATCAGACAATTTAATGATTGGTTCGTATTAAAGGTCAATCCCCACATGGATAAGTGAATCAGCGTTAAAACATCCATGAACCCACTTATTTAAAATCACTAGACAGAAGGATCCCAATTATAGAAGAAATAATCAGAGCCACAATGCAAACTCAGTTTAAATCAGTGTATTGCACAACGAGCTACACTTGGCATCAGAAAATGTCTTTTAAATAATTTTCCAAAAGATCCAAATAATGTTCTCCAACAAAAACAGTCCAAAGTAAAATCAAAAATCACGTTTCAGTTTCAAGCACAACAAAATAAAGAAAGAATTTGAGATTGTTTAATTCTGTTTTAGTTGTTTTTTTTGTAGGAGTGAATCTTCTTAAACCAAGTAATAAATGATCTCTGATAAGTTATAGTTTCGTTTTTCCCCCCGTTAGGAATGGTGCCTCTTCCTAAACAATTTAAGAAATGATCTTTGAACAAGTGGGGAATCTCCAACATTGTCGATAATTCTGAGAATTATAAAACACGCACCCATGTAGAGACAGAATTTACATGCTGTCGTGCAAATAAGATCAATAACATAAGGCTATTTAGTTTGTTTACTGAAAGGACAAGGTATAGAGCTGTTCTATAGAAAGAGATCCTTAAATGGCTCCTGTTGGTATCTGACACTATTCAGAAAATACAATTCAGTAAAATGAACTTGACTTTCAAGGGGGGCGGGGGGTGCCATTGGGGGGGCGGGGCACCTCCCTAATATAATGGTAGGGGAAACACTGGCATGCATTGTTTGCACATAACTTGCTGTGATTCTGTTAGTAAATAGATATTTTCTTAAAGGCACTGTACTCAATATGGAAAGCATTGATATAACAGCAATCAACTCATTCCTATGTAAAGATATTGTGGAGTAATGGCGTCTTGAGCAGAGAATGAAGTCACTCTCCTGCTGTGTGTGTTCTGTGTAATCTAAATGTCTCTGTTGTTTGTTGTGATAGACAGTTCAGCATGTTAGTGCATGTGGCTGTGAAAAAATATCGGTATTTCGCATATTGGAAATAGGAAGTGTGCCACTTAATCCCTCTTCAATCCATTAATAAGTCTTCCTGAATATTTGTTCTTGTGGCTTTTTCGTTTGGCATTGCTGTGTGTGTGTTAGTATTTGCTGCAGGAATTGTCTGATGATATTTGTTTCCCATGTGTTTAGCGGAAGAGCAGCGCCCCGGAGACTGAGGAGAAGGTCAGGCGGCTGAGGAGAAAGAACACAGAGCTGGCTGTTCTTGCTAAAAGGCTGGAAGAGAGGGCTCGAAAACTGCAGGAGGCCAACCTGAGAGTGGTATACAGCATAAATAGAATACCTCTAAACTGTATTTCCCAGTGTTTGCCTTCCCTGTGACCCAAATGCGTGGGAGTGACTAATTATCAAGCACCACCATCCAAATCACCACATCACCATAATGTCGATAATGAGCTGAATGGAATAGTTCAGCATGTAATGAATGGGAGCCCTGTTGAAACATACCAGCACCCTATAGAATCATTTAATCCATCACTAGAATGGCTACAATGATTTTCAGTTTTCAGCAGGAAGTCTCTTTAAGATGTTATATCTCTAGAAAAGAGAGGCCGCAAAAAAAACAAAAAAACATTTAAATTCCTTCTGAAAAATCTCATGAGTTTACAATCTCTCCGTTTTATCTCTTTAGGGATACTGCTGATAGTGAGAGCAAACAGTCTCTGCTTTGTCTTGTGATGATGGAGATGGATTAAGGGAAGAAACACGGATAGCTCGGATGTCCATTCAGTAATGTTGTTGTAATGCTGATGTTTCACGATAACTCCAGCCTTCTGTAGAACAGTACTCTGCTTTCCCTGTACAGTAAAGGGCATCTACAGCAGTCATCCCTACATACCACCATGAGACTTTATAAATTCAAAACAGCTTGATTCATGTAACAATATTCTGATGAATCCATTAAATAAATTCCAACTTTCTGGTGATTAATACATGTTTCCTTCTTGCTCTTGTACAGGTGAATTCCCCGTCACTGATGAGACCTGGGTCGGTAGAACACTACAAGAGGGCGTTTGCTCGTCAGCGAGCTCGTGACCTTGCCCAGCACGCCGATACACTGCTGTCTAAGGATAAAGAGATTGCTGCCCTACAGCAAGAGTGCAGAGAACTGGAGGCACGGCTGGGCACCGCAAAGGTATTTACAACGCTCAGTAAATAGTTGGAACTGCGGGTACTGATTTGGACGAAGGCTCTGCACTTCTTAACTTACCTCTGATCTTTGTTGATCTTACAAGTTTTTTGCACTTAAACCCTACTCATCATCCCTGCCACAAGCTCGCTCTCTGCTGGACAACATGAGTACTACTCATCCTAACTCCCTCCTAAGCCCGTATTACAAAGGCTGCGTCACTGCTGATGACTAGATGACAGTGCAGAGTGCAGGAATAGGCTGTCTTTCTAAGTGCCTGTTTTTAATTACTGCGCCAGTGACTTAAGAGCTCATTCTCCTGTGTGAACATCTGTCGGGTTTAATAATGAAGTGTTGTACAGGGTGAGCTGTCTATTGATCTTATGAGGGTGGGTGTCTGTGCTGGATCCCCTGTTTAACACATTTCTCACCATGTGATAAGAGTGACAGGGCGGGAGGGTCAAGTGGCGTCTTCAACTAGAATGGGAAAATTTAGATTTAAAGTCCAAATGAGATGACTTTGTGTTTTGATGTCCATGACCAAGAATCAGTTTTATTGCCTGTTATGTTTTTACCTCTGCAGTGTCCCCTCTGACTATTATATTCACTACTACTAAAACACAATTTTAGAGTGTTTTGAAGTCAGTGCAAGAATGACAGATTACTCAGAATGCAGTTTGAAAAGTTGAACTGCTCAAATAAAATATCAATAATGTGCTGACTCGATGACGTTACTGTCTGATGGCAGTCTTTGATGCATGCGTCTGTGCCTGGGTAGGGCTCCCCTGTTCCATCTGGCAGAGTGGAATTTGAGAGGCTTCTCAGGGAGTCTCAGAGGGAGGTGCTGCGTCTCCAGAGGCAGCTGTCGGTCACATCATCCAGACAGCAGCACCGACATAGTCCTGACCCCGGTGGCCCAGGGAAGTGTGGGGACATTGAGGAGGAGGAGGAGGAGGAGGAGGACGAGGAAGAGAAGGTAAAGTCATGTCCTTATATCAGAGCTCATCTCTATGCTGACCCCTGTTGGTCTTGAAGCGATATTAGCAAGAGAACCTTACTGATGACATAAAGTCGACTCTACATGATATCAAAATAGCAAACTAAGCAAATTCTATCACAGTTGCTGTGGAGTCTGGATCTTTTTTGAAAAAAAAAAAACATGTGCGTACTGTAATCTAGGTCAGAGTAAAGGTGCAAAAACTCTAAAAATATGTCATTTAAAACAAACAGAGACCTGATCATGTTTTTACATCTAGAGGTATTGATGTTGCTGGTACTACAGTATAGTTTCGATAGTTTGGTGATGTAAAATTCAACCCACTGACTTTTTCCAAAACCTACTGTATGTTTATGTTGGCATGGATGCTGTTTTGCAGTGTTATATAATGGCTTGTGGTTGGAACCGATACTAATCTCCCACAAGCCATAATGAGATGATTTCCTGCCTTGAACTTGGGCCTGACATACCATATCAAAGTCACACACTCTGATCCTCTCTTCATTTAGTGACAATCTTCACTCTATTCAGTTCTTAGAAACAGTTACTCACTGGTGAAGTGATGCGCAGTTGGATCACTGG
Source organism: Echiichthys vipera (assembly GCF_963691815.1). Classification (NCBI taxonomy): domain Eukaryota; kingdom Metazoa; phylum Chordata; class Actinopteri; order Perciformes; family Trachinidae; genus Echiichthys; species Echiichthys vipera. The sequence continues at coordinate 22,128,688 of NC_139839.1, read as the reverse complement.
CCAAGAAGTTGTATATAATACAAGAAAAGGTTACACAATTCAATTCAATTCAAATTCTTTATTTGTAAGTGTGAAATTGCCACCCCACCGAACATCTGTAATAGGATATAATGCCTAAATGGCGTCCCTTTGAGAGGTAAAATTTCTGTCCAATAATATCAGATTACATCACTTAAAGGACTGAATCTTATGTATGGATTGTTTTGGTGAAATTCTCCACTGCCTGTGAAGTAGAGTAAATTCTCTGCCTGTGAAGCTCAAACGAGAATGCCGATTGTGGTAATCTCCCGTTTGTGGGACGCACACGCACTCCCAGTGGTACGCGCACACCCAGAAAGGGGCCATGTTGTGTGAACTCTAATCCCCTCTAACAACAGAATGGTACAGTCCAGTAATCCGCTCTCTGTTGCTGTGGCAGCGGTGAGAGGGTTTTGGGTGGTAGGTAAGACTCCAGCCGCACTAAAGACTTTTCTCGCTCACCCTGCTCTGGATAACTAGCAGGCCAAGGGAAGCCTTGACGTTGCCACAGATCACACGAAAGGGGTAGGTCATCTTCTGAGTTTTGTCATCTCTGTGTGTCCATGTCAGTGCTCCACAGTAGTTCTCCTTGGCTAACCTCATATGCGTCTGCTTGGATGTGAGCCTGAAGCTGTGCAGGACACAAAGTTGAGTCTTAACACTGAAAATGAATCAGTGTCATGATGAATCAGGAGGGCACGAGAATTGGCTAAAGGCAGTGAATGTTGCATTTGTGTTAGGTATTAAAATCACCAGCTTATTCTGATAGATTATTAGTATGTTACATGTCCCATGTTAGTATAACAAGATGACTCGCAGCTGGTGTTTTTACATATGCATTTCAATAAATTCTGTGCTAAGTCCCACCCATGTATGTGATAGATGCCACTTTCTTACACATTAGTCATGCATGAGGCCTGGTCAAGGGCAGCCTGTCACAAACCCCGTTTTATAACAGTCATATTTTGGAGCTTCCAGATGCAGAATTTAGACAGGCCGACTTAGTGACAGGGTGGTAGAGCGTTTGATTGGTGGACATCGATATGCTCTGTATTAAAAAGAAAATCAACGGCCAGGCCAATCCATTAAGGTGCTTTTAAAAGAAGTGATCCAGTTACCCGTTTCAGTAGTCTGCAGGGATTACACCAATGTGCTTATGGCATTCAGGGCCTGCTGAATGGGATCTGACCCTGCTTTAGTACGCATGGGCCCAAGGTGTACTTGATCCTTTAGTATACATGCACCACATCAGTGTCAAGTGTACACGATGGCACCTGGTCGGGGCGAGCCTCAAAGCTAGAAGCACATTAAAAGGCACCTGCTGAGGCTTCAACATGAGGATAGACTTTAGACTCTGCTGCTTGCTTCATAATGATTTATATTACTGTCTTTACACATCCAGAAGAATATGACCATTTATTTGATCTTATAACTAGTATGTTTTTAGATCAGTTTTGTCACATATTTCAATCCCATTCGATAAGCATTAGTGATCTCTGTTGATACATCAGGATGACTTGTCCTGTCTGTCATGACCCAATCAGGTGTAGTCTGAGAAATTGAACTGAAAATGTAAATAAAACAGTAAGTAGGGAGGGAGCAAAGCATTCAATCGAGCTGGAACTTTCCTTCAAGGCCAAATGTCTTTGAATAATTATACATTCATATGGTATAAAAGCCTGACTTAGAACTCTTGAGTACATAGCCAACAGGTATACACACATAAAATGTTTAAGCTCACAAGCACACCTAATTATATATACATTTTATAAAATGAAGGTACATGTTCACTAATAAATTGCTGCCACTTCAGGTCAAATATTTTCCCAGTCACATTCCTCTATTCATTTATAACAAGTTTGTCACATGTGTCACAAAATATTCTATTCATATCTGTCTATATGTGTTTGAGCATCCTCACCCGCAGTGTCAGGTGATTCTAGACCAAGCACATTTTCACTCAGAGCTACGACCACCTTTTGTGAAATGGCATTAGTAACACAAGTCAAAGAGATTTAATAAGTACCGTAGCTTTCGAAAGCTGGAGCTTTGACATTGATGCTGAAATCATAGCATATTTGAATTTGACCAATTACTCAGCACATGACATTATTTGGTTTGGTGATAATACATAGTAAATGTTAGACCAACACAACACTATAAATCAATGTGCAGTTTAACTATAACGTTACATTTTTAAACTTTCAAAATGCTAACAAAACAGAAATTTGAATTGAGAAATCACTGCTGTTGGTATACAATCCTTAAACCACGCTCCCATAAAGGAGGGTATGTTTTATTATAATGGTTCAAATGTTATTCACGTTTATATTAATACAACTATTTCTTAGAATTCATTATAGATGGTAATTAATCAAGACTGTGATCAGTTTAGGTCAATGCAAGATTCTTGCAAATACACTGAATGATTTATCTATTCAACATATAGTCTACAGGCATTCTGGTAATACTCTGACGTGATTTACCCACATTAAGATATCATTGAATATTCTGGAATTGATTAAAGTAGTAAACGGCAAGAAGTGTTTCCCTCTGTTTGGTGGTAGGATTGAAACAGCTGGAGATTCCCTTCCCTGTTTTTCCCCTTTTCTTGCAGGATACATTTAGATATTTATCTTTTGTAATAAGAATCACTGCTGAATTGAATTGAATATTCATTGAGAATGGGTTGAAAGGAATCAGCCCAAAATTCCTATTAAAACCATCTGAACACCTGTTTATGTACAACTCAAATTCTCACCAGAAAGGGACAATATCACTGCCCAGACATGACGTGAATTTAGGAACTGGTACAGGAAACCCCCAAAATGAGCACATTTTGGTACTCCTTCAACACTTGATCATTCAGATCTATGCAATAATTAACTCAATAATAAAATATCAATTTGCCACAATGTGCTGATGACTTATAAGCCTTCATTTTGTTCCTAAATGTGTTATAGTTTTGATGCTGTATATGGGGCTTGTAAAATGTCAAACTGCATGCAACTCAAAAATGATGTATGCTATTTGGATTTGTTGGAGCACTAACGTTCGACTCAGTCGATCCATTTGAGAATAGAGAATTAAAAACTGCAGCATGACCATGTAAAATGCCTAAAACATGCCCCTCTTGTTTGGTCAGTTTTGTTAGGTTAGTGTGTTGGCACATAAACCTTTGAAATGATTTATAAAAGCCTAAGCCTCAGTCTAATGCTCTCTATGACAGTCCCTTTATTCCTCATAACATTGTATAAATGAGGCATTATGCAATTTTCCCCCCTCTGTGCTCATCTGTCAAAACCATGTCAGAATTATATCCCATGTCGCCTGATTATATTTGCTTTGAACTCATCATTGTGAGCTCACATTCCCTTTACGAAAAGGATTGGTCTTTCTAAGGGGTTTGACCCTCAGACGATGTATGTCATACCGATTATACTGTGTTGTCTCTGTCCATGAAAATATCTCCTCTGTGTGAAAATAGAGCCTGACAAATAGGGGATTTTTTTTCAGACAGATTATAATTCACAGATATGACGGCCCATATAGTGAAATTTTGAGCTGGAATGAAAATAGACCTTTGTTGATTTTTGTTTTGCACCAATATGACTCTGCAAAGGTACTCAGAAAGCTGCTCTCCTATTAAAATGCGTCTATTGAAGAATATTTACCATTATTAAACATCATGCATGCAATGTATTACCTTGTCAATCAATTCAAGAAATGAAAACTATAACACGAATAAATCGAAATAAAATGAATAGCTAAATAGTACTGTATGTTCAATATTAATCAATTGCTGACCATTTTAATAAAGAATAAATAGAAATGACATAAATAGCAATACCATTTCTTCATCATCCCAAGCATAATTTTCTTCATTATATGTTCTTTAAAAAGGGTTATCATATTGCATATCGGACAACATATACGCTGATACCGTCAGATACCGATGTGTGTGCGATAGGCCAATGAATCTGTCAGGCTCTACTTGAAAAAAAGATAAACACAATGAGTGTTTTTGCTAAGTAGACATGTTTAACCACATTTTAGTAATGGCATGAAAATATTCTCTATAATTTCACCTGTGGTAGAAGTAGTTAAGCACAATCAGGTTAGGAAAATGAGAGGGGCATCAAAAGTAGTGGAATAATAACTCAGAAGGATGGGGTTTGATAAAGTGTGCAAAGGGATTTTACTTTGGCAACCACTTATGTGTACTCCCACTTTGGCACGTGGCTGCCAGATTACAGCAGCAAACTCCACACACTTAAGCCAGCCCACTCAATGGGTATGAAGTGCTACAAGCTAATTAAGAATCACAAGAGTGGTTTAACCATGACTGACCAAATACAAAGGTTGCTCCCAGCATCTGGCACGTCTGCACTCGTGATGGATGTGACAGGACCTTTCATGACCACCAAAAGGAACCTGGAGCACAAAAGTGAGCAGAGTTTAAAGCCCTCATTCCTGTGCACTGTTTTTGTACAGGGGCCAAAGGAATTAGTGCCTCCTGCTGGCCTTTCGTCACCACTACTAACACCATCTGGTCTCATTTCAAAAGATAAACCTGGGACAGCCCCTCTTAACTTCAGACAGTACACTGATTTGGTGCTAACCAGTCCCAATTGGACATCAGCCCCATATCAAGGTCTTCCGTATCCGCCATGATGGTTGAACGTACGTCTGGTCAAATCATGCTTCTCTGGGTGAGGAAGACACGACAGCTTTTGCACAGTGGCGCACGGACAATTGGATTTAATTTTAAAGAAAGAGATGGTAATTGATCCAAAATCACGGAAATGGAGAAACAGTGGAAGTGGTCACAACAAATAAAAGCCTCGGAATTGAAATGGACCATAAACTAAACTTCAAGGACTTTGCCGCTCTAAAAATCAGGAAATTGCAGCAGACTTGCAGCAGACATTGCAACTATATTAATGTAAGCTGTCTGATTTTTCAAAATATTTTATACATGAGTACTTCTGAGTGTTCTGTCTTTTGGTCTAATCTATGTACTTGGCACAGACAGGTCCAAGCGAAGCTGTAGTGACAAATTAAGACAACTGGAAAACCATAGGCATTGACCAGGAAAACCATCCTCCAAAAACAGAGATAAGACAGAAGTACCCATCCCCTTCGCACCAGCAACCAGACCGGGGTAGAAAGAAACTTCTACAAAATAAAATCTGAATCTTGCTAAGGGATCACACCAGACAAGATGCCTAATCAGACCAGGGCCAACCCGAAGTGGGGAACCAATGGCCCCTTCCCTACTTCCTACCCCCTATTTCCGGCCACCTTACATGGATCAAACCCAACACCTCAACTACACACCTGTAAAAATCCGCCACTGTATTTCACACGCTTGCAACACTATCTACAAAAACTGCCCATAGACAGACAGACTCTACTCAAAACCGCCTCTGTGGTAGTACCCACTACAGTAGTCTCCAGGACCACATTTTGCCATGATGACACACACACAAGGTAAAAACAATACCAGCGTTGCTGTTGTGGCTGGGAACAAGTACATGCAAGAACCTTTTAATTCCTCATGCCATCGGACTGTATAACATGCACCATAATACACAGGTCTCTTAGCTGGTCATTTGGTCTTTGTATTATTGTATATTGAGTGTGTGTGTGTGTGTGTGTGTGTGTGTGTTTAGCTGACGCTTTTATCCGAAGGAACTTCTCGTAAGTGCATTCAACCATGAAGATAGATTAAAAATAATAAACAAAGATGTGTTGAAAATAAAATAGTGTGGTAAAAGATGTCACTGATTCTTCCTCAGACCCTCAGGTGGGTGAAGTTCCAGAGCTAGGCCCGCTCACCTTTAACAGATCACAAGGAACAAACAACAAAGTAGTATTATACATTCTGTATGTTTTTGCAAATGTTCTGGTTGACCTTAAACAATATGTTTTAATGTCATCATCTCTTATAGAAATGGAAACTGTGCCTAAAGTCTAAAGTTTAGAGTTGAAGATGCCTTTTAGTGACTAAGTGTTATTTGGATTTGTTGGAGCACTAACATTGGACTCAGTCGATCCATTTGAGAATAGAGAATTAAAAACTGCAGCATGACCATGTAAAATGCCTAAAACATGCCCCTCTTGTTTGGTCAGTTTTGTTAGGTTAGTGTGTTGGCACATAAACCTTTGAAATGATTTATAAAAGCCTAAGCCTCAGTCTAATGCTCTGTTAATGTTATTCCTCATAACATTGTATAAATGAGGCATTATGTAAAAGAAAGGAGAGATCCCCTTAACAGCACATGGTAGAGCGTCTTTGATCCTGTTATTGGGTCATGGCTTTGGCTGCACTAGCACAGTTCTACTTTGAACATAAGTAGGTTTGCTCTAAAATTAGACACTGATTCCTGACTCTTAACCCTCACCCTGCCCCCCACCTGAATCCAAGTTAGACAAATCATACAATTTATAAAAATAAATGTTTAACAGCGAGGATCTAAGAGCTTCAGCCTACTGTGAAGCATTCAAGTCATCGCACCCAGGATAATTGGAAAGAACAGGCTTTCTGCTAATGTGTTGTAGTCCTGTTGCAGGTCAGAGGGATTCCCCCCTGGATTATTCTTGATTGTGGTTAGACCACTGGGGAGGAGGCTTGCTGCTAATCCCTCACACACACACATAGGAGGTTGTAACTTTAAGTTACTGTACAGTATAACAATCATTCCCTTCTCTGTGGTTGGACATGTTCTAAAGATAGATAATAGAAAACCTTGGATCTTGGCTTTTAAAGTTTACCTCTGTAAATATGAAGTGACTGACAGTTTAATTATCCCTGTCAGGTTGTAGGAGGGACCCCGTGTGTGGTATTAGATGAAGCTCCATCCAGGCGTGAGAAGACTCCCGGAGAGGAGGAGGAGTCGGGGCAGCGAGTAACGCCCCAACTGGGCCTTAGCCCCACTCCCTCCCATCAGGAGGAACACACAGAGGACCGGCACCTACAGTTTCTGGTGAGAGCATCTAGTACCATACTCCGCGGATACTTGATAATGACACTGTCATGTAGCACAGCATGCAAACCACATCAATTTCCTGCTCTAACATGGCACAGGTTTTTTTTCTGTTTGAATTTTAGTATGAAATCCAGTTCAATATTGCTTTCATGGAGAGGATTACAAAATGTAACCAGCGTGGCTTGTGCAGCCGTTCAGGAGCAATAACTGCATATTGTGCAGGTATCTAGATATCCATTTTCCATTTTTATGTGGAACTGAAGCTTGAATTCAGTGCTGTGAGTGAGCTGACTGCCACTGGAGGGAAAACTATGGTCAGATTTGTTATGTAATGCTGGGATTATTTTGATCTTGTCCCCTGGAAACAGAAGAGTAGCACAGTGGCCTTGATGATTCTACGAGTGGGTCTCATGGCTTAAATACACCATATTCCCTCTCACCTCTGTGTTGAATTTCTTTATCATGACGGAAAATAGAGATTCCGGACATTAATTGACGATGTGTAGAGAATGGACTATACAGTGGCATTGGTATAAGTATCTGCATGTCTCCTCGCCCTTCACTGAGCCGACCACATGCGATTCATGTGTTTTCATAACTATGATTTGTGTCTATTAAGATCATATCTACATAGCTCACTGATGGGTCTGTAGCATTTTGGAAGACTGGTTGTGCAGTTTTCTGATAGTGAGAAGAAGCTATTAATGTGCAGAAGCTATTTACATGGTTCACTCAAATGCATCATTTCTGCACACACAGCTTTCTCATTTTACCAAGGTCCCAGTTAAATCTGCATACTTATGAAGGGAATGTGCAAGTATATCATTGTGCAGTACACAGTCTGGCTGCACATGAATAACTTCTTAAGGCTTCTGCTGTTTAGTTTAACAAGTAACATCCATAGGTGCCATCATTAAAGTAGCGTCAATGTTTTTATCTTTGTTTGGTTTTTTAAAGCATGGTAAATGGACTTGCACTTATATAACGCCTTTTTAGTCTTTCGACAACTGAATGGGCTGTTCAGTACGCACAATGTTCATACACTGATGGCAGACAACCATTCATAAACTGATTCATACAGTGCCACTGACCAACAATTTAGAGCTATTTCCAGCAGATGTTCAGTGTCTTGCCTAAGGATACATCAAACTAGAGAAGCCGATATTCTCACGAGTGGACGACCCTCTCTACCTCCTGAGCCACAGCCACCCCTCAATCTTAACCTTACATCAGAGACTAACTAGCTACCTTTCAAAGAGCTTGACAGAGTTATGGGGGAAAGTTTTAGATGAGTCACATGAGTTCAGCTACACTGGCTGAGCCCTCCAGAGACCATGTTAGCCCAGAAATCATGCAGGCCATATTTTCATCCATGTTAGCAATGTTGGTCAGTCCACCACTTTGCTCTGAAATACCTCAACAACTATGGGATGCATTGCAATGAGATTCGGGTTAAACATTTATGGTACCCAGAGGGTAAATTGTAATGATTTTAATGATACCTCATTTTTTCAGAAATTCCGGCTAATGAGAAGCTTTTAAAGTCATTTTGAAAGTTCCATAAAATATACTATAGTACTGATGCACTTGCATGATTCTTCTAAATTATGGGATGTATTAACGTCCTTTGGATTAAAGCACAGTTAAATAAATGTAATGTAAAGAAGGCTTTAGTTCATGGGGACTGGACATTCCAAATTGTTAGAAAAATCTAAAACACAAAACTTAAGTCGGACTCACAACAAAGGAGCAGTTCAGTGAAAAGTGTCTTTGTTGATTGTCAAACCGCTGACCGTGCAATTTCCAATAAGTGCCACCATCATTAGCAGTTCATCTTCACAGTCTGGATTTGACTATACAATAGAACATCCTTGCTTGATTCACATTATTCCAGCTGTGACTGATACGCAATCTAGCAAATCAGACCACAGATTGCCTTTTAATCATCATTATGTCTTGCTGTGTCATCACTGGTGTGAGAATCTCTTCCAGTCAGCTGCTGGTGGTCTGCAATTAGCCTGTCTTTTCTGTGGCTTCCCCCACAGTCACTGTGATAATACTTGATTGAGGTCCCCTGGCTGAAATAAGCTGATTTCTCCTTTGCTGGTCCTGCATGTAAGCTGCATTTAGAATAATTAAAGGATGCTAAGCTTTGTAATACCTCATTGCTATCGTGTCAGAGGTCAATATGGAAACTAAAACCAATGTATTTGACATTGCAAAATGCAAATGCAAATCAATTGTCATTATATTACATGTTTCTTATCTGCTCCTTGTTTGAGTTTTGTTCTGTTTAAAACCATGTAAAGAACTAGGTCTAGTTTAGAGTTTATAGAGTTCAACATAAGGATTTAGTGTAACTTTCTGTTTTCTTTGTCGGTTCAGGAAAGTGAGCTGAGCAAGAAGAGAAAAGAATGTGAAAACCTTGAGCATGAAGTAAAGAAGCGACAGAAGAGATGTCTGGATTTGGTAAGCAATCTATTTTCTCCAGTATTTTCTTCCAACATGATCTTTGGCATCACTCCAGTCTGGTTTACTTATCACCAGAGTGGACAGAAGGACTGGAAAACATGTATTTCTTCTGCTTCATCAGAACTTTGTGCTGTGGTTTGGTTAACAGGAGAGCCAGCTTGAGGATGAGCGAGGCAAAAATGAGCAACTAAAGGAGGAGGCAGATCTCCTCAGGAGGAAGGCACAGCTGCTCGACCAGGTCAGTGTCCTCCTGCCCTGTCAAGCTCTCTTCTTTTCTGTGAAGTGGCTCAGAATTTTACAGTTTGGGCAATCATAGCTGTCAGTTTTGATGATATTTTCATGCACCAACACGACTAGACTTGTCGGTAAACCTTAAAATAACAAAGAGGAAAGGAGCTGGGCAATATTTCAATGGGATCTATATCGTGAAAAAATCATAGTGAGATTTTGTGATCCACAATTGATATAATATAAAAATGTCTAAGGTATATGTTTTTCTCTATCATTTCTATTGCAATGTGAAAAAACAGCAGTTGAACTGCGACACTGCAATATTGACGTCATTTGGTCGATGCTTTGCACGTGATGTTCATTTTGTATTAAAGTTGTCATATATATCATTACCAAGATATGAAATGACCTATATTGGGATAGCAGATTTTGGCCATATCACTCGGCCCTAAGAGGAATAATGACCAATGTTTGGAAAAAACACATTCTCCTTTCCCCTGTTATTTGTCAGACTCGGGCTGAGAATGAGGAGCTGAGGGAAGATCTCTCTGAAGTGACCGCTCAACACAATTCAGTTCTCGAGGAGAACCAGAGACTCCGTGCCAAACTGGAGAACCTAGAGCAGGTCCTAAAGGTACTGCCGGGCTTAGATACTACAATTTCACATACAACGCTACTGTAAAAAATGGCCTTCCGATGGTTTTTCTTTCTGAACAGCATATGCGAGAGGTCGCCGAGCGAAGGCAGCAGCTGGAATTGGAACATGAGCAGGCACTGGCTATTCTTAAGTTCAAACAGGATGAAATCAAACGGTTACAGCGGGTGAGAAGCACAGCCTCTTCTGCACTTTACATATTTGAATGATATTTTTCTTGCCTTAATCAAACCATCATGTTCACCTGACTCCTTTGAGTTTGTAGTGATGGGGAAATGGTGGCTTTGTCCAGCAGGAGGCAACCTTTGGGTATCAATAGAGCAGTTTGTCAGCGGAGCTCTCTGTGTTGTGAATTTTATGAGCAAACAACCAACACTACACTGCTTTCAATGTGTTTTTTTATCTTCAGGCTCAGTTATATGCCAAGAGGGAACATGAAGGAGTGGTTCAGATGCTGGAGGTGAGTTTGTGTTACACCACCGTGACTAGCAAACCATCTACACCATGTAGTGCTTTTATTGCCATACAGTAAAGCCCTTAGTTGAACAACTTTGAATGACTTATATTACCAAATCTCAAAGGTGGCGTTGTTTATTACCGTCACACAAGACAGTGGAACTTAATTCACTCAGCCCCTACATTAGAGAGAGGAGGAGGAGTGTGTTTCAGATTTTCTCAGTGTTTCTCTCATGCACTAGTGAATTTCTGCCTGATGAGATCAAATCTAATTAATTATTGAGGAAGGTGTTTCTTATTCCTCTACCACCAAGCAAAACGAATATAAATATTTGATTATCTCAATGTGTTTAGCAGACAAAAGACCTCAACTGCCAGCTGAAGCTGCACAGACACACAGCACAATACGCTCTTCTTATCCAAACACCTGGCAGAGAAGCTGCTGCAGAAAGTTCTTGTATTTTTGTCGCACTCGTGGGCCTGGAAAACCGTTTGAACAGATGGCCACCGTGTGACGTTTATACTTGCTCTCGGTGTGAATGTAACACACTTTGAATTCAAAAGATGACAAGATGAGTCGATGACAGTTGATGCTACGTCTGTCTGAATGGCTGCTGATTTTGAATGAAGAAAAAAGAGAAAGACTTCAGTGCCTCATAAAGTCTATATTCTATGAGTATATGCTATCTGTTTTTCACACAGTGCATTTTCCTAAATGAAGTGTGTATTTAATTTTAGGAGTTGACTCAGCTCGTGTTGCGGAGGGAGCTGGTAGAGTATAGTTGCTCCTGTTTAAAAAAAAAAAAGTGCTTGTTTCCTTCCTCTTGCTTTGTTTCTCTGACTTTCTGTCTCTATTTAAACCTAAATCATCACAGGAGAAGGTGTCTTTCCCTCTCGAGAGCCTGAGCTTTGTTGCCAAGTCAACACACTGTCTTTTGTAAGATTAAACCAAATATTTGTGCTCATTGAAAAGACAGGTGTTGGCTGCTGAGGGCCAAGACACATTTCTTTTGATATGGACAGGATTTTCTTGCCAACCTGGACTGCTGTGTTTCTACTTCATGAATATGTTTTCTCTTTCTCAGGTTTAATGTTTCACAAGCATGTGTTTACTTTTGTGTTCCTTTTTTTTCTCCTTTGTGTTATCTTTTTGCTAACCAGAGTACACTGGACTGCATGCAGGTACTGTTAACCTTCAGCCTGCTTGACCTCCTGGGCCAAATTATTCACCTTCCTGCAAACCTCCCCTAGTCCCCTGTAGATAGAGCCGCCCTCAAGTTGACAGTTTTGTTCATATACTTAAATTAAAAGCGTTAAAAGAGTTATAACCCTGCAATAATTACAGAACCATCATAAATGCTTCATGTGGCCACAGAGGCCCATTTGATACTGCTGCATTTTTTGGCTACCAAAGTGTTTGTAAATCAGGTCATTCGAATGAGGCCAGATAACAGTATATCTGTGGCACAGTTATAGCTCCCAGCTGCACTGAACGCACTTATCGTGCTGGCTTGTTATTTGATCTTATTATATTGAGGTAGAATCTCCCTTTGTCTATACCCAACACATGGCAGAGTTGGATTGCTATCTGTAATTGAGCGTTCATTTAAGGTTTAAAAGTGATTCCTCTTGGCATTTCAGAACTTATTACCGCTTCAGCTCAGTGCATTTTGATAACAAGTGACTGCAGACTAGACTTTGCGTAGGTGAGAGCTAACAGGAAATGTTGTTCAGTTTCGTGCAGAGGCTTTTGTCAGATCAACCTGCCAGGAAACTCCCACCGCAACTTGATGTGAAATCAGCCACATATAGAAACTCAGTAGAGCTGAGACAAACCTCTATCTGTAATGTTCTGCCAAATAACCCTGCTGTCTAGTTGCTCTGTTAAAGTGGGGAAAAAAACAGAAGCTGCAAAATATAACTTATCATAACCTGCTGTGGGCTACCCCTCCAACTCTGGTTTTTATTCCCATCCTGTGTCCCATTTTACTAGAGAACTACCCGACTTTATTTCCCTCCCCTTTTCTCTTAACTGGACCTCTAATTCTCTGCCATCTGTGTTTAAACAAATGTTGTTATGTTATATTGTCCGTCTTGCAGAAACCTAACATTATGCTACAGTTCTCCATTTATAATGTGTCACCAGGGGTGCCCAGTTCCGGTCCTGGAGGGCCACTGTCCTGCATGTTTTAGGTTTCTCCCTGCTCTAACACACCTGATTCTAATAATGTGCTCGTTATCAAACAGCTGAAGCTTGTCACAGGTTTGAAATTTGTTAGAATCAGGTGTGTTGGAGCAGGGAGAAACCTAAAAAATGCAGAACAGTGGCCCACCAGGACCGGAATGCTGTCTGTTGTGTTGTTCCATCTGTCCATCTACCAAAATAATCATAACTGTGTAGGATCAGATGTGAAATTGGATTTGTCAGATGTGATGTTATACATGATAAAAATGTTTACAAAAATATGCTTGCTGTATAGGCATACATGGTTTCTGCATCACACTGACAATTCAAAAAGGATGTAACTTTTACATACAGGGCCCTGTTTTAATCGTGCAAGTGCAATGACAAACGCAAAGAGGAAGGTCTGGGCACACAGACTGTCTGGCCGTCTTCAGGCGCTATTTTGGTTCATGTTTGTGCAGTAGTGCAAAGTGCAAAAGAGCTGGGTGAAGGCAAGGGTGTGGTATTAATAATAATTGATAATTACACTCTCAGCCAGTCACATCACTGGTCTAAAAGTGGCACACATGATGTAATGTCAATTTGACATTATTTCAGTCATAATTCTGCTGTAATTCAATGGTAACATCACATCTTATAACAGGACAAAGCAGTGTTTGAGCCCCGGTAATCCCATGTCTCTCATAAACAGGTCAAACATCAAGTTATAGCCGACCCGTCTGATGTGTAGTGTGTAGAATAGATTTTATTTGACAGCCAGAGTGCTTATATTAAAATGGGAAAGTCGGGATGCAGATGCTGTATGAAGCAGCAGATGCTGTATGAATCTTACACATCTACTGGTTTGAGAGGGTTTAGTTTAAAGTCTGCATGTACATTTTAAGCAAATCACCGAAATGACAGCTGAGCGAAGTTGTGCCAGAAACAGAATATATAAATGTCTATTCTCAGTGTCATGTCTAAAGCCCTATTCAGACGGGATTAGTTTAAAGTGGGGATGTGGGTTAAGGTCATTTTTACCTGAGGTTTTAGTCCTGTCCGAATACGCCATGTCAGGAATTACTCCGGAGAAGGTCAGTCAAAAATACTGCGATTTTCACCTTCTGTAAAATGGTCCGGAAAAAATACCTCAGGTAAAACTAGTCCCGTCAGAATATGACCCTCTGTAAAACATATGTTGCTATTCCGGCATATCCCGTCAATACGTAGTTTTTTTTTTTTTTTGAGAATCCAGAGGGCTTGAAGAAGAACTCTTATCACGTTTTAGATAATCGATTTTTTGTTTACTTAATTTTGAAATATCAAGAAGCTACATAGCACGCACATGGCGACAGGAAGGCGACAGGGAGGTGATGGCAGTGCGTAAATCGAGTCACCCCTGCCACCTCTTGTAGAATACAGGGATTTCTTAACCCCGTGCGAATTGGCTATTTATATTACAGACGTCCTGAGGTAAGACTTTTTTAACCTAGGTCCCCACATTAAACTAATCCCGTCTGAATAGGGCTTTAGACACATTTTCCACCAAAATACCAACAACTGGTTTTGCTGTGCCACATTTAAGTGACGCCAAAAACCTCAGAGACGGTATTTCAATGTCAGAAAATACCAAATGGTCAAAGAACTGTGCTAGTCATTGTACCTCGACAAAAATAGGGCCCACAGGGTAAAATCCTTTCCTCATGACTGTAGTGTTACAATACAACACTGATCATCAACCTATGTCTTAAGTCTATGGCTGTCTTCCCTGTCTGTTATTCATATGTGCAGTCAAAGGTACGAGACCTGGAGGACAAATGTCGCAGCCAGAGCGAGCAGTTTGGCTTGCTGTCCCAAGAGTTGGAGAAGTTTCGACTGCAGGCATCGAAGGCGGACCTGGCCGGCGATAGCCTCTTTAACAATCCCAGCCTCTCTGTTCTGACGAACGGGGTGGGGCTGCCTTCAGAGAGAGGTGAGACACATCACCATGACATGTACTCACAGCCAAAAGTAAAAACTAAGTATTCATTGTAGACGGCTTTTTTTTTTTGTAAAGGAATTTAACAAATTGCTATATATGCATATAATACACCAACAACCATGTCTCTTTGAAGTTGAAGCTTCACATGACTGATGACTGTGGCCTCTTTATTCTGTCTTGTTTCAAAACAATCTAAAAGTTGAATCATTGTCTAACAATAATTCAACTTTCATCATGGACAGAATGACTTCAAAAGCATCCAAATCCATTTTAAACTCTCCCTTCAGGGATACATCAGCTTTTAGTATAAGGATTATTCATTACAGACTTTGTACTGTAGGTTCCTTTTAAACAGCAAGGCCACATGAAATGGTGCCCTGAAATGATCTTAATACCAGTGTGTCTCTCTTTTGTATCAGAAATACAAACTGAGCACAATCTCTTACTTTTCAGCTTGTGTGTGTGTGCGCGCGTGTGCGTGCATTGTGCGTGCACTTGTTCTTCTAAAGCTTTGAATGAAAGGCACAGACATTTTAAATTGCTTTTCACTGAACAAAGCAATGTTTTTGAATATCCATTTTACTGTAATCCCAGCCAAGAGTGCATTTAACGTAACAACAGTGCAAAAACTCCATATCTTTTCTTCTGTATATATCCCTCTCTTACACTGTCCATGTGTTTTAGACTGCACTGGTGGTTCATGGGATATGGTGTCTCTTGGTGAAATAGCCTTCTGGAGTCTCGAGGGAGGTGACACTCTCTCCTGTCCTGAGGGTAATGATCCGCTCGGTATTCTCTCCGTCTCTGTTACTCATGATATGTGTTCGGCACTGTCACAAAAGCACGGCATGTTCTAACCCATCATCTGACCCGCACCGTCACAGTCCAGCACTGCCTGTAATGCTCACCATCACATCAGGGTCAGTGCTCGTGGGCTGAGGTGAAAAATGAACCAGTTAAGCCCCTTAACAGTGTTGGTGTGACACGCATTGCCACAAGGTAGAGTGACCTCTGGCCTCAGACAGATGGACACAGGATTTTTTCTCCACTGTTTAATCAGCCAGATTCAACCTTGAGCCACCTGCATGTCAACCAGTGACCCCACCTGCCTACCTGCTGGTGGATTCAACCAGTTTAACCAGTGACAGGGTCGGCGTTGTCTATTAACGTCATGGATTATGTATTATCCTCTTCTCTCCTCTCTCCTGCTAGATGTGGCCGCTGCACTGCGGCTGGGGGCCACCCCCCACGCTGCAGGGCTGTCCAGGGTGGAGCGCTCGCCTGTCACCAAGCATCGAGAGCTGCCCACCATCAGTGTCAGCAAGTCGGGCTCTTCCTCCAGCAAGTCAGAGACCACGCACCTCACCCCCAAGTCTGACACTCACCTTAGTCCGCACAAATCAAGCCCAACACATGAGGTACCAGCGATTCACTTGTTACTCATTTCAGAATTAAAGGTCCCATATTTTGCTCATTTTAGGTCCCCTGTTTGTATTTTGGGTTTCTACTAGTGTTAACATACTTTAAAACACACTTTTTTGCCTCATGCTGTCTCTCTGTCTGAAACTTAGTTTTAGCCTGTCTCTTTAAGTGAGATCTTTGGATTTTCTGCCTCTGCGCTCTCAGTGTCTCTGCACCATCATTGCAGCCGGGGAATGACTGTAAAAGCACTGTAGCTGCACTTTCTACCTTTATAGACCTTTTCAAAGATGTAAACATAAACATTCTAAATGTGCCCGGTCTATAGACTGTACAGAAGTCATGACGGCTCGTTTAAAGACAGTTTCTGAACACAAGCTGTGGATTGAGCTTTTTATACTTTCACAGTATTTATATTGCACCTCAACCTGCTTTATAATAAAGTAAGACGTGGAAATCTCCCTTTTTACAACATTGTTCCTTTAATGCTTTACTTTATTCATCATTCATCAGGAGCAACACACATTCATGATACACTTATTAATAGAGATGCACTGATCCGATACCGATACCTGGGGTGTGCATATCGACCGATACACAATACCGATCCAATACTACTCTTAAATGAACCGTGTACATTGCCATGTGAGTGAAGGCATCAGGCTTGACATAAACATTTAACCTTGTTAAAAAAAAGGTAACAAATTAACACAGATATAAATGTACAAAGTGTACATTAGCAGCAAAAATTAATAAATAACACTTCCATGTAAAGCGCAAAATAATATTAATAACAATAACATATAGCAGCTGCCTGAAACCCAACAAACAATGTCTTATAATTAACTTGCTGTGTATGATATTAATTAAAAAAGAAGTGACTGCTAATTAGTCAATATCGGGTATCCGATCTGGGTATCGATCAATGCATCTCTACTTATTAATCAGTGATATAGAATTTGCATGAAAGGAGAATCAATTTTGGTGATTCTGGCAAAAACGTGTACACTACACTGATCCAGTTTAAAGGCATGACTTAAAATGTCCTCACTGAGACCTTAGTTAAATGTCATTTGGAAGCTGCCAACCACTCTTAATATCTGCTTAATATCTTCTTTTTGCCTGCATTTGATGGTACTTAGCATTATTGTTAATTTCAAGCCTTGGTTATAGGTTTGGGATCATGCACCTTTGGTTTCTTAATGTTAACCCAGGTCATGTCATAGTGCAGGACTCCTTCCTGCTGCTCTTCTGCTTTCTTTATTTCTCAAAAGACAGGCAGATTTCTCATCAAGATTACCAAGACGGCCAGGCACGATCACATTGATTGTGTGGATTTAATGGATTAAAAAGCCCTCCTTGACCTCTCTGTCATCTCATGCGAGCAAAGGCTGGAGCTGAATGTGCTCGATAGAGCTTCCTTTGCTCTTTCATAAGAGAAGGTTTTTGGATCTGCTGCCATGATGTAGTGTTTTTGTTGTGCCGTGTCTCCCAAGAATCAGTGTCTTGTCTTGCTTGACAGAAAGGTTGATGGTCTTTTCATCCAGTCATTCGTCTGCCCACATTTCAATATAGCTCATATTTTGTGACATAATCCATTCGCCACTGTGGATTATGTAGGTTATACAGTAGTAGTTGTAAGTGAGTATCCTTATACAAGGTTTTCCCAGGGGCTATAGATATACAAGCCCTCTTATTGTACTGTATATACCCCTATGAATGAAAATCCAACTCAGGTATCAAGGTGACTGTCTGCTAACCACAGTAACAATAACAAAAGTATTGTCCACAGTATCTTCATGTGAGCATTCATCTATAGTACCTCATAACTAGTTCTGTTATTGCCTAAAGGTCAAAGTATTTCACCTTCTGTTCATGGTGTTCTCAGGTGGACACTGCCAGTGAAGTGGAGGAGCTGGACATTGACGTAGCCCCGGCACCTTACACAGCCAGCAGAGGAGCAGCAAAGCTCCAGGTGTTCATTGCAAGATACAGGTAAGTATAAAACTAAGGCCAGAGTTGACTCACTCCCCCGCCAACAGTTTGTTAAACTTCTGGTAAATTCATTTTCAATAGCTATAACCCGTATGATGGCCCCAATGACAACCCTGAAGTGGAGCTTCCACTCACTGCCGGAGAATACATCTATGTATATGGAGAAATGGATGATGATGGCTTCTATGAAGGTAAATCTGCAGGATAATTTGTTGCATCTACACATTCATATTTCTGTCTTGACAAGATATTCAGTGTTTAATGTGGCTTCTTTCAGGTGAGCTGATGGATGGACGGAGAGGGCTGGTCCCCTCTAACTTTGTGGAACGTGTATCGGACGACGATGTCATGAGCACTCACCATCCAGAGACAGGGGACATGTCCCACAACTCCTTGCTAGACAGCAGCCTGCACAGTGCCAGCCACCAGCATCACCTCCACATGGGCGTCAGCACCTCAGAAAGGACAGAGGCCCCTGCTGCCTCTGGCCCTGCCTCAGCCCCCTCAGATTCAGCATCGGCCTTGGCTGTCCCAGCCCCACTCACCAACGGCCTGGACTTGGATTTGGAGGAGGTGGGAGTGGACATTGTGCCTTACCCACGTAAGCTTACCCTCATCAAGCAGCTTGCCAAGAGCATCATCATTGGCTGGGACCCTCCGTTGGTGCCGGCTGGGTGGGGCAATGTGTGGAGTTATAACGTGTATGTGGACCAGGAGCTACGGCTCAATGTGCCCTTCGGTGCCCAGACCAAAGCAGTTCTGGAGCGGTTGGACATAAACCTCAAGGCCTACCGTGTGTCAGTGCAAAGCCTGACAGAGAAGGGCCCCTCAGACCAGCTGCGCTGCAGCATGTTGGTCGGCCGGGACGTTTGTGTGGCGCCCACGCAGCTGCGTGTGGAGAGGATCACTGCCACCTCTGCCAACCTGACCTGGCTGCCCAGCAACAGTAACTATGTGCACATTGTGTCCTTGAATGAGGAGGAGTGTGAGCTGGTGAAGGCTGGCTGCTGCTCGCTGTGCCTCAATAACCTCATGCCCAGCCTGCAGTACACAGTCAAAGTGGAGGCACGGCCGCACCGCACGCCATGGGAGTTACCTGTGGAGCGACGCGAACACAGAAGCACTACAATCACCTTCACCACACTGATGGCAGGTCAGGATTTAGTATTTTATCTAATATCAGGTGTTCTCTAAAGGTGCCATGCTAACTTCAATTATGGGATTTGAATCAATAAGAATCGCTAATTCCCCATCCAAAGTTAAATCAAACATTTCGGTTGGACAAGAGTGAATTCAGATCATGTAAGGCCCAGTTTGGCTCGCATGGTAGTTCCAGACAAAGGGTTTTTGACACATTTTTAAGAACCTTTTCGAAATAATAATTACAGCCTGATATTGTAGCTGAAAAAACAACGATTAGGAATGACATTATTTGTATAGGATTTGTGTTAAATCATAATTAAATCAGAATAAATGGCTTGGTCTAACATTAGACTTATTTCCAGCAATGTGAAGTGGAGAGTGTACTTCACAAGTACTGTTTCAACTGAGCTCTCAGCTACTGTTCAGTATGAAAACAAATGCAAAGACATCTCAGTTAGATGGTTAGATTCTGGTGGGTGTGTGTGCGTGTGCATGTGTGTGCGTGTGTGTGCGTGTGTGTGCATGCGTGTATGCGTGTGCGTGCTTGTGTGTGAGAGACATGTAGAAAAGAGATCTGTGATCCCATTCAGAAGCTTATCAAATCTTTGTGTGAGCAATATCCATTGAAAGATATTTAATTGTACATTGCACATTTTAGTGACATTTCATAGACCGTAGCCCTGTCTATGCCCTGTGCCGCGCATTGCCGGCTGTTGAGGGTTGATTAATGTACCTGAGGGACTGTCCGTAGATGACTTCTCCAATAGAGGAAACTGTTCCTATAAACCGCTGCTGGTTCTGTCCGGCTCTTCACATCACGTCACTGACTTGTTGGGCAGTTGTTATTGAATACAACAACTCAGTGATCAGAGCTACATGTTGACCCGATGTGTTGTATTCAGTAGTGGTGATTCTGTACCTCCCACACAAGGACATCAGTTTATTCATGAGAGCTGCTCTTGTGAGCTGCCCTGACTCGCCTGTCCTTTATTAAAGAACCAAAGCCCCTTGGCACAGAATGTATTACTTCAAAGAGAAGGAATCTAAGTGAATGGATTGGTCGTGACAGATGCCATCCTCTACCCACCTCCTGATCAAGTATTCCCACTGTGGCAGTAGGGTTCTTATATCATGGCAAGTTGGTTTTTCCTTGATCTTGAATTGCCCTTTGCCAGTTTGTTTGATAGTTTCCTGCCCTGTCACCAAGACATTGCCTAAGAGTAAACGGGGAGGCCCAAAGAATTGGATTTCAATGTAAATCAGGGAGCTAAAAGAGAGGGTTCTTTTTTTGGGGGGGTGAGAGCTGAATCACTGATGTTGTTGTTTATATTGCAAGCATAATTTGATGTCAAGTTATGGTAACATATTGCTATTCATCCTCTTTCAGTCAACAATAGTTTATTTTTCATGTAAATTCTTTGGCCTGTAAGATGCTTCTCTAAGTTGTATTGCTCTAAATGACCATTCAAATTTGCTTAAGTTCCATGCCCACAGTCTGGGATGACAGGTATATGGTTTCTAAATTTTTTATGTCCCTTTAGAGTATTAGATGGCCTTTCTTTCTCTGTAGAAACTTGTTCCCATTGTGATAATCATTTCTTATCCCAAGCACTGTGTTTTCAGTATGAGGAAATCCCCTGATCTCATATTAATATGAAAATATTTCTCTATCTTTTGCTTGCCACTGGCTGTGGTACGGTGCTTTCAATCCCTGCAGGTCCCCCTGATGCTCCTCTGGATGTACAGCTGGAGCACGGTCCTTCCCCGGGCATTGCCCTCATCAACTGGCTGCCAGTCACCATAGATGCTGCCGGGACCTCTAATGGTGTCCGTGTCACTGGATACACTATCTATGCTGACAAGAAAAAGGCAAGAACTTGGTGTTTTTTGTGGGGATAAGCAGTTCATTGATTCATTTAATTTCAGTAAATGTGTCTGTCTATGGTTTTTTGGTAGCTGCTGTACAGTTTTATATTATTCAAATGTTGTTCTCCTTTCCAAGGT
The DNA here is from genome assembly GCF_963691815.1 of Echiichthys vipera. Lineage (NCBI taxonomy): Eukaryota > Metazoa > Chordata > Actinopteri > Perciformes > Trachinidae > Echiichthys > Echiichthys vipera. Next base: position 22,107,158 of record NC_139839.1, on the reverse strand, counting down.
GCTGGAGGTGTCTTCCCCAACAGCCGGCAGTGCTCTGCTGGGCCCCTCTCAGATGCAGTCCCTGCTGGCAGCTCAGGAGCTCACTGTCCGCACCACGTCTGCCCACGGGGAGTCCTGCGACTCTTTGCCAGTCAATGTGCCCTCCAAGCTGGCTGCCATCATGGAAGGTCCAGCTATCACCGCCCCAGTTGTGCCACCCCTACCCTGCAGCCCTGCAGGTTGCAGTTACCCGCCCTCATCGCCACCCTACAGGAACTCTGCTGCCAAAGTCTCCGTGCTGCCCAGCACTTTGCCATCAGACACAAACATCACTGGCCTCACAGTTGAAACTGCTGCCAACCCTCCTAATGCTCTCAACTCTTCATATGTGAATGCCTGGGCCAACCCCTCTTCTGCTGTTGCCATGGCTGTGTGTGAGGCAATAATACCAGTAGCCTCCACCATTACTCCAGTGGTAATCCTCACTCTTCCATCCTACTATATATAAGAGGCCACAACTTGTTTATTTTTCTAGGTCAGAGGTTGTCAAACTGAGGTGTGGGGAGAGCTGAGGGGGGATACTGCATGTGGTGAAGGGATAGGTGCATGCCAGTGTTCCACAAACAACAGGAAGTTAGTTACATGTCAAATCTAAACACTAGATATGATATATAGATACGTAGGTTCAGTGTGGTTCATTGTTTTATTTGTCCATCATGAATAAACATCCTTAAATCTGCTTGGAAATCATAGAAAATAGTTTTTAAAACCCCAGAACCTGCCTGAAAATTCGGCCATCCATCTGATTTTACAGATGGATGGCCCCACACTGTCAGACTTTTTTGTTCTAGAACAATAAAGTAAAATAAATAGTGTTGTATCTTTCTCATCTTCAGGTTAATGTGACCTCCCCTATAACCTCCCCACCTCAACCATCTCCAGTAGCAGCAACAGCGCAAGCAACGCTAACGGCAGCAGCAGCAGTGCTGGGGCAACGCAGAGACACAGACAGCCCTGAAACCATTCGTTCTTTCCCATCTTATGAGGGGTTCATTGAGGACCCCAGTGCCAAGCTCGGGACCCCTGAGCGCATCCCTACGCCACCCAAAGCCCCAATCACAGACTTTCTTAACCCTCAGGACATTAACCTCCACCGACCCCCCTGCGTCTCACCACTGGAATCAGAGGCAGAGGAAGAGCAAGAGAATACCCGCCTGGTGTCCATGGAGGAGTTCTTGAGACAGGACCAAGAGCCAAGCTGGAGGAAGCAGCAGGTCAGCCCGGATTTTCTGACACCGCCTACTATTAATAGTTTACTCTTCACTACAGAAATGAATATAGCATGTATGCGTATGTGTTCTCACTGCTTAGAACTTATTTAAAAGGGGGACGCTGAATTTTTGGTGATCTAATTCCCCATTTACCATAAGTGTAATGATCTCATTGATCCTCATATCGTAACAGTGCAGGCAATATATTAAACAGATGCTAAATAGTTAGTTTTGTTCGTTCCTAACCCTTTAAAACACCAAAGCCATACAATAACAAAAACACAAACTAACTAATCGAAGCAGCTGTACCCCAGCAACTGCATGTTCTGAGAGGTAAAATGAGTCTGGTGGCTTTGACGAGAGCATGGTTCTCCTAGTGTTAACTTAAACAGAGCTGTCGGATGGCAAGTTAAAGCATTTAAAATGTTCTAAATATAGTGTACACTGAAACTGATTTTTTATTTAGGTGGTTTTAATATGTTTAGCTGCTGCCCCTGTCCATAGCAACACCTTGCTCATCTTCCATGCCTGTACACCTCCCTGCTTTTTCAAACTGGGGGCGTGCAGACCACCATCTACTGTGGATAATACACTGACTGATGGCAGGTTTTTCTAAAACAGTAGTAGATCTTTGTTTCAAGTGTGCATCTGCAACATGTTAATGTCTACCCTGCAGATGTATTTATTTTTACTCATTCAATGAAATGACAAATCCGGATTCAAAATGTAAGATTAATGCACACTCGGTACTTTGTTTCAGAATGTTGATGTATTTAATTGCAGAATTACAGCAAGGGGCTTGTGGAGCCTCTGAGCGACTACCACGCAGACAACAGTCGTTCAGATCTGTCTGACATCCTGGAGGAGGAGGAGGAGGACTACTCCGACCACTTTGGAGAAGCACATGCCAGAGGCTACACAGTCGCAGCTAACAGGGTAAAGGAATGAGTGCTCTACATATTTTGTGGCGATGTGCACCCACATTTGCACAGGCACTTTGTGGTTCTGCCTTTTGAGTTAAAAAAATATGCCCCTTTCGGTTTTCCTTATATAGTTTAGGTGTTATTCAGAGGCTATGTTTCTTCTGTCATATTTTTGATCATGCTTATTGAGATTCTTTTTTTTTTTCCTCTTTCTTTACTCTTTCCTTTGCACGGCCGGGTTCTCTCTTTTGTCTGCACTTCCTTGTTTTCATTGATATCCCATCATCCCACCTTCACCGTTCCATTCTTGCTTTGACCTGTGGTCTTATAGTCACGCAATTTGAAGACTCCAGACAGTGAGGAGGATGTACTTGAGAGGATCCTTAAGTTGCCTCCACAGGTCCAACACCAGAAGAACCTCTTCATCATCCCTGAGGGGACAGAAGAGGAAGATGGCAGTCATAACGAGCCTTTAACCCACCGCAGTCAGCCTCGGCCCAGGCCCAGCCACCTTCGCTCCAGAGACTCTGAACGCCTCCACCCTGCCCCCCACCATCACCCGCATCACCGCAACCCACACCCAAACATTCCCCCTCACCATCACCACTTCAACAGGGATCCCAGATCCCTAACCAAAGAGCCTTTACTCCGGCACGGACCCATGCAGGTCAAGCCTAAGACGCAACACAGGGTGCACTACGCAGACACAGTTGACACCATCAGTTATCCTGAAGAAGAGGACATGAGTTTATATGATGGTCCTACCAACAGGCGGGTCTCAGCCCGCTGTCCTCCCCAGCTGACCCCCAGTAGCAAACTGCTAAGAGGCCTAGGGGACCGCCTTAGGAGGGAGGCCATGCTCAGGAGTCAGATGGCTGTCGCCGTGGCAGCCAACCCTGGCCAAGGTCTTAACCCGCCAAGACCCTACCCAGTCAGCAAAACAGGACAGGCTCTGAGATCACCTATTGGTCACGGGGTAGAGATTGACGTTGAGTACGGCACCGATGACAACGAGGAGCCTGTGGAGTACCGTCAGGGGGAGGGGGTGGCAGAGCAGATGAGCTCAGAGTGGTGGATAGAGGGGGCTCAAATGGAGCACAGCAGACCTCCTCACCGCCGAAGGCTGAAGGCTGATCCGCTGGTAAACGTTACTGCAGGCCAGCTGCAATGGTTGTGTTATCCCAGCCCCCTCCTCTTCCCTGTAGCAGTGTGGATCTAACCCTCTGAGTCCTTTAGTGGATAGTTACTAACTTACCTAACTCCCCCGCTAAGTAGAAAGCTACATTTTCCATCATCACCACTGCAGTGGACAGAGTGAGGCTAGGTAGCTCATTTTGTGGCATATTGTGCTGTTATGAAAGCAAGCATAATACAGTATATAATTAGTAATGGCATGTAAATTAAGATGTGGCCAGAAAGTGGTTGTGTTTTGAGTTTTAACCAGTTCATTATCACCAATCTTTGTAAGATTTTGTGTCAGCTAAAGTGTATCTGACTCTGTTCTCCCTCTGTCTGACTGCACTTCCTCCTGTTGCATTCATATTCTCCTACACCTTTTGAAACCCAGCTCTACTCATCAGTAGATGTGCTTTGATCTGTGTCTGCTAACACCACCACCACAGAGCAAAAAAGGAACATGTTTATGTCGAAACAGTCGAATGTCGGAAACCTTGGAGTTTTTTTTGTATTTGATGAGGTTTCAGTCTTTACTGAAACAAGTAACAATTCATTTTCAAAAAATCATTAGATGAAGCATAGATTATTGAACATAGTTTAAAAACATAAACAGCTGCATTTGCCATTCATTTTCTGTGAACCCTGAGTTGCCCTCTCCTCCCCAGTAGTGATTGTGTTTATGTATTAGATGTTTTTTTTCTTATAAGGTTTCTTTTTCTGTATGTTGAGCAGGAGCCCAGCCAGATCCCTCCAGCTGAGGCAGGTCCATCGTGGGGAGCCCAGGCTGAGCTCTCTACTAAACCAGCGTGCTTGCAGGCCAGGCAGCTCAAAGGTCAGTGACTCTTTCCTCTTTTGTCTTCCTGTGAGCTCTGTATCTGTATTTCTTTCTCTCTCTTGACTTGAATCTGCAGTGCTCTGATGCGATGCTGACACACCTTTCTGTTGGCTCCCCCTCTCTCACATGATGGTAGTCAGATTAGCACCTTGTGTAGGAAGGGAGGGCGTGGGGTCAGGGAGGAGGAGGAGGAGGAGGAGGTGCTGTAGCTGCAGTGAAGAAGTGGAAGAGAGCCTGCTAAGCTGAGAACCGGCTTACCCCAAAGTGGCTTGTCATGAAAGGAGGAAGTGACAGACATTAAAATAGTAACCTCGATTAGCCAGCAAAGAAACGGCCTGCAGTGAGGACGTACGGGGCCCTGTCTTTCTGCTCCTCCCTCTCTTCCTTTCTCCTCAGTTGCTGTTACAATGACACAGACTGCACGCTCATTTAATAAACCTTTTTGGAATATGTGTGGGTACACAGTTGACTACACATATACAAAAGCACAAGTGTACACGTGCACACAGATAGAGGAAGGGAGCAGTTCTGTCCTATCTACTAGAAAATGTGTGAGGATGTGAAAGTGTGCAAGTCGTCTGCCCGTGACTTTTGCCACAGATGGGCTGATTCTCCCTAATGAGATAGAGAACACGACTCTTCGGTGCAGCTTAAAGTCTCACTACAGCTCTTCAAATGTGTTGCTCGCTGTCAAATAGGCTGCAGTCGTAATGCTTTTAGCCACACTTGTGTCATGTCTGTTATGCTGTAGACAGTGCAAAGCCACATTAGCACAATTTGTTGCATTGCACCTTTTGATGATATTAGTGTTCTTTTTATTTTTTTTGCCTTAGAGAGTGGGTCAAACTGTGTTTTACCTGGTGCTTGCTTGCTGCAGATCATGAACGAGTGCACGTTTGTCAAACAGCTCACACAGCTTAGGATCAGTGCTTTAGCTTGATTACCTCTTTTAAGGACATGCCTGTGCTCGCCGAACACTGTCACAGCAGCACTGCAGTTGGTGGGAGGTGGGGGAGGGGAGAGATGGCTATTTGCAGAACTCATTGCAAGCTTTGCAAGGCTTGCGTGCAGAGTATGTGTAGCGTAATAGTATTGGCAATAATTTGTATTTTAATTTTATAACGGCAAAGTGAAGAAAGGGAAGTTGTATAAACACTGAATATTTTATAAAATAATGCACAAAAACAAGGAGTTATATCTTCTAATTGGTTTTAAGAAACAAGCCAAACTTCATAAACCCAAAGAAAATACATGAAAGAAGTATGGGGCATAACTTCACTAAACAAAAAGAAAGACGTTTGTGAATCAATCACCTGAGAACAAGCATCAATTAATGATATAAATCCTGTGTGTGCGTGTGTGCGTGTGTGCGTGTGTGCGTGTGTGTGTGCGTGTGTGCGTCTGCAGGTGGTGTTGATTCAACAAAGATCAAAGAAGGCGGTGATGTACGGATCTTTGTGGCCCTCTTCCCTTATGATCCGGCCACTATGTCACCCAATCCTGATGCTGCCGAGGAAGAGCTGCCCTTCACTGAAGGACAGATCATTAAGGTACTGCTCTGACACTACTGGCATAACCCTGACAATTGTGCATGTTTTTCATTCAAAGCCTCCCTGACTCACCCACACTATACCACCGCTCTACTAGCGTGTTTTTATAAATAACCAAGGCACTTCAACAAAAACCTTCATCTTGTGATAAAAAACAGTGAGCAAAATTAGAGAAGAGTGACCACTGTGTCAGAAGAGAAGATTTCAACAATGTTTTCGTCGGGCTATAGGATTAAAAAATGAACAGGAAGTGTAGAGAGCACAGCTTTGAATGACTTCAGCACATCTGCACCCACAGGACATCACTAGTTTCTCACACTGTTCTGGTTTGATCTGGGTCCATTCTGACTCAGTCTCTTCCACAGTTCAGTAACTGCAGTGGGTTTCTTAGACATTACTTTTTTACCGAGGATTTTCCAGAGATTCTCTATGGGGTTTAGATCTGGACTCTGGGCTGGACATTTTTTTTGTTAAATAATCTTAGCTTCAAGGAACTGCTCAACCTGTTTTACAGAGTGACAGGGGACATCGTCTTGCATGAAAATTGCAGCTGATTGGGAGATAATTGCAGTGAAGGTGTTGCATGTTGCTGAAGGAGGTTCACATGAACATTTGCATTCACCCTGACATGTAGCTGTACAAGAGGCCCAACTCCTGCAGCAGAAAACATCCCCAAACTATGACACTTCCTCCTCCAAAAGTAACTGACTTCTTTACACACTTTGGGTTCAGTCTTTCCCCAGTCCTACGCTGAACATAATATTTCCAATCAGACACAAATAAACTGAACGTCCTCTCATCACTCTGGATCAGTTCTCCTCTGTCCACAAAACATGCTCCTCAGCAAAAACAAGACTTGCCTTTTTATTCCTTCTGCTGATGAGAGGTTTGGTCACTGCAGTGGGCTTTCAGTCCAAAAAGTCTTAAACTACGAGACACTGTGTGCTGAGACAGATCCGTGTCAATGAGAGCTGCCAGATAAATTGTATCCAACAAAATTGTCACCAGGTGTCAAAAACTGGAAAGTATCTAAAAGTGTTCTCTAATTTTGCTCACTGCTTTAACAAAAAGTTCTAAAAACATGCTAGTACAGCAGTGGTCTAGCCACAGCTGATATACTATCAAATTATGGACAATGAAAAATAACAGTATTTCAGAATAAATCAAGTATTTATTAGTACTACTAATAACCCTGTAATACTACAGGTGTGTGTTCTATTTCAATAGATACATTTTTACACTCCTGTCCCCAGGTTTACGGAGATAAAGACGCAGACGGGTTCTACCGAGGAGAGTCTAAAGGTCAACTGGGCTATGTTCCATGTAACATGGTATCTGAGATCCAGGTGGAGGATGAAGAGACACGGCAGCAGCTACTGAAGCAGGGCTTCTTGTCCACAGCGGCCTCCATGGAGAAGATAGGTAGGGTAAACTGTCTAAAGACTTGGGACCAAGTGAAAAATGTAATGTCGTTGTGTGCTGATAAATGTGTTCTGTTGCAGTTGAAAATGAGAACATTTGGACGTCCTTTACCATAGGTGTAAATTGTAATGTTTTATTCATAATATCACCGCTGTTTATGTTTAAGTGGTAAGTGAAAAATAGCAGCACAAGTGTTTCCAGTGAGTCCAGACCTAAAGTATACATTTTTCAGTTTTATTTCCCTAGTCTTCAGATTGGCCAGCGGTGTAATGAGACACATTGTCATATTTTGGTCTGCAGTTAATTGGAGAAAAATAAAGTTTTTCAGAAGCTCTCTCTATCCTGTTGACCTGTTGACCCAGCAGGGAGCACAAAGAGATTTCTCATCCGATCATCAGACTACATTTCATTTGAATTCAATTAAAATAGACCACAAACCTTCCCCGCGGTACCACTCAGTATGTTGTATGGCTTCTTGATCACTGTGTTGCTATTAAGGACATCATAACCATCTACTCTGTCACTGACTGCGTTTTCATGCGGGTGTCTGAAAAATATACAAAGTGTCAAAGTGTTTGCTTGTAGAGAGCCACAGAGCAAAATCAAGCTGACACTTTGCTTCTATTTCCTGCTATCTACCCAGAGTGGTATTTACAGATGGTTTAACCTTTTCACTTCCACTTGTTCTCACTGCTGTGTCTGCTGCTCAATGGTTGTCATTTTTAAATTGCTCTTCACTGGCTTTTCATTGTCTACTTTGTCTGGTCTGCTTCTCTCAAAAAAATGCACCTGTGTTTCTTTTTGGTTTATTTTTTTTTTTGGTTTTCCTTTCTAAAACTCCATAAAGGCACTCGCACACATGCACAGCTTCCGCGTCGCCCTGTTCCACCGCCGAAACCGAGACGATCCAAGAAAGGTGTGTCTCGCTGCAGATTGTGACTTCCGACCTCCCTCCTTTATTCTCTCTGGTTTGCTTCTCTTTCTCTTTAGCTTTTGCTCTTTCAGTTGCTGCTTCTCACTCTCAAACGGGGGATTTTTAAGTCAGCTACTGTAGTAATGAAATCAGACAGCTTCCCGGCAATCTGGTCAAATATTAACACTATGAGTACTCTCTACAGTAGTTTCAGATTTTATAATTAAGGCCTAGTGTTACACTTTCTTTCTTAGTGCATAGGCTCTTCAGACGTAGGATTTTTGTCAATGACGCCTTATTAAAGTACTGAGTGAGTCCTGTCAGCTTTCATTGGATATTAATGTAATACATTGCAAACATAGCAGCAGAATGTGGCAGTATGCTACCTATAAAAGAAAGTCATATTGCCAGTATTCTGCTCCGATGTCACAACATTACATGATCACCTAATGTTCACTTGTTGAGACATCCATCCCCTCTTATCTCCATCTGTGACTCTGTGTGATGACTGAGACACACTTTAACTTAAGACAGAGTTATTATTCTGCCTTTTAGGGTCTTCTATCATTCTGTGATTGTGATTTTGCCCTTTTTCCCATTCCTCATCTCTTTCAGTGGAGTCTGCGGCACTCTGGGAGGAGAGCGTAGACTCCTCCAGCCAAGGTTTGTAGTTAGCACTTGGACTCATCTGCCTCTCTCTCCTGCATGATCAGACGACCGTTTCAACGTCCACTTGAGGACAGCATGTGTTAACTTGCTATTTTTTGCATTTTGTGACCTTTTCTTTTATGGTTGGACTGCATTACAGCAGCTGATTACACCACGGCTCATCTCCATTCATCCTTATTAGAGACTGTTTGATTATTTTGGGGGTACATCGAAGAAATGTACCTTTTTAAAGATCCTCAATAAAGGAAAGACATGTTGATGTTCCTTTGGTTAGAAAGAATAATAACAAAACGATAGGTAGCATACATTTTCCTCTTCTTAAAGTACCTCATGCAATCCCACTTCAAAAAATCTAAATTATCCCTTTAAGTTCTTCATTAACCCCCAGTTCTAAATGTCAAGCAGTCTCTTCTCCTAACTCCTCTCTTCATTTCACAGTTCACGTGGCATCATCTAATCATCTAATCATTTCATTTGTCTTCATTTTTACAGCTCAACTGATACAAACTTTTTAATGGAATTGTTTGTATTTTTATTTCCATGTGTTTGACTGCAGTGGTGTGACTTTTCCTCAGCTTAGCATGGCGCTGAGTGAGTCGGACGTGCAGCCACGACGAGCTGCATGATGTTGAGCTGATTGGAATGGCAGTGACATCTTACTCCTCTAATTATCAGGATGTGTGACTGTGCTGTTTGCCCCTCTCTATTTGACTGACAGATCCCAGCCAGACTGCCGCTGTTGCAGCTGCGGGGAACCCAGCTCCAGGAGCACGCAGGATGGTCGCCATCTTTGATTATGATCCACGAGAGAGCTCCCCCAACACTGACATAGAGGTCAGAGCTGCACATGCATGATATCTTTTTTTCCAGACAAGGCGCCTATATGTGTGGTAGTAGTTTTTTGCTCATTATCTGCCTCGTTTTTTTATGCCCTGGTTCAGGCTGAGCTGACCTTCAGTGCTGGAGACATCATACATGTGTTTGGTGACATGGACGAGGACGGCTTCTTCTACGTGAGTGTTAACATGACTCTAAAAGCAAGAGTGGTGTGTATACTGCTACATTTTAGTGGAAAGCAATTTCTGCGCTGTACTTACTGATATAGTTCTGTTGTTCTTGTATTTTTTTTTAAAAAAACATTAATTACTGTGTGCAGGTGTGTGAGGAGTTAATCCAGAAAACAAATCTATTACAAGATGAAATAAGACTTTTTTGATCCCGACTAACTAAAATAAATAAATACATAAATGAAATAAGACATTAAGGGAATTAGAAAGATGATTATTACAGATAAAACATATCTGTAATATTTGGCATTTTGGCTTGAAAAATGTTTCATCAATTATTTAAATAGTTGTTGACTAGTTTTCTGTTGACTGACTATTAAAACATTGATTAGTAAGGGTTAATAGCCTTGTTTTTAAAAGGTCTGACTGCCATATTTGTCTTCCAGGGAGACCTGAATGGACACAGCGGCTTGGTGCCCTCCAACTTCCTGCAGGCCGTGCCAGAGGACACTGTTCCTGTTCCGCCTGCACCAGAACCCAAGAAAGAATCACAGGTGCTTAGCATTTTTGTCTACCTAGCATGCATTTCTGTATATGGAACTGACCTGACCTCAGGCACACATTATGTGTCATTTCCACAAATCACTAACATCAAAAAGTTCCTTTTTTATCTGATTTGTTTGACTTTATTCTGGTTGCTGTTATTTTGTGTTCTGTTTCTTTAATTTTGCCCTGTGGCATTTCTTTTGCCCCACTTTTTCCTGCATGGCTTTTGCAGAAGCAGAAACGAAGTGTACACTTCGAGACTTGATCGTAAGTGTTTTTAGATAGGACTATAGCAGCTCAGTGATCACCACTAGTGTCCCCTGTTTATGTCCTCTTCCCTTCCGCCTTAACTGAAGTTCTACACAGTGTAGGAACCTGCACCTACCGATGGGTTTAGTCAAAAAAGTTGAGCTCTCACATCCACTGCCTTCTCCTTTGTGTGTGTCCTGTACCGGTGTTTTCCTTCGGTATTACAATTTGAAGCGTAACAAAGCTTTAGATATTGTTTGATGTATTAGGCATGATAATTCTAACAGTCTTACTCTTTTCCTGAAGAGTACCTGGACATCTTCTAGAGAGCCACAAGATCCTGGGCCCTCAACCATAGAAGAGGCTTTACAACCCCAAGCAGATCCTCCTCTCCTCCCTGACCCAACAGAGCACACAGACCTGCAACCCAAACTGACACCCACTGCAAACCTCACGTCAGACCTGAACCCTGCTCCAGGTCCAGGTCCAGGTCCAGGCCCAGCAGTGGTGGAGGCCTGCTGCTCCCCTCCAGCCCCCCTTCCAGCAGCAGTGAGCCCGACACAGACGGACGGCTCTGCACAAGGCAAGAAAAAGAAAGGCTTTTTCTCCAAAGGCAAGAAGCTCTTCAGAAAGCTGGGATCCAGCAAGAAAGAATGAGTCAGGACATCTGACTCAGAATACTCGCGTCACATTGAAAGCACTTTTTCTATCTTCACTGTTAGTCTCAGTTGGAAGTCAGCGCGGTTAGTAGCTATCAGATGTAATAACCGATGCTTTAACCGCCAGTAAGCGTACATTTGCCTTAGAGCACTGCTAGCAGGTGTTACATTTAGTCCATCAAAATACTGCTTGTCACATCACAAGAGCATGTAAAGGGCATGTCGAAGTGTGCAAACACAAATATACTCTCTAAATACTACCTATCTATCTAAGCATTTGCTAACGTTCAACTCAATAGAGGCTTTAATGCTTGATATAAAACACTTAGTTATCTCTCAATGGACCAGTTATATTTAGAACAGTCTGATACAAAACGGTATGGAACAGCAGCTTTAATGGTCATGTACTGGTGCCACTTTATTTATTTGAAACAAAGGAACAGAAGCAGCAGTCTAACTTCTCCTCTGTGTGACTATAAAGAATGCACTATCCATCCTGCACGGATGTATTTTAAATATCTGTCTGCCTGTTCCTCTCGTTTTCTTGTCTTTAAGAGTATTTATACAGTACGTTGTACAGAACATGTTATTTATTTGTATCAGACTCTTGCCCAAACCATCACCACATTGCATGACGTGACATCAGGGCAGGGTGTTAGTCATGTAGAGCTGTCGGAGAGCCTGATGATCCACTTTGATCTTTATCCTTTAGGTTTAACTAGTTCTGGGGTTTGAGGTTAATGGTCAAGACTGTTTATTGATGGTATTGAGTGTGTGTGTGTGTGTGTGTGTGTGTGTGTGTGTGTGTGTGTGTGTGTGTGTGTGTGTGTGTGTGTGTGTGTGTGTGTGTGTGTGTGTGTGTGTGTGTGTGTGTGTGTGTGTGTGTGTGTGTGTGTGTGTGTGTGTGTGTGTGTGTGTGTGTGTGTGTGTGTGTGTGTGTGTGTGTGTGTGTGTGTGTGTGTGTGTGTTAAGGGGTTAAGACTTGTTTTTAAGGTTTATGTCTGTAAAAGGTTTAGGTCAGGTTTGGGTTAAAACGCAAGGGTTGGGGTAAGGTTAAGTGTTTCGGCACTTGTGATGGTTCCGGTTAGGGTGTCTATCTTTGTGACTGCCCTCACAAAAATTGTGTGCGTGTGCGTGTGCGTGTGCGTGTGCGTGTGCCCGTGTGTGTGTGTGTGTGTGTGTGTGTGTGTGTGTGTGTGTGTGTGTGTGCATGCCTTTCTCACGGGAACTCTCGATGTTTGTGGCAGCAGTCACAACTGGCCTAAATGTTGCATGCTACATATTTTCTGTGTGAGAGAGAGAGACCAGAGAGAGAGTGTGCAAAAATGATGTAGTATCTGGTGATCAGTGGGCTGTTCTGTTAGCTAATAGGGCTGCAACTAATGATAGTTAAAATCATTATCAATTAATCAATTAACCATTTGGCCTGTAAAACACAAAATTAAAAATGTCCATCACAGTTTCCTACAGCCTCAGGTGATGTCAGGAAAAGTCTTGTTCTATCCAGTTCAAAACTCAAATATAGTCAATCTTTTATCATGTAAGGCAAAGGAAATATCACAATTATCACATTTGTGTTTTGGCTTACATGATGAATCAGTTATCAAAATGGTTGCCAATCAATTTTCTTGCATTGTGTCCCTACCAGTAAAAATCCACACAAATACACCCAGCTTAAAGCCCACCCTGCCTGCCCCACAGTTTGAAATAGTTTGAGTTTATTTTAGATATGTGTATCTGAATGGAGAGAGGAGAGTGTCAGTGTTCCAGGGATATCAGACCCATGTTGACGGGCCATTCTGAGACTTAGTATCGTCAAAAAAGTATTGAAAAAAACAACCATTTGAAATAATTCCTGGATTTTTGTCAGTAGTTTAAGAAATACAGTTCCCATGATTTCAGTTACCAGGGAGTCAGTATGTTAGCTGTGGTCTACAACATGAGCCCTATTTTTTAGCCTATATTTGTTTACATTTTGGCTAATGGGCACTATTACAAGTATGATAAATGATCTATTAGCACTTCCTGTTTGCAATGTACCCAGTGATGTACTGGATTACTTTGATACTGAAGAAAACATGAAGGTTTTCATGGACTAATTGATTAATTAAGTGGTTGTTGCAGCTCTAGCTAATAGATCCTCCAAAATCACAATACTGAAAATATTTTTGGATAAATTGAATATCCGGATTAGAGTGAAGCAGTGTCCTCAGTGCTGGTAACATTAATAACATACTGTATATAAGCCTTTGGGATTTCTTAGAGTTTGAACGTAGCATGTACAGTAGGAACAACACTTGCTAGAACTGCATTTAAAGTGAACAGTTCTCATTGACAGCACTGGTGGTTTGTGGCGCTGCTGTACTGTGATCGACTGTGCAGTAAGTTGTTTATGTATCTTTTCTTTTGCCTCCACGTTTGAGAATAATGAAGTTCAACTTGCGGTGTGTGAATATCTGGTCAGACAGGCTCAATGGCGTCTATCAGCCCATACAGTGTAGTGGTGGTTAGTCTTTTATGTCCACACATTTGCATCAGAAATTTTTTTGGTTGAAGCTAAATAATCCAACTTTAGCAATACAGCATGTTGTTTACTGCAATACTAGAGGACAAATAGAACCGTTCTGTATCTTCTAATGGTTTGTGACGGCTTTACTTCCATTAAGATGACGTTCTGGTGCAGGTGTGTGGCCCAGGCCTTAGTTCTGAGCTTGTTACAGTCAGTTCCAACACATTCAGTGTTTGATCACTCAGTCTGATTGGGTCTTCTCTCTGTGTGACACAGGGCTGTTAGGTAACTTCTCAGGTTTCTACTTGTAGTTTCTTATTAATGCTGAGCCACCTGTTGACTCTGGCTGTCAAAAACTGCAGAATATGCCAAAATCTTAGGTGCTTTGCCTGTTACCATAGCTACGGGAGACCAAGCATTCAGCAGTATAGGGATATTCAGTGGGTTAGTCTGGGTTAAAGAGTTGAGGTTTGTTTCGAAGATCAGCTCTGATATCACTCACTTTGTTGATTTATGGAGTCACACCTTATGACAGAAGTAAGCAATTATTTTTCTTAAATGTCATGAATGTTTGAATTGTTTGTGTTACATAAAGGGAGCATGATGATGCCAAGGATAAAAGGGAGGGCGAATCGACAAAGACACTTTAGATGTGAACTAGCCGGGATAGAGGCAAGACTGCGGCTGTACTGTATGTTTTCTTCTTTTTTTTTCTAAAGGGGGGGTCGAATGCTCGAAAAAGTTGCCGAAATGTACAGCAAATATTTGTACTGATCTTGTATTTGACGGCCTTTAATGCACAAGTATTCCTCTACCTGCTGTGTAGTGAGTAGGCGGCTCCGCTGTTGACTGAATAGACCCACATAGATAGTACTTTAGCTCAGTTGCTCATATTTAGCCTTACAAGAAGACCTTGTTTAGTCTTAATATGTTGTTTACAGGATGTTTATTGACTGCATGCATAACTATGTTATACCCATGTTCGGCCTTATATATGTTACTGTCATATTTATATTTTTAGGCGGACTTGTCTACAATATTTGAGTTGTAGATTGTCAGTGGAAAAGAAAATGTAGGAGCTGTCTGTATGTGATGAACAGTGTTGGGACTTGTGCTATATTTTCATACAGCGCAGGACACTTCTTTTGTTTTGTCTTCCCTAACATGCATTCATTGTTTGAAAGTGGAAGATATACCTTTTTATATATTCATGTTTTTACTACCCTTTTGGAAGCTCATGTGTAAATATTTTGTTAATATTGTTTTTCAGATTTTTTTTTTTTGGTCTGTTTGTTTTGCATGTCCAGGCATTGTTGATGAAGGAACAGTCACTGAAGATGTAGTACACAGAGGACTCGTTGACTTGAAATTGTGGTGGTTTGTTTGAATATGGATCTTTTTACAGGAATAAAATATGTATATTTTCACAGAAAACACTGATTCTGTAATGTCCTGGGGAAAATAAGTCAACTCAAGGTGCTTTTTCATCTTCATCTTTATTGTATATCACACAGATCATACATCATATGTACAGGATTATGTCTTTTCATTTCAGGACAGAGGAAACAGGTGAATTACAAAATGGAGAAAAGAGTCGCGAGCCTTGCTCAGTGCCACACACCGCCCATGTGAAGTGACAACACTCTGGACAATGCGTGGCCTTGTGAGACAAAGCAGCTTCCTCTTTTCTGACTTCCTGCGCGGGCTCCACGTGGGGGCCTCTCTCCTCTCCCTGAAGCCCACAGTACACTCATCCATAAAGTAGGAAACACTACACTGTGGCGATGAGTTTAGTAGTGCTTTCTACTTTATGGATGACTGCACTGTACATCCACCGTCGTCTTCTGTCTTCTCACACTTCTCTCTTCTTCTGCACCTGTGTTCGCGTCGGCAGCTGTACACACGCAACAACCCCTGCCCACACACACACACACACACACACACACACACACACTTCTACACCAAACTGAAACCCTCAGACAGACGGCCCTCGCTTTACTGTCGAACCAGAAAATACACACTTCCTGATTTGTCTTGAAACATGTGCACGAGTGGTTCTACATTCAGCTCGTTCAAATCAAAGTGAGACCTGTTAGCATTTTTTGTACAAGACAAAAGAGCATCCAAAAGTCTCAAACTGCTCCTCAGTGCAGATTTTGAGGCAAATGTCAGAAACTAAATGACTTGCCAGAGGAAGCGCTATCTTGAGGAAGCCATTTTGGCAGGCGTGAGTAAGCTTTTCTGTGAGCAACAGATCACTAGGTGTGTTCAAAAGTCTTGTAAAATAACTGCAGATACCTGTTATCGGATCCATAACATAATGGAGTGAATGAAAAGATCCAGTAGATACATTACACACTTAAATACACTTAAATGATTTTAAGTAAAGTGAAAAAAAAGAGTGAGTATGGTTTTCATCCAAAAATGGACTTCATTCAAAATGGACTTGACTGAACTGTGAGTGAACAGAACTCACTCACACCAGAAGTCAAAAGAAATGCAGAAGTAAAAGCTGAAACGCTGGCTCCCCTGTTATTATCTGACGGATAAAAAAAAAAAAAAAATTGTACCATAGCGACACAAATAATTCTAGCATTAAATACACAATGTCGTCCATCATACTTTACCTCAACCTTCGTTTACTTTCTCTTGTTTGAAGCTACGGTTGTCCGGCAGCCTCGCAGGTGTCTTCTGTGGAGTCCGAGGAGTGGATGAAGACGAAGAAGAAGAAGTCGTCTCCTTTTGAACCCTCCACAGCCACGTGATGTAACCACAGGAAGAGGTCTAACAGTCACAGCCGCTCTCTTTCTCCTCTTCCGTCTTAACGCTCTGCCTTCTGCAGGCGCCTTTTAAAAACGCTGACAAGGAGATCACTTTTTCGATCACACTGACAAAAACCAAATGGGAAACAAATACTAACAATTAAGTCTTTAAGTACAAACACTAGAACACGTCCAAGATTTCCTTTTAATCATTTCATTTTTCTAAATCCACCTCAAATCAAATCCTTTTAAGGCTTAAGCTCAGTTTTTTCCATCTTGACCACATCTATACTGGCGTGATGCAGCGAACGATGGCGTCATTTATACTTATGTAGACGTTCTGTAGCTTCGTGCAGTTTTGTCTACGGAACAGGAACGCCAAGACAGATTACAACACGAACGTGACCTATTTGCAGTGCATTTTACATTTATATTTCACATCAAGTTCGGTTTCATGACTTGTATGTGTTATATGTACATTCATATACATATAATATTTAGTAGGGCATGGCTGGTCAGATTTGTGTATGACTTGAGATAAGATTTTCGCTTGGGCTATAATCCTACACACAATCAACCTAAAACAATATACACAAAAAAAGTAAAAAACATACAACAATAAAATGTAAGGTATTGTACATACCGTAATATATAAAAGGATATGTGAAGTGTTGCACACATCTGCTCAGAGAGCAGAGAGATGAAGGCGGTTTGGGTACAAGTTCCTGATGAGTAAAATAGTTCCTGTGGTATGATGGGTTCACTAATATTCTGACTGTCTATTAGTTAGATTAGTTTAGTGACTTATTTTCTAGAAATAACAATGTCTTCTGGACATATTTCTGACGGATGAGTCAATAGTTTTGCCTGAAGCGAGGCCCACCAGCTCAGATGTAAAACCGATAGAAGCGACAGGATGAGCAGCAGCATTGTGAACTGTTTAAAAAGTCATTTTCCATTTTAGTTTGTTCAGAATGAAACCATTTGAACTGATATCCGTTTTAAAGCACTAAACTACATCATTAAAGGATAGCTGCAATGCTCACATGCTGAAAGTCCTCTTTTGATCAAGAGAATTCAGGTTAAAACGGTGCTGCAGTTGACTTTCACTTTAAAGGATAGGCTCATTTTTTCAAGTCTGTATTACAACAAAAAACACTACAGGGCTCATATATATATATATATATATAGTAAGAACAATTACAACAACGGTAACCCTTTAATGTACATTTGTTTGAGTGTTGAGCGACATTTCCATCCCTTATGATTAGCATTACCTTTCTGTTGGTTGAAAAGTGAAAGGCCACAGGTTTCACTTCCTGCTAAATGTAAAAGTCCAACTGTAACCGTGGGGGTTCTCTTAATGCTAACCTGGGGAGGGGGGTTAGTAGGAGAGCGTACAAATGCAGGTTTGAACAACTCTAAAAACGGATCGGTTCCATAGAAACCCAACCTTTCTCTCTTGAGGCAAAGACTAGTTCGTTTTTTGCTTCTCTGGTAGTTGACAGTTTAATCTAGGTCACAAAAAAAGCTCTCTGAAGGAGCACCAGCAGCCTGTGTGCACTGTGACAGAGTGACAAGTATCACACACATTTGAACTTAATTTTAATTTAAAATAAGGGTTTTTCCTCTTTTCATTCCTTTTAGACCTCACAGCTCCTTCTTATCAGTCATTTTTGCCTTCATAGGCTTTTGAAATCTGCTCTAATAAATGCAGTGATGTCATTTTTAGAAAACATGATGTACAGCTGTAGCATGGATTTAAGTATTCAGATCCTTTACTGTGACAATACTCCCAAAGGTCCTGCAGGTAAAGTTCCCCTAAAGTAAAATAGGTATTAAAAGTAAACGTGTTTGTTTTATCCCTGTAAATGGGGATATATTTTTACATATGACATCATTGTTTGTTGTAATTGTTAATACTGTTGCATAAATGTCTATAAAGCTGGTTTAGGCGAAGCCCGTTTTAACTCTATCAGCCGAGTGGTTCCTAACCTAAGGTGACGTGATAGGAAAAAAAGGTTCTGTTACACAAAAATATATTCATTTCTTTGATTTTGGGTGGTATTTTTGTGACGTTTAGAGAGGAAACCCTTATTTGATGGAACCTCTATCAACTCATAGACACGTGAAATGTCTAAAACTACATGCTGCTTCTTGTAAAAGGTCACAAGCTCAATTGGGTTGCATTTTATAAGCTCATATGTTTTATTTTATGTGAAATCTTCGTGTGAACCTATAACTATAGCTGTCAAATAAATATAGTTGTAAAAATGTACCATATATATGAATTAAGTAGCATAAAATGGAAACACTCAAGTAAAGTACCTCAAAAAGATAGTAAAACATGATACTTTGAGTTTCCCACTGAGGATTTGAAACAACATGGGCGTGTTTATAAAAATGCAACGTGGTTACGTCTTCCATGACGTCTATTCCTGTCTGGGAGATCATGTAGGTTAATGGCTGAGAGAGAAAAAGAGATGTCATTATTGTAACATTAATACCTTTGAGGGCAGTGGATGAGAGAAACACACCCTGCAGAATGTAAGTGTGTTTTGTGTCCACTACACAATAAAGACATCACGGTTCTGATGCTAAATTCATAAAAAGACACGCAAGGTGACGTCAGCTCGCTGTGCCTGTGAAACACTTGTATCTCATGCTGAATGTGACTCTCAATAAGATGAAACACAAGCCGACTGTAGAGAGATTCTGGGTATTCATCCATTTATTCATATTTAGTCACTCGTGATGCTCCAATTACGATTAAAACACATCACTCACAATGAAGACTTAATATTCAGCATATGGTGTCTTTGCAAGCCACACATTTTTTTTAGCCTTCAACCCTCCAAATCTCCTGACCCCTGCCCCGCTTTTTACTAATCCGTGCCCTCTTCAACTTATTGAGTCACCGGTCTCTGCTGAAGTGCTGCTGCTTCATCTGGCAGACCACCGCGAGCGTCTGTGCGTGTGCCAGCGTGGGGAAGTGATCCTAACTCCCTGTGTGAGGAGTACACTAAAGCTGGTCCCTGATAGACCTTATCTGGGCCGGCAGCCATTTCCCCTCCCCGCCTGCGCTCTCCAAGCTCCTCCTGGGCCGGGTGTCAACACCGCCGAGCCACCCAGAAGCTTATTTCCCTCCCAGGCCTGCAAGCTCCACAGAGGCCTGAGCTGCTCTAAACCGCAGAGCACCAGGGGAAAGTAGATTTACTCCTGATCTGTACCTAATACTTGTACTTTATTATTTTTACATATATATATACATTTGTTTGACAGCTATAGGTACTTTCAGATTAAGATTTGACATTATAGGCCTCATATTATGCTTATTTTCAGGTTCATACTTGTAGTTTAGTTTCTACTATGATGATGTGTTTACATGCCTTCATTTTCTTATAGTGTCTGTCTGAATATACCTGTGTTCACTCTCTGTCTGAAATGCTCTGCTTTAGTGCCTGTCCCTGTCATTGTTTAGCACCTTTCTAACTGTCCTTGTCCTACACATGGTGTCTTTTTTGCAGGGCAAACTATAATTCTGTCTCATCATTTTGTCAATGTAACCACAAGAACCCAAATTACAATATTGAACTGAACATTTACAAATCTATTATGTGAAATTTACTCCGATTATTAGAAGAGTTCAAGGTTGTAAAAGTAATACATTTATTTCACTTTTTATGCATCTATGCAAGCAAATACATGCATGTTTGTCATTGAAAACCTATTTATGCCTGTAAATCACTGACAACATGAGTAATTCTGCGTGCTATAAAATAGTTAAATCAGCATCTTTAAAATGCTGCTTACTCATTGATGCATAACTGTGAACGATCTAATAATGTCACACATAGTAATACATCCGTCACAGGGGAAATTTTACTGCATAGTGCGTCCTTTATTTACTACTTTTAAATACGTTTATCTGAGAACAGTTTTTACTTTAGTGGAATGAACAGGAATGCAGGACTTCTAATGGAGTAATTGACATGGATGCCTTGGTACTTGAGAAAGGATTTGAGTACTCCCTAATTTAATAAACTCAAGGACTGGATGTCCCCTGTTTTCCTGAAGCAGGTGCCATCATTGGTAAAAAGGAATTGAAATCCATAGATAGGACAAAGCGCTCTCTGTTCTGTAGCTGCTTTCTAGTCTGCAAGAGACAGGAAGTGTTGTCAGCCTGATGAAACACACACACACACACACACACACACAGTTAAGTGTGCGTGGCCTTCTGTTGATAATGTCCACCCCCCATGTAAAATACATGCCCTTTACTTCCATATCGCCCCTTTATCCCTGTCAGACAGCACAACCCTGAAGAAACCTCCATTAGCTTTGTCTCTTTTTCTAGCAGAGGTCACCAAGCAGCCGGGGCAATCTAAACCTTGAGTCAACACCTCATTTTCTGATCTAATACCTTCCCTTTAGCTTAAAGCCTTAGCATTTCCAAATAAGGGCAAAAGCCAAAGTAGTGAGCACCATTGAGGCCGTGGCAGGCAGACGAGTGAGTGTGAAAACGAAGGGCGTGCTCCGTCTCGCTCTGCTCAGATGCTGCTACAGCGCTCGGTGTGTGTAGAGAAGAGCACATGGGCGGAGCTGAAGGCCTTCCTGACAACGCCTGCGGTTGTGGAAGTCTTGCAGCACTGAGCCCAGCTCTCAGTTTTGTTTTTAGTTCGCATCTCTCGTGAAATGACTTCACCCACAGGCAGTTTGAAGAGAAAAGAGATCAAATTACCTGGTTACAAAAGGGATAAAAAAAAAAGTGCAGCTTGGTATGGAGTTGTTTTGTTTTATGTAGCAGGTCAAAGTGAACAGTGAAATGAGTTTGCCCTCATGTACACATACACTCAGTTCTGCATCGAGTTCAAACCCACATGGAGGTGTACACGGTGACTTGTGGTTTACTTCTCATTTGATTATAAACTGTCTCCAACGACTGTAGGTAGATTCTCTGTTCCCTTTATGATGGAAAGAATGAGAAATATCCTGTACATTTGAATAACAGTGATATTTGATTTGTATGTTTTTCAGTTCTGTTTCTTTAGTTCAAAAGACATGTAATTCATTACTTCATTCGCACCACGGTGTCTTTGTCTACCTGAGCTGCATGTCGTCAGTATCCCAACAACACAAGGAGAACCAGGCCGTCCGTTTACTCTCCACAGAGCAGAACAGAACACTGAGCCCACTTAACACTTCACATTCATAATACTAATAACCTTTTTTTATACAGCACATGTTAAGCGCTTCACACTGGTAAACTGATGGTTCATTTTCATTTGTCCGTACACATGAGGCTACATACACTATATCACAGATGAATTTCTACCAAAAAGTCAACTTCTGTGTTGTGGTCATCTTGTTCTTTGTGTGGCAGCAGTCGGGGACACTGTGAACATGACGGAGATGGTTTAGAGATAATAACGGTGCCTCTGCGTGCTGAACTTCCTATTTAGATTGCTGAAAAAATTCTAACAGCAACTTATGATGAACTGAAAAATGGTCCATTTTAAGTCTTAAGTGTAAAATGGTCTCTCGTGGCTACCACTGAAGGGGGTCATGTTTAGATGGGTGCACAAAAGTCTCACGAGATGATTAAGGTTTGGCATCGAAGTCGCATGGTTAAGGTTAGTTACCAACCAGACACGACCAGTAAAGGGGAACTACGCTCATTTTCAATATTCATGCATGTCATTCCTATGATCGAGGACAGTTCAAAAATATGAGGAAACATAAAAAGCTCTCTCAAATCCAAAAACTAGACTGCTAAAACTCAAATTAGTGATGTCATCAAGTATAAAGTGTGGAGCTGCTCCATAGTCAACGAATTGTGAAATATGTTACAGATGAGACTGAGAGCAGCCAGGAGAATATTCTGTGTGTATGGGAACAGTTTCTGTTTCCCAACTGACAGCAGTACAAGAGAATAAAGCTCATTTGGGTTAAAAAAAGAAAAAAAACATCTTTGGAGCAGCTCCACACTTTATACTTGAGAGAGATATAGAGATAGACTGTAGAGAGAGCAGCTCCTGTTCACAAATATTGAGTGAACTTTCCTAAAATAAAAATAAATAACATATTGTTATTTGTAATCTATGTGGTGTTCCCCTTTAAGAGAAATGTGTACTTCTATTAGAAGCGTGTAAATTGTGAGTAACAACTGTGCCTCTTTATCAGAGCCAACAAATCCATCCATCAATGATGTTTGCAGTCAGTTAGCCGCTCTGTAGCATCAGCGCTGCGTACAGCGAATGAGCCTCAGTGATCTGTTAATACAGATGGCTGTTACAAGTGCAAACTAAAAAGGATGAAGAGAGCCGCATGAGGGTTTCCACTGACTACAACAACTCAAACTAAGTGAGTCCTCACATGTTGTTTGAATATGCTTCTAGTGGAAACATGGTTTCAGTGTCACGGCCTGCACAGGGCCTCATGTTCCACTCCTACACATCCTGCAGTACACGACACCTTACTAAATCAATATTGCTGTGGGAGGAGGCAAGCCTGTAATATTTAACACCTTGGATTTCTTCAGTATATGACCCAGCCACAGTAGCCTACAGGATATTTGTATCTTTCATTGCAGAGATACACAGGAGTTCATCTGTAAAAACAGATTTAAAAAGGAATAAAGCAACACTTGGTTGATTGATTGATATTCCCTTGACTGCACCATAAAAACAAGAAAATAAAAATTTAAATCAAAACAACGCAACACCACTTTAAACACGATTTGGTACAATAAATAAAAAAGGAGAGGATGAGATATATGTTCTTTGCGAATGAATCCTTATATCATTATTAAAAAATAGATGTGTTAAACCCCTTCCTGATATTTAACATAGATCTTGTTCCTTGCTGTAAAAAGAAAACAAACAGATTTAGGTCATGGCATGTGTTACGCGTCATTCCAACTCTTTCTCATATCAACCATTGTAATGTGTCCAGAAAAGTAAGGTGAGAAATGTTCCTGCATACATGGAACTAGGACAGCTTTCCTCCATATCATGTTACAGAAACATTTGAACCCATGCTGTTTTCTCATTGTGTTATTTTGCTGAATTTCAAATCCCAGCCGGGAATAAATGTTGTTTTACTTCTGTGCAGGCAAATTCTCATCTGTAAATCATCTACTGCAGCCATGTAAACACCTTTCTGTTCTCCTGTCACATCCTCTGTTCTTATGAATGTAATTCTCTGACAATATTTAGTCTCACTAACGGTGCCTTTGTAACTAAATACCAGCACCAGGTGCCCGTACAATGAAACCCCTACCTAATAATAAGACAGTGGCAAGCTTACAGTGCTCACTTCCAGACATTTAAAGAGTCCTCGGTGTGCGTGACCCCGATCCATCAGGTTACAGTCAAATGAGACAATGCCCAGACCCTCTAGCAATAAATAAATCTTCCCCAACAGTAAGATTAGCCAACAATAGTGTGCTACAGCTGAATAGTAATACACACAGCAGTACAGGACAACAACCTACAAACCTCAGATGCTATTACACACTATGTACAAAGGAAACAGTAGCTACAGCAGTGACAGAAACGACAAAGCATTTCAAATGTAACTGGAGTAACCATTTGTGACACGCACTAGGTCTGAATCATGCCACTACATTTACACCACTAATACTTTGACTGGTGGTTCCCCTCACTGGTAATGTTTGGTACTGCGTTTAATTCCAGTACTCAGTGAAAAGCTCCATCTTGTGACGCAAATAAATAAGTACTGGCATGTTTCAGTAGCATTTGTTCTAAACAGAAATGATACAACTCCTCCTTTCTGGTGTTTCAAATCAGGTGCTAGTACACTATAGTGGTTTCTCTGTGATTACAGTCACCTCTGTTGCTTCGGTGGACATTGAGACACTAATGAGTCCAACATCTGAACATGATTGTGTGCTGATTTGAATGCTGTGTAGTGTAACAAGAATATAACACTCTACAGCCATGCTAGTGCATGCAGTGAGGCAGTACAGCAGGGCTTTGAGCTAAATGCTAACATCATGCTCACAATGCTAAAAATGGTGATGTTTAGCAGGTATGTTCACCATTTACCAACAAAGCAACATTAGCTTCAACATCAGCACAAAAGCTGAGGCTGAGGGGAAGCTCATTAGTTTTGCAGTGATTTAGTATTGGAGATATTTAACTTGTGAACTGATGAAGGTGCTGAATGAAACATCACAGGATCAACAGGTTGTTATAATTCATCCTGATGGGGACATTAACATGTGAACCGAATTTCAATTCTATTTTATTTACAGTGCCAGTTCATAACAAAAGTTATCTTGAGACACTTCACATATAGAGTGGGTAAAGACCACACTCTGACATTTATAATGTACAGAGACCCAACAATTCCCCCATGAGCAGCAACAGCAATCTTGTGCACACAGTGGCAACGGAAACCTTCCCTTTAACAGGCAGGAATGTCAGACA
Organism: Echiichthys vipera; assembly: GCF_963691815.1. NCBI lineage: Eukaryota > Metazoa > Chordata > Actinopteri > Perciformes > Trachinidae > Echiichthys > Echiichthys vipera. Next base: position 22,082,235 of record NC_139839.1, on the reverse strand, counting down.
GACCCAGCTCTGTGGAGGACGGACATCTGTCTGCACCGGTTGGGGAGAGAGAAAAGAGAAACAAAGACAGAGAGACCAAAAAGATGCAAGCCTCCAGAAACGTCACAGTTACGACACTCACCAGCCACTTTATTAGGTGCACCTGTCCAACTGCTCGTAACGCAATTTTCTAATCAGCCAATCACATGGCAGCAACTCTCTGCATTTAGGCATGTAGACATGGTCGAGACGATGTGCTGCAGTTCAAACCGAGCATCAGAACAGGGAAGAAAGGTGATTTACGTGACTTAGAACGTGGAATGGTTGTTGGTGTCAGACGGGCTGCTCTGAGTATTTCAGAAACTGCTGATCTACTGGGATTTTCACGCTCAACCATCTCTAGAGTTTACAGAGAATGGCCCCAAAAAGAGGAAAGATCCAGTGAGCGGCAGTTCTGTGGGCGCAAATGCCTTGTTTTAGCCAGAGGTCAGAGGAGAATGGGCAGACTGGTTGGAGCTGATAGAAAGGCAACAGTAACTCAAATATCCACTGGTTCCAACAGAGGAATTCAGGAGAGCATCTGTGAACACACAACACCACCTACTTTCTAGCAGAGAGGGAACAGCAGCAGAAGACCACGCGTACACTTTATTAAGCACCAGGTATGCCTAATAAAGTGGCCAGGGAGTGTACTTCTGTTACTCCAAAAAAATTATTTATTTGCTAAAGAAGTTAGGTCTGTTGTCTTTCATGATTTCTCCAAGTGCAGTGAGTTTAGTCATTGACACATTGAGGGACACCGACCGAGGCACGGTGCTGAGGATGATTCAGGGAAAGAAAGGACCCCTCTCTCTGTACACAAATTTACTGTCTTGAGTATTGTGCATGAATATTGTGCATGAAATGTAAACTGGGAAACTGGATGGGTTTTGTTTGTTACTGTTTTTTTTATCAGTGGAAAATAGGAAGCTGTTTTTAAGGGACATTTTCTGAGGTATTTCCAGTGTAATGTGTCATCTTCGGCTGTGGAACACCCTCAAACATACCTAACCATCATGGCAGTTCACTAACTGTATAACAGACTGATGCGTTTACATTACTGTGCTAAAAAAAGAAACACTTTTTTTATTATAAAAAAGACCTTTATTTTCCCTAAGTTATTCAAAGAAATCAAAAATATCAGCTTCTCTATAAGAACCCGTGGTAATAATTCTAATCGCAAGAGCAAGAAGTGAACAGTTGAAGGGCAGTCCCATAGGACATCAAACACAATGGCATGATGGCATTTAGTCCTGCTGTTGTTGGTGCTGCAGTATGATGCCGCTCTGTTGTGGCTACTCAGACCACTGGAAACATTCAGGCCTATGTCTTCACTGCTGTATCTCTGGATTTGTAGATCACACTTCTGCTTTTCAACTCCCTCACCACACCTTCAGAAAAGGAGAAAAGACGCCAGTAAGTAAATGTAATAAGGAAGGAACTCCAAACATGAAAAGCCAAACACTGTGTGCCACATATAGAGCAGCACAGTTAGATAAGGTGTACCTGGAGGTAATCTGCCAGTCACTGACACTGCATATACACCTGGTTTGAAGTTGCCTGTAGGGTGGAGCAGAAAATATGCACAAATGTTATGACTCAATAAAAATTCAAACTGAAATTGACCCAAGCCAATATATATATTTATATACAAAATAATAAAAACATGTTTGAAAAGGATGTGATTAAGATTGCGCTCACCTACATTTGTATATATTGAGGTTGCACTCACACTGTCCATCCGTACCATGCCCAAGAACCTTTCACGGCTAAAGTTTAGTTCATTTGACCAGTGTGAGTGCAAACGCACCACGCCTAGGAGCGGTACGGCTGCCGTCCACGGCCCGTTTGGGAGAGGTGGGCTTTTTTAAAGCACGTTTGCACGTGTACGAGCACGAGGCCTACGGCGGTTTTGACGTAATTTTATGTGCGCCTGTTGGGACATAGAAAAAAGAAGGAGGGACCATGCGCAGACATTTAAAACAATGGCGGCGAAAGGTTCAAATTGATGTGATGCGGAGGTGGAGTGTTTACTGCAGATTTGGTCAGATTAAAATATTCAAAAACAGTCGACAAGACGCACAAAAACTCAGGTCTATGGAAAGATTTGTAAACAAAGTGACGCATCGCGATAGTCAATCAATGGGTGTGACGTGTTACGGCGTGTTGACGTATAGGCAGCAAGAAGCATTCACGCGAGGCCCAGGTAGTGTGAGTACAAACGGGCCTGGAGGGGGGGAACAAGTACCCTGGAACATGGTGCACCGTACGGATGGACAGTGTGAGTGTGCGCCCTAACTTAAAAACCACATTCATCTTATTTGCTCTCCATTCATATAAGACAACGACAACGTGTAAAGTAAAAAGGATCATTATTGATATATATCATATAATCCCGGAGGAATGATCAGCTTTCTTTCCTCTGTTTCTGCTTTGTCTCTTGGCTTGTTTAAGAGTTCATCTGTTTCCTTATTGCAGATTTTAGTATAGGCGTACATCCTTACCTATCCTCTGCCATTTAGCAACCCAACTGTCCTCAGGACTCATCTGGGCTACCACGCTGTGGACATACAGACAGTATTGGTAAATATTTAAAAAAATAAGTTCAATCCATGTGAAAGTTGTTGAATAATCTGTGCTAAATCCACGCTTACCCATCAAACGATGAACTTGTGCATTCATAAACCATCTCTCGGTTGCCCTTCATCTGTAGGTATGACTCACAGTTGTCACAGCCGTCGTATTCAAACTGGTCAATGGTCTATAGGGGATAGGATAGGGGTGAGCTGGTACTCAAGAATGGATCATGTAAAAGAGAAATACCACCAGGACAACCTAGAGCTGGATTTAGCTTAGCACTGACATGCTTCACCACTGCTGCTAGAACCATCCCTCATTTAACTGTATGCCCTAGGCTATAGATGTAAGACTGGTAGAAGTGGTGGTAAATAAAGTGATGTAGTGTATATGTTCTTTTTTTCTATTTTATTTTAACACGGCTGTATTATTTGAATGCAAATGTCTGTGTGTCGGTTATAATGTTCTTTAACTTCAAAAAAGTCAATTTAAAGATGGCTTAGAAAAAGGAAAATGTAAAGGAAGATACAAACTACTTCCAATAACATAGATTGTTTAGTAGAACAAGACTGCTTCTTAACAGGGTCAACTGTTGTGTAAAAATGTATTTATATGTTTGATTCTAGCCAAATTAACGTAGCTTGATAGAAGACGAACAAATTATAAGAAATTACCCTATTGTGAACAAATGACGTAAGAGAACGAGTTAAAGCAGTCTTTTGGTGTTATTTGCTTAATAAAAGTAATATGAAACCTTTTTTTTTAAGTTTTAATTGTGTGTGTGAGACACGACAGAACCCAAACACGGCGCAGAAAGCGGCTAACAGTTAGCAAAGAAGCTAACTTCGGTGTCTTCTTTCTCTAAATCCACGGTTTACCTTCACTAAAGAACAGAGAAGACAGGCCCGCAGGTGGCGAAGGTCTTTGGGGACCGTTTCCAACGCCATAGTGTGAAGCTCCTGGAGAAAACACCGGTGTAATACTGAAATATCAAACAGATGAATTGGATTGTGTTGCAGTCGCTGGGGAATGACGTCACTGAGTACAACAGCAGAACAGACGGGTCCATAGACATAAAGAGTAGACGCCTCATCGAACGTTGGGCCTATTGGCGCTGACGAGCGGTGGAGCCGCCATCTTGGCCCGGTCGCCCGCTCCACTCAGTGTAAGGACAGGACACGGTTCAGCGTATTTTAATATTCATAGTGGGATTAACAGTAATAGAATATTCTGATATATGATATATGTGATGTATGATCGGTGTTTTACAAACACTATAAATATAAACACAACAATAGAAATAATTTATAGAGTATTAATAGGCTGTATTTCATACATGAATACATAAATCTCTCTCTCACTCACTCTCTCTCTTTCTCTCTCTCACACACACACACACACACACACACACACACAAACACACAAACACACGCAAGCACACACACACACACACACACACAGAGAAAATTAAAATACATATAAATCAAGAGTATCAATACAATTAGGTCAGAGAGAGAGATGACATTTTGGACACATCTAAATACAAGTCAAACAGACACACTTTCATTTAAAGCACTAAAAAAAAAAACAAGAGCCGAACCCTATATGTTTATAAATATTTAGAAATGATCCATGCTCTGCCAGTCGCATAGTCGTGGTAGTGGAGAGGAGAGGGAGGGTCCACATTTGAGCGAGTGTGTGTGGTATAAAAATATATATAACATTTTGTTAAGTCGATCATTTTCACACTGTTTTGTTCTTGCACAGTTACCAATGAGAGTGTAGCTCTAATTGGTAAAGAAAGTGATGTTGTAGGAGTACTTTGTATAGTATCTAAAATGACTGTGTCCTTTGTTTTTAGGCAAGGTCTAATTGTGTGAATGTCTTCTTTATTACATATTTTAATTATGTAGTAATTGTATTTAATGTGCAAACAAAAACACGGGGCATAGTTCAGTAATATCCATTTTAAATTATACAAACCATTTAAGATTTTTCCTTAGTTAAATAAATGTATGATTTTTTCTTTTCAGACTGTTTCAACTTCTCTGGTACAACTGAACTAAAAAAGCCTGGACTCATCAGTTCTGGTTTACAAACATGTGACGTTCGTCCTGCTTTAAGTGGAGATGTGGAGAACCAAGTAAAAATGTATGGAACATTTAGTTCAGCTGTGAGAATATCGGGCACAGAGTGGAAATACATGTTCACGCTTGCCTCGTAAATCTCTAATTCATTCTTTATAATAAAGCCCACATCATGTTGCTCCTGTTTGATGAAACAGTTTAACAGCAAAGGATATTGGTCAGATTCTGTCACTTCTCCTTTGATAGTCTAAACTTTTAAAAAAAAAGTGACATGACATGAAAAATTATCTCATAATTCATGTCAATGTCATGTTCAATTTTTAAAAAAACAAAACTGAGAATATCTGAGGTGACCTGAGATGAACTGTCTCTGAAGTGTCTTCCTCTCATGAAACCACAGCACATCCTCCGCTGACCTAATGCTGGAAATGTGCAATCCATTTACACTAGACCGCATGTACGACAACCCCTCTCCTCCCTGCTTCTCCTTTCATATCTACACAGGCATGCACACACACACACACACACACACACACGAACACACACACACACACACACACACACACACACACACACACACACACACACACACACACACACACATCTGGCCGGGGGGTAAATTAACTAACATTCCCACAGAGGCTAATCTCCACGCCTCTACTGTGACAAGATAATAATAATAAAATAAGGGACAGCAGCTCCTCTGGCAGCTAAATATGTATCTACCTGCCACAGCCTGAGGGACTCACTATAACATTCAAAAATGCATGGATTTATGTATAATTGTTTAAAATTGTACTGTACCGTACTGATTATGAATTGTAATATTGTAATATTAGATTAGAGCAGGAATACGCTGCACAGTGCTCTGGCATCTTGTTCCTTCTGCTGCTCAACTCAGAGGCTCAACGAGTCACTCATAGAACTTATCTGGTAGGATGACCGATCCAAGATGGCGGCCGCATTTCTCGCGGCCCAACGTTCGATGCGGCATCTACTCTTTATATGTCTATGGACGGGTCCCTGTTGTGCGCCTGTATAAAAATGTCACTTCACTTGCAGGGATTACGCTTGAAATGTTTCGTATTATGACCATTTGTTCCAGTATGTCAGAAAACGTGTTGTGAATCAAATTAATATTGATTTATTTTTATTTTTTTTGCGTGAACCCAGACCAGTGAAAACGTTGTGAATAGTGAGGGACAATGGGTGGAGTTGTATTCTTTTGTGCCAAAATATACATCACCTGGGTGCAACACATGCCTGTCGCCAATAGTTCCAATATTGCCCTATAATCCAAGTAGATGCATTTGAACTCACCGGCGTCCTGTTACATTTTAAAATCCTGTATGTTCATGGACTTCCCCCTTAACTCTTGATAATGCTGCCATGGCTGACTCCCTGATAGGGCCACAGGAGTCACACAGATTTCTGTCCAATAAAGGTTTCCCTCTGGATCAGACGTCCCTTACTGATCCATACTTTTTAGTAAACCTGTTCAATGAAATGGTACTCAACTGTCTTTTTATTATGAACACATTCACAAAGCGTCACATTCCATTTAGTCTTTCTCCCTTTCTTTGGTTTTGACTATATAACTATATGCATTTATCAAGTTTCCTTTTTATTATTATTCTCAATATTAATATAATATCACTATGTTGTAATATCACTTATCATTAGGCTATTTGTTTTAAAGAAAATGTTGAATTAATATTGTGTTTTCATACAAGATCTATCTATCTGTCTTTCTGTCTGTCTGTCTGTCTATCTATCTATCTATCTATCTATCTATCTATCTATCTACAGTATCAATCTTTCTGCCCACAGTCTTTTCTACCCTATTATTTAGTTATTCTTCACATTTTTCAAATAAGGGAATTAGACCTATAGCTCTTTTGTCCTGGTGGTGTATAGTAGCTTAATGCATTTACTCAAGTACTTAATTTTATATTAGTCCATTACTCAGAGTGAAACATTGTACTTTTTTCTACTGCATTCGTTTGAAAGCTTTTGTTAGCACTTTACAAACAAATTAAAATATTTATTATCATTATTATCATAATTATATAAAACGTGTTATGTCTTAGATATATTATGTTAAAGATGAAACAAACGTTGTGAAAAACTCATCAGCTCCAGCTTAACCAACTACAACCACAGCCATGTTCCTGTCTCACCAGTGATTTATAATACAAACCTGATGTTATGATACAAAACTGATGTTATAATACAAACCTGATGTTATAATATAAACCTGATGTTATAATATAAACCTGTTATAATATAAACCTGATGTTATAATATAAACCCGATGTTATAATAAAAACCTGATGTTATAATATAAACCTGATGTTATAATATAAACCCGATGTTATAATATAAACCTGATGCTATAATATAAACCTGATGTTATAAAAAAACCTGATGTTATAATATAAACCTGATGCTATAATATAAACCTGATGTTATAATATAAACCTGATGTTATAATATAAACCTGATGTTATAAAAAAACCTGATGTTATAATATAAACCTGATGTTATAATATAAACCTGATGTAATATAAACCTGATGTTATAATAAAAACCTGCTGTTATAATATAAACCTGATGTTATAATATAAACCTGATGTTATAATATAAACCTGATGTTATAATATAAACCTGATGTTATAATATAAACCTGATGTTATAATACAAACCTGATGTTATAATAAAAACCTGCTGTTATAATATAAACCTGATGTTATAATATAAACCTGATGTTATAATATAAACCTGATGTTATAATATAAACCTGATGTTATAATACAAACCTGATGTTATAATATGAACCTGATGTTATAATACAAACCTGATGTTATAATATAAACCTGATGTTATAATATAAACCTGATGTTATAAAAAAACCTGATGTTATAATATAAACCTGATGTTATAATATAAACCTGATGTAATATAAACCTGATGTTATAATAAAAACCTGCTGTTATAATATAAACCTGATGTTATAATATAAACCTGATGTTATAATATAAACCTGATGTTATAATATAAACCTGATGTTATAATAAAAACCTGATGTTATAATATAAACCTGATGTTATAATATAAACCTGATGTTATAATATAAACCTGTTATAATATAAACCTGATGTTATAATATAAACCTGATGTTATAATATAAACCTGATGTTATAATATAAACCTGATGTGATAATATAAACCTGATGTTATAATATAAACCTGTTATAACATAAACCTGATGTGATAATATAAACCTGATGTTATAATACGAACCTGATGTTATAATATAAACCTGATGTTATAATATAAACCCGGTGTTATAATATAAACCCGATGTTATAATAAAAACCTGATGTTATAATATAAACCTGATGTTATGATACAAACCTGATGTGATAATATAAACCTGATGTTATAATATAAACCTGATGTTATAATATAAACCTGATGTTATAATATAAACCTGATGTTATGATAAAAACCTGATGTTAGAATATAAACCTGATGTTATAATATAAACCTGATGTTATAATATAAACCTGATATTATAATATAAACCTGATGTTATGATACAAAACTGATGTTATAATACAAACCTGATGTTATAATATAAACCTGATGTTATAATATAAACCTGATATTATAATATAAACCTGATGTTATGATACAAAACTGATGTTATAATACAAACCTGATGTTAGAATATAAACCTGATGTTATAATATAAACCTGATGTTATAATATAAACCTGATGTTATAATATAAACCTGATGTTATAATATAAACATGATGTTATAATATAAACCTGATGCTATAATATAAACCTGATGTTATAAAAAAAACCTGATGTTATAATATAAACCTGATGTTATAATATAAACCTGATGTAATATAAACCTGATGTTATAATAAAAACCTGCTGTTATAATATAAACCTGATGTTATAATATAAACCTGATGTGATAATAAAAACCTGATGTTATAATATAAACCTGATGTTATAATATAAACCTGATGTTATAATATAAACCTGTTATAATATAAACCTGATGTTATAATATAAACCTGATGTTATAATATAAACCTGATGTAATATAAACCTGATGTTATAATAAAAAGCTGATGTTATAATATAAACCTGATGTTATAATATAAACCTGATGTTATAAAATAAACCTGATGTTATAATATAAACCTGATGTAATAATAAAAACCTGATGTTATAACACAAACCTGATGTTATAACATAAACCTGATGTTATAATATAAACCTATTATAATAAAAACCTGATGTTATAATATAAACCTGATGTTATAATATAAACCTGATGTTATAATATAAACCTATTATAATAAAAACCTGATGTTATAATATAAACCTGATGTTATAATATAAACCTGATGTTATAATATAAACCTGATGTTATAATACAAACCTGATGTGATAATATAAACCTGATGTTAGAATATAAACCTGATGTTATAATACAAACCTGTTATAACATAAACCTGATGTGATAATATAAACCTGATGTTATAATACAAACCTGATGTTATAATATAAACCTGATGTTATAATATAAACCCGGTGTTATAATATAAACCTGATGTTATAATAAAAACCTGATGTTATAATATAAACCTGATGTTATAATATAAACCTGATGTTATAATATAAACCTGATGTGATAATATAAACCTGATGTTATAATATAAACCTGATGTTATAATATAAACCTGATGTTATAATAAAAACCTGATGTTAGAATATAAACCTGATGTTATAATATAAACCTGATGTTATAATATAAACCTGATGTTATGATATAAACCTGATGTTATAATATAAACCCGGTGTTATAATATAAACCTGATGTTACAATATAAACCTGATGTTATAATATAAACCTGATGTTATGATAAAAACCTGATGTTAGGATATAAACCTGATGTTAGAATATAAACCTGATGTTATAATATAAACCTGATGTTATAATATAAACCTGATGTTAGAATATAAACCTGATGTTAGAATATAAACCTGATGTTAGAATATAAACCTGTTATAATATAAACCTGATGTTATAATATAAACCTGATGTTATAATAAAAACCTGATGTTATAATAAAATCCTGATGTTATAATATAAACCTGATGTGATAATATAAACCTGATGTTATAATAAAAACCTGATGTTATAATATAAACCCGATGTTATAATAAAAACCTGATGTTATAATATAATCCTGATGTTATAATAAAAACCTGATGTTATAATATAAACCTGATGTTATAATATAAACCTGATGTTATAATATAAACCTGATGTTATAATATAAACCTGATGTTATAATATAAACCTGATGTTATAATACAAACCTGATGTTATAATATAAACCCGATGTTAGAATATAAACCCGATGTTATAATAAAGACCTGATGTTATAATATAAACCTGATGTTATAATACAAACCTGATGTTATAATATAAACCCGATGTTATAATATAAACCTGATGTTATGATACAAACCTGATGTTATGATACAAACCTGATGTTATAATATAAACCTGATGTTATGATACAAACCTGTTGTTATAATATAAACCTGATGTTATAATACAAACCTGATGTTATAATATAAACCTGATGTTATAATATAAACCTGATGTTATAATACAAACCTGATGTTATAATAAAAAGCTGATGTTATAATATAAACCTGATGTTATAATATAATCCTGATGTTAGAATATAAACCTGATGTTAGAATACAAACCTGATGTTATAATATAAACCTGATCTTATGATACAAACCTGATGTTATAATACAAACCTGATGTTATAATATAAACCTGATGTTATAATATAAACCCGATGTTATAATATAAACCTGATGTTATAATATAAACCTGATGTTATGAATCAAACCTGTTGTTATAATATAAACATTATGTTATAATATAAACTCGATTTTATAATATAAACCTGATGTTATAATACAAACCTGATGTTAGAATATAAACCTGATGTTAGAATATAAACCTGATGTTATAATATGAACCTGATGTTATAATACAAACCTTATGTTATAATATAAACCTGATGTTATAATATAAACCTGATGTTATAATACAAACCTGATGTTATAATATAAACCTGATGTTATAATATAAACCTGATGTTATAATATAAACCTGATGTTATAATAAAATCCTGATGTTATGATATAAACCTGATGTTATAATATAAACCTGATGTTATAATATAAACCCGGTGTTATAATATAAACCTGATGTTATAATATAAACCTGATGTTATAATATAAACCTGATGTTATAATAAAAACCTGATGTTATGATATAAACCTGATATTATAATATAAACCTGATGTTATAATATAAACCTGATGTTATAATATAAACCTGATGTTATGATAAAAACCTGATGTTAGAATATAAACCTGATGTTATAATATAAACCTGATGTTATAATATAAACCTGATATTATAATATAAACCTGATGTTATAATATAAACCTGATGTTATAATATAAACCTGATGTTATAATAAAAACCTGATGTTATAATATAAACCTGATGTTATAATATAAACCTGTTATAATACAAACCTGATGTTATAATATAAACCTGATGTTATAATAAAAACCTGATGTTATAATATAAACCTGATGTTATAATATAAACCTGATGTTATAATATAAACCTGATGTTATAATATAAACCTGATGCTATAATATAAACCTGATGTTATAATAAAAACCTGATGTTATAATATAAACCTGATGTTATAATATAAACCTGATGTAATATAAACCTGATGTTATAATAAAAAGCTGATGTTATAATATAAACCTGATGTTATAATATAAACCTGATGTAATATAAACCTGATGTTATAATAAAAAGCTGATGTTATAATATAAACCTGATGTTATAATAAAAACCTGATGTTATAACACAAACCTGATGTTATAACATAAACCTGATGTTATAATATAAACCTATTATAATAAAAACCTGATGTTATAATATAAACCTGATGTTATAATATAAACCTGATGTTATAATATAAACCTGATGTTATAATATAAACCTGATGTTATAATATAAACCTGATGTTATAATATAAACCTGTTATAACATAAACCTGATGTGATAATATAAACCTGATGTTATAATACAAACCTGATGTTATAATATAAACCTGATGTTATAATATAAACCTGATGTTATAATATAAACCTGATGTGATAATATAAACCTGATGTTATAATATAAACCTGATGTGATAATATAAACCTGATGTTATAATATAAACCTGATGTTATAATATAAACCTGATGTTATAATATAAACCCGGTGTTATAATATAAACCTGATGTTACAATATAAACCTGATGTTATAATACAAACCTGATGTTATAATATAAACCTGATGTTATGATAAAAACCTGATGTTAGAATATAAACCTGATGTTATAATATAAACCTGATGTTATAATATAAACCTGATATTATAATATAAACCTGATGTTATAATATAAACCTGATGTTATAATATAAACCTGATGTTATAATATAAACCTGATGTTATAATACAAACCTGATGTTATAATATAAAACTGATATTATATAAACCTGATGTTATAATATAAACCTGATGTTATAATATAAACCTGATGTTATAATATAAACCTGATGTGATAATATAAACCTGATGTTAGAATATAAACCTGATGTTAGAATATAAACCTGATGTTTTAATATAAACCTGATGTGATAATATAAACCTGATGTTAGAATATAAACCTGTTATAATATAAACCTGATGTTATAATATAAACCCGATGTTATAATAAAAACCTGATGTTATAATATAAACCTGATGTTATAATAAAAACCTGATGTTATAATAAAATCCTGATGTTATAATATAAACCTGATGTGATAATATAAACCCGATGTTATAATAAAAACCTGATGTTATAATATAATCCTGATGTTATAATAAAAACCTGATGTTATAATATAAACCTGATGTTATAATATAAACCTGATGTTATAATATAAACCTGATGTTAGAATATAAACCCGATGTTATAATAAAGACCTGATGTTATAATATAAACCTGATGTTATAATACAAACCTGATGTTATAATATAAACCTGATGTTATAATATAAACCCGATGTTATAATATAAACCTGATGTTATGATACAAACCTGATGTTATGATACAAACCTGATGTTATAATATAAACCTGATGTTATGATACAAACCTGTTGTTATAATATAAACCTGATGTTATAATATAAACCTGATGTTATAATACAAACCTGATGTTATAATAAAAACCTGATGTTATAATATAAACCTGATGTTATAATATAAACCTGATGTTATAATACAAACCTGATGTTATAATAAAAACCTGATGTTATAATATAAACCTGATGTTATAATATAAACCTGATGTTATAATATAAACCTGATGTTATGATACAAACCTGATGTTATAATATAAACCTGATGTTATAATACAAACCTGATGTTATAATATAAACCTGATGTTATAATATAAACCTGATGTTATGATACAAACCTGATGTTATAATATAAACCCGATGTTATAATATAAACCTGATGTTATAATATAAACCTGATGTTATGAATCAAACCTGTTGTTATAATATAACCTTATGTTATAATATAAACTCGATTTTATAATATAAACCTGATGTTATAATACAAACCTGATGTTAGAATATAAACCTGATGTTATAATATGAACCTGATGTTATAATACAAACCTTATGTTATAATATAAACCTGATGTTATAATATAAACCTGCTGTTATAATATAAACCCGATGTTATAATACAAACCTGATGTTATAATAAAAACCTGATGTTATAATATAAACCTGATGTTATAATATAAACCTGATGTTATAATATAAACCTGATGTTAGAATATAAACCTGATGTTATAATAAAAACCTGATGTTATAATATAAACCTGATGTTATAATACAAACCTGATATTATAATATAAACCTGATATTATAATATAAACCTGATGTTATAATATAAACCTGATGTTATAATATAAACCTGATGTTATAATATGAACCTGATGTTATGATACAAACCTGATGTTATAATATGAACCTGATGTTATAATACAAACCTGATGTTATAATATGAACCTGTTGTTATAATATAAACCTGATGGTATAATATAAACCTGATGTTATAATATAAACCTGATGTTATGATACAAACCTGATGTTATAATATAAACCTGCTGTTATAATATAAACCTGATGTTATAATATAAACCTGATGTTATAATATAAACCTGATGTTATAATATAAACCTGATGTTATAATATAAACCTGATGTTATAATATAAGCCTGATGTTATAATATAAACCTGATGTTATAATACAAACCTGATGTTATAATATAAACCTGATGTTATAATATAAACCTGATGTTATAATACAAACCTGATGTTATAATATAAACCTGATGTTATAATATAAACCTGATGTTATAATATAAGCGTGATGTTATGATACAAACCTGTTGTTAGAATACAAACCTGACGTTATAATATAAACCTGATGTTATAATATAAACCTGATGTTATAATATAAGCGTGATGTTATGATACAAACCTGATGTTATAATACAAACCTGACGTTATAATATAAACCTGATATTATAACATAAACCTGATATTATAATATAAACCTGATGTTATAATATAAACCTGATGTTATAATAAAAACCTGATGTTATGATACAAACCTGATGTGATAATATAAACCTGATGTTATAATATAAACCTGATGTTATGATACAAACCTGTTGTTAGAATACAAACCTCTGAAAGAAGCAGAATCTGTCAGAATCCCGTCCGTTGGCAGCAGAACCTGCGTCAGATGAGTTTCCAACGGTTGGCGAACTTCCAAAGGTTCAGACAACACTTGTCCTCGGTGACCCAGGTGAGTTCACGGTACACTTCACCTGTCTGGGCATTTCTTCTCCGTAATGCACTCAAAATACACGGCTATAACGAAATAATGTCACGCAACCTTAATCAACGTTACTTTACTGTACACAATTTCAAATTCAGAGCAGTTCACCTCTAACGTAAGTAAGATTGAACGACAGTTAGCTGTTAACGCTACCTCTCACCGTAGTAACGCCACGGGTAACGGTAACGCTGGTGGCATCAGTAACGGTAACGCAACAGCTAACAGTTGATAGCATTTTAAGTTTAAAGTTCATTGTCACGAGTAAAACAAATATTAATAGAGTGATGTTAACGTTGCATATGTTTGATTCTTCCTCTTAACGGTAAGCACTCCTAACGGTCGTTAACGTTATGGAAGTGTCGCCTAACGTTGGCCCTGTAACGGTATGTTGTTTCACGCACTTTGTGGCTTTTGCCTGTGAAAAGCGCTGTTTAATTCACTTTGCTTACCTAGCGTTACTTAGTCTATTTACTTACAATTTTAACTTAGCTAGCTTGTTACTTTAGTAAGGTGGACTACACCTGACGTTAGCATTAAGGAACCAGGAGTTAACGTTAATAATTAGCATTATACCAGTTAATTATGTGGTTAAGAAGTAGCTATAATTTAGCTGGTAAAGATTAGCCACTTTAATATATATATTTTTTATAATCATTACCTACTGTGCTAATGTTACTGTATTTGATGTGAAGTGACAACAGTTGCCCTGATATTCAGATGAGCTGAGCCTGGTGTTCACTAACTTCACCTGGTTTTCCAGTTCTACAGACAGAAGCATGGAAGTCAGTGGAAGTCCACTCCCTGACAGCATCAACCCGAATAACTTCCCCGCCAAACTATGGCGTTTGGTCAACAACCCAGCAAATAAAGCCATCTGCTGGGACAGACTGGGCCAGGTCGTCATGATCGATCAACACCTCTTCGAGCAACAGATCCTGTCTCCTAGATCTACCACCAAGGACAACGCTGACGCCTTCAAAACGAGCAACTTCTCAAGCTTTGTCCGCCAACTGAATCTGTATGGCTTCAGAAAAGTTGATCAAGTCATTAAAGACACCGGGGACAGTGCGGTGTATCATCTTTTTTCCAACCTAAACTTCAAGCGAGACCACCCCGAACTTGTTGCGTGTCTGAGGAGACTCACTGTCGACAACAAGGCCAAAATGCAAGCTGGTCTAAATGTGAGAAGTCGCCCCCCCAGTCGACACCAGCAAGACGGTGGGGGTAATGATGGCAGGCGAAATGTGAAAAGCGGCAAGTGTATTAGCCACTGCATAACTTCTAAAGGCTGTCTTTCACTGTGGAGGTAGATGTAGGTGCCCAATCCTGCTTCTGAAGGGCCACTGTCCCGCATGTTTTTCTCCCTGCTCTAACACACTTGACTCAAAAGATTTTCAAACCAGTGACAAGCTTCAGCTGCTTGATAACGAGCACGTCATTAGACTCAGGTGTGTTGGAGCAGGGAGAAACCTAAAACAAGCAGGGCAGCGGCCCTCCAGGAGCAGGGTTGGGCTGATGTAGACAGTGAAACCCACTGTACATGAAACTTCTTAAACTGTTCATGGATTGGAAACAGTCCACAGACCCCACTTTGAAAATCACTATGAATCCTCAACGATTTATCCCTTTTCATATGAACTGCAGTTTTAATTCCACAATCCAGTGCTAAAACAGGTTGTTGTCATGTTTCGTTTTTCCTGTATCTTCAGAAAGTCCTTCCCTGCTCAGCCCCATGCGTCAGGAGTCACCTCATCCTTACTACCCAAAGAAAGCTCAAGCCATGACAGTGCACAATGGAACCCCGGTCCCATCACGCTTCCTCATGCGGGGTCAAGGTGCAGCTCTTTCGCCTACCGTCTTTGCTACAGACAAGGGGATCCCGGTATCTTTAAGCCACCACTACCCTGGAGTAGCTTCAAGCTCTAATGTGGTGCACATTCAGCAGAGTTTACTGGCCCGGGCAAACCAGGGAAATCACAAATTCACTTTTAATGCTCCTAATGCACAATATCAGCCTGGATACTATTCCCCAGGTGAGCATGGCATCTCTCTGTCCATCTGTCCGTCTTTTCTCTCTTTCTCTCTCCTTTTCTTCCTCCCCAACCGGTGCAGACAGAAGTCCGTACTCCACAGAGCTGGGTCTGTCCGACGTTCCTGCCTGTTATAGGGAAGGTTTTCGTTGCCACCGTACTCTACGGGGGAACTGTTGAGTCTATGTAAATCATAAATAAGTCATAGAGTGTGGTCTTTACCTACTCTGTAAAGTGTCCTGAGATAACTTTTGTTATGATTTGGCACTATAAATGAAATTGAATTGAATTGAGTATGGGTGGAAGAGTTATATACCACTTTCACATCACGTTACTTACATTGTACATGAGTAGAAAAAATATTTTAGCCACAATGTACTTGTAATAAGTAATGAATAAGTATTATGTATTAATTAGGAATACAAACATGTAGGTTTCAATTCCAAATGTTTTGTTTTGAAGTTTGCCAGTGCTATCTCCCGAATATTGTGGCATCACAAATGGCAGGGAGTGGGCTTCAGACGGGGATGTTCCCTCCCCACAGTTATTACCAGGTAAGTGAACTGTCATGTAATCAATATCTCATGACAAATACATGATTGGTCAAGGAAGACAGGATATTTTGAACACATACTGTGTCTAAAACACATATTTTTATTTCACTGTTTTAGGCAGGCTATCCTATGAATGTGTTACACCATACGGACCTCAACCAGGTCTTCCCGAACGAGGAACCCCAGGAGGTGAAAAAATGTGACATTAACTTGGAAACAATTTTCCAGATTGCAGATGAGGTCATGCAAACTGCACCTAGTACCAGCCTGGTTAGAGTTGTGACCCCAGAGAAGCCAGGCCCTGTGGTAGTGCCGTCCTCTAACATCTGTAACACCACGCTGTTGGACAACTCTGCCAGCACCATGAAAGCTTTGGCTCCTGGATCCATTATGATGGCTGTGGCAGGCAATGCTCATCTGGTCAAATACGAACAGCAGGAGGTATCTGTGGTGTCAGTACCTGAGCAAATGCCTGAAGATGCCATATGCGAGGTAAGCCTCTACATTGTAGATCTCCTGAGGGCGTTTAGCTTTATAAAGGCATGACACTTTGCCAGGAAAGGCTGAGTTAGAGCCGTCCAGCAGATTGAACATAGAAATATTTATCCATCTTGTAAATTTTTCTTTAACATTTGATAGGGTTTTTGTGTATATTAGAGAATGTGTAACAACAACTCAGCAGAAAACCTTTATATTATTTGCTATGGTTTCCTCTTTGCCCTGGCAAGATTACCACTGATGATGCAAAGGACGTTATAGGTGACGTGTTTAGCGGCTCTCTGAGGGACACCAGTCATACCTACAACAGCAGATGCATAGGAAGAACCCCAAATCTTTAGGTAAGACATTAATGAACATTTGGGAAGTGCATTCAGAATAAAACGAGTTGAAGGAAATAAGATTTTATGTAAGTATCAATACTTCAGTACTTTTCGATACCATGCGTAAAAAAAGATACGATAAATACATTCGATAGCATCGGAAGTATGAAAGCTGTTAAAAAAAAAAGCAGATCTACGATCACATTTGCAGTCCAAGGCCGCACACATCAAACAGGGAAGTCAACTGTGAGTTGGTTTGTGTTCAGTGACGTATCTGTACCTGCACTGTGTTCAGAATGTTAAGAAGAAAAACAGAAAATACATTTTGTACCTTGTGTGCCACCATGACCATTATTCTCTTTCTGCATGGTATCAAATGAGGTATAGAGTATCGTTTTTATACTAATATCAAAGCTTAAAATCAACAACCTTTATAAAGAACATTTCAAATTTGAGTGTATGTTTTCACTGCAACAAGTTTACTGACGGTTATGTTTCTTGTTTTAGATCTCAAGTCTTGATGCACTTCAGGATATGATCTTAAATTTTAACAATTACCAGACTTTGTTCTCTATTTTAATGATTTGTTTTTGTTGTGTTATCATATATTGATGTGATATTGAAGTTATTTCAGTCTTTTTTTCAGTAGGTATATGTTGTGCATTTGTGTGTATTTTCATAGTATCATTTTTCAATATTTAAGTAACACTAAAAGTCATATTTTTTGTTTCTTTAAGAATTAGAATTACTTGTACATTTACGGTACATTTAAAAAAAATCGTAAAGCAAGGTTTTACCTCTACATTTTAAACCGTTTTATCCGAAATGTAACCAACTGTATTTTTGTTGTTGTTTTTGCTTTGAAGGAATAGTACAATTTATACAGATTTGCTGCGGTAAGGCTCACTCAGTCTGTTTTAATAGCATAACTGGTAGTGTCTGTCATAGCAAGTTGTAACAAGTTGCTGTAATGGGGGAGAAAATATTGAATGATTTCATGACAATAATTATTTAATCTGCTAGTGATTGTTTGTTTTGTGATGGTGACAAAGTCATGGTTGCATTTGTCCACCTTTTAATTTTTAAGTGTGACTTTGGAAAGTGTGTAAAAGAATTATAATTAAAAAAGTGCAATATATTTCAGGTAGTTCAGCTGGATGCTTTGTTGTGTACGTGTATTCCATTATTGTTTAACACTGTTACCACAGCTGTGCCCTGGTTCTGTAGGCTTGTTCACACTGGAGGGAGCCACTCACTGGTTTCTGATCCGCGCTGCTGCTGCTGTGCGGCTGCTCCGCCCTCCGCCTGAAATGTAGCCTTCAGGTGCTCCTCGTACTTTATTGCTTTAACTTTTTTTAAATTTCTGTAACATGCAAGTGTTTGATGGACTGAAAACGATGCCTTTAACAAAAACGATACTTGACATATATGTATGATCCAAGACTAATTTGTCATGACATTGCGTGAAAATAGGAGAAAACACCATCTGTACGCCTACACTGCATTATCATAGTGGCTGCATACTATTACGTTAAAGTACCTGTGACATAATTTGTTGGCACGGTTTCTCCCCCGTCTAAAGAAATTAGGTGACACAAATCCATTCATCTCCAAACACGTCTGGTCGTTCATTTGCATCGTATCTAAAAAAAGATTCGGATGTCCGACAGCCCGTGAAGGCAGCAGGAGAGTGAGCAGGTAGAGAGTGTCAATGAGATCCCAGGGGAGCGAGAGACAGTCCGGGAGGTAGACTTTTGGGACAGTGGCGGAAC
Organism: Echiichthys vipera; assembly: GCF_963691815.1. Classification (NCBI taxonomy): domain Eukaryota; kingdom Metazoa; phylum Chordata; class Actinopteri; order Perciformes; family Trachinidae; genus Echiichthys; species Echiichthys vipera. Next base: position 22,062,274 of record NC_139839.1, on the reverse strand, counting down.
TGTACACGGTGTCTCCACTTTATCAACTTTCAACGGAGATCACACGGAGTTTGGACCACCTCTTCTCCCGTACTTCTTTTACCGTTTCCACTCTGAAGTCGCTGGTGATTTTGATAAACAATTCACTTTGCCCTCGGTGTTCTCAGGAGGATCGTATGTGATTTCTCCCTGTGCAGCGGAGGCACTGGGCTCAGGGGGAATGCCAGCGTTTGATTTTTACAGCGAGTCGATTTAAACCAAGAGCGACTGTAGACAAACAAGTAGATGGGTCCGTTCGAGGAGTCGCTTTGGTGTCGGACCCAGTGTAAAGACCGAGTTCTAAGTGAAGCAAGGCAACGGTCCATTTGCTTTGGTTAATAATTAGACAGAGTTGTGTACTGCATTTAACAACTTCGAGGATTATTTCTCGCAACTCCCTGGTTGTAAAAAGATTACCCAACGTTTTGGCGCTGCGCCGTCTGTCAACATGCAACACAACTTTCCTGCGGCCACCTGTAACACGGCCTTTGATGTTCAAGCTGTCGCTCCGTGCGCTTTTTGTGGAATAATTCAGAAAGTGCTGCGGCCGCAGGATGCGCTCTCTTCTCACGCTGTTTGTCAACTTGTGTTTGGTCGCGACATGTGATTGTGAAGTACAGTGACCGGTGTACACTGTAGCCTCACATTAAGAGTAGTTTTGGATACGGATGAAGATTGATCCACTGTTGCCAGGACGAGTCCGTGTGGGAGAGGATACGGCAGCTCAACTCTACCAAACCCGATCCAAATGAGGACATTTGTTGTGGATCTCATGAAGACCGGGCTGCTGGACACCAGTGCGCACTTCAAGCTCCGGCACAGTCCCAGCGGGTCTTCACGGTGCCTTTGAGCATGCACAGTTTCGCCACCCGCACTAATAATGACACTGGGTAAAAGTCCATTCAAGCGTATTGTAGCTGGAAGATATCTGTTGTGTGTAACGGGGCGTTTTGTTCCATGTGGGCCCTGAGTGATATGCGTCTCTGTACCGTGTAGAGCTCGAATATGAACTCTGGTGCTGAATGGAAGTTTCAGAACATTCACGCGTGAGTTGTGATGGCAGTCCTCCAGCTTTAAAAGTCTGTACCGTGTCTGTTTAGCAGTAGCAACTCGTCGAGGCGGAGAGAAGAAGTGGGACGTATAAATATATTTATAAATATTTTCTCAGTTTGTCTATCCGCGGTGCTTGCCTGCTTTGAAGTCCACCATGTGCGGCCGGGCACCGCCGCTACAGCCGAGGCCATGACCGTCCCCCAGCGGCGCCTGGCCGGGCTCTGGCCGTGGCTGCTCATGGCGGCCCTGCAGGTGGTGCTGGGCCAGCCGGGCCTGGAGTCTGAGCGGCCGGCCCTCCGAGCGCTCATCAAGGTGGCACTGCTGAATCACGAGCCGACGGGGAAGCCCATCACCCTGGAAGGGCTGTTCGTGGGAGGAAGTGCCGGCTACGCGGAGGGAAAACTAATGCAGGTAAGGTGTCATTGAATCACATTTACACCTGTATTACCACACCAGGGCTTCCCGTCCTCACTCATCATTTACCTCCAAATAAAGGGGGGACTCACATGGTTAATGGGTGCGGGCGGACACCTGTTGTCAGGTTCAACAGGCTCCCCTGCAAGCGAATGGAGCATTTAAAGCTGTTGATGCATTGCTCAAAGGCACTTCATGTGGATGGGAATATTTGGTCTTGAAGAACAGCCTTATCCCTTTGCATCCTAGGTGCCTTATATTTATATTTACTTATATATTAACACCGGCCTGTTACTCTGATCATTTTGTCCCAGGGACCCTTGCATTGACAGGTTTTTTGGAGATGCTCTTCTATGGTACAAAGAACTAATAAATTAGAGATTGGAGCAGTATTACTGATCTTGAATTTAGATAAAATGTCAACTGGGGATTAATATTTCAATATTTAATGTCTGTAGTTTACAAAAAGTGATATATAAAAACACACGCCACCCTGTCCCTCAGTGCATCCATCCCTCCGTGGCTGTTGGCCCCACATGTTTCTCAACACCCTCTGTTAAATGAAATGATGTTAACACCTGTACTTGTTGCTATACGCCATCAAAATACTGTAGTGACCATGGGTTACAGTATATTTCCAGGAGCTGCTCACAATGCCACAGTTCCCGCTCAGCATGTGATGACAGAAAATCTAAATTCCTTGAACAATATAGTGATGACATACATGTGTTATTGAGGAGAGTCTGTTTTCAATCTATTTTTACTTATCCCTGATAAACCTGGGTTCAGTCGGGGATGCCAGCTTTTTGTGTGTGTCTATCTTTTCAAAGATGGCAGCTTTGTTTTGCAGTAACTATTTATGGCATCTAATGCTCTTCCAACATTTTTAATATCAAGGTGTGGTCGGAGATCATGTTTAGACTCATGCAAACCTATAATTTAAGCAAAAGTGTTTTTAACCATTTAGTAAAAACATGCATACCTTGCAAATGTAAAGTATGTGCTCTATTCAGTGTGCATATTTTGGATTCAGGGGTGGATTAAGTTTCCCGGGCCTTAAAGCTGGGTTGTGATCATTTATTTACCGTCTCCAGAGAAACGGGACGACAGATATGAGGCACTGTAGGGTCTTGTCTCTTCTCACTCACCAGGTGTGGGAGGTTTTGTGAATGGCAAGCCAGATGCTGCAGTTATAGCCACAATTGATAAGGATTTACATGGCTTCTTGATGGTACAAAAAAAAAAAACCCTCAGTATTGTGCATCACTGTGAAAAGCCATTGCTGTTTTCCTCTCCAGTTAAAAATGATTTGCCTTCAGTATGTCTGTGGGATGTTGACAACATGTTATGGATGAATATCACAGTGCAGGTGAGATCAAAGACACTTCCAGCTTTCTGGGATTTCCAGCTTCCTGTATGTTTCTTCCCATAAATCTTCAGCACAGTATTTTTGTCATGTTCCAAAAACAAATGTGTTGTAGAAGAAATGCACGGAAATATATTAACCCCGGGTCACCAGGTCTCAACAGAGAGCCTCAGCAACATACTGTGCATAAGGTAACACGCAGAGCTTGATAAAGATTGAAGAAAGGTGCAACAGTGCCGCATTCAGACTAACATTTCTCTCTCTCTGCCATAGTCAGAATTGAAACTTCTTCTTGCTTTCTGCCGCTAAAACCTCTGTACAGTTGGTTTTGATTGTTCTTCTGTTTCCTTGTTTCCCTCAGTCAGACCAGTAATTGTGGTTCTGTACGAGGCTAGGAAGGTATAGTTTGGTCAGGCTCTGTCTTCCCGGGCTGTTCCCACAGTGCACAGAGGTGGTGTTATGCTTCAGGATGCTCTTTGTTGCAGCTTAGGCCTGTTTCAACAGGTCCTCGTTGCCTCTGCAGGCTGCTTTACGGTGCTGCTTTATGTGTGGGGGGGTGGGGGGGTTGAGTTTCTTAGATAGGTTCCCTATTTGTCTTGGTTCTGTCATAGATTGCACTCTCTCTCCTCAAATCCAAATAGTCTCAGTAACTTAATTGACATGTGCACTTTGTCTCAGAAGCAACCCCAGCTGATATTCTGGCCCACGCAGAAGCATTACAACCCGTTTTCATATACTGTTATTCCTTATTTTCATTCGTCCTCCGAGCATTGAGATGTGTTGCTGTTTTATTAGGACTGTCTAATTTTGGTACATGATATCTAGGAATGTAGCGTCTGGCATTAGAAGCTAAACAGAAATTTCATTTAAAAAAAGCAAGGTAACAGTCTTACAACACTGAAAAAGATGAACTTTCATTGCGCTGTTACATAAAACAGGACAGGTACACATATTGTAGCCTTGGTCATAGTAGTGTAGCAGTACAACTGAGGTTATTCCTCTAATAAATCAACAGATCCTGTTTTGATTATTTGTGCGGACACATGTAAGGAACAAATTCAGAGTGCTTGGGGTAGAAGAAATTCCCTGTTTCCCTCAGTGTATTCAAGTCACAAGACTTTGCTCTGGTACGCATCTCCCTCTGATCTATTAAACTGTGATCTCCCTGGAAGTATGCCCTGTCCTCTGAATGAACACGTTCATTGGAACACGGGCTGGGGTCTTGCCAGCACTATTTGGACAAATACAAGTGCTGAGGAATTTTGACTCTCTCCCCCTTTCCAAAATGAAGCTTGCATTGTGACCGGAGGAGAAGTGCAAAGGCTTCTGGGATAACTCTGAACTTGAAAGGATTGTCAACTGGAGTTGGAGTTTATCCTCCAATGGGCATTGTGCCCAATTACAGGACATCATGAGAGCTCCACCTATTTTTGCGCAAAGCCATCTTGACTTTCTTTTCTCCCTTACACTTATTTTTTGGTCTTTGTACTTTGAAATGTTGAATTGACCTTTGAGAGCTCCCTTAAATACATCAGCTATAATTAAGGCAGGGCAGGCAATTGACTGAACACCAGTTAACTCTGCACCACTTCACATTCTTTCGTCTCCCTCCACGGTGTCCCACAAGGTACTGAATGCCTCCTCGTTTTTCCCTGAGCCCTTGACTGTCCGAGGCCGCTATCTGCATGTTTCCCTGGCTGGCCCTCAGAATGGCCGTTTGGGAACGATGGATGGGAGGGCGGAGGCAGCGCTGAGGGAGAACATCAAAGTGCGTCCAGTTCCGAACGTGAGCTGGGATGATTAAAAACCAAGACTGTTTACACTGCACTTCCCATATGGGCCCTCTCCTCCCCCTCCCTCTAGATTTCCTGTCCATACTTCCTATCTCCCTGGATGAGATAACAGCCTGTCCAGGCCTCCTCCAGGCTCCTTACTGCTTTACATTGTTAGAGGTGCTGCTGCACATAGTTTTGCTTTTGTATACTGTATGTGTACATCAAAATATAGTTTATAACTGTGTATACCCTATACTCACAGCATATAACTCCTTGTTGTGTGAGAACTCTTGATTAGATGGAAATTCAATAAAAGAAATATGAAAATCATCAAAATGGGATCAGAGAAAGGGTTTGACTCCAAATACATTTACGTTTATGGAAGATCTGATAGACATAGCTCAAGGATGTGGATGAATTGCAGTGTTGCAAGGAATATCTTGACAGTAAAAAGACTGATTATAGGATTAGTGTGGATGACAGGCGCAACATTTTCACATTTAACTTAGTGCTTTGCCCTCGCTCTTGTATTTTCTTGCATAGAAACCTCTAATTATTTGCTTGCTATTGAATCTGGAATAACCTCCAGGTTTAAACCCACACATTTTTCCAAACAGATTCACCACTGAAGTCCAATTCTTGTCTTTTTTACAATACAGTAATGGCGAGAGTAGCCGTTCGTTGAAAAGGCCTGCTCGGAATTTTGCTGCAAGCCTCGGTTCACATTCCCGGCACGCATGTCAGGCATGCAAAGCTGTGCCATGTCCACTGGTATGGACACCATATGAGTCCCCAACATAAACAGCAGTAGAATCACGTCCCCATCCGTCCCATCTGCCCCCGGGCAACACTGGCAGTTGTATAAAGGTATAAATGAAATCGCTATAAGCTCACAATTTCCTCCTGCTTTGCCACGGCGCCTGTTAAAAAGAATGCTGACTTTTCTGTGATTAACTGCTGTTTGTGTAAAAAGGAAGGCTATTCAGGGACAAACTTGGACAACTTTAAAGCCAGCATATAACATAAGAAACATGATCAGCGCTGTTGATGTGAAGATAATTCATACTCTTTTATGTGGCCAGCTCACACGGATCTGCTGTCAAGACATGTTTGTCTTTTGTGTTTCCATATGCTCATCAGTTCAGCCTGCCTGCTATTGCTTTTCTATCATCTCCTTCCTCCAGTGATCTGAGGCTACGATTCCATGTTGCCTCTGGCTCCCGCCTTGAACAGACCCCCATGTGTGTCCAACCTATCAGACAAGCTCTGGACTAATGGTTTCTCCTGAACATGCATCTGACAAAGCTGCAGCCTGCAGCACAGGAAGCAGTGCTGTCCTGTCCACCCTCCTTCCACAAGAGATGGCTGTTGAGATGTTTCTTAGGGCACTGGGAAGAAGGGAGAGGCAGGTAGGGGAAACATGGCAAATCTCTTAATCCTGCCGGCCCCCTTCTTTTTTAGTCATTAGACCAGGTCTGGAATTCATGAATGTTATACACATTCTTTTCTACTTTTCATAGCTCTCCTCATGCAAATAACAAGAGAAAGTATCTGTTACTTCAGTATACACTCTGCCACCTTTGCTGTTGCATTCATCCAGTCCCTGCCTCATGCATTTGTGCAAAAGAGTCACATGCTTAATTCCACATTAGTTGTAGCACACCTATGTAGAGCATGCAAACACACACACACACACACACACACACACACATACACACACACACGCAAAGTACACACACATGCAAAGTACACACGCGCAGTATGGTAAAGGCATTACTACTGGACTTATCCTTGAACCAGCCCACAGACGGAGCGAGTTGGAGAGGACAGAAGAGGAAAAAGGGAACGTCAGGGCTGCAACAAACGGCATTACCAAATCTCACATTAAAGTGAGGGCTTGTCCTCCTACACCAACATGTTTGTGTGTCTGCTTTCACATTTAAACACACACTCATTGATCTCAAACAAAGTGGTTTGAAAAACTTGAAATGGCACACACACATAAACACCCTCTTGAATGAAATGTTAATGATACAGGCTTTGTCTTGCTCTTCTGTTTGAGCGCTTTTATTGTCTGTCCCTCTGAGAAACCACCGGGGCACTGAAGGAGTAGCAAAAGTACCCAGCTCTTTTAAGTTTTGCCATCATGTAGCCACGCATCCAATACAATGGTGAGCAGTGAGTCACCGATCGTGACTATAAAAGAGCACATGCACACACTCATATACACACATTTATTTTCCTTTGATGGCACCGTACCTGACATAGGGCCAGGCGGGAGCAGGATGCTTTCAGGCTCAGTGGAATTCAATTATGTAGGGTTAAACGGTTGAGAATACCGCAGCATTCTTGCATTCCCAGTGAGATGGGTGTATTGTGCGACCTTTCTGAATTTGTCCCAACAGTGCAGGTCAAGTGAAGCACCTGTCCTCTAACCTTCCAGTTGAAACCGATCCACTGGGAGCACAGAGGAAAGCCTGCTGATCCGTGGCGGGTGTGGAGGCCAAGCTATCCCTTCCCTTGGGATCAAGGCCACATTTCTAGAGATTTACAGAGAACCGTGTAGCAACAGATGACAATTGCACCATATGGTGGTAGAATTCATACGCCACTGGTGGGGAAGTTGGCTTGGCCTTATTTGTATTCTCCCTAAGGAGAGGGAAGAATGCTGTGTATATACACTGGGAAACTCTACTACAAAAAAGTCCTCAAAAAAAAGAATTTTTCAGATCAGATTCTCAGACGTTCACTGTCAACAATTTACAAGAGTCACTTGCTTGGGGAAAAAAGTCCATCTTGGCTTCACCTCCAGACTTTTGACATACATATGTAGTCATGCTAATCGCATGGCTCTAGGGACTTGGTCCAGGGTGATGTATGTCTAACTATTTCACGGATTACCTTGAAAATTGGTACAAATATTCATGAGGCCCAGAGGATGAACCCAAATTACTTTGGCAGGCCTCTTACTTTTCCCTTGTGCCACCATGAGGTTGAGATTTATTATGACATTCATTAATACAGGGTAAACATGCGTGGCGGTATGTGGGCTGCAGGACATCTAGATATTAGATATATAGATATATGCATTACAGCTGCTACACATCAGATTGTTACTGTGTCATGCTGATGTTAGCATGTACATTAAAACACCGTGTGCCTTAGTGCAGCCTCACAGAGCTTCTAGCATGGCTGTAGACTCTCAGCCCTGTTTATTATCTGTACACCAGAATTGGAAATTCCTAAATCATCACTAGTACTTACAGTACAAACGATTATGGGACTCACTGTTCACTTTTCTCACAATCTGTTTTCCTCCTGAATAGTTTTGTTATCAACTGTACAACAAAAGATCTTTAGCTTCTAGATAAGCGACGCCAAACTTTTATTATGTATGCCTTTCATTTTGCTTTTACATACCATTTTTCTTTCATTAGAGTTAACATTACGACACGAATGATTCCCATGAGGCCTATCAGCCTCTTCAAAGATAGAGTGTGTTTGTTGTAGGTTGAAGGTTCTCTGTGTTATGTTTGCATATATAAATTGCAAGATGTGTTGTTGAATTGAATTCCTAACTGTTAGAAATCATTTGGGACCTAATGTATGCTTGCCTTCTTATCATAGGACAGGTGATGTTCTGTCAGGTCATTTCAGCCAAATGTTTGCATGGATAGGGTTGCAAAGGGGTGGAACATTTCCCTTAAATTTCCAGAAACCTTCCATGGGATTTTATGGGAATTTATGGTAATTATCTAGAAATTGGTCATTTAAACGAACTGTATCATATCCAAACATAAACTTAAACATTTTGTTTTGTCATCATAGGCAGACATCCTTGCAAAATTATACAATTAAAAAAATACATTTCAGATTTGTTTGTAAATATTTTATTTTATTTTATTTATTCAAAATTTAAGTAACCCCCCCCCCCCCCCAAAAAAAATGTGTCCCATTCAACATGTAAATCAAAACGTGCATGTGATGGAGGAATGCACAGTGCGTGTAGGGGGCGTGGCCTCAATAGTATGTGCTATGTGCATGTGCATTGAGAATAGCATAGATGTTCTCAAGTGTACCTGCATGAAATCTGGTTGTTTTATTCAAGATTATGCTAAAATACATTTTCCCCAACTATATTCAAATCGTTTTTGTCAATTCCAGGTTATTCCCGTTTATTCCCATAAATTCCTGTTAATTCCCATGGGAAGTTTCCAACTTTGAAAATTCCCGGAATTTCGCAACCCTATTCATAGATAATGTAAGTGTTGACTTTTTAGTCCCTCACTGATACTTCTGCCCCGCCTGTAGCGGCGAGAGCAGGGTTTTCTGCTCCCGCTAACATCAAAGGCTCAGAGGCTGCTCTGCATTTTCTTTTATTTCTCTGTTTGTCTTGCTCCTCTTTCTCCCTCAGCGCAGCTTCAAATTCCTCCTCCTCACCTCCTCTAACCAGCCCTCTCTTGTTTCTTGACAGCTCTTTAAAATAGTTGTAATTCATTGCATGTGCTTTAGTTTCAAGGACAAAAATGGCTACATGCACTCAAAAGGCAGGAAGCGCTTAGTTTGCTGAGAGGTTGGAGGAAAAGAGTCATCACCATACCACAGATAAATGCTCTCTGACAAACTCCCTCCCTCTCTCCAGCTCCCTGTTGCTCCTGCAGTCACTCTCTTAGCCATTTTTTTTGGCAAACACAGCATTAACACCCCTAGCAATTTCATATAAAGTTATTTGGTGCCTGTAAGAGAAGCTGAAAACTATTTGAACTACATGTTTATGACAGGTACCGATGAGCGGAAGCAAATTTTCTACTTCTCTGCTTGAATGCTTGGCTCAAAATAAGAGTTTTCACCTGTGTGTGTGTGTGTGTGTGTGTGTGTGTGTGTGTGTGTGTGTGTGTGTGTGTGTGTGTGTGTGTGTGTGTGTGTGTGTGTGTGTGTGTGTGTGTGTGTGTGTGTGTGTGTGTGTGTGTGTGTGTGTGTGTGTGTGTGTGTGTGTGTGTGTGTGTGTGTGTGTGTGTGTGTGTGTGTGTGTGTGTGTGTGTGTGTGTGTGTGTGTGTGTGTGTGTGTGTGTGTGTGTGTGTGTGTGTGTGTGTGTGTGTGTGTGTGTGTGTGTGTGTCCGTGTCCGTGTCCGTGTCCGTGTCCGCAGGAGGCAGAGCTCCCATACCAAGATCATTTACCAAACTCTATTAAGCGGGATCAAAGTGACTTAGATCTTTCAGTGCTGCATGACTACAAAAGCCATATTGTAACCCCAGAACCAGGGAGATAACACTGCTGACAAAAAATGCTTTATGTCTGCAAAAGTCACATGGTCACTTCCAAACAACAAACAGCATGTCCTGGTTTTGACCCTCTTTTTTCCGGCCTTCTTCATAGAAAGGCTTCAGTGTTAGTTTCGATAATAGTGCTCATACTTCCCTGCTTCATGCACAGTTGATTTATTCAATTATAAAAGCTGAATCCAGATTTCAAATCTGAAAAAGCACTAAAGTGCCTTGAGGCTTCTTGTAACACTGTCTTCCACTATGGCCTTGCAGTACTGTAATGAAGGCCGCATGCGACCTATCATGGTGTTAGTTGGTGCAGCAGTGCAGCCAGGTAGATGTGTTTGTTCTCTTCGACATGACATATGCAGTAGCTAACAAGGAAAACAACAACAATCTGCTCAACACTGTCCTGTTTATGAAATTCTGTTTGATGTGCCTTTTTGTTCATTTGAGTCCGGTTGATGAAATCCCTCACTGCTGCGTTTTTAGCACTGAATGAAGTTTGCTTTGATTCTGGTGTTGCTGGAGTGCTTCCACAGCCCATTTGAACAGAACCCAGGAGCGTTTCAGATAGATTGTGCTGGTGTGAAAACTCATTCAAACAAAACAACTGCACTCTGGTCAACGTGAAAACGTGTTTCACAGTTTGATTCCAGGTGCAGTTTGGTTCAGTTAGGTGAGAACGTGATCCGAATACAGTGCATTAAGCTTTTTAAATTTGTTTCATTTGCAATTTGAATTAATTCAAACTTGCACAAAATTAAAAGACTTCTTCTTCTTCTGATGATAACTTTCCAATCCATAACTTATTATGAGCGTACCAGCAGCAAATATTGTTTGCCTTCTCCTAAAATAGCAGCAACACCAAGATAAAACCAAAAAACGCTAGGTTGCATGAATTTGGGGTTGCTCCACAAAAGGTTTGGTGCGCCAAGATCCCATCTTTTTGTCTAGACATCTTCGCGTTCATATTTGACGTCACACACATGCGTGTTGAAACAAAAACAAGAAATGTGGCGGATATAGCACAGCTGTAGCCACCGTAGCATCAGCCGGTGCATCTCTGTTCTCCTCCCAGCAAAGAGGAGTGAGTAAGTTGGTTAGGCAATTCTGCTAACCAAAAGCCCGCTGTTGGGCTAATTTTCTCTAACCAGTGTAGGATTAAAGCATGGTGGATTTAACAAGTCAGCTGCCAAAAGATAAAAAACATGATGCTTCATCCACACACTCTTGTCACTGTTGTTATAGTAAGGATTATAACTTAAAGGACTCATTCTGGAAAGACCTATGTATGACTGTATCTTCTATCCATTTAAATAATAATAAAAATGATAATACAATTTACTTATAGAGCCCTTTTCATCAAAGATCTCAAAGGGCTACAAGCTAACTAATACAAAGGTACATCCAGTGTAGAAGTAGCATGACATCTTTTTGTCTGTGAAAGACTCATCACTCTGGCTTTCAGAGAATGTTGTATTGTTCTTTAGGGGACAGGTGGAATTGAGGCAAATGAAAAATTACATTGTTCTGACATTTTTGGCTTGAAATAGTGCTGCGTTTCTACCCTTTGTAGCTGCTTGCCTGCTTTTAACGACTGCTGTGTGAGCAGGAGGTGAATGATTGTGCTCTGTGAACATGGCTGATCATCATGCATCCAGTCACATGCCTGCCAGCATGATAGATGGCTGTTCTTTCAGTTGGACTAAATGAAAAATGCAAGCTTCCGAATCAGACAAAGGGTTAGTATGTCTGCCAGACGTGTGTTCGTCTCCGCTCACCTGCAGAGAGAGTTATCCTCTTCCCCTTCAGGGAGTTTTTGTTGAAAATGCACACTCCTGCAGAGACCAGGTCCCATGTGACTTGCTGAGAGGATTTGAACGTGTGTCACATGGCCTCGGGCGCTACATGCTCATACGCATGCACTCACAAAAACATTTCACACAAGTCGGTCCACTGCTGTCAGTACCACTGCTCAGCCTGATTCAACAGCACAGTGGTCCAGTCTAAATCACATAAACCCAACATGCTGAATAGCTTTTTATCAGCAGCAACAGGGTTGTTCAAGCACTTAGCGTGTATTTTCAGTAGAGGTCTTTATGGTTCCACATGTTTGTGAAGAGCTGACTCAGCCTCCAAGATGAACAGGTCCAAATTATACTCGGTTCAGGTAGAGTCTCGTTCTACTGCCACTGATCTCAGGTCTGTGTGTCAAGCTTTATGCTTATAACGGACTTACAAGGAACTATTATTTTTTGGACGTTTATTCACAGATTAAATTGGTGGGAGAAATGTACCGCTGTTAGCTGGCATGGTGAAAATATGACTAAATGAGTCTGCCAAACCCTCATTTCCCTGCACTAGCTTATCAGAGGCCAGATCGGTGTCTAATCAGTTTTGTTTGGCACTTGTCGCGCACCATGCCGTGAAATACCAGGGTTCGGATCCCAGTGGCAGAGGGTTGCTCAGGCAGTTGTTGTTACTGGTGAGTTTTTAAATATATTATATTGACTAGTAGCATTGTAGCAATGACAACTAGCTTGTTGTTCCCAAGACATCTTGTTATGATCCATAATACAGCAATATGAGAGAAAAGACTGTATCCACTAGTACTAGTACTTTTTTTACTGTTTGACTGGATTAGAAGATGTACCACAGTTTGTTTTATACCAGATAGAAATGTATCAAAACCATCAAAATCCACAACAAATGTGTACACTGCCGAATCCACTGCATGTGACTGATATAGCATAGTTCCCATTGTAAAACTGCCTGTGAAAACCCAGCCTAAGGCCATTTTAGAGCTCTATATTCAAACTTCAAACTGTTGGACGCTCCCTTGAAGCGTGAAATAACAATACTGCCACCAGCCGTTTATTAGTCTTATCCCAGGTGGAATAACTGATTCAGCACAGCCATGAGGTGACCTTGTTGCACGCTCCAAAAGCAACTACACCCAAACTTGACTGTGCCTGGTGCACTATCCAACAGCCCTCAGGAGAGGACTGCGTATCTAGGAGACCCGTTTCAATTGGCCATGACCTCCTGACTGGCTGCTCCTAATTAGAAGCAGTCCCTTACAGTGCCTCCCTCTCTTGTCCAAAGTAAATACCTTGGCACCCAGCAGGAATGCTGACGGACTGCTGTTCAGGGTGCTCTGAGAGAGGCTTGGACAGTCGGTGCTGACTCCCCTCATGTTTAACCCTCTGGAGCAGGGAGCAGCCAACACTAACAGGCTAACACTACTCAGCAATGGAAACACAAATGACTTCATTGTTGAACTCACTCAAAATATGCATAACTATCTTGACTTTTTCATGCCAGCATGCTGTGTTAGTTTTCCATTTGGAATGCGTTCGGATTACTCTCTTCAAATGGCCTTGACCACAGACTGGGTATTATAGGGAAGTGATAGAGCCAGGGGAATATCATCTGCATCTGGGTTACATAACCTGTGTATTTACATTTACTCCAACATTAAGCTTCCTGCAGCGTCCTCGCTGTTTCACTTTTAGCTGCCCTTGGTGTGCAGGGGTTCACTGGAATCAGGTGGGCAGATCAAAAGGCAGTTTGTATTTGAGAGAGCAGGGCCATGATGTCTCATCAGGGCCATTCACCTGATAACCTCCTCTGTGGGAGCCGCTCCCGAGCAGCAAAAAAGTAGTACTTGGCAGCTAACAAGGCATGTTTGTCGAGCTGTATGGAGTCATACAGGCTCCTTTTTTTACTTTGTGACGGTCTGTTGGTGACCAGAGCTGCCAAGCCCCATTCCCTCACAGCCTGCTATTTAAACCCCCAGATTGCTGTGGAGTGGAGCGTGGTGTTGCTCTTTGTTCTGGGCCCTAGGTTAGGGTTAGCACAGCATTACACCACAGCAGCCCTGAAAGCCAGCTCTAAAGACTAAAGCAGAGCTGTGTGAGGTTTGGTGTTTGGTCTGCTCACTCTGAGATTAGAGCAGCAGGTTGGCAGAGGATTGGGTAATGACATGTCTACCGCTCCCGAGTCCTTGGACTGTCTGGGACTGCGGGGAATACTTGAAAGCAAGACGCACACGCGCACCTACACACATAAGCGTCACACTTCTTCCTCTACCGCGGTAAATTTGACCATGAAAAACCCCCAAGACAGGCTAACATTGTGGTAGCAGAAACAACATAACATTTAAAACCTTTGCCAAACAAGACGTGACATTGTCAGCCACTAATAGACGTGGACGCAGATGACGCATAATGTTCCACCCGTGTCACTAAGTCAAAATCTTATTTTCCAGAGCACTCTTTATGACGTATACAATGATAATAAATATAAAAATGAAGCGGTAGAACACAAAGAGGAAGTGTGCATAGTAGTGCGTCATGGTGACAGTACTAATAGTTGTGTAAAGAGAATTTTAATTGTGCCGTATGCTCTGTGGCTTTGATGGTTTCTTTTACTCTCCGTTAACTGTAAATGCATGGAATGTTCCCTAGTGAGGATTTAGTGTTTCGCATATCTGTGTGTATTCACATCATTTGACACTGGAAATAAAAAACAAAAAACGTTTTGATTGATCTTATTACTAATCTGATCCCTTGGCATTAAAAATCACAACATTATTCCCTGAATTCAAGAATTGTATTTGCATCACATGTAATTAGAAATAGACACGCAGGTACACTGGGCAGTTAGATACTGTGATCCGGTTAGAGGACTGTTTACATCCTGCACGATTTTAGGAAGAAAATCCTGTTGATTGCTCAGTATAACCCATTGTCCTATATGAGTCAACAGCATGTTCATGAAGCTCCAGTTCAAACCTAAGAGTCAGGAGCCCAGCCAAGTGTCCCAGTACAGTGCCAGATCTATCAGAGGGAGGGAGGGAGGGCTGGGCTGTAGGGGGGCAGCATTGAGTCTACTGCAGTTCTCTGACCTACCTCCATGCCGCTGACTTCCACTGTTTGCCCACTCTGTTAACTATTACCAAAAGGCTGTGTACCTTGGCTGCAGCCCAACACTCTTACACATACTGTGGCCCATTATCAAAGGAGACCTGCACTACAAGCCCTGGAGTCCTTCCAAAAAGGCCACAGCCACAGTTTCTGCTTCAAGACCGATCCCAGCACTGCAGCACTATCTGAGCACTCCCTCCTGTTTTGTCTCCCTAACGTTCTCCCTCTACCTCCTCCTCCTCCCATTCTCTCCTTCTCCTAATCCCTTTGCTTGAACATGCACATGTTGGTTAAACTGTCCCTGGCAGGTACCTCACCCACTCACACTTCTTTTTCATAATCCCTTTTATGTTTGCATCCATTTGCTTTAGTGCAGCCACAGTACAAAAACACAGAAAGAGTAAAGGCAACCTCTACACCTCAACCCACGAAATGACTGTTTTTGTGGGATTTAAATGCCCTGTTTACGTTTTGCGTTATTAAAAGTACTTGACGATGTTTTGATGCTGCTACTCTCATGCAGTGCCACATGAGAGTAGCATGTTACCGAGTTATGCCAGCAACGAGTGAGTCAAGTGGAATTATTGTTTTCAGAAAGAGCAATACCATAGTGCAATGGCTCAAAGTGCAGAAGATGCTATGGGATGATTTGCTCTACAGGAGGGATGCACCATCCAACTTTTTCAGTGCTGATTTCTGTGCTTCGGGTATGAGCTGATAGCAGGTACCGATCTGTTTCCAGTGTTTTATTGAATAAACTGTACGCCTCACTTTGTGGAAGCGACTGGGATCATTCTTCTATATGTAGGGAAACATCAAGTTCAACTTGACTTTGTATAATAACATAACAAATAAAAAACAAATATAATGTTTTCAGTATGAACTGGAAATACAATTCAAGTTGAAACTTTTTAAATGAAGCATCAAACTGGCCAAAACTTTACAAGGAATTAAAAAATCCAGCATATAATGTATATTGTTGTACACATTGAATTGTATTGAATAGATTGGCTCCATTATCACGATACCAGGGCCAGCTATTGATATTTTATTATTTACTTACTTAAAAATAAAACACTGTATTTAAACCATATAAAAAGTATGTAATTTTATCATCAACACAGAGAAGTTCACTTATTCTGATGACTTATTTTGTCCAACCAACAGTTCACTATCATGGAAAAGAACAGAAAATCTCCACATTTTAGATCACCACAAAATGATTTGGCTTGAAAAATGTTTGATCGATTGACAAAATTCCCTTTTTTTCAATCAATTGACTAATCTGCTAACAAGCTAATCATTTCCGCGTCAGAACCAAAAGTTCTGAGTCTGCATAGAACGTTTGAGTGATACGAATAGCATTGTTTTGCGAAATAATAATATGGTTAAGATTGCTGCTGTTCCTACGCTGAGAGTGGACGTCCTGTCATTGCTTATAAATGTTTTATCTCATATCACATCATAAAGGCAGCATCTGCGATCCAAATGTCAACTCTACAACTCCTAAAGCTAAAGACGTGACTAGATCCTGCTCTCAGTAACAAATTGTTATCACAGCATCATTATTTCATTATTTTTGATAGTGAATTGTTCTGTACACATGTGGCCTGCTTTGACAGCCCATTATTCTGAGATAACAATTCCATTTTATTGCTATCTTGAGATATCAGATATTAATGTTTTATGATGACCATGACCTTATTATCTCGTTATCTCGGGATGACAGACTCATAGTTTAGCTGAAATCCTGCCCCTGTGTCCAATTTGATTTTGTCTTTCCAAAGGGGAAGAAGCCGTAGTCAGGAGGAAGGATGACTAACTCAGATTTCAATCACTTATTGAGTCAAATGACCAAACAATGAGTAATGAGTAAGCAGACTTGGATATAATCTTTATCTACATCAATCCAGCTGAAGGTTGGCAAATGCTTTCTCAGGACAGTGAGATATCTGCCACGGTCACAAGAAAACAATTCTCTACGGAGGGAATTATATAATTATATCATTAATACGGCCTTTGAGGAGCTGAAAATCCCATCCGTTATTTTAAGATAAGGAGATATGCTTGTAGTTGTACATTCAAATGAATGGATAGAAGAAAAAAACATGGCTAATTCCAGTTACATACAGTAGAAGTAAAAATAATCAATTGAGAATAAACTGGAATTGGAATATATTTAGTTTTCCACAGTGAGGGGGGGGGGGGGTTATATACAGAACTGTGACCATCATCAAATGTTTCCTGATATTTCAACTTTATAATTTAGTGTGCATAAAAGTGCTAACAAACCATTCAGTGTATTTCAAGTCTTTTAAAGTAGGTCTTGTGAGTTTTGTTACATTACATCCAAACGTGTGAACCAAAATATCCAACTTTAGTTCACAATGTGTTATGCCCCCTGTTGGTTCATACTAACATATCATGAGATATATATATATGAGATATAGAGAGTGGTCTATACCTAGTCTGTAAAGTGTCTTGAGATAACTTTTGTTATGATTTGGCACTATAAATAAACGTGAATTGAATAGGACCATGTAATCAAAGTAATATTTCCTGGATCTACACTGCAGCATTTTCATATTTCATATAAGGACCTTATGTTGTGTGTTTTAAAACAAATGTAGGTGAGGAGCTGACATCAGTCAGGTGAACACACACTGAATATGCTCATCTGTGTGTGTTTATGATCATAGTGTATTATGTTGCTTATTTGATCAGGTGGCAGCCTCATCATACTTGAACCAGGTGCTCACCCATATTATGTTGAATCTGTACACATGGCACTCTTGATGGGATGTAAACATACTTTGAAGTGTGGATAGTTGTGTGTGTATTAAAGTTGGAATCTGATTCTTTATAATTGATATGTAAACACAAAGTGCTTTGAAGTGTGTGTGTGTGAGGTACCGACTGTATCTGAAAGTGTGATGTCAGATATCCTGGGGCCATACAATTCTCTGCTGGTTCAGTGCGGCCTGTTAATGTGGAGACAGCATTTCCCCCCCACCCCACTCCCAAGCTCACTTCCTCTCCCCAGCAGGAAGTCCTGGCCTCTAAACCCAGACAAAGCATTGGAGACAGTAGCTCCTCATTGAGGCCTTATCTCTGCAGCTTTTAATTAACTCTGAGGTGTTTACTCTCTCTTACTGCCAGGGGGTAAATGAGGAGACACACAATAGAAGCACCGACTGTGTCGCTTTGATCCTTGACCTGAATGTGCTTCATGATGTCAATTAAATATTTCATAGATACAAAATAGCTCACCTGCAATTCTTTACCGTCTCTCCTGGTAAATGCAATTCACTCAGATTGCGTCTGCTTTTAGCAGCTGGACACAGCATATTCAAAGAGCGGTAGAGTAATTATATCATTAGCAAGATTAAGTGGGCTTTCAGACCAAAATCATCCCTGTGTTCAAATGTTGGTGGGGGTATGTTGCTTCCAAAAAGTGATCTAAAATAAAATATGGATGCAGTCTCTGTGATGTCAACCGTAGTTTTCTGAAGAGCCGTTGTGAAGCTCAGTGTGGGCGGCCGTGGAAGTCGCCATCTTGGCAGTGCCTTACTCCGCCTAACTCGAGGCTAATCCAAACCCCAGCGTGGAGGTGGAGTGTGGGTGGAGCTGTGGCGGGCTAAATGAAGCCTACGGTCTATGCTAGTCTCCTGTGATGGCATCTACCTGTCACTCAAAGTGGTTAGACCTTTATTATAGAGAATTTTAAGCCTTAATATAATTTAAAGGGGTGAGTTGCATAAAAATTCCACCCGACCAAAATAGCTTTTTGTTGTTTTTTTTAAACCAGGCTGTAAACAAGTTCATTTCTGCTGTAAAGTCGGGCATTTTACCATGGGGCTCTATGGGGATTGAGCAGCTTTTGGAGCCAGCCTCAAGGAGCCATTAGAGAAACTGCAGTTTTTGACACTTAAGTTCATCTTCATTTTTACAGCCACTGAGGTTGCCGCTTGCTTATTAACACCAAACACAAGTACAGCTGAGACTGATGGGAATGTCATTGGTTTGCTGGTATACCGAAGTACCAGGTTCGCATCCCGGCCTGGGCCTTTCTTTGTGGAGTTTGCATGTTCTCCCCGTGTCTGCGTGGGTTTTCTCCCACAGTCCAAAGACATGCATGTGTTAGGTTAATTGATGACTCTAAAATTGCCCGTAGGTGTGAATGGTTGTCTGTCTCTGTTCGTCTCTATGTGCCCTGCGATAGACTGGCGTCCTGTCCAGGGTGTACCGCGCCTCACGCCCGATGTCAGCTGGGATCGGCTTCAGCACCCCCCGCGGCCCCGACCCCGGGATAAGCGGTTGAAGATAAATGAATGAATGTACAAATTCAAATGTTGACCTGGTGGATTGACCAAATTTCATCACAATTCATCCGTAGAGCCCTGGTGCTGACATGGCTAATAACAGGAGATCTCAACTCTTTATGTTACTTTTATGTGTGTGGGAATATACGAACACATGGCAGTTTGCTGTGCCTTACACTGTGTGAAATTCGAAAGTCACAAAACAGGTACAGATTTTCCAGGCGTTGACTACAATTAAATGTTCTATGCTCTGTGCCCATTGGCAGAACTCCTGTTTGATTTCAGTCTGGTCGTGTTGCAGAGCTCTTTGTAGTTTGTTTTTTAACAGTTTGCAGACAGCATTGTAGTGCGTGTCGGTTAATAAGACCTTTGCTGAAGGGCTGGTAAGGCGAGAGTTGGCTGTGACTTTGAGAAGGCAGACATCATTTTACTGGTGTCTGGTTGGTGCCCAGAGGACAAATGGTGGCAGCACTTTACAACTGCGTATTGCTAAAGACATCACAATACAATGTGCACAATGATGCACAGGCCACAATATGGTAAAATTACAACCCTCCAGTTTAAATGCTTGCCGTTGCCAGCATGTAATTATGTGTAAAACAGTTACTCAACACCTCCAGAACACAGTTATTGCTTTAAACATTTTAAAATTGATGACTAGTGAGATCTCAAACACACCACCCACACATTTACAATACACACACAAGCATAATATACCCTGTTGCGACCCAGTGGTTCCAGTCTGCATGGCGGGCAGGGAGGAGAGAGGGCAGTACCCCTCAAAGAGTTTCTCCTCCACGCCCACGATGCCTTTGTTTCCTCACATAATGTTTTCCTTTTGGGTCACCTCTCCAGCCTTTTAGGGTAATGAAAGTGGATCTGTCCAGGGCCTCTCCATTACATAGCCCATCAGATAGGGAGTGCTAGATAAGTCCCCCCTGTATAATAAATGTCTCATATTTGATCTTCACAGGTGGGAGCGATCTCACAACACTGTAGCCAGGGTGCCTCTCCTGGGACAGCTTGCACAAACACCTGCTTTTAGGAGAAGAGAAAGACACGTCTAGTTGCCTTTTCACATACACTGTGTCACACAATTTCAAAAACACACACCCTCATGGAGCCATTTTCCTGTGACCCTGTACTGTTGGTGCGTGGGAAGGTGACAGGTTAACATATCCTTGCTTATTCAGGCCGACCAACCTTTAAGGAAGCTTTATGGTGCGAATCGTAAACGAGTTAACCCCCAACCTAGAGCCCTCTCCCCATGCCTCGCCTCCCTACAGTGTACAAGAGAGAGCGCCTTTGCCCGGTCGGTTCAAAGTTCAGACGCAGGGCCCGACAATCATTGACACAGTAGAAGCGGCATAATTTTAATGGAAAGGGATCAAAAGGGAATATAAGAAGGGTTGGCTCCAGAATAGACAAGGGATCATAAATACAGTGGAAAGTAAATAGCGGAGGCAGAATGTCAGGCTGCCTTGTTAGCAGGTATAGTATTGCAGGGCTGTGGTCTGAATGGAAGGCATTGGAGACATGGGTGGCAACCCTAGCTGTGAGTTATGTTTCCCGAGCTACACGGGTATGCAATATTTGTTCCCTCCTTAGCATTCACTAACACTCAAAGCTGTGGCTTGTCAATCATTTTTCAGGGTGACATGTTCCCTGGAGATCATTGGCCACCAGGAGCAGGGGTGTGTTCCCACGGCCCACTACCAGCTCTCCCTCTCAACCCCACCTATTGCTTTGGTTAACTCTTGGACACTTTGTGTGCAGTACGGTGGAAAATCAGTGAACTGCTTTTGTGATTTTATGCCTGCCACCCTGGTTTCATATGATTGTGCCATTTAACACAAACATTACAGACAGCAGAATGCTATGAATGCTGGGGGGGGGGGGGGGAAAGAACACAGGATTTCAGCAGTTTTAAAGGAAAGTGAATCTGTGCTTATGTTGTAGCTGTGCTGCAGGCTTATGTTGAAGCTGTAGACTTTACTGCCATACACTACACCAAAATCAATTGTATAATTTATATTATTGCGAGTCTCACAGCTCTTTGTTGACCATACTTGAGATATGGCTTGGAAACTTTGCATTGTTCGTTGTTTTACTGTTATTCAGGTGGCTTATCTAATGTAAATAGATCAAAGGTTCTTTATATCAGTCAGCTATTTTAAACCATAATCAAAGTTTGTTTTTCCAGCAGTGGAAATACTCAGCTGTGCCTTCCTCTTTAAAGAAACCTGGATAACATTTAGGTAGTATTTATAAATGGTATTCTCCAGTATGTATCCTTCACTTAACTGAAGGATAATCCATACACATGTTTTAATCCATATGAAAGTAAAGTAAGGAGCTGACCCCTGGCCTGTGTTGTTGTTGCCAGTGTTTGTATCCAGTAGCAATGGAAACAGGCATTTCCCCCGTTTTATCTCCCTCTGTTTCCTCCACTATACAGATTCAGTCATTGTAACCTGCACGCTTCACTCTGTCATCGTCTACCCGCTTCTTTAGCCCCTATATTTTTAGATCTCTTATCTGATTTTGTCATGGCAATGCAGAGTAAACAAACCGTTTCAATAGCTGCAGGTTTTTCAGTTGGAACCTGCCTCTGGGTCCTTTGATCAGAGAGCCCTTTTATTCTGCCAAGAAGCTTGAGAAGCAAGGAGGGCGGCTGGAACGACAATGAATGCGGCTAGAAGAGCAGCTTCCTCCGAGACTCTTCTCTGAATGTGAGGAGAAAGGAGTAGAGCTGACAAAGCTTGGCAAATTAGTACTGGAAGAATTTTTCATCAGTTCAAATCCTGTCTCATCAAATGATTAACCTCTGTGTTTTGCTTTAATATATCACTGAAGTGAGACTTCCCCCCAGGTGCTAAAGCAGCAAGCCTCCACCAATGCAGCCCCTTGTGTTTTTTTAATGCAGGGCTGTACTATCACACCTGTCTGCACACTGACAGACCCGGCAACATGTGGCAAGATTCTCTGACAGTGGTTTCTGTGACATAAAATGCTAACAAATGCCCAAAATATACAGAGCTTCCTATAAAATATATACAGCTAATGAGTATGTACTTCTGCTTATGCAGAGGACGTCAGGCAGGACACATTTGCATACGCACTGCTCAAAGAATGTGGACCGGATGTATCCTCTATGCATCTTGACTGCATTCACATCTGTACTTAGCCGTACTTACCCAAGATGCATGTTAATGCCAGATCTGAACAGGACCTAAATTTATGCGGTGCACCCACACCCTCTTTCTACCATCTGGGAAAGAAAAAGACGGCACACCTCCCTGCCAAGTGACGATGAATGGTAAACATTTGTTGTTGGTACGGTCAGGTGGAACAGTGAAGTCGTCCTTGGCACCGTCCCAATCACTTATCTATGTCATGCAATTTGGGAAAGAAGGCAAGTCTGTGATTGGTAGGGGTCCAGCGTGCAGTCTGCCATGTCTCTGGACCAAGTCATAGTGAGAATTTATGACTAATGTGACACAGTGAGCATCTTGAAAGGCACAAATATCATGTGGTCTAATCCTGGCTTAAGTGGCAACCGGGATAGTAGCTGCCAAATTCTGTAAATGCTAACGAAATGTTCTTCATTGCATCCTTTCCTTTCTCTTTTAGCTTCGGAACATAGCACCGCGTTCACAAGAGCGCCGAAATATTGCCGACCCACAGTTCCTTGTTCCAGCCATATTTAAAAGGCAATCCACATTTTGGTGTTTCAATGGTTGAAGCATCCTGTTACTGATTGACACAAAGCATGCCTGCAACATTCGTGCGTGCTGGCATGTTTACTTGTTTATTCTTGTGTGGCTGTACACGTCATTGTGACTTGGCCAAAGTAATAGAGCTTTGGTTGGAAATTACATCAGCTGGAGTGAATGACAGTGGCATTGTGGGATAGGGGGAGTGGTGGTATTGATGCAGGAGGAGTGTGGATGTGTGTTCACGATTGTGTTTATGTGTGCCAAAATGTAGGTGTTGTGACAATACGTGCGTGTGGAGTTGTGCATGAGCACCGAGCCTCTACATGGTGAGGTCATTGCTCATTGGCCCTTTTGTGGGGGTAAGGTTGGGGAGCAGTGATGCCTGCTACGGAAGGGGAGTGTGGGAACCGAACGGCCGGTGCACAGAGGATGGGGGTGGGGGTAAAAGATGAGGTAAATGTTCTGGAGCCCAACAATCAGCATGTTGATGTCTTCACTGGGTGGCCTAGTTCTATGGAGGCTGCAGGGCAGAGCAGGTCGCTGGGTGTCAGGGTACTATGGCAGCTCTGGGCAGGGACACATGGCACCATCCTGCTTTATGATGGATGAGCTGTGTTCGCTGCTAAAAATAACAAGATGGAATCATTCCATGAGGTGTCAAAATATGTACTCCACTTGATACCAAATCCAACAACATGCAGCATATGAATGGACTGAAGTGTTGTTGTGCGCGAGTGTTTTGAGATTGTTGGATAAGCGTGGCATAAATAGGCTTAGTGCCATGAGGTTGGAAATCACTTATACATATTTCCTTGTATAAATAAATACATTAATCATCAAATGAAGTCATTTTATCACAAAATAATAAAAACAATTAACTAGCTTAACTAGTGCTGCAGGGTATGTACTGGTTTTAATTTCCTGTATATACATTTTTTCATGTACTGTCGTACCGGAGCATCCCTAGGCAGAAAAATATATTTGTTTGTGCTAAGAGTGTGTTTTTTGAGGCTTGGTAAGAGTCAAACTCTAAACAACAGGAAGTCAGCCTTATGTGAAAAACATCATCTGAATTACACTAAATTTGCATTGTCTGGTCTACACCTGATAGAGAGCAACATAATAGATGTTTAGTGTTCTCTAGCCCCACATTACGGACACAGGAAGTGTCGGTGTGTCAGTTATGGTGCCAATTTAGATATATCCTGTAGTAATAAACATTTGCAGTTTGTCCTGGGCTTTACCCGGATGTGATAGGACCCGGCTGGCCATCTTTATTTTAGCTCTGCTAACATGACTTTAGTCTGTCTTTTATCGGGGGTTGGGTGGTGCTATGTTGGCACAACATCATAGGTTTGAGCCCATGTTCTCTGAATCGTAGCTTTGGCACAGTTAGCATTGCTTGCAAATAATGATTAGCTTTTCTCGGAAATAGCATGCACTGTCATTGTGGTAACAGCTTTAGTCCTCTCAGTAACTCTGTTGTCTGAAGAGGCAGCATCATTTCTGCCTGCTTGACAAAGCAATTCCCCCCCCAACAGTCTTCCAAGCTACTCTATTCCTTTGCATATATTTATATTTTTTCCAAGCACAGTTGGCTCCTGTTGGAACAATGTCAAAGCCCCCCTCTTTGGAGTGAAATCTTAACCGCCAGCCCTCAAAGCCTGTCAATGAAAGGCCAGCTGTTCCCCGCCCTCTGCCGGCCTGCCCAGGCCTCCGTTAGATGCTCGCCTCGATACCCCCCCACCCCGCCACCACCAACACCAAAACTCACACACACACACTCTCACAAACACACACACACACACAGAAAGCCCGGGCTCGTGTGAAGGCATGAAATGCCATTACCGGCAGGCGTCAGGTTACGTGGGCACAGCACCAAGCTATGTCCCCACTGCTAACGAAGGATGTGGTGAGAAACTATGCTACATGCTAACTGCACTCCCAGCATGGCACTGTTGCTCTACACTCTCTCTTTCACACACATACTGGCGCTCTCTCGAGGCCCTCGGTTGTCGGAGCACAATTCTGTAAAAGCTAACCATATGACAGAAATAGAACGCAGCAGTCTTTAATGTTAGTCTCCTCAAGAAAACACAAGCTGCTGGTGGGACCCCTTGGAAGAAATGAAGGCTTATGTGGTCAGCTCGTATGTTACTGTAAGGGAAGAGATCTTTGACTGTTTCGGGGCTGTGGCTAATCAAACAGTGTGGAGGAATGTCACTGCCAATAACAGCCTATAGAAAATGAAATATAATTACAGCTGACGTTAACCACGTTGTTCACTCTCATTTTCTGTGACAGCTTCAACCACAATCATACTGAAACAACAGTCATACGCATATGTGTGACTAGTATTTTATTTTTATTTTTAACTATGCTAGCAGCGTGGCTAAATACCTGCAACACTGACATTCCCATGGGTCTCAGCTGTACTTTGTGTGTAGAGGTAATTAGAAAATGTTGGCATGCTAATACGCTAATCTGAAATTTAAAAAAAATAACATTATATCTGCTAAACATTAGCATGTTTGCCTTGTTGTGAGTTAGTTAGCACACTGATATTAGCATTTAGCTCGGTACAGCCAAACACAACTGCTAGCATGGCCTCAAACTGAAAGTCACAAGAGTTTCAGCCTATTTATATTTACTAATTTAACCTTTTATTATTTGGATATTAACAATTGACTTCCAAATTAAAGGATATTGTACACTTTGTTTAATTACTGTATATAAGTAGGCTGATGTATAATTACTCTACAGTGGTTGTTTATCCGATGCATTAACATTAATACCAATGCACAAGTCATGTCCTCCAAGGTTTTTAACACAAAAAAAAAGTAAGCAAAAATATGTGGTGAAAAGTAGCATTACTTTTTTGCCCAGGTGTCCATACAGAGTTTCACATCATATATCACATGCCAAAACAGGCAAACAAATATTTTATATGGTAACACCCTTTTGTTAATGATAAACAACTCTCTGAAACACTTCCCAGTGTGTTTGTTAACAAGTTGTTCAAATGCTGATTACCTGTATAGGATAGCATAGTTAATACCAGTTAGCCTATAGCCAATTTTTTTTATCGTATCGCCCATATTTGCATTAATTACATCATGCATGGCACCAAAATAGCTTATTAATAGATGTGCACTGTTGCAGATAGTAGTGGTGGTGTTTTTGAAGGAGTGGAGAGATTGGTTTCATTTCCGCACGTGGGAGGCATGCACTGCATAGCCTGAGGATACAAAACCAGATAGCTTTTGCATCTGATATCAGCTCATATCCCTTTTTTTGACTCTCGTTCATCACAGGCTGTGTTTTTTCGATATGTTTTTCCTTTCTCCTACTCTTTCCTCGCGTTTCTCTTTGTCAGAGTCGGGTGAGCTTTAATGAGTGGACTCCATTGTTACTTGGGGCGGCCGCCTGCTTGCAGCTGTGGATGAAACTATCTGGTGTATTTGGCATGGTGCCCATCTTCGTCCTCAGTTTCTAACAACAGGAGGAGGAGGAGGAGGGGATGGAGGCCAGCACATTGGATGTGCTTGATGTGGACTGATGGACAGCAGACAGCTTGCCTTGTCTGCAGGAAAACAAGAGTGTTTTTTAATCTACTTAGACAGGAGTCCATGGAAACCAAATGCTGGTGGAGAAGGACAGGGAGTTACAGTAGATGGGAGATTGGAAAGTGAAAGTTACTTTCTTCCATATTTGGTCTCTGGGGGTTTGCTCGTTTCCATGGCCCATATAGCATAATCTGCTTGTACAGTTTTCATGTATGTGACAATATCAAACTGCAGTGTAAACTCTATGTTAACCTGTTGGCTCCACTGTCTCCTCAGTCATTATCATGGCCCATCAGATGCTGCTGACAGTCAAAACACTAAGCTCTCTTATCATCTTTTCCCCCTGGTGCATTACTTTGTTTTGGCCAATGATTTGAGTTTGTCATGGACTTTAATCTGTGGAACTTTATAAACCGTCTCTGACATCAGCTGAGGGTCCCATAGTCCTCATGTTTCAGCCGGATGAAGCTGATGGAACTCCCATATTACACATCACCCAGATCAGATAATACGTAATGTGTGAAGTCATCTACAGAGTCTTTTGTTGAGCTCCATTGAGCTCTCTAAGCAGCACAACCAACACCCCTCTTTAGTAACCTTTGTCTGGAGTTGAATATATAAAACAAAATGAGATTAAAAGAAAAAAAGAGGAACGTTTGGTTGGAAGAGTCCAGTAACTCTGTCTGCCAGCTGTCTGCTAACTCTCAGTCTAAAACTGACTGGATGTGATCTCCTTGATCGTAGAAAAAGACTCACCACTGCCTTTTTTTTCTCCACTTAAACGTGTTTTCTGAGCTGTAAGATTAATATGACTGTACTGTGCTGAAACGCATCAATGCTGGTGAAATCGGCATTTTATTGGTTGAAAATGGCTCAACACGCCCCTACTGTTTTAAATCAGCCCTAGCTTTGCAAGTCCAATGATGAGGTAGAGTCGACCAGTTTGGGATGTCTCTATGTCATCAAATGTTAACGGCGTCCAATTTGAGTTGCCCTCTCACTGCCCCTCTCTGAGCTCCTTGCACACCTTGTTGCATCTTTCAAAATTATGCAGTGGGCGGAGTTAGGCTCAGACCTGGGGGTGAAGTTACACTTTACACGTTCAGCCCGCCTCAGCTCCATCTACGCTCCACCACCTTGTTGCCCACTTTTGGATTAGCCTGGAGTAAGGCGTAGTCACACGCTGCCAAGAACAGCTCTTCAGAAACCTGGAAGGGACATTGCGGAGACCACGTTCATATTTTATACAGTCTATGCTGAAAAGCTGATGCTTGGTGGATGCAAAATTCAGCGTTTTTTAACCTTTGCAACTAAAATGTCATGTGACACTGTAAGCTTGTATCACCGTCTCTCTAAAATAAATACATGTGGCGCAGGAGGTGGATTTGTGTGTGTACGTGTGTGTTTTATATTTGTTCCATAACAGAGTACGAGTTGGACAGTAGGTTGTTTTAAAAGCCAAATAATCTGAACACCTGGAGAAGTAATTGTCGAGTCACTGGTATTAATCAGCATTCATGTCGTTGTGTTGTTTTTTTTTACGTTGCAGCAAGAACATTCTAATGTGTAGTGAATGGCGGCGGATTAAGGTGGTTTGTTTGGGCCCTCTCACATTATTAATCATGCTTTATCAGAAAAAAACCTGCTAGAACAGAAGAAGAGAACGCAACCTTGAAAAATGCTGTCATTTTAGGAATTTTCTTTAGTAGATCTTGGTCTCTCTGTTCTTTCAGTCGTTGTGCCTTTCTTTTTCATGCTCCGCTATCACATTTCCTTTCTGACATTTTGCTGCTAAATGTGTCCCATATCTATCCAATCAGCTACTATAATTTTTTTTAAATGTTTCTAAGGGCCCCAGTAGGAGGCAAGTTTTTTTTCCCAGTGTAGTAAATTTAAAAAAATTAAATAGTCTGGCCAATCTGGGGCCCCTGCACATCTCGGGCCCCTAGGCTGCAGCCTAGTTCAGCCCGTGCATCAATCCGCTTCTGGTAGTGGACCTTAAATAAGTGATAATAACTTTTTTCTGCATGTCTCCTTTACTGTCACATACCAGATGGGTATCATAAAGTCCAGTAAGTCTAGATTGCCGTCACGCTCTGTAGATTGGCTGCTGGAGGGGATTTGACCTGGCTGCCCGTCTTTTGTGTAGCTTGTGTACAGTATGTCGTGTTTGTGCAGTTTTCATGCCATTCTGATCAGCAGCACAGCGGCCTACTGTAAGTGGCCAGGGTGGAAATAAAGGATCGGGATGAAAGGGGGCAGATTACATATTCATCTGGCCCATTTAGAGGAAGCGAAGCCTAGAGAGATGCCTGTCGAAGCACACTGACGGACCCAAGATTGCTCACAGGTGCAACTGTGAAACACACACATGCACACTTCAATCTCTCCCTCTCCATCTCTCTTAGTCTTTTTCCCTTCCTGTCCCTGTGTTTCAGACGCTTGTGTTTCGCCACCTTCAGCTCGGCGTGTTTTATCACAGGCCCTCATCTCCTTGGTCTTGGCGCGTTTCTGCATGTACAGTCTTTGTCTATTATCGCTAAGCTACCTTGCTTATCAGTTCCCTTTTATGTGCACGTTTTTTTTTCTTTTTTCCCTCGTCTGTTGCCTGCATTCTTTTATTTTTCCACAGTTGCTCATAATAAAGTCCTTCCTAGGGGGGTTCTGCTCCAAGGCCAGCAGTGTTTCTCTCCTCAGTTGTAGGTGAATATACTATGTTCTTTAATGATTTTACAAATCTTAAAACTATGTTTGCACTTCAGAAAAATACTTGAAACAATACAGCCTTGTGGGTTAGGTCTTACTTCACTTGCTTTTTAACATAGTTTTTTGTATATATTCTTAGTTAAGCCAATCATAACTAAGAAAATAGATTCTCCGTTCTAGCATAAAGGTCTGATCAGGAGTTTGAGCTTCTCTTCATGCATGAACAAAATACTTCAAAGAGTTCTCCATTGAGCAACTTTTGCACTCCTATAACACCGTCGGATCTAAAATCAACAAACCAAAGTGTTTTTGCAGGGTTTGAGGAGTAGCACTGTGTACGTCAAATACATTTTTGTGGCTCAGGAGTTAGCTAAAAATGTTTTCTTACATAACAATGTGAGATGACCTCTAATTCAAATATGTTATTTCAATGGCCTAGTGAAGGTCAATCAATATTTGTGAACATGAGCTGCTTATTATCAAAGCCAGAAACCAGAGAGGTAAGTCTCAGATCATCAAGTATAAAGTGTGGAGCTGCCTCATCGACAATGAATGGAGACTGATTTTCTTTACCACGTAAGAGAGGAAACTCTTTTATACCCAAATGAGCTTTATTCTATTGTAGGGGTGTCAGTTGTGAAACAGAAAATGTCCCCGGTCTTTTAGTCTGATGTAACACCCTTTTTTCTGGGTCCAAATGCTCCATTGAACAAACAACGGCCTAACCTGTGAACCTTTTTCGATCACTTCTTTCTTAAGTGAGACGCCTTTTTACGATAGGAAAGCAGTAGAATGACTATTCTATCATTTTTTATTTATTTTTACTCATATCTGTTCAAACAACGGAGAATACAGGACTGCGGTAGTGTAGAAATATGGGGCTTGGAGACGTAAAAAGGGTCACAACGTAAAGACGGGATACTAACTAATTTGAGTTTTAGCACTCAGTTGTTGATGTTAACTTATATTCCTGGACTGTCTTAGACCATAGGAATAACATGCATGGATTTTGAAAATAGTCTTAGTTCCCCTTCAAGTACTGTGTATACTTTAAGTTCTCTTTTCCAGTATGGGACATCCGCAAACAGCTTAGAAGACACAAAGCTCGACAGTGTCTTTCACTTCATGGACCTAATTCTTGTCTTTCTTCAGATGAATTCAGTTTGCGGTGCAGTGAGTCTATAATCCATCTGTACTCTACACTGGTTTGGCTGCACTGACTACAGCCGTGTGTGGGGGATCTCTGGTGCCCTCTCTCTGTAGCTGGTCTCCATGTTAACAGATCAACCTTCTCTGCATCACAGTGACAAATCCACACACTATTGAGAACTACTCTACGGTCCATCAGTTTTCAGAGGTGCAAAGAAATCCAAATAAAAATCTAAACAAAATGCACTTCTGTTTTTCTTTCCTTTGGATACACTCTGATGTAATTCTAGCCTCCTTTCATGGACTGGATTTTGAATGTATTTGGCGGCTGGTGGCACAGGTCCTCGAGGCAGCGGCCGTGGCTTCAACTCCGACCTGTGGCCCTTTGCTTCATGTCTCTCCCTCTCTCTCTGTCGGTCCTATCTAATAAAAGCAAACAAAAAAAAACACATAATGTATGGTATGCAACCTCATGGTGGCAACAAGACCCATGGAAGTCATTGCACCTGGCAAAGAAATAGTCCCATGCACAAGTTCCTGTAAAACGGCTTCCTGTTTTGTATGAATATGTTCAATATTAAGCTTTGGAGGTGCAGATTTTGTTGCCTGTGGGCAGAGCCAGACTAGTTGTCCATTTCCAGGCTTTATGCCAAGATAACCCCCTCTCCTGGCTTTAGCTTCATATTTTGCATCAGACACTTGAGTGGTGTTGAGCTTCTCATCTACCTCTTTACAAAAAAGCAATTAAGCCTATTTTCCAAAATGCCGAACCACTCCTTCAAGCGTGAGAACACAGGACACATCTACCATGAATCTTGCTCTCCTTGGGGGTCTCGCAGCTTGACAGGCATGCTTTTGATTCATACCCGATCTACCTGCCTACTCTGCTCCCATGTTCTGCCTGATTGGCCTGAAGGGCCTAATAGACAAGTGTGCTTCTGAGCAGTAGGAGCTCACCTGTCGCAGGTCTATGCCTAAGGCCAGATCCATTGCGTGCAACCACTTCAGCCTCTAATTAAGCTTCTGAAGGGAGCAGCAGCTTTTATTGAGAATAGAGATTTTTTGCCTCCTCCGTATTCCACGCCCTAGCTGCTACAAAGGCAGGAAACTAAATGAAAGGTACCTTCTATTTAGACGCCTCTATGTAGCTCTGATTCATGGACTTGATACTCAAAGATCTCTGGTTACATTTGTGCATGAAGAGGTATGAGTGAGTGGGTCTGATTGTGCTTTTGCATTGTGTTTGGTGGTGGTGGAGGGGGCTGCACCCACTGGATGGGGATGACTCCTCCAGATGATCCTGTGTGTAGCAGCAACAGCGACACAGCTGGAATTGTTATCTCCTTTGATATTAGGGCTGCATGTAATGTGGAAAACACCCTGGGCCGGCTCCACTTCCTCCTCAGACGATAGGGGTTTCACATGCCAGCGGGTTTTTATAATCCCCTTAAGATTTGTAGTTTATTCCACTGAATTCAACCTTAGCTATGTTAAATATTTCCCCATAGCTGTTTTTTTTATAAAGGCTCAAAGAAGGATATGGGGATTACATTTTGTTTTGCTCTTTTGAATCAAATCAGCCACAAACGCAGCTTGGCATTAAAGTGTTTTTTTCCCCGTGGTTTGCTTCTGAACACGCTCTGCAGAACAAGCCCATAGACAAGGTTACTGCTCTGAAGGAAATGATTTAATGGAAATTAATTTGCACCTGTGGTGAAACTAGAAAGTGTCTGATAAAATGATGCGTCAACAACTCACTGACCAATTAGGTGGGGCCTGATAAGTGGGGTGTATTTCCCCCGGGGCCTTCAGCACTGATAATGGCGCTCCCTTGTGATGAATGTCTGAGATTCTCGGTCTGTCTCTCTCTACCTTAACTACATGTTCCTTTGGAGGGAGTACGAGGGAGGAAGTGCTTTGGATGTCATTGCCCGTCTACCCAGAGGGCCTGCGTGTTGAGACACACCCCTCCCTCCCTCCCCTCCTTCCCTTCACACCCCTTGCACTGATCTCCCAGCCCATCCATCTCTCCCGAGGCAACAGTCCCGTCGCCTTTACTAGAACTGTCTGGCCTGTGGACATAATGAGACAAACACCCACTCACCGTAAAACACTGCCAACATCACTTCACCACCCCAAAATGATGCGGACTTTCTCATGCTCTTGTGTGTGTAATGCTCATTTTTGTCAGAGGAATGCTTCAAGTAAACCGGCAATATCGAGTGAGGTCTGTGCAGCTGTTGTAGCTCCCTGTAGACACAGATGTTTGCTCCTATCTCAACATTAACCAATGGAAGTGGATGCTTCCTTACATACCCATTACACAAAGCCACATGTAGAAGGTTTAAGGCCCCTCCAAGCTATGGGTTTTACATGACTCATCTATGGTTTGTCCACCTTTGGGTTTCATTTTCTTCTATACATTGAGTGGACAGCTAGTTTTTCTCGTTTCTTGCTGTCATTATGACACTGGGAGTTCCTGCTGAGGGTCACATAAGAGGATCAATGCCACTCTGATCCCTTTCTGACGACTGATTAGCTTAGCATAAAGACTTAAAGCAGGTGGAAACAGCTAGCTTGGCTCTGTCAAAATGTAACAAAATCCACCTAACGGCACCTCTTAAGCTCTTTAATTAACATTTTGCATCTCCTGAGTTTAATTCACACAAATAATAAGGTTATAACAACACATTGCTGTGATACAAAGGGTTATGTGTCTATTAATGTGTATTAATATGTGTATCCTGATATATCTTTTATATTATTCTCGGCTAGGAGTACTAACTGCTCTAAGTGAGCCTTAGAGGTGCTACAGCATGGTTTTGTTGCTTTTGGAAAGGATCAGATAAGCTGTTTCCAGTCTTCTGCTTCACTGAACGGAATATTAGCGTGGTATCGATCTTCACATCCAACTCTCTGCAAGAAAGCTAATAAGCGTAATTCTCCAAATTACAAACTATTCCTTTAAGATCAATGCTGTCCTTGAATTGACAAAACTACTTTTTTAGGTTTGGAAAAAGATGCTTAGAGTTTAAGTAAGTATGTTTTTAATTACTTTAGTTATATAAATGCTAAATAAGTCAAGGTTGACTTCTTGTTTCACACGTTTTTGTTTTACCCATCATCCACCCCGACCTCCTTCCTACGTGGGCTTTCATGGACTTCATTTAGAAACGTTTTGGTGATACATCAGACAAACATAATCTGGGACAAAGTACATTTCCCTTGAAACCTAATTGTGAAAGCAGTTCAGCTGTATGGCAACATCATGTCTGTCATGTTGAAATTTTGTTGCTTAAAATAGTCTTGAAAATTGCTTTGTTCTAGCAAACAACTACCAACAACTATGGTTTGTAATATTCATCTTATTTATGAGCTACTGTATTTAGTTAAAGCAGCCGGGGTCTTAGTTGTACACCTTCGGGCGAAGTGATAACAGTTTTCCTGCATGTGAGGTCGAGAGGATTGGGCTGCTGTTCTGCCTTAAGAATACTCAAACTATGAGAGAAAAAAAATCACAGTTAATTAATGATGAATAATAATGAATTACCTTAAAACAAGAAGGAACAAAAGGCTGGGTTGTGACCCCCTCTAGCCCCATAAATCAGTGCCTAGTCTCTCCTGAGCGTCCCGCTTTGAGGAATGAACTCCCAGTTAAACAGCCATCACATGAAAGACACCCTGGGGCCAAACAGTGCTGAGTGACACAAGAGAGCCTCTTTTCTTTTCTTTTCAGTCTTACTACAGCACAATTTGATGGTTTCTTCTTCATCCTGCCCGTCTTTAGTGATCGCGTTAATTAAAAAAAAAGAAAGATAGAAAACCTACTGAAAGCTTTAAAGCAAAAGTTTGAATTAGTTTTGTCAGCATCTGAAGTCAGTTAACAAATGACTCTTGAATATGTTTGCTATTGTATATGAACAGATCTGGGCATTAGGAGTAGGTCAAAGGGCTAATGATATTTCACTGTTTTGTTAAGGCGAGTGACGTGTTCATCTGGCACCTCGGTGCAGAGCATGTCTAAAGTGTGTTTGTGTGCCAAAAAACACAGAGAGAGAAGAGATAACCACTTAAGTCACAGTCGTACAGCCTGTGCTATCAGGATGACTCACATCAGGCTCTTTCATATCGCAGTGATAATAGGCTGGCAGAGTGTCAGGATGACTAAACTGCTTGAATCACACATGTCTGCTGGTATTGATTTAACAGTTCATTCTAGGCTATGGGACTGTGGTGAATACTGAAACACACAGAGGGACACACCTACAGCTTACCTGTTGCTTTATGAGTTTAGACAGAATTAATTCCTCTGCAATTACCTAGCTCTATCCCATGAGCCACACCTTTGTATAGACAGATGAAATCAATTAAACTAAATGGAGGCTAATGCAGTCAACAAACACTGGATTAGCGTGTTCAAACTGTGATCATGAGGTCATTTGTCACATTCTCTACTGAAAAGTGAGCGTGGAATCACGTGGATCACTCTGGATCAATATATTGATCCAATATTATTGATGCAAAGCTAAAATAGTCATACATCTTTAAGATGCACCTTTATTTTGAAATTTCCACTTTATCATCAGAGTTCAGTGATAACATTGTCAAATCAGGTTTTAGCTGCTTTTTGTGAGTTGATATAAACACAGACAGTGTTAAATGGGCAGATGATACTGTCTCATGTGGCAGACTTTGATAACAGCAAATATAGTATTGTTGGCCAAAGAAAGGATATACTATTGTATTGTGATTAAAAACCCTTACTTTTCATTACGTTTATGTGATTTTGTTTTGTATACTATGTGGTCAAAATCAGCGCTTAGAATTCCACCGTAGGGACAAACTTACAATTGTGTCTTTTGACTTTTACCCAGTGTGGTTAGAGAGTAGTTAATAATAAATACATGATTATAAAGACTAGTGATTTTGTCATGATATAAAGTTAATGTTATACATATAATCGCAATGTGAAGAGAAAATCTCAAATGTTTCAACTTATCAGACAAAAAAAACACTAAAGGAAACTGAGAGGGAGATTTTTCTAAAAAATCCATGGAGAAAAGAATCTGCACATTACTAGATAATTAAAATAATTATTAGTTGCAGCCCTATAGACTTACACACACACACAGACATGCACACACACACACACACCACAGAAACACACACACACGCACACACACACACACACACGCACACACACACACACTGGCAAACTAAAACAGTTAGCTAAGTGGCTTATGCGTTAATCTGCAGAATGTAGTAGTCAGTGTGGTTGGCAGTACTAGCAAAGTCACAAAATAAAAATATGCACTACCTTGGATAATGTAAAAATAATAATGAATATGATGTAAAAAGTGTGTATTCCTTTCCTTTATTGTTACCCCTCAGGACACAAAAAGATGCTTAACATCAGCATGACACCCACTGGAGCTTGTTTTGAGCTGTTTACTAAAGCGTCTCATGTTGATCCCCCCCGCCCCCTACTTTACCGTTATCCTGCAAGCCTGATAAGCAGGTGTGAATGAGAATGGGAGGGATGTGACAATCGGGAGGCGATGAGTGCTCTCAAAGGTCAGGGCCGCTGTTGGTGTGGCTGTGATGTGGTTAACCAGGAGAGAGCTGGAGCGGGATACAGTTTTGCGGAGTGGCAGCTGGCTTTTGCCACACTGCTCTGATTCCTCTAAGGGACAGGCCTGTAAAAGCTGGTTCTGATTTGCGGCCCACCCACACAGCGGCATAGCTTGTATGGACCTATGGAGGGAAGGCTGTGATTTCCCTCAGTCTTTATCATTTCCCTGCCAGGAGTTTAATGTTATGCATTTATTTACTGCGGTCTACAGTGGAGCTGCACCACTTTTTTCCTCCTCTCCTCCCTCTTTCCGCCGGGTGCAGGTGTGGGAGCACTCTACCGAAGAGATGTGTTGGCTTGTCTACAAAGGCTCGGACAAAAAAAAATGGATCAGGAAATTCTGGTTCCGCTTTATACTGCGTTCCTCCCCACCCTCCTCCTCACATGGCAGTAAATGCAACAAACCAACCCCCTGACCCGCCCACAGCTTCAGCTGCATAGTGATGAAAAGTTACTGCCACATTGTTGTTGTCACCTGCCTGCTGTTTAGTAGAACATTCCCTTCCAGTAGTCTTCAATTAGCAATAAACTTTAATGATTTGATCAGTCGGACAGAAGGTAGGAAAAACCCGATACAGGATTTCTTTTTTGTGCCGCAGGTGGTTCAGCAGACGAACTTGACACACGTGACAGTTAAAGGCAACTGCAGGACAGTCAGCACTGTGGACCCTCCGGTTGACTCCAGTTGAGACAGGATTCTTGAGTCGGCTTTCATGTCATATGAGGTCACTCTTCTTTTGTGTCCTCTGCACAAACACACAGACACACCGTCACAGGGACGCACAGATACCCATGGTCCTCGCACCCTCAGGGCCAGAGGAAGGAGACCCAGCAGAGGAAGTGTAAAGGTCTAATGTGAGGCTGCTGAGTGTCTCGCGAAAGAGAAGAGATCAGGTTGCGGGGCCAGCCAAGTCTTTATTGTAAAGATGAGTTGATCTGTCTCTGTGAATGGGCCTTGTCTCCGTCAGCAGGGTCCTGTTTGTCGTAGACCCCTGGACCTGCCCCGAGGCGCTAACCGCAGAATACCACCATGGAAATTTGAATTCCTTTGTAATACAGAGGAATGCCATTCATGAATTTTTGACTGGAAATGGACCCAATGATTCATGACATTGTCATTTTCTTTCATGATCGGACACATTTTGACTCACGCATGAGTTGCTTTTTAAGGTTTTATTGAAGACAGGTTGCCAAATGTATATTTTTGAATGAAATAATTATACACACCCTCAGGCACCAGATACCTGTGATGAGATTTTTGACAAATCTGAAGCAAGAAAGGGACAGATTCTGATATTAAAATGCTTTATGCTAGAATTTTTGACATGTACTTTATTTGGCTAATGATAGATAGCAAAACAATACAGTGAGACACAAGGGAACAACATTTCATGGGACCTTTAATATCTATTAATATAATAAATAGCAATAATATAATTAATACTGGTTTGAAACCATCAAGCTAATTTATGGTATTTTTGCTAGACAAAAAACCCTCAAATAATCCATTATCCAAAATAATTGATGTTGAATTAATCGATTAATTTTCCGATTGTTTCAGCTCTAATGCAACCTTCTTTGCATGCCACAATATGGAAAATGATATTGCACAAGGAGCAATGGATTGGATTGTTTTTGCTCATCATTTACTATTTGCAGTATGAAATAACGTAAATGTAAGTAAAATGGTCTGTGAACACATCACATCCTGTTAGCTAAATGTTTGCCTTGTTGGGTTTAAGTGATGTAGAGGAAGAGTAATGCAAATCTTGATATTGTTAAATAATGTGTGGCTATGCAGCTTTCCTCCATCTTATAGTATTGTGTGTGCAGGATCCCTAAAGTCTCCATGTGATTGTGTCAGTGCTGGCCTAGGCCTGTGTCCAGAGCTGTTGAGTTAGCCACCATATTAGAAAACAAAGCGGTGCTGGTGATAAACCCCTAAAGAAAAGGCAAGGGCGGAATGGGTGATGATTTGAAGGGGCCCAGAAGAAAAGACTAACCGCATGAAAAGCTGAGATTGAAATAAATACTCCATCAGGAAATGACTTAAGGAGCTCCCCTGGAACTGACCCCAGACTGGTTTAGTCATCTGCTCGAGGGCTAAAAGACGGTAGCAAAGTAAGGAAGGCACGCTTTCTGTCAGGGACATACCTTCTCTTTTCTACAGAGGACACTAAGGATTCAGAACCTCTGTTTACGACGACTCCTAGCCAATGATGGTAAAAAGAAAAAAATGCATGCAAAACTGAAGCGTAGTCCGGGTTTGCCTGTGATTGAATTGAGAGGCCTTCTCTGTTGCTGCCAAGAATCTTTAGAAAAACAGATTTCTTTTTGTCTGAGGGCCCAGAGAGCTCCCAGGTTAGGAGCAGGAGGCTGAGCTAGATGAACTGCTGCTGGGTCTTTATATGTACCTTACCCTCCTCACCAAGCTCTCTCTCACTGGGGGCCAGTCGTGGAGCAGTGCCTACTTGTGGTATCGGTTGGACCCTAAATCACAGACAGACTGTCCCTGCTGAAGAGATTTATCTAGCTGCTACCAGAATACACCAGCAGACCTGCCCAGCCAGGCAGCACAAGTACCAATTTAAAAGCTTCCCTATGATATGACAGTGAAGTGGTGATGACAGGCCGCGCTCTGTTCCGGGCTCCCCTACCTTTCATCCCACAGCGTACAGAAGGAGAGCGGAAGACTGCTGAAAGGCTTTTAAAGTAGGAAGTAGGCCACCATAATGTTTCCGCGATGCTGTGGTAGAAGGACGCCTTGTGTTTTGTTGTCTGAGGCAGATCGAGTCTGGCTCAATACGCTCAACGCACTCTTCCTCTTCTGTAATTATGCGCCAAATATATTTTAATGAGGAATGATGTCTAAATAAATGTCATTTAGGCAAAGACATTTTGTTCTCTTGAGCACTGCACTGGCAGAGCGGCAGTAGGTGAAAGCTGTGGAGTTCACTCATTGGACTGTGTGCTGATGTCCAAAGACACTCTTCCTACTGAGACGGCACGGTTCTGTGAAAATGAAAGCAGCAGCAGCAGCCACGGCTCAACTTTTCTTTGTTAGTGTCTGTGTGTGTACTGTATACATACTGTTACCAAGTAGGACAAGTGATTTATGTGTATACACTATAGAGACTTTTATTAGTGTATATATGGAAGTGTTTCATGGTGGCGTTGAGTGTGTGCTGCTGCTGTTGGAGCAGGCAGATGTTATCATACAACCTTCTGTGTCCAGTATTTAAGACTTCTGGCACTGTTTGTATTTACGGAGTTAGCATGGAGAAGGGGTGCATGTATTCACTCTGCCCTCAACCAAAACTACTGTATGTATAGTTCTAAGTGGTAAAGTGCAGCAAATAATAATAGTCTTTGGAGACTAATACAGCGTAATTACAGTTTGAAGCATGAAGGAGCCTACGGTACATTCAAAAGAACATCTTGGCAGTGTGTCAGTTTGCAACTGTTAGATGAACACGGTTCAGTAGTCATGTTAGCCCAGCCTGTTGAGCGACAATCACCTTAATGGCAAACACAAATGAGAAGCCACAGTAAATTAGAGCAAGAGCAGAAGTGAAAGTATATTCAAGGTCATTCAAGTTACAAAAAATCGTCCTTGCTTTGCAGTATGTTGTCCAGTTCAGTTCACTCCTTTTTATCTATAGGCAGTGTGTAATATTTCTTATTATTTCATCATATTATTTCTTTGTTTTGAGTGGCCTTTAACAAAGATACCCACAAGTCCGAGGGCCAAAGCTGTAAAGAACATCAGCTTGATTTAAAGTGTACTCTTTCCAATCCCAGAGCCTTGAAAGAGTCCTGTTTTGTTCTTTTTCTTACCTCCCTGAGTCAGGAGTAGGTAATTTGCTCGCCTGCTGCCTTTCTTAGATGTGGTAGCCGGAAACCTTGATTTCCCGTTACTCCTGGTCACTGTGGTAGGCACAGAATGTACCATCGAAAGTTGATAGGGCACACATTTAGATGAAACATCGATGCCACGATGGCCAGATGCCAGATGGATCAGCTTGAAGTAATGGGCCAGTCGTGTGGCGACCTATTGTGCCATGATGCAGGCAAAGGGGAGCCAAGACGGGGCAGAAGAGAGAAGACGGGGCAGAAGAGAGAAGACGGGGCAGAAGAGAGAAGACGGGGCAGAAGAGAGAAGACGGGGTAGAAGAGAGAAGACGGGGCAGAAGAGAGAAGACGGGGCAGAAGAGAGAAGACGGGGTAGAAGAGAGAAGACGGGGCAGAAGAAAGAAGACGGGGCAGAAGGGAGAAGAGGGGGCAGAAGAGAGAAGATGGGGCAGAAGGGAGAAGACGAGGCAGAAGGGAGAAGACGAGGCAGAAGGGAGAAGACCGGGCAGAAGAGAGAAGACGGGGCAGAAGAGAGAAGATGGGGCAGAAGAAAGAAGACGGGGCAGAAGGGAGAAGAGGGGGCAGAAGAGAGAAGATGGGGCAGAAGGGAGAAGACGAGGCAGAAGGGAGAAGACCGGGCAGAAGAGAGAAGACGGGGCAGAAGAGAGAAGACGGGGCAGAAGAAAGAAGACGGGGCAGAAGGGAGAAGAGGGGGCAGAAGAGAGAAGATGGGGCAGAAGGGAGAAGACGAGGCAGAAGGGAGAAGACGGGGCAGAAGAGAGAAGACCGGGCAGAAGGGAGAAGACGGGGTAGAAGAGAGAAGACGGGGTAGAAGAGAGAAGACGGGGCAGAAGAAAGAAGACGGGGCAGAAGAGAGAAGACGGGGCAGAAAGGAGAAGACGGGGCAGAAGAGAGAAGACCGGGCAGAAGGGAGAAGACGGGGCAGAAGGGAGAAGACGGGGCAGAAGGGAGAAGGGAGAAGACGGGGCAGAAGAGAGAAGACGGGGCAGAAGAGAGAAGACCGGGCAGAAGGGAGAAGACGGGGTAGAAGAGAGAAGACGGGGTAGAAGAGAGAAGACGGGGCAGAAGAAAGAAGACGGGGCAGAAGAGAGAAGACGGGGCAGAAGGGAGAAGACGGGGCAGAAGAGAGAAGACCGGGCAGAAGGGAGAAGACGGGGCAGAAGGGAGAAGACGGGGCAGAAGGGAGAAGGGAGAAGACGGGGCAGAAGAGAGAAGACGGGGCAGAAGAGAGAAGACGGGGCAGAAGGGAGAAGACGGGGCAGAAGGGAGAAGACGGGGCAGAAGGGAGAAGACGGGGCAGAAGGGAGAAGACGGGGCAGAAGGGAGAAGACGGGGCAGAAGGGAGAAGACGGGGCAGAAGGGAGAAGACGGGGCAGAAGGGAGAAGACGGGGCAGAAGAGAGAAGACGGGGCAGAAGGGAGAAGACGGGGCAGAAGAGAGAAGACGGGGCAGAAGAGAGAAGACGGGGCAGAAGGGAGAAGACGGGGCAGAAGGGAGAAGACGGGGCAGAAGGGAGAAGACGGGGCAGAAGAGAGAAGACCGGGCAGAAGGGAGAAGACGGGGCAGAAGGGAGAAGACGGGGCAGAAGGGAGAAGACGGGGCAGAAGGGAGAAGACGGGGCAGAAGAGAGAAGACGGGGCAGAAGAGAGAAAACGGGGTAGCAAAAAAGTTTGGAAAATGACATTAAAAGAGTGGATGGACCAACAGTTACAATCAGGCAAACATCAAATCTTTACGCCACTATATTATTTTCTGAATGCCAACAATTTATTTATGATATCACTCTGTCAAAATCACAAATTCTTATCGAAAGTGTTTGTAGCAGACCTTGTTTATTTAAGTAAACCCCAAGAACACCCAATGAGAGATTGCACAAAAGCTAGTGACCAGCAGCTAGCAGGGAAGTGGCAGCATCACCTGTCGCTGTACAGCATATGCATCTGCAAGTGCATATGTTCATTCATTTACATATATTAGATAGTATAATTAAAACGTCATTTATATAGTTATAAAAAATGTAAACCATGACTTCAAAAACACAACATGTATTGAACCTCAGTTTAGCATGTCTCTACGGCCCTAGTTCAGAGTGGTTTTGATGTAACACTTCTTCATTTACACACCCTCTCTCACACACACACACGCACACGCACACACTGTGATTTGTAAGAGAGAGTGGTGATCCAAAGGGCAGCAGTGTTTACCTGCCCACTTGAGTGGATTCCTCAGCCGGCTGGCTCAGACGCTGAGGTAGAGGCTCCGGTGCCTGCGTGTCTACTGTCTACACCGGAGACATTCTTTGCCTGATATCACTGCCGCATGCTCAACAAAGATGTTGAAAGGCCATATTGAAGCAGGGCTAGGAGTGGAGGGGTGGCAGGGAGCAGAAAAGGGAGGGAGGGAGTTTGAGGAGATAGATGGACTCTCATAAAACTCGCTATCGTCAGCGAGGCCGGAAGCCTTAAAGGGTCGGGCATGCAGAGGGAGAGCAGGTGTGAGTTTCTGTGTGTGTGTGTGTGTGTATGTCTGTGTGTGTGTGTGTGTGTGGACGTGCCGTGTGCCGTGTGTAGACAGGCATGTGCGTGGGTGCATGTGTGTGCTCATGTGTTGAAGTGAGTGCATCTGTGTTTGAGTAATAAATAGAGTGTGTGTGTTCCGGCCTGGCGAACATTGAGCTGGGCTGAAAGTGCTCACATACAGTACATGCTGTGTTTTGAGGTTACATTCATGTCACCGAGCAAACAAAACACAACTAACTGGTCACTAGTGCAGATTATGTTTTCTTGGTTAATCAGAGTAGGTCAATGGTGTGTGTGTGTGTGTGTGATAGGGAGATGAAGCGACTTCAAAGCGATGCTGCAGCATTCTCTCCGTCAAGCCTGTTTACACTGCTCAGTGGAGTCTGCATTCCTCTGTCTCATTTTTCCATGGCATTCCACGAGGAGCTCCTTGCTCCTGGCCGCATGCCCACGCCTCAGCGACGTTTTCCCCCGACACCCCCTCCCTCCATCCCTACCTATATAGCGCATACATACTTCTGTACACACAACTGTACGCTCCATTTGGCCATTAAAACAAGACAGGACCCAGCTGGGACCGGAGCACACAGACCCGACAGCACCCACCGGCAGGGCACCTTCAGAGAAAAGGAGGGAAAAGTCAGAGGTGATGGTGGGACCACATGCACCCCAGTAGGGCAGGATATTCACCCTCCCCTCTTTCCTTACCCCCCCCCCCCCCCCCCCCCCTCCACTGACGGACTCAGGTGGATGTCCAGACGCGCAAATGTCAGTCCTCGTCCCGCCGACGTCGGACAGAAACATCTGCGGAGGTTTGTCTTGAAAAGCTCTCAGCACATTCCCTGACCATAAATCAGGCTGCTTCAACGCCTGCCTCAGAGCCAAAGTGAAATATAGCAGCGAAAAAGAAAACAATTATGCTGCCAATTACAAGGTGTGTTGCAAGAAGTTGGCGGCCACATCAGAGAAGTTCTTGCTGATGTTTTCGTGACTATTTACTGTGGGGTTGCTAAGGATGCAGCATGTGTGCGCGCCT
The DNA here is from genome assembly GCF_963691815.1 of Echiichthys vipera. NCBI lineage: Eukaryota > Metazoa > Chordata > Actinopteri > Perciformes > Trachinidae > Echiichthys > Echiichthys vipera. Next base: position 22,018,929 of record NC_139839.1, on the reverse strand, counting down.
GGGCAATATGGTCACATAAACACTTGCAAAGAGTAAAAATAACATAGAAAAGCCCTTTATTTAGTTGTTGTGTTTACTTGCTCTTTGCCTTTATGACTGCGTTTCTCCGACATCGCCCACAGGTGATTATGGGATTCCCTGTGGGGTTGAGTGGAGGGACTGTGGGAGACATCTGCGGAGAAACATGTCTCTCTTTTTCTCTTCTCCTTTCCCCGGGATCCTCCCCTGGATTAAATTAGACATCTTCCATGACAGAATAGTAGGTAATGACAACAGCGCAGTAAAAATACTCCTCTGAAATGGTCTCAAAAGACGGGTGACTCTGGAGAGACCTTCCTCCTTTATTTTCTAGACTCTCCTGTTCGGATTTCTTCTTTCCAGGAAAGTAAGATTTAAGGCTGACCCTGCGACTACATGACGTATGGAAGGTTTTGCAGTGTACAATAAGTGTACAAACTCAGGGACAGATGTTAAAGGAATCAGCTGTTAGGAAGGGGGAAGTCAGTGGGTTGAGTCATTTTGTCATTTGTTTTTACCAGATGGGAGGATGGGGATGCCTCGGAGGGTACTTCGGGGAAAATGATTTACGGTGTAAGTCCTAACCCCAATAACTGAGATTAACATTTTTCTGCAACCGTTTATAGTTGATTCACGTTGCATTGTGTTCAGCGGCCAACAGGTGAAGCACGCCTGCTGCCAACTGGAAGATGAAAGAGGAACAGCGTGATCTATCATACAGAGCCCCATGTCAGAACTGCAACAGTCAAAATCCTTACACAATAGAGCTGCAACGATTAGTCAATCAATAGAAAATAATTGCCAACTATTTTGATCATTTCTAATGCAAAGGTTGCAGAAAATACTATTTTCAACCTCTCAAATATGGACATTCGCTGCTTTTCTCTGTGTAATATATCACTTGGAATATTTTGCATCTTCCACTGACAAAACAAGACATTTAAACACATCATTTTGACATTTTTTCTTTTTTCTGACATTTTATGTCCCAAATTGTCAAAATAATCAGCAGATTAATCAAAAAATATAAATAATTGTTAGCTACAGCCATATTACACACCACTTAAATAATGTGCCTACTTCTAAATAAAGCAGTACTTTGCACTTTCAGCACATTCAACTTGTTTTGATGAATATGAATTGTTAGCAAAATATGGAAATATGATGGCAAATGGGAATGGAATGATCTCCATGTATGCTCTTTGTCCATTTATTGATTTAAAGTGATAGTTGTATAATTAAACTTCCACATGAAGGGATTCAGCCTGGGCCTGTCCTCACACAGCGCTGCATATGTCACTGTACAGTGGCATCCATCTTTAGCCCACAAGCTGTGTTTAGTTAAAGCTTTATGAGGCTGACTGGAAACCGTTGGAAAGCTGGAGCAGCAAGAGGAAGAGGGAAGAGAGAAAAACGGCTCCCTCTCATATGCCATAATAAAGTTTGACCCTTCTTTAAGAACTGCAGATTGCCACAGAAGAGACATGTTGGTGGGGACGTTCAGGGGGGGAACATGGGATTGCATTTCCAAATGAAAGAGGGATGTTAAAAACACTCCCAGCAGCCTACTGTTTTTAATTTTATGTGCTAGTGCATAAAAAAGGCACCTGTTTCTCGTTAAAGAGAATCACACTTGAACCCTTCTCTGGTGTCACTGTCCTTACTGTCTCCGGAGACTTTTTTCTTGAGCTTGTTAGTCAGTCGGTTGGTTTGCCATGAACTTTAGTGCAGACATTCATTGTTCCCAGAGGATGAATCTTACCGGCTTGGCTGCTGATCCTCTTGCACCATCAGCAGGTCAAAGTTTTCACTTATCCAGATAAATATCTCATCATAAACTGGAAGGATTGGTTCATAATTTGGTATAAATCTGTGGTTCCCAGACTATGTACCATCATGATTCCGGTGATCCCCTGACCTTTCCTGTAGCGCCACCAGGAGGTTGACATTTGTGGTTTCAGTTAAATGTGTTTATATAATATGTTTAAGTATTGGATAGATATAGGTAGATAATCATTAATGCAGATAAATATCCAAACTTTTCTTCATGTTGGGGTCCTGCATCAACCTGATGGGGTTCTGATTGATAATAATGACCGTCTCCATCTACATCATTCTACATGGCAATGCACTAATGACATTTCCATCAGCCTCGCCTATACTACTAAATAGCAAATGTTAGCATGCTAACACACACATAGTAGGTGGATGGACAGCCTTTTGGCTAATGCTAACTGTGCTGTGAGTTAATGGAGAATTAGATTACTAATGTAAAGTTTATGTAAAGTCTATAAAATGAGCATCGTAATCCCCAAAACACAAAGTGCAATTACACACTAACAAAGTCAATAAAAAGCTCCTTTTTGACAGTAATCGGTGTACATATTAGTTTATAACAGACCACTAGTCCTCTTTCTTTGCCTCAAATTTCCTTTTTGTCAGTTTCTTTGTGTCTTTCCTTCTGCTATAATTTGGACTCTCCCTACCCTGAATACCCTTCCTCATTCTCCGAGCTAATCTCTTTCCACATAGCTGACCTTAAGTTCCGTACCGTAAGTGATTGACACGCTGAAAAGTGTGGGTTTTCTCCCTGACTGATGTTGTGGAACCTGAGAGAGTCTGAGAGTGGTCCTGCAGGCCAGGGACGGGCCGGAGGAAGCCTGGAGGACGTGTGGATGTGGGCCCCGTGTCTACAGGGAAGAAGGATCACTGCAATACTAACAAACTGCTGGGTTACCAAGCCACTGACTTGTTATGACAGGGAAGTGCTGTGTTTATGTTTAACTCAGAGCTTTGAAATGTATAGGGTAGCAATGGCCTGAGGCTGATGGAGTGGCCCTGGTTGTTTGTGGTGTGTATGTTTCGGTGTGCACAAATGTGTTTGTGTAAGACCACCGAACCTGTGCAGGAAGTGTGGAAAGGACACAGGGTCCATCTTTAAGCAGTTTCCATGGTGATACCAGTGCAACTAACACACTGTTGACTTGCTCTAAGTGTCTTGTAACCAGATAGAGAGAGGGTCATTCTGCTATGAATTACTGTAGCAGCTATACTGATAACGGAAACTAAAAAGTGTCCATGTGTCATGTGCTTTGTGGCACTTTTCAAATGTTCAGTATACTTTGTAAGACAATAATATGGTTTTCTGTGTACTGTATGTTTGACATATTGGGATGGCAATGTGTTTCTCTGACTGTCCATTCTTTGGATCGGAAACTGAATTTGATTATTTCTGAAGCTTGTGCTCAAATAAGTTGCTCTCACAAAGGCGACGATATATATTGTCAAAACAATATATACGTAAATGTCCATCCATCCATCTTCAACCGCTTGTCCCGAGAGCCGATCCCAGCTGACATTGGGCGTGAGGCGGGGTCCACCCTGGACAGGACACCAGTCTATCACAGGGCACATAGAGACGAACAGAGACAGATAACCACTCTCACCTACGGGCAATTTAGAGTCATCAATTAACCTTACATTTGCACGTCTTTGGACTGTGAGAGGAAGCAGGAGAACCCGGAGAGAACCCACGCAGACATGGGGAGAACATGCAAACTCCACACAGAAGTCCAGCCCAGATTCTAACCAGGAACCCTCTCGCTGTAAGGCGACAGTGCTAACCACCACACCAATAGCCCAACTGCATTATGAGGTTTTTTGTTTTGGACAACGCTCTAATCCTTTCACATTATGTTCATTTTGCACTAAAGTTGTTGATAAAATGACATTATACAATAACACTCATATAAAATACTCATTATTTCACATTTCACACAGGATTGTACGAAAAAGTTCTTTCCCATGTGGTTATTTCATATAGACTATTTGTTAAACTAACAGAAAACATATATGGTATTATTTATCATTATCGGGATATGAAAGTATCCAGTATTTTCATTGACTTTGAATAAAAATCTGCTGCACTGATCAAAACAGGTTTAGGGCCTTTGGTGCCTTTGGTTGTTCATCCCAGTTAAACTTTTGTGCTGCATATTATGATGAAACTCTTGTACATCAACTAGAGACAAGGGAAGTGGATAATCAGAAGGCAAAGAAAATGAGCAAAAGATTCATTTGAGTAAGAGTTTATACCGTACTCAGCAACTTTGTTTAAGTCCTCTTCCCTCTCGAAGGTTCTTTCTTCTCTCTTGTCTAATCCCTTTTATAGAACAGAGACAGCCTGACGGGCCTGGGGTTGGGGGGAAGCACTTCTACTTAAAGAAAGCGCCCGGGCAAATTTGGGGCTGGTGGTAATTATTTGGGCCTCATTATGGGATCACGTTTCCCCAAGTCATTCTCTGTGGTAACCGTTACTGGATATGGGCCTGACACTGTCAATAAAGCGGGGGGAAAGATGACACGCCTTTTGTTTTGACAGGACCAAAGCAGTAATGCCTCCTGTTCGTTTGCATTTGCAAAGAGAGGAGAGGCGAGGGGCTCAGAGTCTACTTTTTCCAGATGCTGTGACAGAGAAAGACCCTCTGCCCGACTCCCCTGGCACCGGGCGATCCGGCGTCACTGTCGTATCAGCCTTTCATGTAAATCTACTTAGTGCAGGGTCATGAGATACAAGGCTTTTTGATTGAAGAGTGTGGTATGAGGAATCTATATCTGTGTCATCTGTGGCACAGAGAGCTGGACCACAGTGTGTGTGTAGACGCCAGCGCTGCTTGAATATTGGTCCAAGAACGGATATGACATTTGAGAAAAAGGCTCAGTGCCCCAGCTTTCAGCGCCCCCCTGAAGTAACCGCTAAGACTAAGACACACACTCCTGCACCCAGCACTGAGTGACTCACTCCCTGCAGGACCACAGAGGGACTTTTTGTGCCAGTGGATCAGCAGACACACACTCATGCACACGTATGTTCACATGCAAGCACATGCTCAGGTGCCTCTAGCAACGAGTAGCTGCGCTCTCATTCATTAACCTACGCTCTTACACAAACTCTCACACAGCACTTTTATTTTGGTGGCAGGAAATGGAGCAATGGGTCAGTGTCTCAGCCCGTTCTGTCACCTCAGGGTCCCCTCATCCCTTCACAAATACACACACTAGGACAAATCTCAGCGGGGGGCAAACAGTAAGTGTTGCCCAGTAACCCGGGCAACCAGATTCAGATCTCTTTCAACTATTACATGCGGTCTTGTTGCTACTTTTGGCAAGTGCTTTCCCTGCACTTCAAACAAACATTTGCCCTTGTTATAGAATCTTCTGCCAAGCTGAATGAGAGGAGGCTTTGATTTACACCTCAGAGACAGATATAGAATCATTAATATAAGTCGGGAGCGAGGCCAAATCTCCTTCTGTGTGCCTGTGAGAGACAGAATAAAAACAGAAATTTACATGCAATACTGGGTTTTACATTACGGAATAAAGGCATCTAAAACCGCAGGGCAGTTATTATACAAATACTGAATGTCAACTTTGGCAACCAAAATCTGAAGCCTGGTCACAATTTTTTAAAGTCACAGCTAGGCCCTTTTGCAGCACACTCTGACTCCTTTCTCACTTTAACAGCCTGCATGGAAGGTTTTAACCCTGTGTAATAGTGAGGGCACTCTAAGGGGTCTGTCAGTGCACAGAGCAGGTGTGTGTGTTAATGTTGGAGGTTCAAGAGACTGCGAGAGACAATGAAATGAAGAGCCCAGACGTGCATGGCTCACTAAGGAAGTGGGTCAGTCAGAACCCAGGTAATAGACCGTTGTAGTGTGTGTGAGTGCGTGTGTGTGTCTGCAAGCTTGCATGTGGCAGGGTTGATTGAATTCTTCCCTGATATGCACTAACCTGACAGGCTTTCCAGGCCTCACTCCCGTCCTCATTTTTAACGTGTGATAGAATAATCATACTGATGTATTTCTTTCATTTCCCACTCAACCACTCTGCTTCGTTTTGATCATTTTGCATACAACATTTCATCCAATAGTTCTTGGGAAGCCCTGCGACCTGAGCAGCTGCTAATTGAGCGGTGGAGCTCGATGAGAGGTGCAAGCTCTTTTTGCCCCCCTCTAACAAACACTGACATAACTGCTTGGGCCTGGTTCCCTGCTGGCAGCAGATGAACAAGAAAGCTCTCTTGCTGATTATTGGCAGATGAAAAAAGGAGATCCGCAGGGCTAAGCGAGGGGAAAAAATATTATTGACTTCTCACCGCAGCTACTATTTATTCTCCCCTTTTTCTGTCCATGTATTTGTTTTTGAGGCTGTGAGATTCTTGCCTCGGAATATTTTTGGGGTAGTCTTTGATTGAGCTGGAAAGGAATGCCTTTAATCGTGGCTACAAAGGAGCCGAGGGACATGTCCCCGTCAGTTCTGCAACAGATCGAGACAGATGAGAAGGAGGCGGCGGCACAGAGGAGCGAGCATTGTTAACAGTCTGTGGGGAGCTGTTTGCGTGCCTTGTTGTTTCTAGTTCCTGTGAAATAGAGACTCAGTGATTTGGTTTCCCAGGCCCTTTTTCTCCGGGCCTTACAAAAACCAACCAACTAAGACGTTTCAGTCTGTCCTGGTTTGCCATTTATAGTCCAGGGGCAGCTTGTTTCTAAGTGGTAGATGGCACCAATGGTGGCACATGGAGAGTGTTCACAGCCATCTGATTGTAAGTGGTGTGGGCACATCTAAAATAGAAGATAATGCTTAGCCTTGTCAACGATGCAAAACATAGACACTGTGACCATGGAGGTGGTTGCCCTCAGAACCTCAGAGAGCCAGAGGAAACTAAAACCAGCCGCTCCTTCTGAGCCTGTTTGGCTCAGCTTTGGGATTATTATCTGCTTTATTAGGTATGATTGCATAGCTCCGTGCATCAACATGTTGAATATCACAGCAAGATCCAAACATGACCACGTAAGCCTAAAGATTGAAAATAAGCGTTGTAATTGCACGGTAAAATTGGATTCTGTGTTTTGAAAGCAGTTCGTTTTTTGACTTTTCCCACAAACCCTACAGCAAAAACAAAAAGAGGAGCAGAGGTCATGGCATCAGTGAAGTAGTGTCATTAAAGGATATTTTTTTATTTCTTTCTTTTTTCTTTGTTAAGGGCCAAGTTCAACTGTAGGCCTCTAATTTGGGCCTAGTAAATGTGGACTGGTAGAGGCAGCTGGCAGGGCAGTATGCAGGCCAGGCCAGGGGTTCATGCTGTAAACAGTCGTAGCTGCCTGGCTTCCTCAACAGGGGCTTCCATTCAGGCAACATGCAAGGGTGGGGAAACATTAGGCAGGGCAAAATCTTCGACATTCATTCTATACTTCACCTTTAACTCTAACTAGAGTGTTTCTGGGATGATTTAGTGTCTTTGAGTACTTGTAACTCTGTCTTCAGTACTCATTGCAGCAGTGGTTCCCAACCTTTTGTCTGACGTACCCTCACATCCCTATCAGATGAGCTCAAGCACCCTGTCAATGACTCCACCCGTCACGTTCCAAATGTTTTCATCTCAGTGGATTTGAAAGTTACAGAAGCCAAGAACAGCTGTCCTAACAGTTATTTATTAAATACCGTTATCTTGAGATCACAAGTTAATGATATTGTTATCTTGAAAAAAACAGCTTTGAAAACAAAAGCTTGTTTCCTCTTATTACTAATATTTATCTGTGATCAGAAATTCAAACGGACTAGTTTGAGCTTACGCTGACTCGGTGAAGTTATAGAGAGAGACACGTGTGATTAGGTCTGGTTTTCAAAATAAGGTGGAAACAAAGAGTATATAGAAAATGCACATAAAATAAGATTGGCTGGATTATATTCACAAGAAGTATAAAACATGTTACCTGTGTCCAAAAAAATATACCACTAAATTATTAGGAAAGTCTGTTTGTTTTGTCTGATTTTTGGTTTCCTGGGCGGAAAAAATAAAACGATATGATATGTTTGAGTTGAGGACATCTCTGACTGCATACAGATACAAAATCAAGCATTTTTACCGAGTCCATTTAGAGATACTCCAATGTCACATCAGACTGATCTGGATCGCTTAAATGCATTTAACATGAATGTCTGTATATGTAGGTGGACTACAGTTGGAGCTTCGGGTGATTTGACTGCAGTGCACGACGGCATATCACTCATCATCTCTGATGAACATTATAACAATAAGAGAAAATAATCTTGTGTTTCCTCATCATGACGAGTTAATTATCTCATTTTCTCGAGACAATGGCATGATTAACTTGTGATCTCAAGATAACTGCGTCAAAAAAATTGCGAACACGGCAGTTCTCGGCTTCCGTAGCAAGTGGATGTTGAGTAGAATTCATACAAGTGAATGGTCCATGTTTCGGTGAGTTTTGTCGAGTTTGCATTCATACCATGTCCACTTTAGCTAACTATTTTGACTCCTTTGCTCGCTTGATAAATAGTTTCCTTGCACTTTTAATCATAATGTGTGCTTTAAGGTGTTACAACTGACTTTTATTTTTCTCCTAAACACACATGTTTATATGTTTCTTTAATCACATTATAATTTATATTTTTTCGAATTTGCTCCATAACCTTTTCATATACACTCTGGCGACAGCACAACTCGCCCCCTGAGGTACAAGCACCCTGGCTAGCTCGTTTCCTGGCATTAACCCCCGTAGATATCATACACACAAGTTGCTTCCCTCCTACCTTCTTTTACCTCCACCCCAGTCCCCAAAGTCTGTTTCCTTTCTCCTCCTCTCTCCTTGTGACAGACATGCACCAGCCCTTAGCAGCACATTACGTCAATTCCCCTGGACTGGGGTGCCAGCTGTTGATGTCACCCTTGGGTCTTTTTAATTTAGGGATTTCCGCTGGGTGAGATGAGGGGGAGCCCCATGACCTCAGCCCACAGCCACATGAAGAGGCCCACCGGGGCAGAACCAATCCGGGACAGGCCCATACAGGGCAGGGCAGGGTGGGACCGCTCTGCTGGGGTGTGGGCACATCGGGCTGATCCGTGAGCTGTAACAAGGACATCGAGGAGCCCTGTTGGTGCCCTCGTTGATGTCATGCGAGGAAATCAGTGACACGCTGGGGTGTTTTAGCAGCGGTCTGCTCCCTTTTCGACTGCCGTGCAATTCCTCGTACCCGTGACAGCATGTCTGCGACTTGCAAATTTGATCCCTTGAGCTCTTAAATGCAGCCTTTCAGCAGCTACGAATTTCCTCCCTTTCAGAGGGGATCAAATGTTCCTACCAGAGACTATCTCTCGTTCTTTCAGTCCTCAAGGCTTTAAGTGGGAGTGAACATTGCCATCCGTGTAATTGATTTTGTAGGGTGCCAAAGTATTTCCTCCTGATATCAACTATGAACGGTTTAGTGAGGACGCCTTCATTTAGAACATAAAAGCTTCTATCAAGTGCAACTGTCCACGCTGTCGTTAATGAGGTCCCATACTATAGGTTACATGTGTTTTTGTTATATCTGGAAAAATGTATTGGATAAACTGTGTGATTTTCACAAAAGTATTGAAAAGGACAGAGGTTAGTGTTATCTGTCTTACTGGTTTACTAGTTTTTCCCCCCACTTCCACCAACCCACATCTGAGGATGAACATCTTTACTGTGAAATACAATTATTGTTTTAGAAATTCTCTTTTCCTCTGTTAACTACTTTGGTCACAACTGTGTCTTGTCCTGGTCACTGGTATGTGGGATTCATATTAAATTGTTCAGTTTTTAAATTAGTCTAAAAAGTGTGATTTCCATGTCTTTTTTTAATATAAAGCAGGCCGAGGTGCTTTGTTTTTATACAGTCTAAGATATAAATACTGTGAAAGTATAAAAACACTCAAACCACAGAGAAATGCACACAGTCCATATTCAGAAACTGTGTCTATAAATGAGACGTCAGGACTTCTGTACGGTTGTGATGTCACAGCTATATTATATTTAGGTAGAAAATGCAACTACAGTGCAGTTACAGTCATTCCCCGTCTGCAATGACAGTGCAGAGATGCAGAGAGTGTGGACGTGGAAGACCCAGAAATGCTGACCAATCAGAGAAGACTGGGCTTTTTCAGGAGGGAGGCTTAAAGAGACAGGCCTTTCAGACAGAGAGTGAATACAGGTTTATCAAGACAGACAATATGAGATAAATAACGATTCTTTCTTTAATATTATAGCATGTAAAGATAGTCGAAACCCAAAAAATAAGTGTGAACCTGAAAATGAATATGGAACCTTAAATCTCGGGAGCTGTTGCTCGGTGCAGTGAACATTAATGTATTCCTCTCAACCAGAAACATGGTGACATCTGTGCTGCTTTAAATCTCATATTTTATCAGTGATTATTTTCTTTTCCTCATATAAGTTGATAACATATTCCTCTCTTTTTTTCAGTATCACCCTCTGTCTCTGTGCAACACAAGCGAGGATGAACGACAAGAGAGTGACTTCATCACCATTGTCAAACTGGAGCACAGGGTAACCCGCTGTCTTCCGCTGCTCGATAAGGTACAGATCACACACACACACACACACACACCGTTGAAAACGCTTCATGCCTTTTTCCAAGTTGAACGCTCTGAGAAACTCTCCTCTCTGTGACCCCTCCCCCCCCTCAGACATGGCAGCAGACAGATAGACCATCTTGCCATCTTGTCTTCTCTCCAGTTCCCCTTCCGCTCTTGGATTGAGACTTTAAAGAGAAGATGGTTTTAGAAGGAATTATTTGGCAGGAGCTTAATGTTTTGTTCGGGACAGTGATCTTTCAGAGTGAGGGCTTGGACAGAAGGGGGTGGGCTTAGCTCAGCGCTGCTATGTAGCAAGTGGCAGTGAGCCCTGGCTTTGGATGTAAGACTTTCAAGCCCCAGCTGTCACTGGTCCGATCCCAGCCAGCCAGCAAGCCGGCCAGCCAGAACCAGACACTCGGCGTTCTCCATTTCTGCTTCCCTCTAATATGAACGCAGCCAGAGCACCATAGATTCCACCCACAAAAGTTTAGATGTATGTGCAACTGCAATGGAGTTGACCCCTTGTGTTTAAGTATCCTACCATACACACACTGAATGGCATATTCTAACTTGAAAGTAGTGTGATTTAAAACAGTTGCTATTTTTTCCCCTTTTTTTTCAAGTGGTGACAAATTAGCAGGCAGGAGTATAGTTAGGCGACTGCCTTTTTTTAGCCTGTGTTTTCTTTTCCCCTAATTTAAAGCCATGTTTAGGAGCTGCCCGCCGTGGCGACAATGTAGAGACATTCCCACACTTCCCCGCTCCTTTCTTCCTCCTCCTGTTGCTCCTTCAGTGGGAACCAAGGCGAGCGGGCCAAAGAGGGGAAGAGGGGTGTCACTCAGGGCTGACTCCAGAAAACAGTTTTGATTAAAGCCTTAATGGCAACTCTATGTTGTCCCATAAACAAAACACGGGCGCCCCCCTCATGCAAAAGTCCCCTTAAACAAAAGGCTGTTGCTTCCGAGTGCTTTCTCCCTCGCTGCAGATGGCCTTTGAAATCAGGAGAAGTGAAGGAGCGAGGGGAGGGGAGTGGGATCTTTCTTGTTGTTTTGGTCGTCTGGAAAGTATGTGTTGCAATAAAGTCCACTCCAGCCACCTGCATCCTTGCTTTCTTAGCGAGATTCAAAGCTTTCGGTCGTCGTGGTGGATTTATTGGGGATTCATCATGCAGCTGTTGAGGAGCTTGCTCTCAGCCCTTTGAGGAGGATGAATCAGATGGTTTGGGATGTGCGGTGCCGGGTCAGCCATGGTCTCTGGATGGGACTTGTTTACAGTTTAGTCTGACTGTAACCCGCCCCACTGATCTATAGATACCTCAACGGCCACAGAGGGTTCGTGTTGCACCACACACACTCAGAATAGACTGTAAACCAAACAAAGTGACGTTCAGAACCTCGGAGGATAAAGTTTCATTGTTGTCCGTTGTTTTTATTTTGGTTTTCAGAGGCTCTTATCCTCACAGACATCATGGACCAGGCAGATTTCTCTGCTGATGTGCAGCGATCTGAGCTCTTCCCTTAGTTTATCCCTTAGGATGAATGTGCTGCACCTATGTTTTACAGTGAAGGACATCTTCAAAATGAAAATGGAAATATCCCACACTTTCTCCAGACACCCTCAATGAGTTGTGCATTTAACCATCGCCCTCTCCTGGTACATTCTGCACCACTGCCCACCTCTCACCCACACTCACATATTTGTATGAAATGAGCAGTTTTCAAAGTACTGCTACCTCAGTGAAAGTTTGAAGTAGAAGTCTTTGATACTCCTACAATGCCATATATTTTGAAAGGTTCATCACACACAAGAAGAATTTCCCAAAGAGAGATATATTCTGTAGGAAATAAGAATAAAGCACACATGATGAACAATAAATCACACTCCTTTTAAAATAAGTTCAAAGGCATAGCAAAGTGATTCTTCTCATTACAGCTATATTTTTTTAATTGAGTTATTAATTGTGATGGAGTCCAACATCTTATGAAACAGTGACGGTGCTACGAGAAAAATGTAATATCAGAAATATCCAAAGAGTATCCCGACATACTCTTTGTGCAGTTATTAAATAAGGGTCAGATGCAGCTCCCCCCCACTGCTCCAGTGGTTTTGCATCATTACACAACACAACACAAGCAGAGGCCACAGGCCTTCTCTGCCAGCATGTTGTGCTAGAAGTGATCCATCTGCCTTCCACTCGCCGGCCTGTCTTTTCTGTTTACACTAAAGCCTTGGAAAGGTTCTCAAGCTAAGTCACGGAGCAACACATGACTCAACAAGAAAGGCTTCGCAGCGGTGCCAGGAGGGCGACTCTGAACTCCACATGAGGCTCACTTTGCTCTGAATAAATGCTGTAATCTGTGCTTTTTTGAGACACTGAGCGAGCTGACTTCCTCCAAATGCAGATCTGTGAAACAACCATCAGTAAGAATCCACGGTTCTGTCAAAACAGCTTTTACAGTGATTGAGTCTTTGGTCCGTGTCTGAACTTGTTGACTCTCATAGAAAGCCTCGCTTATTGATTCTGCCCCTGTCAGATGAAAAGGGTTTTGGTCTGATTGTGCAGTAATCCTTTTTTTTTTTTTAACCAGGGTTTTCGCGCGTGCGTGCGTGCGTGCGTGCGTGCGTGCGTGCGTGCGTGCGTGTGTGTATGTGTGATGAACTTAGTGTAACTAAGTACATTTACTCCAGTACTGTATGTAAGTACAAATTTGCAGTATTACTTTACTTGAGTTTTGCTACTTTTTATACTCCACTACATTTATATCCCAGCTTTAATTACTAGTTACTTTGCAAATTTACATTGTGGATGGAAATTTCAACAAAAATAATAAATGATGATATATATTTAGAGGTTAAGCAACCCAGCAATATATAAAGTGACTCAGCACCTTTACCGGCTGCCCCATCAACACATCACTGATTATAATTCAGAAATATAATATATGTATAATACTGAAATAGTCCCTTCTATATCATGAGTACTTACTTTTGGTACTTTAAGTACAAGTTGATGCTAAACCTTTTACTCAAGTAAAACATATAATGCAGGACAGAACAGAGACATTTTCATCTGCTGTCCCTAAAATGAGCATGCCCATTTCATTATTATACAGAAGAAAAATAGGAATTAGAGAACTTAAAGGTTGAATATGTAGAATGAGCAGAACACTGCCATCTAGTGTCTCAAGATTGTAGTAACCACAACAAAAAATAATTCCAGCAGTCCTGTTGTCATGTTCGTCACACCCGGTCTAGTAGCCTACAGGAGACCGGAGCCTGTTTGAACCCGTCCCCTCCGGCAAATCGCACCATAAAAACAAGTATGGTAGAGGAGCTTGACCGACAGTTACAGTTACCGTTACAGCTAAGTGAAGATGAAAGTTAGCTTACCGATCAAGGAGAAACGTAGCCGTTTGGCCGTGTGTTTTAATGCCGTTTCTCTCCTTTATCTCAGTCCATGGAGTGAATGCTTGGCCTACACTGACTCTGGTTTTTGCCCGTCTCCGCTCACTCAGCTGCTGGGACAAATAAGCAGCTGCATTGGTAAACTCTATTTCACCCAGTGCCACCCGACAGTAGCTGCACCCAACAACAGACAAACCTGGCAACCAGCAACGCCCAACGCTATTGGCTGCTACCACGGAAACAGAACATGACAGAAATTAATTGTCAAACCCGTCAAAAAGATTTAAATATTAATTCAGACAAAATATTTTTTTAGCGCCCGTGGTTGTATTTTTTTTAAGCTTGTTTGAATGCAAAAAATAAAATGAAGGAGCTGAAAAAAAATAAAATTAGCTTGTGATCTACTACAATTTTAAATAAAGTACTTTTTTTCTTTCTTTTTTTAAAACTTTTCTCTTTTTCAAAGTTATTGGAGGTTAAAGCAAATGTACAAACGTTTATAGTTATATTTTACCCTTTTTACATTGTAATAAAAAGTATAACAGATAATTGTATTAATTGATGAATTCTATTGATGATGATGGCTCCACATATACTCCATATGTACTGTTTATACTTTGTTCAGCACAAGTCATGAAAACTAGTCCGAATGGGTAAATATGTCTTCTAGTGTGGCCTAAACGTTCAGGCCAGGAAGAGAAGTCCTAGTGAGAGGAAGTGGTTGAAAACAAGGGAAGAAGGAATAAATCAGGGCCCTCACGACAGTGTTTTTGTCTTCTTGTGTCAGATTATCTGTAGGGGGTGACAGTGACCTCAGGCTATTTCTGCCTGCTGTTTTTAGTAAAGACAGGGGCTGGAAATGCAATGGCAGCTGCCTTTGGCTTCTTTTCCTTCAGTAGCAGAGTCCAGCATCTCCAGTTCATCAGAGACAAGTCAAGCAGGAGGAACACAGGGGAACATCTGGAAAAAGGGGCATATTTCAGCTTTTGAGAGTAATGCAAAAAGCAGCAGGTACACAATGGACATTTGGCTAGTATGAAATGCATTAGTGTTAGCAGACTTCTGGGTTTCACTTTGATTTCTCTCCCAAGAAAATTCATTATATGCTTGTCTGTTCCAGACAGTTGCACGGTTGTCTTCAAAGGGACAAACTTTGACTACTTTCTATTAGTCAAAAGCTGGACTGTTTGCCAAAGGCCAGCAAGGGCCGTGCACCTCTGCACCAATGAATGTGCCTTAGGTTATTCTCTTTCACCTTTGAAGCATAGAGACACTGACACCTTGACATTCTTACTGTTTCCAGTATGAGATAAACTCTACACCACTGCATAAAAAGTTTGAAAACCCTAGTGGGCACATTTCAAAATCTGTTTTTCAGTCTTTGAGCAAAAGGTACCTTCCTTTCATATTCCTTCTGCTTCTCTGGAGATAGGTTTGCACTGTGACGATCATTTCAACAGCTTCAAAACTTATGTCGAAGGAGCTTTGGGCTTATCTTTACCCTATCTATCAAGCAGCAGTGTGGATGTTCCAAATATTTCTCCTGCTTTTAACTGTTCACTGACTCTGTTTTGCTTTGTCAGATCTGACACCGTCGTTCCTTCTCTTTTAAGAAACGATAAGACTCACTTACCACATTCCTCTGTTTGTGCCTGTTTGACCCTGATGACACTGTCTTTTCCCTCCCATTTCCTCTGTTGCTAAAGTTAGCCACTGTCTTAGCTCACCATCAATGTGAAGATATCTCAGTAGGAAGTACTTAGCTTTTAGTCCGGCAGCCTAATGACTGCCTTCTTTTCAGTCAGTGCACTCATTATGCTCATGATGTAATTTGAAGTTTGCCATTTATTCTGTATTTTGAAATAGACGCTGTTGTGACTGTATTTTCCTGAGCCAGCATCCTCTGTCTGTCGATCCTTTCACTACGATGCAGATATTAAAAAGAAAGCCACACTCCCAGGGTTTTTAATAAAGGCGAACAATTGGCACCTTTGTCAGGCCGTGCCCTTATCCACGGTCCTACACAAGCAGAATCATAACCCCCCAGCAAACAGTGTTAACAGCAGCTGTAGCCTCCTTTCTTCCTGTGGTGCTGTGACAGAATTGGTGCAGGTAATATTGGTATGCATTTGTTTGAACATGTGTCCATGACATGACATTTCAAGGTGTTTCTTAATTAATAGTAATGTTTTAAAACATTGTCAAAGTCATATGTGTTTTTTTTCCATAATAACATCTGTGTAAACTTCAGATGTGGCCTATCACCACAAAATCCAAGTAAATTAGATAGTTGATATATATAGTGTCTACCATATAGATGTTATATATAAGGGGGTTTATTTTATTTTTATTTTTTTTTAATTTAAAGCACTTTGGGCTGCATTTTTATATGTATGAAAGGTGCTATATAAATAAAGCTGATTTGAGTTGATCTATGATTTCGATTAAAATAGCTAAACTAATGCCTTAACTGCTGGTGATGCTAAAACTCACTTTTGTTGAATTTCAACGTAGATATAACTCCTAGAGTATTAAGCACCAAAGGTTAGTTCATCATTGTTGTGGGGATATTTCAGTAAGGTTTGGTATGGGACAACAGTTGTAATATATTGGGGTTTTTTTTGCCTTTTTCTTTTACTGGACTATCAGGATGGTTATATGCAGTTAAGTCCTGTCTCATGTCTAGCCAGCAGGTGTGGCTCTGCGTAGGGCAATGTTGGTCTGTTGGCTGGTCAGTCCACCACTTTGGCCCAGAAATTCTGACACAAAAAGTTTGCACATTCATGGTACCCAGAGGATGGATCCTAAAGAGTTTGATCATCTACCCCCAGCATGAGGCTCACATTCATGATTTTGTCAAAAATGTCTCTACATCTTTTGGTTAGATTGCCATATAGTTTGGTAGGTTACACACTTTCATGTTCCCCTCAGAATGAATTTTTAATACAGATAACTTTGATAATTCCTTTATTTTACTTGGTCAATAGCGTGTTGAAATTTCAATTCATCCAATACTTTGGTTTCTGACTAAATCAGCCTCAGTCATAATACCTAGCATCAGCATGTTGGCATTATCACTGGGAGCCTGCTGATGTTAGCGTTTAGCCCTCAAAGCCCTCCTATATAACTGCTTACATGGCTGAACACTTACATTTGATTTTAAGAAAGAGCAAAAATACTCATGGGGAATTTGTACGATATGTTAGGTCACTTCTTTCCGCTCTACTCTGCTTGTAGAGTTCATCAAAAATACTTAGGTGAAGAGATGAACTCAGGCAGAGTAAAATGTTGCCATCCAAAGTGTTAGCCGACAAAGTTTGAGATTGAAAATAAGTGGTCAGTGGTCATGGATGTCCGTGACACTGCTGTGTTAGAAGTCCAAGGACAGGAAAACAAGGTGATAAGTCTTCTGTTGTCATTACACAGGAGAGCGCATTCCCATGGCACACAGACAAAGAATATTTTGGACAAGGAAAAGTCTTGAGCAACAGGAATCTCATTCAGGTTCCAGTCCCCAAGACAAACCTCGGGTTGCTGCTTGTTGACCACAGCTTGTCTGAGATTTTCTGCCCATTAGGTACAGATAGTCGCTGTATTCATACGGTTGGTATCGGTGTCCTGTCTTAACCACCTGAGTGCCTAGTTATCGGAGGGAAACCTAAGGTCACAGACATGGTGGAATCTGTGCATGGGGGGGCAGGGCAGTAATTATACTGTACGGCAGTGTACTTTTAACACAAGCTCTGTGCAATCGGGGAGATTAGCAAGCATAGGAACAAGCCTTTATCGCTCAGGGAGACCTTTCAGGGAGGGCTTGGCTTTGTGAGAGGCTTAACAATGAGAGGAATACTTCAGGTTTCCCTCCTCAACGAGAAAGTGCATTCCTCTTTTTGTCACCACTTCAAAAGCCAGTGGTGTGCTTTGCATTTCACAGTCATGTGTGGGTTTTGGAACAGTGGTTTTGGTGACCCAAAATGAGGCAGAGAAAGAGAGAATTGGGAAAACAATTCAACAGCATTGAGTTAAATTTGGGGTGGAAAAGGCAGCAGGGTTAGATGACTCTTGGGATGGATGAAATTAGGTCTCCTCGTCTCGCTGTGGGGTAGGACAGTGGGTTGGCGAGATATTTTTAACCTTTGGGGCAATGAGGCGAGTGTACACAAATATATGTGGAAGAGAAATAAGCGATTAAATCGGTTTAATGTCAATAGGAGGCTGTTGTCAGCCATCATGTCATCACATGACATGTTTCCATCTACAACCACATACCGGCAGATTGTTGTTCCTGCCCTCTAATACAGGGGTCTTCAAGGTTTTTTAGGCCAAGGACCCCTTAGCTGAAAGAAAGTCAGAGCAGGGAGCCCCTACTACATATATTGAATAAAATTCAGTTGCACGTTAAACTGGGCCTAGAATAATGTTAATTGCGGGCTAAAGCCTATACACACCTTTTTATGTTGCATACAATACTAAATGATTTACATAATAATTATTGACGATTGTATCTGTGGAGGGCTACCCAAGTGGCTACAGTAGCTCCCCTATAGAGCCGGAAGCACTTGTGGAAATTAAATGTTTTTATTTTCACAAATAGGCTGCTCTATCTTTGTTAATACCATGTTAACTTCACATATATTTCAATAAAAAAAAAAATAATTTGGCGACCATTCTTTAAGTGCATCTGACCACCCCCTGGGGGTTGGGGACATAGATATGTACTTAACTCACAAGTTAACTTAAGTTAAAATATGTCAGTGTTGACATTTGTACATGAACAGCAGTCTCAGTCCTGTGTTTGTTTGACCATCCACCCTGACCTCCTCCATACGCAGACAATGTTGCTCTTAACACGTCACCTGATTTCCTCTTTCGCTCCCATCATTATTATTATGGCCACAATAAACATAAACACGGGATGTAACAGGCTGCTTGTCCGAATGACCTTTGGGGTAGTCTTAAAACGACACTAACTGGCCCAAGGCTGCTGCAAACACAGCTGTAGGTGAGCAAGCATGTCTATTAGTGTATAAATAATCAATCACACACAGTAGTATTTGAACTGCAGGTTTTCCAGTTTACAGGTTAACACAGGGACACTCAGAGGTTAGACAGGTCGCAGCTTAACAGATGTCCCCTCGACCTGCAGCATTGTTGTCATTCAGCTCAGTTCAGTGCTGTCATCACTACCAAATAGGTGTGAGTGATTTGCAGAGGGTATGCTTCTTTGCTGCACTCTCTCCACTCATCCTGTCACCTTAAATTGGTGGAAAATTCTCTGGCCTAAAGGTGCGTGCGTTACTCCTGTGGCATCTGTCTGGATATTTTCAGCGTAACACACCCCAGCTGTGGCTGCAGCTCTCATCCACATGTCTTGTCCTCAGTGGGGTTTCTCGCCTGGTGCCAGCGTTGCTAAGCTAAACATTGACTCTGAGGTGATGGCACAGCTATCTGTCCCGTGTTGTTTGCTTCGAGAGGTGTTGTTTTCAGATGCTGGCTCTCTTTTCCCAGATACTGGCGATTAGCAGCTTGTTGCTCCCCCTTTCTCACTTTTCTGTTCTTCCCTTTTTCTCTCCCCTCACTGCGATGCAATGGCTCTGCATAGTTACTGTAGGCATGTTGGACGAACACAGCTCCAATTTGAACTTGTCGACAGCATCACCGCAAAACTTTTATACACAAACAGTGAGATGTCTACAGTGCCGCTCGGTGGGAAGTACCTCTCCGAAATAGAAGCTGTTGGAATATCACCTGCATGTGTATATGTGTGGATTGCAAAATATGTCCCTCTTAACAAGTTCCAGCTAATATTTCTTCCAGGGACCTCTTTTTCCTAATGAAAAGCTGAGAAAATACTATTTTCATCCCAGTTTCACTTGTTACACAGATTTCCTGTAGAAAACTAGGCAGGACCTTTAAAACTCTGTAAAACATAAACATTCATTTAATGGAATCATCTAATTTTTTTGTCGCTTAACATGTATGTATATGTTTTATTCATTTCAAGGCTGGTGCTGAATTCACTTGATTGGAAGTTTGTTCATTTCAAATGATAAGTTGAATGAATAAACGGCTGAATGTTCCCTCAGCTCATCAAATTTAGTTTCTAAAGCAGGGATTCGATCTCTGACACTGTGTTTGTGTCCACACAGTCGAGATAACTGTGCAGCTGCAGCTCCCCCTGAGGCTAAATATGTCAAATCAGCAGTCAAACTACAATAACTTACTTACTTCATATTTAGATCACCAGCATGCTCCTGTCCCTCTCACCTAATGCAGTGTCTGTATGAACCACAGATAATGTCCGTAGAATCAGGTCCAGAGATTCTCTTTCATACATGCAGCACACAACAGGAGATTCTCCGTGTCCGACGCAGTGGCATCACTTTGCTTTGAAAAGTGGTGGGGACATTTTTTTTCACATAAATAAATATAACTATTATTTCATAACTTTGTTGAAAAAGTCATACGACATTATGATCCATACTTAGATTTGTTTTTTCAAAGTAGCACTTCCTTTCGTGTTTTCGTAGCATGTTTAAGCTAACTTTAATGTGTCTGTCTGCAACTATCCAATATTATTATTATTTTAACAAATTATACTAGTTAAAAGCGGTGAGGACATGTCCCCAGCGTCCTCAGGATAAATGACACATATGGTCAGACGTGTTCTCACTTACTGGAAATACTCTGTTTGGTTTAGGCGAGGGGGTAAAACCTGCAGGGGGGAGGACATGACATGGATTTCACCACGTCGAAGTACTGTTTCGTAATTTGGTCGCAATCAACTGAGTCTCTTGCTGTTCTTTTGAATTTATCTGATGATTTTGGTGTTCATTCTTAATGACAGAAGATCCTGAATCTCGTCGTCTCTTTAGTTCAGCACTTTCGTTGCCCTCTTTCTTCTTCTTCTTCTTCTTCTTCTTCTTCTTCTTCTTTAACGTCATCAAGATGGCTCATTCAACTCCGCTGATGCACCAAAGACTAAGCGCCTGTATTCGCACATGAAGTCACTCAGAGATTACCTGGTATTGTACTAGAGGGCTGTCTGACTGAATAAGATGAGTGTTCACACATTGAGCCCTGCTGCTTAATGTCTAGTTCATTTTAGATTTGTAGTGCACGTGAAAAAGCATTATTTGCCCCATGCCTCTCCTCTGCACCTTATCTCAAACTCATCAAACTTGCAGTTGATTTTACACTTTCTGAGACCACTTTAGCAAATGCCAATTATTCATACTAAGTTCATTCAACTCACATTGTTCGGGCAGCAGGAACGGTTTTATTTTTGAACCAGCATAAAACGTTTTTTGGTGTACAGTCATTCAAATGACCCTTGAAATGAACTTATTTACTCAGAAAACATAGAATGACCTCAGCTATTGAAAACACTTGTTTAAAGGCAACAATGATTTAAAATCTAATGAAGCCTGATTATTTATTTCCTGTAAGAGAAAGCAATCTTCTATCACAAGCAATTATGTATTTGCAATTGTGCAAACACACACACACACACACACACATATATAAACATATATAAACATGCATAAACACTGTACATTTGCCTATGGGAGCGTCTATGCACGCAAGGCTGCTTATCTGCTCCCTGAGGGCGAGCACGCCACCCTCTTGCCTGCTACTGGTACTGGAGAATGCAAAGTGTTTGCCTCTCAGGGCGTTTGTATTAAGGCGGCACATCTCTCACTTGACACTTCAAAGGAAGCGTGCGGGGGTCAGGGTTTCATCATGGTTTCATCAGGTTGTCGTCGGCGCGGATGATCTGGGAAAAATGCTGCCCTAAAAATAGAACGCAGAGTCATGCTCACAGAGACAGACAGAGCCTAGATGATACCGTCTGGTGCCAAATTGTTCATTTCAAAATGGTTGGGAGACACCTTCAGCTGGCTGAAAGGGGATGTTGATGGGGTGTGTGGTTGCAGCCTTGGTGAGGTGGGTAGAGATACACAAAGTGCTGAGACAGAGTTGGAGCGTTGTAGATTTCGTCACACAGAGAGAGATGTTAGTGCACTTCCTTATCATCTCAGGTTTTTGGCATTACTGGTTGGAGTTCATGCTTAGTTCTCGGTCTGCCTGCAGAGCTGAAGATGTTTTTCCACACGGGGATGGCAAATAGAATCATATGATGAGTGCTTAATGGCCCTCCAGTTACAACTGTACTATATCACTGCCTCTCCCCGATGAATGAGGCGTTCATAGGGCAGTAACTTATTATTACTGCAGTATTAGTCCTTTGATCTTCAAGCAGTTTGAACTCTGGAGTTTTTTAGGGGGGTGGCTTGTCAAAATAGCTCTGCAGATGGGATCGGGCCTGGTCTTGCCCCGGCTATGGGGAGAGGAGGCCTGGAGGTGTGCAGAGGCACCAGTGTGCAGGAAAACCCGACTACAGAGGCATCACACTGCAGTCTCACTGACCTCTGAATGGATCAAAGAAATTATTATCTTGTATTTGTAACTAATTTATTTGTGTTTGGTTCATCAGTAATGAGAGTGTTATGCCTACTTTGGGGTTAAATTGAGAAAGAGAAAGCCCAGTTTTGGCTTCACAGCTTGAAAAGTGGGGCCCTGACTGTAAAGGTGCTGCCCTTGAATCCAAGAGCCACGATAAAACATGAGATGTCGTTCGCAGCCAGGACATTCCTCGATTAATGACAAAGGCGACTGGTAAGCCCCATGGTGAAACATGAAGAGGGAGAGGAGAAGGGAACAGAAAGCAGGAGAGAGTCAGAGAGGTGGAGAGGTGAATGGGTTGATTCAGAGGAGTGGCAGACGAGGCCAGAGGGCGACCCACACCAGTCCGGTCTGTCTAGTGCTCCAAGGTCACATCTAGCAGGCCGCAAAAAGGACTGTTGACAGGAAAATTTGTTGCTTTGATTTGACCTTTTCACATCTTTCTCCTCCTTTTTTGTCGTCGTCAGTCCCTCTCTGCTGCACTCATCCCCCTCTGTTTGCCTAAGTAGTTCTTCCACCCTCCCACCCTCCATCGGTGCGGCTGGCACATCCCACTTCTCATTGTGCAGGCTGAGCCGCTGGCCCTCTTTAAGATCTACATTAGAATGTTGTTTTTATATAGCAGCAAGCGGAGGCATGTGGAGTCTCTTTTGAACTGCTCAGCAAACAGATGGAGGTTTTCACGCTGCCTTTATGAGATTAAGTGAAACATTCCCATAAAAAAAGACATCTCCCTGTGTCCCCACGTCTTTTGCGTTCTGTCTTCGTCTTTGCCTCTTTAACTTTCTCTCTTTTTTTCTGGCTCGCCTCAGGCTTGGGCAAGGGCACGCTGCTGCTGAAAGTGAAGTGGAAAGTAGACAGATTTGTGTTACCAATAACTACTTCCCCAGGCAAGCAAGAGAGCACCCAAGCATCTCCCAGAGTTTAGAGCAAACAGGTCTTGTGAGTCCGACACTGCAGGCGAAGGGAGTGAGTTCTTGTTTCTCCTCTACAGTATGAACCTGTTTAACTCTGACTCAGGTAGGTCACTGCCAAGTGCCCACCCCCTCCTGCTTTGGCTTTTAACAGGGGTTCGACAAAACAGATTCACAGGGCAAACAGTGAGGCTCTACACTACACTATATAATTCACTAGGACACAATGATACTATTTAGACTCACATTTGCATGGGGTAAATGCCTTATAGCTATCAAGCCTGGACATTTTGTGAGATTTTTTTTATGGACCCACATTTTATGCGGTTCTTTAGAGGCTCGGAAGACTATCATAAAACCCTAAATATAATAATATAATACTATATATGAAAGAACTCATTTGCATGCCACTGTTGTCAAAGGTCCGTAGCTCTCGGTCCCTGTGGGGGGATGAGCTGGCTGTTTAAAATAAGTAGTTGGATAGATAATTGAAGACAGAGAAGGAGACAGAAAACAAGAAAGATGGTAATAGATGTTTGCAGGAAATGTTGTCAGAACTGATCAAATTATGATGTCTTGTAAAGGCTATATCACAGCTTGTGTGACAGAGAAAATGAAATCTAGCACTTGGCCTTATTCCATACATTTATGTTCTTGTTATTGTTCATGATTAGGCTAGTTTTGCAATGTATCGCAATTGAAGTTTTGAAACTGTGGTGGTCTGTTGTGTCCAGTGCAACGAGAATAATAGCTCAGGGAATCGTCCATGCCCCTGGGCCCTTAGCTTTCCAAGAATGTGGCCCCACTGGAACAATATAGTAGAAGAGCCCTGACCTACTTGGTAGATAATGAGTACACAGGCCAGCCAGCAGAAACACATTTTTAGCCATGCTAGCACTGTAACTATTGGGATGTCGTGGTCGGTCGCTCCACCACTTTGGTCCACACTGAAATATCTCAAACTACTGATGTTCGGTGACCTTCGATGAGCGCCATGATGAGGTTCACATTTGGGGTTTTGATTGCCATGAATTTCCTCCAGCACCATCATCAGGTCCAGTTTTAAATTGATCATCTCAAAGCACTGCTGTAATACAGCCTCGCTGAGCTGCTAGCACGACTCTTAAGGTGAAGATCGACCAACTCTGTGACGTATATTAAGTTGACAGATCCCATCCACTTTGCACTTTTGCAAGTGTATTGCAAATGTTTCGCTTCAGAAACATATATTAGTGTGCCGTTTACCTGTAAAATGAGAACATTTGAGCGCTGTGTTGAATACAGTTGAGCCAACACCACCCACAGAGTTGAAGGAGTTGGTGGGTGTCCACCATTGGTCTTGTTTTTACTGAAATGTAGAAGAAAAATACGTAAGGTGACTCCACGCCCAAAGATCAATCATCCACCGAGCCTACTGAAAGAACTCGTAATAATATCCAGTAAACGGTGGTGGGATATAACTACATTTGATGCTATTTTATAACTATTTTATAAGACATTTCTGTTTTTGTTTAATTGGCAGCTATAGTTATCATTCACAACACTGCAGGTTATTAAAGGCATTTTAATTCAAAATCTGTTTGCGATTTATGAAACAAGATACACTGTCAAAATAGCCAACAATATATAAAACAGTTCCCAACCTCAAGCAGTGACAACATTCTGCTTACAAGCAACGGGACGTGCAGGACTTTTTTTTATTAAACTTTGCAGACAAGTACACAAGAGAAAGCATAACAGGCGCACAGTGTGTCTGCCTTAAAGTGAAAAAGGAACAGAGATAAAAAAAAAAAAAAACCAACACGAATCCCACCATCCCTCCCAACAACCCCTGTCAGATGCGGCCACAACAAGCAAGCAAGCAACCAAACAAAATACAACGTAAGTAGGTAGGCAAGTTAAAAAACATTTCTAGAAAAATAAAACTGTTAACAAAAATGAATAAATTAATTTAAGGGGGAATACAAAAAAAGGGGAGAAGAGGGGGGGGGGGGGGTCTCTCCTTCCAGGCACAATGACATGTCCTCAGCAGCATCAGGAGTAACTAAGGGCGCACTCACACTGTCGTTCTGTACCGGGCCAAAACCGTTTTTTCAGCTAAAGCCTAGTACCTTCAAGCAGTGTGAGTGCACCCTTTCCGCGCATAACAGCCGACAGCGCCCACGGCCCACTTGAAAGAGGTGGGCTTTAGCGGAGCCGTTTGCACATGTACGAGCACGAGCGTGCGCACGTGTACAAGCACGAGTACGAGCCCTACGGCGGTAGCGTTATGTGCGCCTGTTCGGACATAGAAAATAGAAGGACGGACCATGCGCGGACATTTAACAACAACAACAATGGCGGTGAAAGGTTCACGTTGATGTGATGCGGAGGTGGAGTGTTTACTGCAGATTCAGTCGGATGAAAATGTTCAAAAACAGTCGACAAGACGCACAAAAACTCTGAGGTCATGGAAAGATTTGTAAACAAAGCCACACACGCGATCAATGCGCGTGACGTGTTACGGCGTGATGACGTATGGACAGCAAGAAGCATTGGCCGAGGCCGAGGCAGTACAGTGAGTACAAACGGGGCTGGGGCGCGGGGGGAGAGGGAGGGGGGACAAGTACCCTAAAGCCCGGGTCGCGGTGCGGAAGGACAGTGTGAGTGCGCCCTAATAAGAGCCACGTGCAGGAATTTTACAGGAAACTGAATATTACTACAATGCTGCTACTTTTACTTAAGTAAAGGCTCTGAATACTACTTCAAACTTTGTCAATAAATTGTTTACGTGATTTTCTTTTGAGCTATGAAAATAAAAGCTAAATCTGTATCCTCTCTAATATTAACTTGGACTGTAAAAGCCCTGAGGTGTGAACCGGTAGTTTTCAAATCTGTTTTTTCACTGCTTGTAAATAGCTACCATAAATGTCATAGATGTGGCAGGTCTTCTTTTCTTTCATATACAAACGTCACGGTGATTTAACTCAAATGGGATTTGCGTTGATCTACAGTCAGGATGTAATGTACAGTATTTGTGAAATCAAAGTGGTGCACAAATAAAGTTTAAAAAAACTATCTTTTTAAGAAAAAGCTTAAAAAGTTGTCTGTTTCATTTAGAGACGTGTGTGTGTGTTCACTTGTGCTGTGTGTGTGCATGTGTGTGTGTGTGTGTGTGTGTACGTGCGTGTGTGCGTGTGTGTGTGTTTGCTCTGCCGAAAGACATGGCTTACTGCACGGCCTGTTCCAAGAATGAATTCCTGGAGGCTTACAAGAGCTGTTGAATGAGATGGAGGGCTCAGGGCAGGAATGATGGGAGGGAAGGAGAGGAGGGAGGCTGTTCTACACTGTAGGAGGGTTGTCAGGCTCTCACTTACAGGCCTGATTAAATAACAGGATGCTTTATGAAAACAAGAACATTATCTGCCTCTTAAAAGGCCGGGAAAGGCCCTCTAATTGGCTTCCCCCAACTCTCTGTGTTGCCGCCCATCGGTGAGAGAAAAAAACCTCTGCCATGCCCTGGCCACAAACTGAGAGAAATCATGCAGGACACCTTCTCCCCCTCCTCTAGTTATACTCTCATCACTGCTATAGGAATGTAACAACATACCGATACCAAGCCTACAAAAAGGCTGTCTTTTTCCACTCAAAGGGGGATTATTCCAGACTGAATCTCTTGATTGAGTGCAATACAAACAATAAAGAGATAGTGGCTCTTCTGTGGGATCAGGCAGTTTCTTGTGTGGCAACTTTCACATCTGATGCTTAAAAAAAAAAAAGGCCCTCTAGATGTTTGGCAAAGTGAGAAGAAAGCATCAGAGGTTGGGTTTATGTTTGTGTTCCGAGTGAGATCAGAAGAGTCTGTCCATCCAGAGATTTAACTCTCCCACTTTACATCGCTTTCCCTGCCGTGGAACTCAGGTGGTTCACTTAATTACACGTATTACTGTCAAGTGCTATGATTAAAGTATATCTTTACACTTACAGCTGTAATTGATTTTAGAGGTATTTCATATGCTTATATAGCTGTAGTCGTTGATTGGTTAGTGTAGTAGCAGTCAGTAAATCTAACAGTAAAGCCAGGAATGTCTGTCTTTGTGTGTTTCGCATTCAAATTGGATGCAGTTTGGCCAGATGGTGGTGCTATAACTACTGTGTGCGGATCTGTTTTCGTGACTCCTACAAATTTTGAGAAATCCTCACCAATATTGGTACAGGACGTGCGTGGACCAAGTCGTGAAAAGTTACTTTTGGGGAGTTTTGATATTCTATACAGTTATGCTACAGCTGGTCCTGAACGCTTTGTGCAATTGCAACCACATTTGGTGGACATGTGTCATCTGTCAAGGCTATGACAAATTTCGCACCATTTGGCCAATAGGTGGTGCTGTAGCAGCATTATTTAACCATAAATGAAGGAGTCTTGTCTGTTTGTATTCATGTTTGACTTTCCTTCACATATCTCCAGAACCATTCATCCAGTCGATTTCACATCTGGCAGGTGTTCTGCTAAGGATCCGAGGGAGTGCAGTGTTGAGTGTGAAGCTGATTCAGATTGTTTGAGCGGTTCCTCAGAATACGCAGCAATTGCCAGGATCAAGCAATGATCTCGCTCTGAATGGGCACTGTGACTTTTGACAGATCCATGCTACCTGATTCCCCCTGTTTTCACTCTTCATACTAAGCTAGCCATTCCCTGGCTGTAGCTTCATATTGTTGAGGGAAACAATACGACCTATGTCCGGGCGGAGCGACGTAGCAGTGATCTCAACCGGGAAGCGAAGCTGCCCTTTCAAGGTCGACTCTCATGTTCCACTCCTGGTTAGGGGAGAACGGCCTAGGTGTTTCTTTTGGCCTAGTGTCTCTCCCCCCTCCACCTTCTGTGACAAAGCCAATGGAGCTGTGGTTCTCTGAAGGTGGTAACCCTCTGCTTCCCTGTCGACAGCCTTTCAACACCTCTGCTAGCTTCCTCAGGACCTGGTCATGGCGCCACCTGTAGTGTCCCTGGGAGAGTGCGATCTTACAGTGGTTTGCATTAGGGGTGTTGCAGAGCGTGCAGCATTCTTCGCTCCCAAACCACTGGTGAAGGTTCCGAGAACAGGGAAGCGTGTCATATGTTGCACGAATAAGGAAGCTGAGCCTTGCCTGCGGGATCTTCCAAAGGTCTGTCCAACTGATGTTTCGGTTGATGACTCCTTCCCAGGTTGTTCAGCTTCCTTGTCGGCCATGTGACACGGCCTTGATCTTATAGCGCTCTTCCTCTAACCTTCTCACCTCTACCACCACCATCTCCTTCCTCTCTTTGCGGTTGGCCTTGGAGCAGAACCATGGTGCTTCTAACCACCCTAGGCCTGCCCTTGCTGCCTGGACTCTGCCGACAATCTCTTGATGTTGCAGGCGACTGATGGCTCTGTCGACCTCTGTTTGGGCATCCCACTTCCCTGTCGGAATCTTGATGTTTGCCTTCCTTACAGCCTGGTCGGTGGACTTTCTTAACTCTAAGACGAGCCAGGTCTTTTCCTGCTTGTTGGAGGGTGTTCCTTCCAAACAGGCCCGTTTCAGAGAGGCATCACGGCAGCCCCCACCACTTTCTGATGAATGAGTTGGCCCTTCCATCCATCTTACTTGTGGTGGATGAAGGGATTCCACTCATTTTCAGCGGCCACATCAGTCTTCTGTAGAGTATGAATTGGTAGCACCAGACTTTGTACTTACCTGGGAGTTGGCTTTGGTCGATCTTTGCCAGGCCTTCTGAGAGCTGTTTCAACACGGTTCTCTCCATCTGATTCTGCCGGGTACTGCCTCCCTAGGCTTTTTATGGGTTGCTCAGAAAGGAGCGAAATTTAAGTGTTCATTCTTTTTCTTCTTGCTGTTAGCCCTCTGAGTGTGGCTAGTTGTGTTTATTCTTCACGGCTAGCACTGGCAGCCTCATCAGTGTCATCTGCCCCCCCAGGCTGCAGGCGCTCGCTGCCTGGCTCTTTGATGTTTCGAGGATGTGTTTAGCGGGCGATAGTATATCAGATGACATTGGTCTTTCTCTGTCACCCTGTGATTTGCATTTCAAATGTGTGTCACGGTGTAGCCAAGGCCTGCTAACGAGAGGGGGCGAGAGCAAAGGGAAGTGCAGAGAGAAAGAGCGAGGGCGGGCTGAGTTTCACTACTGTGAGTTCTCGAAATGACCTCTCTTACCTCCAGACAGGCAGATCAGGTTCATAACTTTTTCCAGTGTCTCTCTCCTCTGCACGAGAAGGGTGGCCAAGCCCAGGTTCTGGATTGTGTGTGTGTGTGTGTGTGTGTGTGTGTGTGTGTGTGTGTGTGTGTGTGTGTGTGTGTGTGTGTGTGTGTGTGTGTGTGTGTGTGTGTGTGTGTGTGTGTGTGTGTGTGTGTGTGTGTGTGTGTGTGTGTGTGTGTGTGTGTGTGTGTGTGTGTGTGTGTGTGTGTGTGTGTGTGTGTGTGTGTGTGTGTGTGTGTGTGTGTGTGTGTGTGTGTGTGTGTGTGTGTGTGTGTGTGTGCAGGATGAATGAGAGTTATAAGTTGGAAGAGGAGGAGTGTGTGTGTGTGATTGTGGCCCACCCCCTCAGGCTCAATACTTTTCCTGAGAGCGTAGAATCTGCTCACCTGCCCTGACATGCCCTCCCCTCCTCTTCATACATTACTTGCCCCCCTCCAGCAGCCCCACATCAAAGTACCCCTATGAGTAATGGATACCCAGCAGGGCCACACCCTTCCCTCCTCCAACCAACACAACTGCCGCTCAGCCAGTGGCGAGCACCCGGCAATCACCCGGCACACACACACACACTCCACATACAGCAATTATTCACACACAATTAGACTTAAATATACAGCTTCAAAGCTAGGTAAACAATATTTTAACTAAAGCGGTGTAGTTTGATGGGATTTACCAACAGTTAGAAAAAAAGAAAAGAAATGTAGAAGGAATTTAGTAGAATGTGAATGTTGCTCTGTATCTGATAATGTTCATTGTATTCTTAGAAGATTAGTTGTCTAATTATTATTTGTTAGAAGTACACATTTTGACAAATATAATTAGGAAGGGGGGATGGACTGTGGATTTTGGATAGATCAGCTTTAATGATGTTTAAGCAAATCAAGGACCCATTTCTTGTTGAAATCTATTCTATATCTAATCTATTTGTATATTTGTATTATTGAAATAAAATATTATTTCTTAACACCATCCACAACTGGGAAAAGTAATAATAAAACTCTGACAACCTACTTTGTAGCACTGTTGAAATTGTCCCTTAGGACATCGCCATCATCCATTAATTCCTGCTAAGGACACCTCATCGCCAAGAAACTTTGTGCAGACGTTCATAGTTCCCTGTCTGGACATGGTCCCGCTGACCTTGGTGAACACCTGACTTTTCCTCCAGCACATATGTGGTTTTGAGTGAAATGTCTCAACACCTACTGGATGGATTGCTGTGATATTTGGAAGAAGCACACATTTATGTGCCCCTGAGTGTGAGTTGTAATAACATCTGTGTTTCTCTGACTTTTCCCAATATACAGTAGATTTTTCTTATCTCCATGACGACATATAGTATGACGATATAGCAGGTTTTTCGTGTAATTCAGTAAACAAATATGACAAAACCACATGGTAAAGCCTATTTAGTTTACTCCTGTATGGATTTAATACTTGATAAATGAAAAGAGTATTTTATCATGAACTTAAATGAGCATAAGGCTCAGACTGTAAGCATCATCCAAATAATGTAATTTTTGCCGTTACAGTTCGGACGCTAGTTTTTCAACATCCCAATAGAAATTTAATAGACATTTCCATATTTTTCTGACAGATATATCTTCATATTTCCCAGCTCCAATCTAGTGCCATCATTGGGTCAATATTTAAATGTGTCCAATACTTTATGACCAAACACCTGCAAAACTCATGACATTCCCACCAGCCTCAGCTTTTCCTTGTGTTTAGTATTTCATGCTAGACTAAGTCGGTAAACATCGTAAACCCTACCTCCATCAGCATGTTAGCATCGTCATTGTCTACAATGATCCAGGGACAGATGATTTAGATGTCTTCGCTCTCATCATGTAACAGATAAACAGACCAGTGGGCACATCTCCAAACTGTCTGTGGACTCCATGGATTAAGGAAGTCCTGAAACCTCCTGTCCCCACATTGTCCATAATATCAACTCAGATTGCACCTGTTTTCAATGCCACTTTAACCCCCCCCCCTATTATCACCCCCGTCTGCTCCTCATTTAGCCACGCGGCGTGTCCCATTGCCTCAGTAATGGTTCCAGTGTGCCAGGCCAGTCAGGAGAAATGACAGAGCAGAGAGTCGGCCTCAGACCTGTAGGCCCAGAGCTCTGTACTCTGTCATTAGACACTTTAATGCAGCAGCACCACAGCCTGCTCGCCTCACTCCTCTCCCTCCCTCCCTATCCTTCTCGTTTTTTTCTGTACCTCTTTCACTCTCACTCCTTATTCCCACACATACTATTCAATGGTATAATTTACTCATTCGCTGAATGATGTGGATAATCACGCTGGGAAAGGAGAAGTTAGATTGAGTTAAATAGAGTGTAGTGGCCTTTTTTTGAAGAGGTAGGGAGGGTTATCGGAGACAGAGGAAGTGCAACATCAACAGGTTTCCCGGCAGTGGGTTATGGAGTGTATGGTGGTGATACAGATTTTCACTACAAGGACAACCAGGCTCACTAATTAGCTCAGCTTACTTGTTTCCACTGTCCTAACAGTGAAAGGAAAACTGGGATTTAAATTTTTACCTTTTATTTATTCAGGGTGAGAACACTGAGAGCAATGCTCTCTTTATCAGGAACGTCCTGATCACATTCACACAGTTACACATTCACAACTGGACGCTGCCCAGTACAACCACAGTCTGCTCTGCTGGCCACTGAGCAGTGGTTTGGGGGTTATGGGCCTTGCTGAAGGGCACCTAAGTGGTGGTAATGAGGGAAGGCCAAGTGCTGCTTCATCACTTCCTCACCCAGATTCTTCCTGCTGGTCCCGGGGATTGAACCGGCGACCCTCCCGTCATAAGCTCTCTTCTCTAAGCTGTAGGTCACCGCTGCCTAAAAGAGATAAAATGATGATGACCTAGAGACCATCTTGTGATGGGATTACAGCCAGGGACGTAAAGTGGTCCATACTTCCTACCCCCCACACTCTTGCTCAGACCACCCCATCTTTGGACCCTGCCTTCATTTTGATCTCAACTCTACACCACATGACTGTATCTTGCGGGGTTGTAACGCAATCATGGTGACAGACAGACATATAAACACCTGGCAGAATAGTCAAAACTACCTCTGTGGTAGTTTACGTTAGGTGTCTTCAAGACCACATTTTGTCTTTATGACACATACACACACACACACACACACACACGAACACACACACACACACACACACACACACACACACACACACACACACACACACACACACACACACACACACACACACACACAAGGTGAAAACAATAATAGCATTGTTGTTGTGGCTGGTAAATTTAAAGAATTTAAGAAGAGTCAGCTTCTTATTACTCCTGCTCTGCCCTGCCTTGTTCTGTCTTGTTTTATGCAGAAACTAATTCCTAGAAAATTGCTCTAACTAGTCAAATTATCCCACTCCATTGGCAGATTTCTTCTTGTCATTAGTATATTTAAAAAAAGGAAAGCTCAATATGAGAATGAATGACTTGCTCACGGCTTCAGATCACATTGAAGTTCTTACTGCTGCCCCTTTACTGCACCGATTTAAATGAAATATGTAGTCAAAAGCTACTGGGACACTTAGACTCTGAATATACTTCTGTAATCATAGATGTTAAACTAATACAACAGATGTTTCTCCATGGTAAGACTGAATGTGTCTATGTGTGTCTGTGTGTAATATTCTCATCATTGCCCTCTCAGTTTCCTCTCCGTTACACTGGAACATGGCTGCAGATGAAGGGCGTTTGCCCTCTAGATTGGAGTGGCTCGGCTGTGCCATCCGCACCACATTAAACCCATGACAAACACTGAGACGTTAACAGGCAGAGCCATCTTGTCAGGCAATGGAAAAACCTTGGCACGTCCCTTATGTGGAATAAAGACATCAGAGCAGCATAGTTTGTTTCTGCCCCATTGCGAACACTCTGTAATGCCAGGCCTGGCTCGCAGACCGCACTTTGCCAGGGATGTAAACAAACAGCGCTGGCTGGCCCTGAGCAGGCCACCCAATGCTGGAGAACACACATCACTGGCTTGATCTGGTGTTTATGCAAGATGAGCTGTGGTTAATAGTGCTGCTCGTAGTAAGGTGGGACACAGATTCCTGATTGGTTTGTTTGTGTGAATCATTTGCTCCTGTCAGCTTCAGTGGGTGTTACAATATAAAGCCACTATGTGTAGATTATAGCAGCTTTCAAATTATTCTGAGGGTTCCTGAAGGTTTTGTTTGTAGAAACATGACAAAATGTTGATGTTGGTGAAAACTGGCTCAGAATATGGGGTGCTCTCAGCCATCTGACCAGAATCCTTTTTGGTCACAGTGAATTGGGTGGGGTTGCTGATTGTAAAAGAATGCAAGAAAAGTATTGTTGAGGGTGATGCAGCTTCAGAAAAAAGTGTTAATTGTTAAATTATTTGGCAATGGCACTCACAAGTGTGTGCATTATGGCATGTGCATTTATTTTCTTTTGTACAAAATCATAAACTAAATTTCTTTCTTGTATACTAACTGCAGAGCTGGGGGTAAGCCTCACATGTGCAAGTCACAAGAAAGTCCCAAGTCACTGTGTTTAGACTCAAGAAAGACAAGTCGAATAAATGCTCAGGTCAAGCAAGTCATGAGTCAAATTGAGTATGGTCTACAAAAACACAAGTGTAGATGATAAAATTCCCGATGGCTGTATTCCATTTGTTTTAGTGTCAGGGACCTGGTATTGTGCATGCTGGCTCACTGTCACACTGTCATGACGTACTGGGACACACTTGAATTGAGCCATCGTTAATGATATTCATTACACATGTGCTTTTCCTACAAATCAAAAATGTCGTGGAAAAAGTCCAGAAGGCGAGCTCAGTAATAAGGCTGTATTTTGATTTTATATTGTAGTGCTGCGGTTGGTCACCATAGTTGAATTTATGTAATAAAAGACAGGCTAAGGCTGCAGGGAACAGGTTGTCTGTGCTGAATGCATACCTGCTAGTGTACCTGTGTGACCTCGCAGTGCCTCTTCCTGGCTCTGTGCCCTCAGGTGTGTTTATGTTTGTGACAGATTGCCTTCTGCGGAAAGCTCTCCACTGCCTGCCGCTCCTCCCCACCGCCCCCGTCTGAAATAATTACACTCCCCGTCGAAAACATCCCCCTTAGAAGCGGACTATTGTGGCCTGAGCGTTGTTCGTGAGTTTTTCAGTGATGAAGTTCGTCTCCACTGTATACTGCCGTCATTTCCGATGCTGTGATTGTTAATTGTTCGTGTTTACTCGAATGCCAAATAATCTTGAATCAATGTATCAAGTAGTGAGGATGGGTGTTTACCTAACCACAGCCATTTCTGTTGCACTTCCGACCATAACAAACCTGGAGATGTTGAAACCCTTGTGCTTGCAGTCCTTTTAATTTGTCTCTAGCATTAGAGCTTTTCATTGCAGCATTAAAGGATAAATATATCTCCTATTAGTCATGTAACGAGATCTCTCAGGCCTCTTCCGGTTCTGTGGCACAGTTGAGGCTTATGGTTTGACGGACTATTACTACTAATACTGAGATATAATAAGACCACAGTGATTTGAGAAATAATTTATGATATATTCTTGAACTTTAGGGTATTTTAAACCACGTGTGTGTGTGTGTGTGTGTGTGTGTGTGTGTGTGTGTGTGTGTGTGTGTGTGTGTGTGTGTGTGTGTGTGTGTGTGTGTGTGTGTGTGTGTGTGTGTGTGTGTGTGTGTGTGTGTGTGTGTGTGTGTGTGTGTGTGTGTGTGTGTGTGTGTGTGTGTGTGTGTGTGTGTGTGTGTGTGTGTCGGACCACAAGAGCGGACTTCCCTGCATTTATTTCCACGATTAGAGGACGTATGGGCTCAGTGCCGCATAAGGGAACTTTTGAACTCCAGGTAAAGCAAATTCCCACATGTCAAAGATCCAGCTTTTTTTTTCTTCTTCCTCCTATGTGACCGCACCCCATTTAAGCCCATGCACGTACTACAATTACTGTTCAGATGAAACACGGGAAAGACTGTTGCACCAGAGCTTGAAGCCGGATCAAAGTCGTTATGTTAATTTTTTGTTTGACCTTTTTCTGACCGCCGATGCTATGGCCACCAGCGGTTCTGTGGGGCAATGTTGTTAACTCTCAGCTGCACGCTTCACTGAGCACAAAAACACGCACACAGATGGGCATTGAGTGCGCACGGTGCCTTTAACTCATGATGTGCAATACACTTTGAGGCAATAAGTGACGTTCTGCGTATACAAAGAGCTGTGTGTGTCTTCCACTGAGCACTGACTTTCTCTTTTTTTTAAGACTTGATTCTAGTTCAACGCTACCACTTCATGAAAGAAGTTTCTCATTTACTTGATTAACGGATTAACGGAGTGATACTTTTACCTGACACTCTTTGTAAATGTCTGGGTGCCGTGGGCTGCGAGCAGTAGGCTAGAAACCACTGTTTAGCGTTGTGTTTGGTGATTAGGTGTTTAAACTTGTGTCTCCTCCACATTAAGCGTTGGCAGATGTCAGACGGTTGAGAGCATGTGATGAGATATTGATGAAAAGGCTGCTATTTTGTTCTCCCGCTGTCTTCTAGTGATGCTCGCGGAAGCATATCTGGGCACACTGATAAAAAGAAAAAAAACAACATTGAGAGAAAGCTACACACAACACAGAGCAGGCCTGGTACACAAGATCACATCAGGTCAACCAAGCCCCTGTTATGGAGTGGCAGGGCAGTAGATACACAAAAGGAACTCACAAACCATAGCACATAATGACTACAACCTGTAGGAATGACAACATCTCTACTTATTAGCTGCAAAAGTGATGATGTGTGTGTGTCATTATAGCAAAATGTGATCTTGGAGACACATACTGTAGCAGTGAGGTTTTGACTATTTTGCCAGGTCACGAAAATTTACAGGTGAGAAGTTGAGATCAAAATGAAGGCAATGAGTGCAAAAACAGGTGTGGCCTGAGCAAGGGCCCCAGAAGAACAGTAGGGGAATAAGAAGTGGACGAGGGACCGTTGGCCCCATCACTCTACGCCCCTGACCTGATTTGCCATTGTTGCTGGGGTGATCCCAACACAAGTTGGTCTCTAGTCTTAAAGATAAGCATTGTGTTAGACGCTTTACTAATCATCAACCAGGAGCCATGTCTGAGGTTTCCACAGCATTCATAACTTGTGAAATGCACAGTTTGTGAACAAATGCACGATGATCTCAAGTCATGCTGAGGCTTTACTTGGTCTGGTATGACCAGTAGTATCTGGTTGTGGCTAATGTTAGCGAACCACAATGTTACGATGTTTCAACTTATATTAGTCATATGTAGGTTAACACAGGATCAAATGTAGTTGAATGAGAGAATGATTCAGCTCAGCAATAAAAGCCCTAGATAAAAGATAAAATGACAATAAGATGTAAGATAAAGATGCATACGTATATGAAAATAAGGATTGTTTTGTATTGCACAAATGTAAAGAGAGAAAGGAATAAGATATGAGACAAGGGAGTGAGCTTAATCAGATCTTTTTATTTTATTCATACTACCGGTACTACTAAAATACTACTACTGAAATCCTAATTATTACTTATGTTTAGCTTTAGTTTAGGATGTTATATTAACAATTGACCACATGACTTCTCGCTGCTCGTAGTGATTATCACCAACTCTATAAAGCTTTATAGCATCTTTTAGTTTATTGTTCATTTTCATTTTCAAGTCTGCAACTTTGCAAACTTCGTTTTCATTCTCTCTTACTGCTCTCACAGGCAGCTGTCAGTAAAATAGCTAAAAAACAACAAAAAAACAATACTAGACACCTACCTCTACCTGCTCAGCACTAAACAGCAGACAGACAGTCATCTGGTGAGCATAGTGGAGCACATTGTGTTGGTCACTAGCTGGTACTCATACGTTTAATGGTGTGCCACTATGCTTGTGTAGAATATCTTGTTTTAAAATATGCGTTTAGCTTAAAAATGACACTGTAAAACGACATTATGAATGAATACACACTCTCAGGGCCTAGTTTGAATACAAAATGTCCCTATTTGCATGTTAGGCTGATGCCCCAAACGTTTTCCTTTTAATCAGTATAACCCCTTTGCTTTTCACTCAGTCGAATAATCCTCCAACATTTCTTTTGGCTGCCCTTTCCAACAGTTAAAAAGAGAAAAGATTTAGATCAGGCAGCCGATTTGTGCTGCGGCCTTCAGATTCCTGCTTTCACCCTTTTAAGTCAGGGTGGCTTCCAGAGTCAGGTGGAAAAGCGGCGGGAGGAGCTGTACTTTGGCCTGTGTTGTGAGGCCTGAGGCTCAGTGCAGGACTGCCACCTAGTGATGGGTTGCCACTACTGTTCTTGGACGGGTATGGTATTATGGTCATATGAACTGTCCGCTGTAGAACTGGCCTCTGAAGGAGTGATGTTCTCTGTTTCTGAGTAAATATGTAGTACTTGTCCATTATTCACAACGCGGCAGTATAATAGTCTCTTTAAAATGTCCTCGCTGTCTGTACGTTTTGTTTTTAACCGTTGTCTCTCCTGTGTTGTCTCTTTCAGGCTCGCATGGCATTGGACAAAGGGGCTCAGGCTGTTATCTTTGATGTCAGCGATGATGCCAATGCTGCTGCTGAGGTGGGTGTGCAGACAGTGACACAGCTATATTCATCGATAAAACATGCAAAAAGCACAAAGGAATGTCACACTCATATTTCTGTGTCTTTCTTTACCTGCTTTGATTTGCACAACACACACGCACATACAGCTGCGAGAAACTGACTCCCTTCCGCGTCCAGTCGTGTTGGTGGAGGCGGAGGATGCTGAGGCGTTGATGGGTTTGGTCAACAAGAACGAGGAGGCCAAAGTTCGTATTGAGATCATGGTGGAGCAGCCTAGATGGGTAATGACTGAAACACACGCACACACACCTCAGACTTTCCTTTCATCGGCTAGAAGAAGAATAAATATAATATAAATATTTTTCTCTCTTTCCCCTTTTCAGCCACATTATGACGTGGGAATCCTGCTCACCATTGTCCTAGCTATTCTGACCATTGTCTTAATCTTCGCTTTCCGCTACAAGTGCAAGTCCAACAGGACATGGGTGAGTGAAAGCAACAGCGTTGGTAAAAGTGTGAAGCTCGCAGAGACAAAGGTGTCAGTGGATCACCTTCATTTTGGACACACAACTCAGTCAGTGATCTGTTAAAGGTTTTTCTAACCCTCTCTTTTTGTGCGTGCAGGACTCCGTCCATCAGCAGACCATGCGGGCCATTAGTCGATTGGAGACCAAAACCTACAGCTCCCAGGGCTGCTCGGGCTCTCAGCGCCACCGTGCAACCTGGGGGTCAGCCAGCAGCTCCAACTCGAGCCCCGTCTGTGCTATCTGCCTGGAGGACTTCCAGGACGGGCAGGTAAGAGGAGAGAGAGCAAGGAATACATACATACTGTACCTGTAGATTTAACTGTCAGCTATTTATCATCAGATCTACCTCTGTCTCACATTTATCCCAGCATTTGAGAATCATCTCCTGTGCTCATGAGTTCCACAAAGACTGCGTAGACCCCTGGCTACTACAGCACCGCACCTGTCCCCTCTGCATGCACAACATCATGGGTGAGGAAAAGCATATTTCCAGTCAAGTTTTTCTTAAGAAGGCGCCCATTTCAAACTGCAAGGAACCTTTTTGTTCTTCCACTTCAACTTATTAAGGTGGTTATGAAGTTTAGTTTTCTTTAGTTAGGCTCTTCTTCAATTTAGATTTGAATAGATGTACAGTTTTACTAACAACTCAGGCATGTTGAACCAGCTATATCTCTGAACTCTTTACCAATTTCTGAATCTGCTATGATCAGTGTTGTATAAATAGCAGTACTGTGTATATTCTGACTGCTGCTGTGGTCCACAGG
Organism: Echiichthys vipera; assembly: GCF_963691815.1. Classification (NCBI taxonomy): domain Eukaryota; kingdom Metazoa; phylum Chordata; class Actinopteri; order Perciformes; family Trachinidae; genus Echiichthys; species Echiichthys vipera. The sequence goes on along the minus strand of NC_139839.1, from coordinate 21,979,587 downwards.
GACAGAGCGACAGACCCAGAGGAACAGACTCGAGCAGAGTCCAGAGCAAAGCCAGGGTTTCCTTCCTTACAGCAGCCCACGCAACCACCCCTTCCCGCAGCATGCCATCCCCTTCTCTATGAGGCCCCTCTATCCTCGTGGACCCTCTGGACCGTATCCCTCGCTGGGCCACTACACCGGTTCTCCTCCAGTGGATGCCCAAACACTACGGTTCCTCACCAGCAGGCCGCATGCCTCCGGCTGTGGGTACCATCTTCCTGCAGAGGGTCCCGGGAGGCCCCACAGGATTGGAGGTAACTGCAGGACTTCCACCCACCACTACACCCCCCGTCGGTCCTGCCACAACTACCGCTCATCCTGTCCAGCACAGCGCAGTGCATCCAGCTCAAGACTGCACCACACCGCTTCCGTCACACCACAACCCCGTGGATTGCCGGCCCATAGCCGGCAGGACGACGGCAGCTGCTCAGGTGGCAGCTACCACACAGAACGCAGCGGATACTTGGCTGATGGGCCAGCGAGCGACTCTAGCTCAGGGCCATGCCATGGCTCCTCCAGTGACTCAGTTCTCAACTGTACGGACGTGTCCCTGCAGGGGGTTTATGGCAGCTGGTCCACCTTCCGTAGCTCTCTGAGCAGTGACTACGATCCGTTTGTGTATTACGGGCCAGGTCCTGGGCGCGCCCCTCGCAGGAACAGCCTGGAGGCAGGTGCCCAGACACGGCCCAGGTCTCTGGATTCTGTGGTGAACAAAGCGGGCAGCCCAGAAGAGCAGCCGCAGACTGTGTTCAACCACATCCACTACCACCGCCACAGACACCACCACTACGAGGAGGGGGAGCACAGCCAGGGCCCGAGCAGAGGCTCGGACGAGGAGCAGGGAGTGGCTGCTGCAGCTGCACCTGCTGCTCTTGTTCTGGACAAAGACTCACCTGTCTGCCATCCTAAGCACAGCCCCTGTCAATGCCCAAAGCCAAACCCCACAGATCCGCCCAGTCCTGGGACAGAGTGTCAGGACCATGAACCCAGCAGCCCTACAGGACCTCCTGTCCTGGTTTCCCCAATCCCTTTACAGCTTCAACCCCACTGCTGCCACCAGGGACACGGTCACCCTCCTGCTCCCCTTAGGCGGGTGGGTGGCTGTGTGCTTGATGGCCCCTCTGTTCACTTCCACCAGAGCCTAGATTTGCAGGATGACCGTAGCATCCACATCCACTACGGTCAGGGCCCGGGCTTCTGCTGCTCTCCTCCTGAGCTGCACCCTGCCTTGCTCCCTGTGCCCCTCATTCTGGACTCTGGAGGTATGGAGGACTGGCCTTGCTATGCCGGTGCCCATGTTGTGTGGCAAAAGCGGGTACAACAGGCCCGCTCAGAACCTCAGCTCTTGGGGCCTGGGACCTCTATGGACAGGCCACCCTGCAGGTTCCACCATGGCCCTGCTGCCGAACCCAACACAGACATTTGTTTGTACTGCCAAACATTACACCACAAACAGGGTGGGTGTCTCACTTTATCTTTAATAACATGAGCAGCCCTTGGTACTTAGAGGACACTTTTGTGTTTTTATTTTCATAGTTTTGGCCATCATTTATATTAGTTCTGATCAGGTTGTACTCACCAATATAATTGGGTGGTGGTTGTAGTCAGATTTAGTTACAGTAGGTACCGCAAATACAAGGGGTCAAAGTTGGATATTCATTATGAACAGAGTGTAAAAACTGTATTCACCTTTGTTTTCTCTTTGGGATAAATTTGTCCAACCAGGTGGTTTGTTTACAATCTGTATGTTCATCTGACTGCTCATGTTTCTTGACCTCTCTGACTCCAGCTATGAATTTCGTATGTAAAGTGTTTTAATACCAAAAGGAATAATAGTGTAAATAGAAACTTAAGTCCTAAAAAAACTAGAATGATCCCTTTCAAGCTGCATAATATTTTTTGGGATTCTTGGTTATTATTTTTTAATAAGATTCTGAGGATGACTTGAGCTGTTTTGTGTCCACAGGATCAGAAGAGGAGTCTGGTGTGTGAGAACTTATTGCATCCCCATTATCACGCTGCTACACAGGAGCCAGAATGGACAAGCCTCTCATTGGCTATCGCTCTCATGTCTTCCACATAATTCCACCAGTAATGCCTTCGCTCAGACGATTCCCCAGCGCCTCCCAGGATTCAAAGCTCGCACGCTGAAAAGCTCTTTCAGCGGAGTGAGATTGAAATGATTGTGATTAAATCGCGCTAAATGTTATGTTGCATATGGAAATACATTGAATGATTTAAATGTTTGGGAGCTGCTGGGGAAACGACTCATACACCACAAAGGGGTGTTTTTCTGTGTTTCTCCTCGTCAGTTATAGGAAGAGTATTCATTATCGACGTGACATCACAAGTTCCCATGCTCCTTAGTGACAAGCAAGGAAGGATCCTTGCTTAGGGTGTTGAGCCCTAATGAAGTGAGACTCCATCTCTGCATTTCTCACTATTGCAACATAACTTGATTTATTTTAGAGGTACTTACTTTCACTTGTGTAATCTTGGTCTTCCTTCGCTGAGAGAAGCTTTTCTCTCCAGCCTACCTCAGCTCAGATTTCTTAACATGCCTCACACAGGGGGTCTTTAAAGGTACTGCTGTAGTGATTTTTTTTTTTTGTCACAACCACGTAGCTCCCATAAACTCAACAAAAAGTTATCCTCTCGGCAGTCCGACCTGTCCAAATGGAGAGAAAGGTTGATGCCCAGCCCCTCAAACAACGAGCATTCACTGAGGTTGCTGAGCCTTGCATGGGCCTTGTTTTCATTATTTCAATAATGGCAGCTGTTTTCAACATGTTTGTTTATGTTTTGGATCATTTTCTGTTCTTTTTTTTTGTAGTCTGTAATTATTTTTTTTAACCTTTCAAAATGATCTGGTTTGACTGAATTATGTCGTCGTCATTACAAACTATTGTCTTGTTCTTATCATTTCTCTTGCCAGTGGTTACTTCCCATGTTTGACCTCAGTGCTGTTAAACCCCCTGATCGGTGCAAAGTGAACAGGCCTCATCAGAAGGATAATACCACGTCCTCCGCTCCTTTAATGCCTGATTCATCACAATGTTGTGTTGTCCTCCAAAAAGTACATACCCTCCAATTGTCTTCCAGGGACTAAAGCTTTAGACCCATGTTCTCCATTGCAGCCATATAAAAAAAGAGATAGTTACTATTTAATTCTACTTTATAACTGGAGTAAAGCTATGCTCTGTGTGCTTTTCCCATGATTCCAAACTTTAATGGGTAGAGCCTGAGAAATGTCTCAGGAACAATCAAACACTGGAAAAATGGGAAGAATTCATCTTAGTTACAGGAATGAGACCCGAAATGGTAAAAGATCCTTTGTCATGGTAAATGTGCATTGCCATTCCCTGCTTTTATGGCTTTGAAGGAAGATCCACCTTAAACCAGAAATCAGATACAGTATTTTCAAGTTTTCTGTCATTAGGATAAATCACTTTAAAATGTTTTCCAATCTCTCAAAAAAGACAGAATCAAGGTTTGAATCTATGTTACCGGCTATTCCTTCTCCTCCCGTTTAGCCACTCTGACAGACTGACTGACCGAAAATGTTTTTATATCCTAGGAAAATTGCCCTGAACAATTCAACTGTGTAGATAAAAGTCAAAGATGGCTCCCTTATTTTCAACTTAACTACAGACGCCTTCATGCCCGCATGTACTGGGCTAAATAATCTGAGATCATAGGTATAGGAATTCTGTCATAGCGTGGACTTTCCCTTAAAGGCTCAGTGAAAATGTGAAAGGATTTTTCTCAGCCGTCAGACTTCAGAAACACTTTAACAGCAGACAAAGAGCTCATGGGTATTGCAATGTAACCAGTAGCACTTACTAAAGCCTCATATGTGCCTTATTCATTCAAACTATTGATAATCCTGAATCAGGAACCTCCCAACACACTAAGCTCTTATCCGTCAAACCAAAGAGGCAAAATCTTGAACACAGTGATCTTATAACATAGTACGTGTTGTGCCTTTTTTCCTTAAATCTCAGAATTAAATACGCTTTCGAAGACAAGAGAGAATTGCCAGAATGCCAGAATTGAAGTGGAAATTATTTTGGAGTCAATTTTCTTGGACAATCATGCAGAAATTTTCAACTGCAGTTCCTTGTACTAATACCTCACTTTGAATGTGTCAATGCAGCGTCCTCCAGCTAAAGTGTCAGGGCTCCCTTGTCTGGTATTGTCCGTGCCCAAACAGTCTCAGAGACTGAGATGGAAATGACTGAATTACAAGCAGCACTTTGGCTTGAGCAGATTTCTATTTTTTAAGAAAACAACAAGGTAAAACCCATAGTATTAATTTAGCACAAAACCGTCAGCACATGAAAAAACTTATTTAGTAAAGCCGCAGATTATCTGATGTGATTTCATCCTGTTCAAGATCTTTCTCTTTGTGTTGTTTATGTGTTTGTTTTGTTATGTTTTGCAACAGTAATGAGCTGAAACTGCCTTTTCTATGAGTAAAAAAGTCCCTTCAGAACTTCAGGGGATATGTCAGTATATTTTGGATACTTTGTGTACAAAAAGAGAACAAACAAACAAAAAAAAGAAATGAAATAGTGTTGTATTTTATATATAATAGAACATTTCAATATAGTGACATGTCACTAATATATTTATTTACTAATATATTTATCCATTTTGTCCAGGTTTGAAAGAGTGGTTTCTGTATAGACTGAATGTTTCTATATGGAAACTGACCAGTGCCATCACAGATGTATCAACCTGTCTTCATTCCAATTATATGCAAATAAATTATTTTGAAATAAAACATCTGTGCTGAACGCATTTTCTGCAGGAGAATCCAGAGGAACTCCCACAGTGTCATATGAATTGTGTTTACATTGTGTGTTGTTAAAGGAATAGTTCACCCAAAGTTATCCTACACACAAGATATTGATTACACCCTTCTAGGAAGTTTCATTGGAAGAAGAGGAAAGGAACGCAGGGTAAAGCATAGCATACGCTGCTCCAAGCACAATCTAAACCTGTGTGTGTGTGTGTGTGTGTGTGTGTGTGTGTGTATATATGTATGTGTGTGTGTGTGTGTGTGTGTGTGTGTGTGTGTGTGTGTGTGTGTGTGTGTGTGTGTGTGTGTGTGTGTGTGTGTGTGTGTGTGTGTGTGTGTGTGTGTGTGTGTGTGTGTGTGTGTGTGTGTGTGTGTGTGTGTGTGTGTGTGTGTGTGTGTGTGTGTGTGTGTGTGTGTGTGTGTGTGTGTGTGTGTGTGTGTGTGTGTGTAGCCAGACACCTATGGCATCAACTAATGACAGTACATAGGGTTAGGGCTTAGACTGTAACCAAAACAGATATGCAATCTACTTAATTAACCTAATTATACAAAAAAAGAGATTTCTCTGAACACTAAAGTGTTCTGTAGCGATGCATCTACAATGTGACATACTTTACTCACAAATGAGTTGACCACACGGGACGTTCTAATCATTTCATCTACATTTTCATTTTGAATTGAAATGCTTGAAGCCATATGTTTGACATTCGGAGCAAAACATTTTGTTAAGAGTTAGATGAGTAGATTGATACAACTCTCATGGCTGTACATATGAAGCTACGACCAGCAGACCGATAGCTTAGCTTAGCATAAAGACTGGAAACTGTTCAAACTGGTCAAACATAAAATCTGACTACCAGCCCCTCTAAGGCTCACAACAAACCATATTATAACCTGTTTGCTACTGTAAATAAAAACAATATTTTCTGGTTTTACTGGGTTATTTCTTGGCCTGACAAAGTCCATTCATATCATCGTCACTTTCAGGGGGTGTTAAGAGGTTCTGCTATGCAGATTTGGTTACTTTTTGACGGAGCCAGGCTAAGTTATTTATCTGTTTCCACACATTGTGCTCAATTAAGTCTGCTGGCACTCATTTCATATTAAGGCTACAGAGTGGTTTCAATCTAGGATGATTTTTGCTATGCTTTATTATGCTGCTATAGGCCTAGTCTGTCGAGGGATCATACTGTTCCTGATAATCTGAGCGTGTGTGCATGTTACTAATTCAACTTCTTCCCCTTGTTTGTGCTTTGTCGTCTCACAAGTCTCTGCTGATCGTGGTGGTGCCTGCTGCCGTGGTCTTGCATGACGCTTCCTGTTGCTATTATCAATATTACTCATATAAACTATCATTAGTTTTATAAATTATAATTGTAGCCATAAAAACATCATCGGTAATATATCTCACTGTATCACAGCTGTTATTACCACTACTCATTGATCATATTTACCACCATAGTTATTATCATTGTCATATTCTATCACCTTAGCTGTGCTTGTTTCTACTGTTCTACTATATTAACTGCCATAACATATAAGTCATATTCACATTACTATAGATATTATTATAGTTACTGTTACTTTTGTGGTTGCTTACATCTCTGGAAGTGTCTCTCTGTCTGTCTTTGTCTCTCTCTGTCCATCTGTCTGTGTTTTCTCTCTCCTTTTCTTCCTCCCAGACCGGTCAAGACAGATTGACGACATTCCTGCCTGTTAAAGGGAAGGGTTTTCGTTGCCACTGTGTACTCAAAGGTGGGATTGTTGGGTCTTTGTAAATCATAAATAAGTCATAGGGTGTTGTCTATACCTGCTCCATATGTAATGTGTCCTGAGATAACTTTGGTTATGAATTGAATTGAATCTTCTTACCAAACTCTTTGCAGGAAAGCAAAAAATCCCATTCCCCAAAATGTCAAACTATCTCTTAAAACAGTTTCCAAACACAAATGCCAATCTGAATGAACATGAGTTTCTTTATTTAGTCTTACAGAATCTTCTGACAACTTGAAGCAAATCTGATACCACTTGCAGCTTGCTGTCACATGAAGATATTCAACACTTAATACATGTGTTTGCTATACTGTGTTGTTGATCGCCTCTGAAATGTACAGCCATATATAACAGTGTGTGGTTTGGCAGCAGCCGTCGGAGGATCAGTAGAAGGCTTTGGCCTTCCCTTCGGGTGTCAGCACAGTGAGGTTGCCCCGGGCGTCTTGGTCCTTCTCAATGGCCTCAAAGAGAGACTTGAAGTTTCCTGCCCCAAAGCCCTGGAGAGAGAACAAGTACACACAGATGGCTAATTACCCAAAGATCTACCATCTTCTGTGTCATTTGTTATGGCTCTGGGGATCTTCTCCCAGACACTGTTCAGGGTGTTAAACACTTTGATGTTGGATCACAGCAGATAAATATTCTCACAGGGTTCAAACATCCACTCTGCTCTGACAGGGCGCCACACTCACCGGGGGCTCCCAAATTAATCATGTAAATATTTTCATAGATAATCAAAAGATCAAGTGTTGGCGGTTGCTCTGAGAGATTCTTTGCTGTGGTTCAGATTCAGTTTCTCACTTTCATGCATTGTATCCACATCTGTAGACTCGGTGAAATGCTGGAGAGTGACAAGAGGTGCCTGTTCTGACAAGCAGAATGGGTGCTTGGTGTTATAAATGAAGTGCCACAGGGTGCAACCCAATCCAAAGATCCCCCTCACTGTGAAGTAGGGAGCCTTTTAATCTGTATCTGTGATAGATTTACTGAGGTTTTACAAGTGGGCTACTGTTAACACTGGGTGGGATCTACAAACAGGTGTTCAGGCGTTGAAGGTAAGAAACAGGACCACAGGCCTGGATATCCCTCCACAAAGACGCAAAAATAAAATTACTCTTTGCTTTTTAGTTATACCAGTAGTTTGTGTAACTGGCTGTGACACTTACAAAGTGGTTGTGCCGCTGAATGACCTCCAGGAAAAGGGTTGGTCTGTCCTGCACAGGTTTGGTGAAGATTTGAAGGAGGTAACCCTTGTCATCAAAATCAACTAAGATTTTCAATTCCTAGAAAGAAAATGCAGGTGGTGTATGTTTTAGAACACAAGCAAAATTGCTGTAGATAATTCCACGCTGAAATAATGTGTCTCCTCACCTGTAAACGGTCGAGGTCCTCCTTCACCTTGATCTTGGCGGTTTTGAGATTCTGCCGCAGGTTGTCGTAGTATATGTCAGGCGCTGAGAGGAACTCCATCCCTCGGGCACGTAGATTCACTACCTGATTTAAAACACAAAAAAACGCAGGGTCTAAAACTTGCCTTTACATGCAGATTTGGGGAAGCTGTGCAAAGATGAAGCTATAGTTTGGTGGATTAATGGGAAATTTTGGGGGAGACTCACAGCTTGGATAATGTTTGACGTGTTGAGGGCGATGTGCTGAACACCTGGCCCCCCGTTGTAGTCCACATATTCCTGTGAAGAGGGAGATGCAGAACATAAAATTCAGGCAAGGCTGTAAACCTGGAAGTCACACGTTTTGACAAAAGGATACAAATACAGGAAGATTTTTGATATACACCACTGTGATGAACCACAGCCATACATTACTCTGATAAACCACAGTCATGCATTACTATGATAAACTACTGTTATACTGTACATTACTGTGATAAACCACTTTCATACATTACTATGATAAACCATTGTTATACATTACTATGATAAACTTCTGTTATATATTCCTGTGATAAACCACAGTCATACATTACTGTGATGAACTACTCTTATACTGTACATCACTGTGATAAACCACAGTCATACACTACTATGATAAACCACTGCCATACATTACTATGATAAACTGCTGTTATACTGTACATTACTGTGATAAACCACAGTCATGCACTACTATGATAAACCACTGTCATACATGTCTGTGATAAAGCACCTACACCACTGTGATTACCACTGTTATACATTACTGTGATACACCACTGTCATACATTACTATGATAAACTACTGTTATACTGTACATTATTGTGATAAACCACTGTCATACATCACTGTGATACAGCACTGTCATACAGCACTGTTATACACCACTGTTATAAACCATTGTGACACACCACTTCGATAAATAGTGTAGTAATAAGTGTAGTATTAAAACAAGCTGATAAAGTCACACCTGGATTTGTGAAACTTTTAACCCCCTTGCAGGTTCATTGATGGGCATCTTGATGGTCTCTTCATAGTTGGTCACAACTATTGACCTCAGTGAGCTGTACTGTGTGTGGATCTGCTTGTCATCTATTGACCAGAACCGATGGAACATCAAACACTTCTGATACCTGGAATTTTGAGACCACAAACAGAAAATGTGACGAAAAGCTACACAAATAAGCCATGTCTTATTTTAAATAATTTTAGTATGTCATTTCCCTTTTTATTTATAACATTTTTTGTAATTTATAGACCAGTAATGTTGCACAGGAGCCAGTTTTTGAATATCACCACTAACATTTACCACCAGGACAGAGGTGGTGTGACAGTGTTTACTTGTCCCTTTGCCCTGTGTGTCTGCTGTGCCCTTGGTGTGTGTACGTGCGTGTTACCAGTCTGAAATTGGCACCATTTGGTCATCTGGCTGGTTTCCAACTATGTGATCGATGAAGTTCAAACCTGCTGGTGGACTTTAAAGAAAAGAAGAAAAAACATTGCATGGGTGCTTTTCCATGAAAGTTCAGAGAGAATACCCATTGCAAACATTTTGGTAAACTTTGACAGCACAAGGAAATGTAAGAGACTCACAGTGTGGGTAACAGAGGGTCTCTAAACAAAGGCTCTTTGTAGCCTGGCAGGAAAAGGCCTTTGTAGGGACTGAGGTACTCAATGAGTGTGTGTGTTGTATCTCCATACTGAGGACAAAACATTGAAATTCATTCCCAGTTTCATGTGTGTATTCTTTTCAAACGTGCATCACTCTTTACGTACCGTTTGAATGACAGCGTACTTGACCCTCCCGTGGCTGTCCTGCTCCACCCAGGGTTCCTTGAGGATTACAGCTCCTCGCTCTTTAGCTGTCTGTCGGTGGAGTTGTTTTGGGATCAGTTGGGGAAATACAGGAGCTTAACAATTTGTTTCTGTCTGAAGACAGCCCCTGGAAGCCCTCCAGTGGCTGAAGAAGGAACATCTTCCTATACATGCTATAGTATACTGAATTAAGTATCTGTCTATCTACAGTAGGTCTTTGTGTAAAGTCCCTGACTCTTTGTAGCCACCAACTTATCCGAACCCCCAGTCTGACCTTGAACGGTGAAAAGAGTTCAAATGAGCCACTCAACATCAAAGCTGCACTGTTGCACTGTTTGTCCCCATTTCAACACACGCTGAGTGCACTGCATGTAGTATGATAATACAGATTAGCTTGGGTTTATTTATTGAATTTGAAAAAGAATTGCGGTTTAAGATAGAAAGTAAGTCAAAGTGAGTGAATTTGAATTTAATGGAACTAAAATCTGTTACTTCTTTTACTATCGTACATTCAGTATAAGACAGTGTAGGATTAATTGTCTTTCAACATACAGCTTACTGAAATGGTAAGTAACAGTAAGTTTGTAAAATTAAATATTGGCCATACTCATTAATTTCTCTCTTTGTTTTAACCTTTATTTATTCAGGGTGAGAACACTGAGAGCAATGCTCTCTTTATCAGGAACGTCCTGATCACATTCACACAGTTAAACCTTCACACATGGACGCTGCCTAGTACAACCACAGTCTGCTCTGCTGGCCACTGAGAAGCTCCAATGGAGGGGTTTGGGGGTTATGGGCCTTGCTCAAGGGCACCTAGTGATGGTAATGAGGGAAGGGCAAGTGCTGCTTCCTCACTTCCCCACCCAGATGTATCCTGCTGGCCCTAGGGATTGAACTGGCCACCCTCCACAAGCTCGCCTCTCTAACCTTAACCCATTTCGACCTCTTGTGTTTCAATCTCCTTATCATTGTTACCTTGATTAAGAAGTCACAGTCCTCGACTTGGAAAGCAATGTCTTTGGCTCCATCCCCATGCTTCATCAAGTGTTCTCCCATCTCTGAGGGAAGATAAAACCCATGTTGAAATGCACACATACTATATGTTATCATACAGATTCAAGTAATGAGAACACTTGCCTTCGTTTCCAGGATTTAGTGAAGATTCAAACACAAAGATAATCTGTAAGGAGAAAGGAGGGGTGGTTGTGTTTGTGGAGAGGATCATTGAGCATGGATGTACTGAGTGTTTTTTCAATCATAATGTTTACCTTATCCTGTCTGATGGCATGAGACACCACCTCTCGGCTGCCAGTCTCCAAACCCTTATAGGCCAAAGCCTCGAAGCCCATCTTATCACAGTAGTAGGAGGCCGCCTGCAAAATCATCGTCTTTATAGTGAATAGAATTTCTGATGGACTATGACGAGCTGAAAGAGTTCATGTCCTCCCAAAAGTGTATGGCCTGTGGGTTGCTCCATCCCTGCTGTGTGTTGTCTGGCCTGTGTGTTGAACCAGGAGGATCAAATAGGCTGTGTATGTTTGTGTAGCAGATGTGTTTTGTGTTTCTTACTTGTGAATTGAATAGACATTTAATTCAGCTTCGTGGTCCACATGAATCAATTATTTATAACTTATCAATTAATCTGCTGATCATTTATTTTTCCATTAAATAACCATTTTGTTTAATATATGTCAGAAGGTTGTAAAAGAAATGGCCATTATATTTTGCCAGATATGAAATTGAAGTCTATATTTTTTTTTTTAATCCCAAAGATATCAAGTTTCTCATCATCTATTTCAAAGAAAGGTACCAAATCCTCACATTCTAATGGCTTAAACCAGCTATAATGTGCCACCATTGGATTATAAAATGACCATGACAATTGATTATCTAGATAATTGTGGATTCATTTTCTGTCGATCAACTACTCAATGCATGTGTTATTCAGAAATTGTATGTCTTGTTTTTGAATAGTTTTGGACAAAAAGAGGCTGGAAGTTTCAGAGGCTACTCATTAAGCAAAGAGTAAGTTATTTTAATTGTATATTAAGAACAAAATACACGGTTATTATGTAATAACTCTAACGCAAAAATGTCTGGAACTCAAAAAACTTCATCTTGAGTCAAATGTGTTGGACTGGTGCCAAAATCATAAAACTGTCACAGATGAAGTAAACCGTTAGTCGTATGTCAGTGTTTGGATACTGACCTGTTTGGCATTGCCGACCCAGAAGGTGATATGATGAAACTTGACAAACCTTCCCCTGGTGTGCTAAAGCCAAAAGTACAGACAAATTAAATTGGCTGAAAGTACAAATAAAGAAAGAATCCAAAAGTTTAAGGACTCCTACAGGTGAGAAACACAACACCTTAACTGAGTGTTTATGTTTTAGAGATTTTAAATCATTAGCTTCAAATAAAGATGTGTAATGAAATCTCATATTAGCTGAACATTTAGAATAATTGATTTATTCCCACAACATGATGATTCAGGCCTTCTTCTGCAGAACAAACAGCACTGTTAACACATCCAACTACATTACACATCACAGACTCCTGTCCATCTTCAGAGGCAGTTTTAATCTTACCTTCTCCCCTTTATCTGTGTAGCTTGTCTAAAAAAAAGAAAGATATAGATCATTAAAAGTGCTCAGATTAGCCTACAGGCAATATATCTTTGGTTCTTATCTGCTGAAGATATAATTATCTCATCAATTGCTCAGCTGTGAGAATAGCTCTGTCCCACACCTGCCTATTATAATTGAGTCTCTTACCATGCTGTGACTGTAGATGAACCTCAGTTCAGAGAAAAGAATGATACAAAATCAGTGTCTGGCCTGGCGAGGCGCAGATAAGTACTGACAGGATGACCAACTGTGATTGGTCCTTGAGGATCTACACCCACCTGTCCGCCTCCTCGCTTCCTTCTACACTTTAGCTTAAAAAGTTCAACAGCAGAAGTTTGTCATCTCTCCCTAGTCCAGCGTCTAATCAGTTGTCAGTCCTCAGAGCCTCAGTCGTCATAAAAACATAGACACATTAACCTCAGCCTAGTGAAAACAATGACATCCCTACATTCACTCTACTCTACGATGTTGAGTATAGGTGATTTTACAATAAGCTCAGGTGAAGAAGAGTTTATTTATAATAATACAGACACTCATTACAGCTTAAAGCAGCAATGGTGCCTCCAGAATGCGAAGAAGAGAAGTGAGTGAATGTGAAGTGAGCGCAGCACTAAATTAAAATACAGTGGTGGTAGTGCTGAGGGTAAAAACGACAGGAGAGATAAGATAATCCTGTTCCACACCAGTCCCTCTGAGATCCCTCTCCGGTTCATGCACCACCAGAGGGAGCACTTTTCCCTGAATGAAACAGAAACAGAGAAGCAGTCAAGATCAGTAAGACCATCCAGAACTTTCCTCTGGACTGATTTGGAATTATTCATAATTGTATCATCCTTATTATTAGAAATTCACATTATTATTACATTCTATAAAGAACATTTAATGTTCTTTATATATGGACTCACAATAGAATAAGGATTAAAAACAGATTGTAATCATAAGTTTAACAAGATTCCATTATTACATCTTATTCACTGTGGTTTTCAGCGTACCCTGGATCATCACAGTATCTGGCATATGAAAAAGCCCAATGACAGCAAAAATGTGCACACGCAGTATTTCTTTTAAAGTTTTTGATAATCTTGTAAAGGGTTGTAAGAAACGTTCACTTAAGGGATGTTCATGTTTTGCCTACAGTATCTGTGGAGGGAAAAATGTCAGAGGATTGTAGCAAACACAGGGGTGAAGTGCTGAATGGCTGCTGACTGGTATCGGAGAGCGTGTGAGGTCAGGTCCAGTCTGTTACAGACAAGGCTGATGAACAAAAATAGTGTCTGGCAACAGTGACTGTGCTGTAGCCTAAACTGGCATGCCAGATGTAGCCTATGTATACACATGCCACTGTCTGTCAGGGAGCTCCATGACAAAGACAACAATCATGTCCAGCAAATGTGCAGTTGTTGTTGAAGCGGTTAAAAAATGAAAAAGGTTCTTCCATCGATTTTTTTTACTTTATTTTCTATTTTTATCAATCAATTAATCATTTTGTCCATCAAATGTCAGAAGTGTCAAAATGCCCTCCACCAGTTCTCAGAGTATAATGTAATGTAACATCTTCAGAAACCCAAATATATCACATTTTTATTTTTATTATTTTCCAAATAAATCAAATTTACAGAGAACAGAGAAAATAGCAAATCACCGAGTTTGATAAGCTGGAACGAGTAAATCATTTGCATTGTTGTTTGGCAGATGGCATTTTAGGGAAATAACCTTTGGTATGACCTTTTAAAGGTGGTTTCGACCTCGCATTCACACTTCTCTCTTTTACTTCTGTGGCCACTACCGCTTTCAATACGTTTATTTTAGGGGTTACAAAAAAAAACATTGATCTGTATTGTTCAACTCTGCAAAGCTCTCCATTTCACTTTAGAAAAATGAAAAAAATGTATTGTTGAGAATGGTAGAAGACCCTGCCGGGGTATGACTGGTGTGCCTGTGTGCACGTAGCGTACTGTGGGTGCATCCCAGGTCCAGTTTGTGCCGCGCTGTGATTTTCTATTGGCTCGCTCTGTGGCTCCTGGTTGGCTCTGCTGTGGGTGTGTGCGTTACCCTCGCGTTTCTGTTCTTAGATCTAATTGGCCGTTACGAACTCTGTAGCGCCATTGGTGTAGAACGTTCAGTTTCCTTCCTGACGATTGGCTAGCGCTGTTGTCATCACATAAGAATGCGGAAGTCGTGTAGTCTACTGAGTCACCGTTGTGTCAGCTGGTTCTTTCTGAGTGAGTAACTCGATTTATTCTTTAAAATTAAGTAACTTCTAAATACTGCATTGCGTGGGACACATTCTCATGCTGTCAGACTGGCGTTGGACATGTGAACCGTTAGCCGTTTTGTCTTTTTTTGCTGGTGAATGAGCGAATTTTACACACCAGCCTCTAGTGATGTTGCTATTCGGTAGCTAGCATGCTGCTAACGTTTGCAAACACGGCACACACACACACGCACACTTTCGGTTTGTCAACTTGTCGCCTCCTAGTACACCGTCTGCCTGTAGTGAGGCTGTGGTCCACTTTCACTTTCACCTTACATGTCTTTAAACTTTACCCCTGTTATCATGCGTCCACACCTGTTGTGTTGTCACGAGTCAAACACCTGTTATTTCCTGCTCTAGTGGGGCTGACAGTCTTACTTGTAATGCTCATCTATCTCCTGGAAATACCAGAGGAACTACCCCCTTAGAGTGGATATTTATTTTATGCCCATGAGGAAGAGATAATGGTTCTGAAAAACTCACCCTAATGTTTAATGTTGTCACTATTATTATCATCTCTGTAAATACTTGGCAATTAGTAAGGAGAAATAATTCTCCTTGTAACATAACATCTCTGTTGCCCTCACTATCCACATCCTTTAGCACTGGGCATCCAATGTCTGTAACTCAGTATTATTTCTATAACTGCTTCATTTGCCGTCAGAGTGCTTGTTTTATTTGAAACCTAACGTTATTGGCTTTGCTGCAAGACAAAGATAAGCAGCAAATCCTCAAAACCAAGAAGCTTTCGTAAGACAATGTTGGTCATTTTTGCTTGATAGATCCCTTTGAATGATACATTTATTCTCAAAGTAGTTGGTTCATCCTCTGTCGATCGACTAGACTGTTTTTTTCAGCACGAATGTCTTAATAGGTTTTGTTTATTGTAATCACCACTGGATTGTGTGGCTATTATCCTCACAGTAAGGCTTTTAATGTGAAGGGAAAGCTATTGGCTTTACACTTGACAAACAATTGAATCATATCCACTAAATGAGGAAAATAATCATCTTGTGTTCAGTGGTGTTTTTATGATCTCTTTTTTAATACATTCTGCCAGTTTATTATGTGCGCCTAAGTAAAACTTATGAAGTCTAATACAACAGCCCTTCAATAAATCCCACCTTCATGGAGATTATAATGTACAGACGCTGTTAAATTGTGTTGTGTTATGTTGAGAGGTGTTTCTAGAGGATTTTGTCCACACCATGTATAAGGGTAGTTGAAAAATGATTAGCTGGTTGTTATTAAGAGCTTGATGTCTCAAATGCTACTCTTATCAGGTCACCTCTTACCAACCAGATGTTTCATATGTTCTCCTAAATCTGCGAGCAGCCTTTCTGATGTGCTAAATGACATTATAGTGAAATTCCAGCAAAAAATCATCCCAGTGTCTTTTTTTCGGCAAATACACTCATCAAATAAGCCATCGAGACAAATGTTTTCGTGTAATAACTATAAACGGAGAGTCACTCACAGCTGAATGCGGTTAGTCCCTACACATTAACCGAAGCATCAATGGGCTCCTTCCTTTTGGATTGACTTGAATGGACTTTACTATGAGAGGAGCTGGTACAGGGGCCAGTTGGTAAGTCTTTAAAACACTCTTTTTTAATAAACTCTGGGTTCACTAACTACGCTGTTGGTGCTTCGGTTAATATGTAGCAACTCTTCTCATGCTACTGCAGAGGTTTGGTGTTATTTTGAGCAGTATTAGTGGTTAAAAAAGCCGTTTTAATGCGTTCACCATGCTGCCCCGAGCTAATCAGTGTCCGCCGCATTACATTACATTAATTACTGTTAGTGACTGTGCGGGATTTCTCCGTTAATAGTTGTTACACAAAGAAAATTGTCTTGATGGCTTATTTGATGTGTGTATTTGCCGAAAAAGACCCTGGGATGATTTTACGCCGGAATTTCACTTTAAGGATCAATCTGGAGGGATGAAGTCTTAAGCTGCAACAAAAAGCATGTCTTTATCAGAGGACGTGCTCTGCTGGCGGTGGCCATTACCACCTGATTGCCATCGCCTCTATCCTCAAAAGCCCAGACTTTATGTTTATGTTGAAGCCTCTAGCTGTGTCCAGAGCATTCAAAGTATTGCAGGCTGGCACTGAATGTTCAGATTCCTTTTCAGTTATTCTTTGATGAGAATCATTTTTTTGTCAGATTGAGACTGGCAGATTTATTGAGACAAAGTATCTGAAAGGCTTTTTGTCAGGAAAAATATCACTTTTGAGGTGATTGCAGTTATTTTGTGAAATGTAAAAAGGGAAACGGTTTTGCGGACACATGTTCATACCACTCAAAGTAAGTTACCAAAATAAGTATTGTATCATTACTAGCATAGAAACATGTTAAGTGATAACCAGCCCTAGGGCTAGGCTATATGACAATCTCATATCACGATATAGGTCATTTCACATCCCGATAATGTATATCACAATATAACATTTTAGTTTTTTTGTAGATCAGAATTGATTAGCAGTTTATGTAAAATCGCCACATAGGCTTATTTCCTATTACATTGTTGTTTATATACTTAGAAAGAAGATATTCATGTTAGATTTAGGGCTGGACCCAAATATTAAAATATTCTTTCATTGGGAAGTATTCGATTTTCATTTTCTATATCCAGAAAGACCTATTTGTTTTTCAAAAACATATATATATATATATATATATATTTATATTTTTGTTGTTGTTTAATGTAGGCTATCAATAAAGGCGAACTGCAAAATACATTTCCCCTGTACACTTTTACATTTACTTTTAATTGCACTGCTAAGATGTGGAAATGATAATCCCTCTCATTCTGGCTGGCAGGACTTTTGAGCAACTGAAGTTGTAAATCAAGCAAGAATGGGAACGAATTCCAACTACAAAGCTTCAGCAATTGGTGTCCTCAGTTCCCAACTTCATGTGGATTGGGGTTGAACATGCAGTACTTTTGTGCACAGTTACTCACCTGGAAATTAAAACATGTTATTTGTAAAGTAAGCAGTTATGAGTGACCCGAATCACACAGTGTTGGTTCTGACAGCCATTTTAAATGTATTCATAATCTTTTAGATGAAAATGCAAATGAGAAGTAATTTAACACACTCTTGCGTCAGTCACATGCTCCAATCAAGTGATTGCACTTTCTGTTACATTACTGTGCGATACTCAAATGAGATTACAGGACTGTTTTCCCTTCGGTAAATGATAGTATCTTTGATCAGCAGACAGCGCAGCATGTCCTAACAGCACCTACTAACTGACTCTCCCTTTGTTCAGAAGTGCACACCCTACTACTATTGTGTATGTGGATAGGTTTTTTTTTTCCTGGCAATACAATTAATTATGTTAAAAATATCACACTGAGGATTGAGTAATAACACCCAAGCTTCCTCCAGTGAATCATTATTATTTTCACAAGCATCTCCTATGAAGATTCATACAGAAGATGTCATGGCATAGATCTGAGTGGTTGTTGTCGTATTAGTAGTAGTGGTGGTGTTTTCTTCCCACTGATAAAATGTCCCCAAAACTTTTTCATAAACAGAATGATCACAAAGGGGCTTTCGCAGTGTGCACATCATTAAATACTGTGTGTGTTTGTATGCAGAGAGAGTAAATGCGTGGAGGGGATTTCTGATTAGACAAGGTGCTCTTTTTATCTGGTAATCCACTAAATTGTGCCTTGATGTTAAAAAAATAGTTGTTTGCAAAATGAATTGTCCCACATATTTGGAAACATAGATGATTAATAATAAAGTGCACTAAATGTGTGGCTAACATGCAGAACTGCATGTTGAGATGCCCATTTTTGTCGTCTCTTTCGGGCTTATTGTTTTGATGTCACAACCCACAAATGTTAGAGCCACTGACCACCACTTTGCCTGCCCACCACCAAACTGCACACAAGGTAGGGCTGGGTCATTAATCAAAAGTTATTTTCATTTCTTTCAACCATTATTAAAACAAGATAATCAAGATAAAATTGTTGTTCTGTTTCACCTTGATGCTCTCATTTAATCTTGTTTCATAAATCCAGCTCACCCTTTATAGTGGTGTGCTCTCAAGTTACTGACTGGAATATGGTGAATAGTTTACCAAAGTGTTGCATATATTTAGAGTTTTCAGTAGGTTGTGACAGTGCCCTACAACATATTTGATCTAATGTATGTTTTGTCCGATTTATTTTTATATTTTTTATTAACATGTATTTAGTATGTGTTGGTCCATTTAATTATATTTAAAGTTGAAGAAAATCTACTGTTAAAAAGACACTTATTTTTAAAATGTCAATAATGCATGATGTTTCCAAAGCCAACATGTGATCATGTTTAATAATCATGATCTAAATATTGACCAAAATAGTCGTGATTCTGAATTTTGCAATCATCAAGCAGCCCTAAAACCAAGCATGTGAACATCTAGTTAAAAATCCAGATGTTTTTCTCAGGGATTGGTTGAGTCCAAATCAGAGCAAAGAGGAGAGTGGATTTTGGACTTGCATTCATCAGATGACCAAAAACACAACAACAGGTCATTTAAAGGAGCAGTCTCTAGGATTTAGTGGCGAGGTTGTAGCTTGGGACCAACTAAGTACCCCTTTTTACTAGAACCTAGAGTGGCATTCAGGTAACGTAAAAAACGCTGTTTGGTTTGTCTGTTCTGGGATACTGTAGAAACATGGCGGTGCAGCATGGCGGTGCAGCATGGCGGGTTCTGTTAAAGAGGTCCTGCACCTTATGTAGATGTTTAGAGCTCCTTTTAATCTAAGATAACGAAAAAACAACAATGCTTAGTTCCAAGGGGATTATACACTAATGAAAATATAGTTCTGAATATTTAAGATCTGTCAATATATCCCTCCGTTAGCTAACATGTAACAACATTTATAAAGCCAAATCCTCGTTAAATGCAGCTTTAGAGGTCTGCTCCACTAACTGCCTTTTACTTGATTTTTTTTCTCTGCTAATGTATTTGTGTGTCAACTTACACCTAATTACATTTACCTTTTCATTGCACATTTCGTTTGTATCTTTAAATTGTCTCTACTTTTAGTTGATCAGTAGGCGACTCATATTGCTTAGAGTGTGATGATGTGCCTTTTTGAAAGCAATTAAAACTGGTTGCCTACATGTGGGGATCTCTGTATTCATGACCCATTTAGGCATAAAAGCCATCCCTTTTTTTATAAAATGAGTCATGAGTGGATGTGGAGTCCGTTCCCTGTAGTATGGTTTCTTTTACTGTGAGAAGCCTGGCCTAGTGAGTGAGTGGGAGGGAGAAAGAGTAAGCAATAGAGTCAGAGCAAGTGAGGGAGGGAGGGAGGTATGTCATGCACTGGATTACAATCAGTATGTGTTTGGGAGACGGAGACTACTGCTACTTTGCAAGGCACTGAGCGTTAATTCAACCTTTAAAGGGAGATAGAAGTTCCAAGAGAAAGTTTGCTGGTTAAGCACTTTGGACAGGTAAGAGAAGTATACTTTGGAACAGCATTTTGTGAGTAGAGTAGTATTTTTTTCTCTCCGTGGAGCTGTGTGCAAAAGGGGGTGTGTCTGAAAAAAAACTAGTGTAGGAAAGTAGAAGACGGCATTAAACAGCAACTACTTTGATCCAGTTTCAAGTTGTCCTTGTAATCAATGTATTATAGTTTAGTGTAGTCCTATACACGAGGAAGTGAACATTATGTCCATGTTTTGGCTTGCTGTCTGTGTGTGTGTCACTCCCTTCATATTAAACATACACTGAGCTTCCTGACTGAGCTTGCATATGCACAGGAAGAGAAGGCAATGCGATATCAGAGCGTTACTTTTCATGTCAGTCAATGAGTGAATAAAGTATTAGCTCAGTAGTTCACTTCTTCATTTATTGCCAGTGCTAAAACGTGTTGCTTTATTATGTTTGCTGCCACAGTTCAGATGTCCAGTATTAGAATTAATTTCAGAACCTCCTGGTCCCATATGATCAGGATATCCACCTCAGCGTGCCAGCTGGAGCACCTTTTGGTGTGTTGGGCGTGTAGTGGAGTTGTGGAGTTTGTACACGTCTGCTGTCTTTTCTTCCCGAAGTTATCTGCTTGGCTGCTTATAATCAGATGAGGAATGTTGAGTTTGCATTTCCTGTAAATCAGAGTTTTCCCCTCAGGTCAGGTCAGGTCAGCCCATCTGCTCCAAGGTTTCCTTCGGCGTCACACTTCACGCATGTGCCTGCATGTCTGTCTGCGGCACTGCATATGTGGAGTGTGTTTACATTGACTTGACCTGATTCGTAGAGAGCACTCCTTGTCCCACCCAGGCCAGCCAGTTCAACAATCACTCTATATGCGCCACACTCTTCTGATAGCTTGAATTGTGGGGATTTTGAGGTAGTAACAGGAGGGTTAAACAATAATAAATCATACTTCTTGGACACTGACATGATTTTAAGCGCTACCTTTCATTCTACTTGCTTGCATAGATGTTTTTTGGAATCCAGCCCTTTTACGCAATCACACACTCCACAACTTCCCACACACACACACACACACACACACACACACACACACACACACCCAGTGTCTAAAGGTAGTGTGTTTTTATGTTGGCAGGGGCCATCGCTGGCACGGCAGAGCCCAGTAGACAGGAGGAGGGAGCGATCTGAAGAGGAGCGCTCAGATCGACTGTCTACAGCACTGGCTGTCAGCATGGTGAGCCAGTCACACTATATATTGTTTATATGTTCTCCGCTGTAGATTCCTGATTGCTATTATTAAACAAGTTGCCACTCTTAACTCCCTGCCACTCTCTGAAGGTAAATTGGCATGCTTGGACTTTTTCACACCCACACAGGAAATGGAACTATACTTTTTACAGGCCTAAACAAAGCATCAGGTGTTGCAACACATTAACCTACAGGTGTTGTGTACAAACTGTTTACATTTCTGTTATTTTTTTCCACACAAAAGTTTTCATATATGATACTTTATAATCTTGCCTTTCAGGAATACAGAAACTTCCACTTCACTAATGAAGTAGTTTGCTCTCATGTATTAAATGCATGTGCAATCAAAAAACAAAAAAAAACATTAGATCATGATAGAAAAAACTAATTTTAATTAGTGACATCACATTTGGCCATGTTTTGGGGTGGGAAGCCAGGGACGGATCATGTGATTGTCACTGCATTAGCTACACCTATTAGTTGTTCATGGTCCGTGCACAGAGGGAGGGTGGGATCTTTTGGGAAATATGCAAATAATTAATAACAATTTAGCCATAGTCCGTGCTAAACAGGGATTTGTGGGACACCAATTTGAGTAAGAGAAAGTAGATCTTCCTAAGGCAGCATCTCTCTGCACCGCAGTGGTAGTTTCCTCGACTTTATTGCACTGTTTGTTTCATTTAGGAACCTGCTTCTGCTTCAGTAAAAGTGTTGTGTAGTAGGTAACAGATGTTACAAGTCTTTGATGCAGCTCTCTGCCACGTGTGTCCTGTCCAATTCTGTTTTGATGCACAGATCCTTTTGACCTCCTGTTCACATGAAAAAGCTCAAGGTGTGAACAAGACACTGAACCCCAGCAGTCATATTCAGTGACGATCGTACTGAGCGTGGACCTCTGCTAAATGAACAAAATGTGAAATAAAAGATGACTGGCTCTGCTACAGGAAGTACTTGGAATCTGTCCATTTCTGCTGCCCTCTAGTGGACGCTACTGTCTATTCAGCTCTGAGGCAAACTTACACTAAATGTTTTTTGTATTATGTAACATTATCAGTAATTGGTGCGGAAAAAGGGAGAAATAATTGTGCTAGTTCAAGTTGCTACATGCACTTTTGTTGAGTGGGGTTTTTTTTTTGGGGGGGGGGAATGCTGACTCAGATTTTGCTCTACAGTACGTGAGGCAAGAAGTGGTTTGTCTAATCATGCTACAGTGGGCCTTAGGGTTGTAATTACACTGAAGCATAGTAAATACAACAGGCAAGATCCAGAGATATTTATAGGTCACTGCTCTACTAACATTTTAAAGAGCAATGCAAGCTGTATATTTTATTTCTATTCTTCTGCAATTTCAGCATAGACTATAGAAAATAATATAGTTTGTAATGTGGTTGTTTTTTTAAATTGAAAACACAATTATACTTTGTAACTTTGGGAGGAACCCCCAGGCACACGGAGGCTTTTCCCTTTGCTCTCTCTCAGTGAACATACAGTACTTGTTCAAAGCTGGACAGCGCTCTAAAGAGAGGGGAAGCAGTGACCAGATGATTGACAAATTCCTCTTGAAAGTAACGGGTGCAGCTTTTATGAGACAGAAATAGGAAGTGTAACAGGAGAATGTGTGTCCCGAGGTTCTGGTCAACGGGCCCACAGAATGCCACAGTGGCAAGCTGCCCAACTCTCAGCCTTTAATGGGACACACAGTCAAGCTCTGGGTTTAATTGATGGCGTGGGATGATGAACAAATAATGTGCCCACCGAGGCACAACAAATGAGAATGCTAACCTTTGCTAGTCCTGGCTAGTCCTTTGTTATACAATTCAGATCTCTCCTTGTTTTAGTGGATTGTGCTTCAGGTGTGCACAGCTCACTAGACCATTATCTCAGGTGTACCGAACACACCCGAGAGTATTTTTCTGCATTGCTGCAACAGGTGACGATTTCAACCACTGGAAATCAGCAAGACCCATACTTGAAGTTAAGTCATTCTATGATGATCAGACGTGTAGTATTAGTGCGATACGATTATGCAGGTATTTTTAGATGTATGGTATAAAACTACATTGAGTCATTTTTTTAATTGAGTGGCCGCAGCTAATGATAATCTTAGTTGTTGTTGTTGATCTAAGGGTTATTTCCTCAGGTGGGATTGTGTGCTATTTGTTCCACAGGTAATTTGATCCTCTTAATCCTGTCTTGGGATGCAGCCTTTAATTGCTTCCCAGCCTCCAGCTTTTTCAGAAACAAAACAAAGTATTGAGTTCACACTGTCGCCCACTCCTGCTGCCGTATTATAAGGGGGATAAAATGAGCATGGAAACAAGGACAATGGGGTTGTTTTACCCTGCCCTTACTACCCCCACAATGTATTGTAATGCTACCCTGGTTGGGTTGTTCAGAACTAGCAAGAGAAGTTCCTGGGCCAGCACCATGTAAAGATGGGTGTTTGTGTCACTGCCCCATATGCTGTTACCTGCTTACAGAAGTATTATATTACCTGTGTGTGTGGGTTGTAGTTCAATTCAATTTTATTTATAGTGCCAAATCATGACAAAAGTTATCTCAGGACACTTTACAAAATAGGTAAAGACTTATTAGGTATGACTTATTTATGATTTACAAAGACCAAACAATTCCACAGTAGAGTACTGTGGCGTTGAAAACCTTCCCTATAACAGGCAGGAACGTGGGACAGACTCAGCTCTAGGGAGGACGGACATCTGTCTGCACCGGTTAGGGAGAAAGAAAGGGAGAGAGAAAGCCAGAGGGTTCATTCCAGGTTGTTAATGATTTGACCGTTGCTCTCGATGCAGGGACTTCTTCTAGCACTGTTTGACCCTTCTCTAGTTCCTGATGTCTGGCTGTGAGTGTCCGGTTCCCTGTCCTCCTTTTCATTCAATTTAAGGAATGGCAGCTATGCTATTTTGTTCAGTGCAGTATGTGCCCTTACTACAGAACTACAAAACACTTCTACGAACACATTACAGTATGTTGCAATCATTTTACATGCACAAATATTATAATTAGTTGGGAAACAATTGTTTGACTGCAGTTTGCAGAGTAGTTTCAGGTTATGGATTTTACTGTATTTAAATTGTAAAACGCATGCAAATATAATTATATGAATTAACAGACAGGAGTTTGAATAGCTCCATATACAGTAGATATTGCCTATAATGTGTATTATTCATATTCTACTTCTATAGCAGTGTGTCAACATGTGTTCTGACACTGTTTGTGGTTGCTGCCCTCCTTTCCTAAAATAAAACCTGAAACACAAGAGGCCAAATCTAGTGCTCACTTCTGCAGTCGGTTGGGGCGGGCTGGGCAGAAAGAGAGGGGGAATTTGAAGCCCAGTCGTCATGAATTTGGCTGCAATATTCAGAAATTCCTAAAATGTCCATCCAACTTTTCTTTTGTTTTTTTATTATGAATGTGAATACACTGGTACTTCATTTGAAAGCTGTACACTTTCAAAAGGTTGGATTCACACATTGTGTTCTATCACTCCAACATAGTTCAATTTTGAATAATATACCTGCTGAGTTTATACTGAATATGTTATTTCTATAGTCTCGCTAATCTCATCGAGGGAAAGCCCTCCACACTTGCAAACTTGATGTGGTTGCGCTTGTCCAGCATACGAGAAGTCTTAATCATTGGGAGTTTGCCAAAGAAATAAACACTTCAGACTGGTGCTGAGTGATTTTTTGTCACACAACACAAGACAGAGAAGCTGGCATAGCTTAGTGTACATTCCTTGCCTCTTACTCATTATTCGTGTGCACTGAAAACGCATACTAATGAGGTTATTTTTGTAAAGATGACACGTTTGGGCTCAAGTGCAATGCATAACGCTGCATTTGACTTTGGGCTCTGGAATGTAATGTAACGAGTCACAGCTTTACCATGTGACATGAAAGTGATTCTCTGCAACGTTATGCTTGATTTGTACAAGTGCATTTTATAGCAGAGTCCATTTACCTGATGAGAAGGAAGTCATACTGTGTACGAGTGCAATGCATCATGCCTCCTACAGCATAAGGTTCTCCCTTCTGATATATTGCCTTACTAAAGATTATAAGTTGAAAGATAATTCACACTAGGCATTAAAACATGGTGACGTTTGTGAATTTGGATCTATATCGTTTCCATGAAATGGTCTTTCTATAGAAAATAATTGAACCTAGAAATGAGATTTTTTGAGTGTAATGTTCTGAAGAAATCTATTGAAGCTGTGAGGCTGAATGCCTTGCTGTTATATAATTTATAATTTGAACCCATCAAAAACCTGAATTGTCTGTAAATTTAGTATGAGTGTAATTTTATGAAAATCATAGATACCTTTTCTTCGGTATATATGACGCTCTGAACAGAAGCACTTGATAGTTAGTTAGTGAGATAACAGTAGTTGTACACTCCTTTTGTAATTATACTCATTATCCTGGACCTATTGAAGCTAATGGCACATTATAATAAAGATATGTGATATGTTTAGAGCAGCTTCCTAGTTATAACACTAAAATGTGCTACCTGCGTCTAATAAACAGTCGTCACAGTGGGGATTTAATGTTGTCAATCATCAGTACAACCAGTATAACAGTTCTTCAATGGACTTTTACTTCTCTCTTTACATACAATAAATTGACTGTCAAGCAGTGTTCAGCAGGGTTGTGAGCTTTTAAAGGTGTTCAGTCGGGTGCCAAACGACAGGTGCTCAAGCCCCCTTTGAGGCCTTACTGTGTATGTGCCAGGTGTCCAGTATCCAGGCATAGATAAATGCTTCAATGTCAGGTCAGTGTGTTCTTTACAAAGAAATTAAAATGCACTCTCAGTCATAGAGACGTACAAATGGCAGCCGGTTCCTCTAAAGATAAATTAAAATGTGTCTCTTGGAGCTAGATTTGAACCTTTAGACCTCTTAATACACCTGATATTGGAGTCAAGTGGGAAAATACATTTGGTTTTGATGGTTTCTTTACATGGATTACACTTCACTGCTATAAAGGGTTACATTATTACCGCTCCCCCTATGAAAATTCATCCTATTAAAATGAGGCTCTACCATGTGAAAAAATTATATTTCAGCACCTCCCCCAGGAATTAATCCTATAGTAGTGCTGCATTGTGCATCCAGCCTATGCTGCATGTACTACGTTATACATACATTACATAATGTGGGGTCATACAGCTGAAGGCGAGCGGCTGTCACGACTCTGCCAGGGAGGAGGTTGGAGTAAGAGGGGGATGGGCTACGTGCCCCCCCGTACTATAATGGACACTATACACCCTATATATCAAGTGACCTTGCCTGATTTGAAGCACAGAAGGTGATTGCAGCTAAGCACTGTTCACTGCAAAGATGCACTGCACCTGAGCAGGACAGTGCCAAAAAGACACTCAGAGACAAGTGAGGGAGAATTTGTGTCTAGAATGCTGTGTCACTGGAGATCTCCGCATACACGCTCTCCTCAACACCCTCCCTCCTCTGTCCTTTTCCTCCTGCACTCGGATCAGTTTCTGCCAATGCAACGGTTTTGTGATAGGATACTGTCCAACCACTGGATGGGGTGTCTGTCTGTTCTCTGCCAGTGTGTATGAGTTTGCTTCAGGTTTTGTTGTGTGTTCAGTATAGCCTGAGCACACAGCTACTAGCAAAAGCCACAGAATACTGCGGTTGATCATATGGTGCATGCATGGCAGTAGGAGCATCTTCTGGTTGCCGTCGTTAAGCTTTAGCGCCTTGTTGCTGAGGAAGAAGCATATCTATGAGGAGATGTCGGTGAAGGGTGAACCAGGAGGGAAGGGAGTGGGGGAGGAGTAAGGGATGAGAGGGAGACAAGGGGAGAAATGTGAGCATGTGAATGTGAGAGAGGGAGAGAGAGGTAGATGCGCATGCAGCGGGTGGAGCTTAGCATCAGGCAGTTCCCTCTCGCTTCCTTTCTCTCCTGCTCTCTCTTCTAGCAATTTCCCCCCATCCATTCGCCACATTTCAAATGGCACATCTGCAGTGATTTCATCACCTTTGCTTTCTCAGTTCTAACTCATCTGATCGCCTGGACTGCTGTTCTTGTTTGTATCTTTATGGACTATCTTCCCTCTTTCAGCAGTGCAACAGGGGCTGTCTTCAGACACCAGCGTGCTCTCTCACTCCACTCTGGGAGCGGTGGGGAGGGTGGGGGGGTCCCTGAATGAGAGCCGGGACTGGCGTGTCGGCACACAGCAATTCTTAAGAAGGGGGAACACACAAAAGGTGGTCGGGGGGGGGAGCGGGGCAGGCAGAGGGGTTTGAAGCGGATGGAGGGTGAACAGGCTCCGGCTGGGAGAAGAATGGTTATGCCGGCTCCTCGTGCTCTGGTTGTGCTGCTGCTCTATAGGCTGCGTGTCATTCAGGCACAGCCCTGCCTCTCCTCGACATGAGCTTCGCAGGAAGGGTGTCCTGCTCCATGCTCAACTGCTTTGTAAGTCTACAGGCTTTTATGCTGGTGTTCGTTTTTGTTTGAGTGTGCTTGGCGATGGGTGTGTATTATAGCTCTCCCTTACCTAGCTCGCCTGCTTTTGTGCCTGCCGGACAATCTGTGGGGGATGGGGGGTGGGGGTGTTGGCCGACACGTGAGTGCTGCAGTTATTAGTGAGAAACCCACTCTCTCCACATACAAATAATTGAATTACCCCTGTGTCTTCTCAGGCGTTTGAGGATGAAAAGCTACTTAACTACTCACATCACTCACCTCTGTTGTATGGAGGGGCTTGAGCTGCCGGTGGGTTGATTGGCAGGGAGGAGAGAGAGGGCCTGTCACTGAGGAAGATGTGTAAAATGTGTGTGCAGCTGAGAGCAATCACATTGTGCAGTCACGGTTGCAGCCTTAGGGTAGTGAAGTATGTTCACTGCAGTGGGCACTTTGTGGTGTTGGAATGCACAAGAGATTTAGGACAGACTGATGTGGAACAAGTGTTTCTCTTAAACAGAGTGGTTAAAAGGTTGATGGTTTGGGAACAACACAGGGCGGTCATAGCATCATGTCCCTGGGCCTAAATTAGCTGATGTTTCACAAGTTAACCTCCGACCTTCCAGTAAGGTCCACTGTCTGGGCCTATAACTGTTTCATGAACTATTATTTTTACTATTACTAACTCTTTTCAAAATTATTTCACATTCACCTGCCAGCCATATTACTGGTGCACTAAATTTAATATTGAACTTTACAAACTTGGTCATATATTCATATAGTTGGAGACTTTTTTTAAGTTGATACAACTAGCATCTGGTAACAGGGTGAGGAGTGTTTGTTTTCATGTCATTAGGTCGAAATAAAATGCCCAAACATCAGTAGTGCTCATTTGTATAGTAATATTTTGCACTCAGTAAAAACATAGAGTAATGTAAGCTATTTATTTTTACAACAGCAGCAAAAACACTTGGCATGGCGCACTCACACTGTCCGTGTTAGCTCTGTGAGCTACTTGAGTGCATTCAGTATGTCGAGATATTTCAGTCCTGACCAAAGTGCTGGACAGACCGACTGAAATAGTCAGTTACATAGACAGCTAGCAAGGCTAAGATATTTCGTCAATAACAATAGGCAGTAGTAACACTGAATGGAAATAAGTTAAAACGATACAAACAAAACCTTTAGAAATCAGTGTCCTGGGATGTATTGTACGGGTCAGTGCACAGACCTGCTGTTTCTAGACAACATTGAAGGATTCCTTGCAGTTTAGCATTGCACAATGTGATGCTAACATCACAACATATTCAACAATCAATGTTAACAATGGGAAAGCTCTACTTTCAATCACTGTTTCTTTCAGACAAAGCGGTGGCCCTAAAGTTATCTGGTGGATCAGGAAGAGCACAGCTGCCCGTTCCTCTTCTCGTTCCTTTGTGACCAGACATGGTCAGGCCTTACACAATTTATGATCTCTCTTTAATATGTCTGTGGTGCAGCTGAGTCGGCAGTTCATCTTCTGCGTCACTATCTGTATAATTTAGTATCCACATAGAGTTGATCACAGCTCAGTCAGTTTTCTCCTGTGGAAGAGGGCTGCAGCGCTGTGCTAAGCTTTCATCATCGTGACCATTGTTTTGATATGGAAAAAAAACTCTTCAGTTTACTGTTCCCTCTATCTCCAATATATCATGTTTATCTCCCTCTGCAATATGTTGTCTGCACCAAATGGAACTATAAAAAGCCTAATTGAATTGGTTAAGATTTTTCCATGACTCCGATTCTATTACACCCATCCAGCTAAACGAATCAAGGGTGTAAGTACAGCCAAAAGCTTTTTGGGGATGCGCAGAGCCGTCGTTTGCTGCGGAATCTCTGTGAAAAGGACGAATGTGTTATGACCAAGCAGTTCCTCAAATGGCCACTTGAGGCCGGCTCCAAAAGCTAGTTAATCACCTCAGACCCCCATGTTAAATTGCTAAACTTTAAAGCAGAAATAAACATGTTTACAAAATAGTTTGGTCTCTATAGCTTATTTCTCCGTTCATGATAACTGTACGGGGTGAATTTGTATGATCCTCACCCATTTCTATGATATTAAAGCTTATAGTTCTGCATAATAAAATGATTGCCGTCACAGAAGAATGTAGGGTTCATTCAGGCCACCTGAGCTCCATCCATATTCCACTTCTTTGCCCATTTCTGGACTAGCGGGGGGATATAGATGAAGTCAGACACTGCCAAGATGGCGACAGCCAGAGCTACACGCTTTGAGCTTAATTTTGGCTCTTCAGAAAACTATTGTTAACGTCAGGGAGAGTATTTCCATATTTCATACAGTCTATGATTATGACACTGGAAGATATCATGACCTCAGCGTCCTGATATAAAGGACAGAATCCACTAATATGAGACGGAGCATGTTGTCTTTTTTCTACTAAGAAGACAGGTACAAAAAAGAAGATAACTTGATTTTAAGCAATAAATACTGAGAAAACACAAAATGCCAGTCTTTCTCTTTCCAATGTCTGTTACATTTGGAATTGTACTCCTGTTTAAATTGTTTTCTCTATAAAAACCTTTCCCTTGCTTGTTTGTCAGTTTTGCTGCTCATGCTAATATTTTAGGAAGGCCAATATTGTCAACCAATTCATTACATCTATTACAAATATATACTGTAAATGTATCTTAAACATGCCTTCATAGAACATATCTGTTCACAACAGAGTGTTTCTCCAACTCTGTTTACTTGTCAAAAATGCTGCTCCTGCCTAGTTTCTCAGCTCTTTAAATGCAGCCCAAGATTAAAATGGGAGTGATCATTTAGAACATGGTGGTCTATAAAATATTAACATAGTCTGAGAGAGGACAGGGAGAAAGAAAAGTGCATTTGAAAAAATTTGTCATGCTCTGCCATCTTTGATCTTGACCCGTTACTTCGATTGCACTGTCTAACACAACTCAAGAAAATAATATCTTCACCTAGACATCTTGATGTTTGTTCTTAAGTGGATCATCTGTTTTCATCCACCCTCATCCTTTTCTACCTAACACCTGATTTGGAGTCATTCCTCAGATTTGAGACAATGTGCCAAGCTGTGTCTGCCTAATGTAACATATCCAAAACAGCAAATAACTGGACAGTTAAAATTAGACATAAGTGCATGTTCCCCACATATTTGGGAGGTCACCTTTGCATCCACGTAGTGCTTCTCTAATCTGCACAACTCCAGGACAAAGCCCCAGTCAGATTAAGTAAATAATCTGGTGAATGAAGACAACAAATTGTTTCCAAAAGCTTTAGAGAGAAAGGGACTATGCCTCTAAAAAGAGGTTGTTGTATCCATAGCAACCAGACATTTATTCATAAAGACTGTCTGTGTCTTTTTCTTTAGATATTCTACCTTTGTGTTGTCATTTTTCCACACCCTTACATGCAGAGATCTGTTGAAGAGAGGTTTTCACATATAACATTATTATAGGGCATTAAAAAATGAGGCCTGGACATTCTTAGCTACATATACACTCTGTTAACTTGCTTTATCAGGGCTGTCTAGTCAGCTGCTAGCTGATGCTATCACTGTTATGGCAATTCATGTCATAAAAACATTACATGTGTTATACACTTTGACATAAATATTTGATAAATATATGGAGGCGTATGTGTGTATGTGCGCATGCCTGTCAGCTCCAGCTTTTTGATTGCTGGGTGGACAAAGGTGGGGGAGGGTGCGCAGGCTTACAGCAGTGACGAAGCAAAAACGTGTCGGGCACAGGACAAGCTGTGCTCCATCTTTGTGAGGCAGTTGGAAGTGAGAGCATTTCTCTTTTTCGTCAATCTTCTGTAAGCTGATTGTCTGTTTATGGTTACAGTACAATGGAGCAGAAAACAGAAGACTGTTTATGTTTGTATGTAAATGTTGTGACAGAGTTTTAAGCCCAATTTGATGAAGTATTGTAAGTGCATTGACTTATGAAGCTGAAATATCAAGGTTATCTGCCGGAGGGGGTTCAGTTGCTACAAGTCTTCCTCCAAACACTGGTACTCTGATGTCTGTGCTTTAATGCAACTCAATCTGTTTTACTCTCCTTGGCATTTTCTGTCCTTTTTTTTCCTCATTTCATCATCCATAATACCTTGTCAAGTAAACAGTTTTAGGATGTCGCATTTTCATTCTAATGTTTATAAAGTGTGTTTAGCACCAATGCATCAGTGTAAGACAGTCTGTGTTTACAGCCTGTGTCATGGATTTATGGAGCAACGCATCATCTACACAACTTTTAGTCAGCAGTTTTACCTTTTTTTTTAAAGTACACCGTGTTCTAGCAGGCCTCCCAGTGGAGAGCAATGTCAGGGCTGTTCCATAAGAGAATTGAGTAAATGGTGCCAAGTCTATACCAAGTACTGCAGCACAAGACATACAGGGACGGGACGGGACAGGGCGGGGGGGGGGGGGGGGGGGGGGCAAGTGATTTACATTGAATTACTTAGGGGGAGGTTCTATAGCGATAGCTTCTCTAGTAATTCATGATGGCTGTCTGGCATGCCACAGTATACTTTATTCCCTTTATAAAAAAAACTAAACAAATGAGTCTATGCCTGGATGGCAGCCTGGTGGTTCTGACTGCCCAGCAACAGTGTGTGAAATCAACCTGTCATGGCCTGAGCCATGATGCTGACTGATGGCCACTGTCATGGTCCAACCGTTCTCAGGTTAAAAGAAGTAAAACTGATGATGCACAGCTGCCTTATCGGTTTGATGCCGAAGGCTGACTCGGGTCAAAGGTCAGGAGATTGGTAGGGTTGTATTGCAAAGGGATTTGGAGCAGTTCTGACAAGTTTACCAGTCTGAAAGTGAGGCTCTTAGTGTCAACTAGAGTATTTTTTTCACCGAGACGACACAGTCTGATTTTAAATGCTGTTTCTTTTTGCTAGATTGTTTAGAAACTAAGCCAAACTCAAAGAACTAGTAGCGATGAAGGCTGACAGGTGACGAGAGGCAACGCAACAGTGTCTCGCCCAGAAATTTGCACATGAACACACCGCAAAGACTATTGCTGACGGCCAACTAGCATGTATTTTCACCGGTAGGAGAGGGAATAACTAAATCCTAGCAGGCGGTGTTGTCTTTATTCATAAACTCAACCCGATATTAAAAGAACTAATGATATTTACCATGCATGAGTTAACCATAACACTGCTTTTTAATAAAGAGCTTTGTTTAAAAAAAAAAAAATTGCCTTTCTGGATATTCAATTCAATTCAATTCAATTTTATTTATAGTGTCAAATCATAACAAAAGTTATCTCAGGACACTTTACAGAGTAGGTAAAGACCACACTCAATGACTTATTTATGATTTACATAGACCCAACAATTCCTCTGTAGAGTACAGTGGCAACGAAAACCTTCCCTATAACAGGCAGGAACGTCAGACAGACCCAGCTCTGTGGAGGACGGCCATCTGTCTTGACCGGTTGGGGAGGAAGAAAAGGAGAGAGAAAGAGAGAAAAGACACACAGATGGACAGGGAGAGACAGACAGACACACTTCCAGAGATGCAAGCAAAGCCTAACAGTAACTATAATATTTATAGTAATGTGAATATGACGTATATGTTAAGGCAGTTAATACAACAGAATAGTAGAAACAAGCACAGCTAAAGTGACAGAATATGAAAATGATAATAATTATGGTGGCAAACATGATCAATGATGAGTAGTGGCAATAGCAGCTACAATACAGCTACAAATTTTATAGTTTATTAAACTAGTGATAGTATATATGAGTAACAGTGACAATAGCAGCAGGAAGCGTCATGTAGGACCACGGCAGCAAGCACCACCACGATCAGCAGAGACCTGCGAGACGACAAAGCACAAACAGCTCCGGGGAAGAAGCTGAATCAGTAACATGCATTGATGGGACATGAATGATTCAGACAGAGAGGAGAGAAGCTCAGAGTATCAGGAAAAGTATTATCCCCCGGCAGACTAGGCCTATAGCAGCATAATTAAGCAGAATAAAGTCTCATCGTAAGCCCTAGCTGTAAGCTTTATCAAAAAGGAAAGTTTTAAGTTTACTCTTAAATAAGGGGACAGTGTCTGCCTCCCGAATAACATTTGGGAGTTGGTTCCACAGGAGAGGAGCTTGGTAGCTGAAGGCTCTGCCTCCCATTCTACTTTTGGAGACTCTAGGAACGACGAGTAGCCCTGCATTCTCAGAGCGCAGTGATCTAGTCGGGTAATACGGTACTATGAGCTCTTTAAGATACGACGGAGCCTGACCAATAAGAGCTTTGTACGTAAGGAGAAGGATTTTAAATTCTATTCTAGATTTTACAGGTAGCCAGTGCAGAGAAGCTAATACAGGAGAAATATGTTCTCTTCTATTTGTTTTAGTTAGTACACGAGCTGCAGCATTTTGGACTAACTGGAGACTCTTAACAGACTTATTGGAGCAGCCTGATAATAAGGAATTGCAATAGTCCAGCCTAGAAGTAACAAATGCATGAACAAGTTTCTCTGCATCTTTCTGAGACACAATGTTCCTAATTTTTGCAATATTACGCAGGTGAAAATATGCAGTCCTTGTTGTTAGTTTTATGTGAGAATCGAAGGACATATCCTGATCAAAAATAACACCCAGATTCCTTACTGTGGTGCTGGAGGACAACACAACATCATCCAGAGTAACAATGTCTTTAGCTATTGAGTTTCGGAGGCCTTTGGGGCCAAGTACAATAATTTCAGTTTTGTCTGAGTTTAACATCAGGAAATTGCAGGTCATCCAGCTTTTTATTTCCTTAATGCACATTTGAAGTTTATCTAACTGATGGGTTTCTTCTGGTTATATATAACAACTTTGTTTACTTTCATCACTTCTGTTTCTCTTCTCGTGCACTGACTGAATAAAAACCAGGGCAACTAGTTGCAAACTGACTGTAGGCTTGGTGGGTCCCTGCCTTACACACCCTATACCCCAAAGTAGGAATAATCAGAGGTTTTTCTATTCTTCTTGTTCTGATAGCATTGTTTGAATGTAGCATTATGCTAGAAAGAAGTTTTCATCTCACCTTCACCTTCAGTGTGTCTTACGTGGAAAAACAGCATTAGCATTGGAGCCCCCAGTAATACCAGACGGCATTTAACCTTGGAGCATCTTATAAGAAGTGTTGACATCTCAGTTTGACACAGCCTTGACACCCACCTCCATGGGTGCCATCAGCACTGCCATTTATCACAATTTATGGTGTAGCTGTAGAAGCTAGACTGGCGTTGTGTAGTGACTCTCCCATGCAGAGACTTCCTACCCATAGTAAGCTTTCAATACAAGCTCAGCACCAGCAAAGGATTCTCCACGTGAGGACTCCTAAGACCTGCACTCTGTGTCCTAGTTAGACTTAGATTTAGTGCCGGAATTATTGTTTTCATTATCGATTGATATTACCATAGTGCTTTACCTATAGATTCAGCCTATAGACTGTTTGCCCTTTGTCAACACAGCTGCTATATCACAGAAGCTGATAAATCTATGCCTTGGAAATCAGATGGTGACAAGTAGGTGGCTTGTAGAGGAGGGTTTTTTTTCCTGTAGGAACACTAACTCCATCTGTTACCAGAAAGCCCAATGGGTGCTGTGCTTATCATGTAGTCTAATCACCAGCTTGGATCTTTGGATGACAGGTGAAATGATTATAAACATTTTGCTGTGTTTTTGTCCTGAGACACAAGTCTGCTATTAGCAAGAGACCAACCTGAGTCAGTAGTACTACACTACATTTTGCCTTCCCCTGGCCCCCTGTAAGGACTCAATTGCTGTTTTCATTAAGGAACAGCGTCGACATACGGTCGTGCTCCGATGGAGAAGCCAGATCCAGCAGAGAAGTAAAGGTAGCAGTGTTCAAGCAGCCAAAAACCAAAGTGGGTTCAACGTCAACCACTAATGTAACTCAGTCACAGCAGAAGTGACAGAGAGTGGCTGGATGGAGGAGTGAAACTGCACGTTATAATGTCCTGTATGCAGCAGTTTCTCTATGTTTCCATGTAAACATCAAAAATATGATCCAACTCAGGATTGGCCACTCAAAATACTCCTTATGTATATACTTACAGGGAACAACCTTCACCGGGGATTTTTACAAATCCTTCAGTTCCATCATATGATTACTTCTTACCCTTTCTTTGCAGTGATTGAAGTATCACCTGCAGGGAGTGCTTGCTCAGTCTGAGAGGAGCACTGGCACTGAACTGCCAGGACAGGGTTGACTGCCCTCTTTGTTCCCCTCTCGTTCTCATCTCTGCTGCTTCTTGAGGTGTTGCGGTCTAATTTTAGCTACCCATCCATTATAACAGGTGTGCACTTGATAAGACTGTATTTTTGTGTTTAATTTATTAGCAACCCTAGAAATGTAACGCTGAATTAGTTTACATAGTCTCCTACAGTCATAGAAACATTTGGTTGTTTGGTATAAAAAGTGGAGGGAGTAGCAAGGAATTGTTTAAACTTTGTAAGAGGTGAATGTAAGTGCAGGACTCATGAAAAACTAGTCAAGTGTGTGAAATACTTAACTAAGTTCAGGTATCTTTGTTTACACAAGACTGCAACACCCTGTCACAAAGTCTACAGCTTTTTGGTATCTGGTGCCAAGTACTGCACTGCACTGGTCATTTCTTTGACACATGCAAAAACTACCTGGTCAGCCAAACAAACCGAATATAAGTATGTAAAAGATGCATTCTTCCTTCAGCTTGCTATTATTAATAAATCAGTGTGCTGTTTAGGATCGAGTGGATAGCATTTTAAAATGGTTTGTCTCATTGACCTAGCACAAGGTCATGTGCCTCTATTTAAAGGGAGTTTTGGAACTATCGTAGTCAATATTTAATCTCCTACGTGACGTCTAGGAGGTAGTTGGTGGGGATTGTGAAATTTCACCTGGCATGCCTTTTGACATCAAAGGCTAACCACCCTGATAAATCCTTTATACAAGAACACTGAGAAAACTAACTTTTATGGAAGAGTTTCTTTTTACGTTGGCCTATCCAGTGTTCTCATGGTTTGACATTATATTATCATACAGTATTGGGCCAGTGGTTTAAAGGACTCAACGCTTTATTTGAAAAGACAAAGTGGTTGTCACACTGGCAACCAGGCATCTCTTGGCAAACTTATTTCCACAGTTCTAAAACATATATCTGTGTCAATTAGTAAAATGTATCAATGCAGAATTGTCTGTTCTGTTTTCTCTAACAGCAATATTTAAATATAACTAAAATGTATTTTAAAAGTATTCATTTTGGGGTGCACGTTTTGCTGTTTGCTCTCCATATTTTATATGTTAAAAAGTGGCAGGTGTTACTGTCAAGCTCTGGTTTGCTTGTGTTTCTTTTTTTAAATGCATCTCTATGTGTTGTGTCACCCTACTGTATCGGCCTAAAGTATTTGAAGTATTTGTCTGACCACCCCTGCTTTGTTTGTTTTGTGTTTGTGTCTGACAGGGTGAAGAGGGGCCTCCCAGTCTGGAGTACATCAAGGCCAAGGACCTGTTCCCCCAGAAGGAGCTGGTGAAGGAGGATGAAAGCCTTCAGGTGAGCCGAACAGTTTTCATCAAACGTCGACAACTACCGCTCCAGAGCACAGTCACGTCTGCTCTGACATCCGGCTACATGTCTGTTGAGCAGACAACCAGGAGCTGGAGAGAAGACCAAGTCTGGCGCTTCCAGATTATGACCTCATCTTCAATCCTGACTCCTGGTGTGTCACCGGAGCGCTCCTCTGAAACACCGTGATGAAGCTTGGCTCACCACTGTGTAAAGTGCCAAGATATTACTGCAAGAGTCACAACTCAGCAGGCTTGAGACAAAACACTGAAGTCATTTTGTCATTGCACTGCCGTCCTTTATCAGTGTTCAACAAAGGAGAAAGTTAATTAGGCAACTTCCGATAACAAAATATTTGCATTTGAAGGCAGCCGCTGCCCACGCTCTCTGCAGAAAAGGAGTCATACTTATAAAAGAAACACATTTTCTTAGGTATTTTAGTGTTTATTTATCTAGGAAGAGATTTTAAATTATTTTAACATGTTTAGATAAGGCATATTTTTATAACAAGAACAGAAAGAAATGTTTGACAATGTTGCTGAAGAGGCTGTAGTAGTGGTTGTTACATGTGTGGCTATCACGCCCAGGGAATAGCATTAACAGATTATTATATCAATGTGATATGCTTCCACTGTCTCCACTACTTCATTTAGCTTCAGTATTATACTACATACACTTTAATCAACATGTCCTTCCTTCAGAGATCATTAACATTACCATCCATATAATAATAACACTATATTTGGCTCAGCTGACACCATTTTATAGTTTTTTCTTATGAAAAATAATAGCATCATGTTAGCCACTCCGAAACTGGTTTGGTCTGCTTTTTTTCAACAGATATTTTAATTCTAGGGGTCTGTCTGTGTTGTTTGGCTTTATCCTCCACTGTTCTCCACATAAAAAGCAGAAGTCACTGCAGAGAAGTCACTGCAGAGGATAAAGAACAGGCAGCTACAGTAAAAAGCATTTAGGTCACTGAAGTGAAAGGGAATTGTAAGTCTATTCCACTGTGAAAATGCCAGTAGCAAAAATTTTGACGGACAACTTGCGCTGTGCCCCCCGTGGTATTGAGTTTGTGCTCTCTGGCTGTCTGGTGGTTAATGGAGCTGAGCATCATGTGTCTGGAGAACTGGACAAAGGGTAGGTGGAGGGATTTGCCCAGCCTCGGGTCACTATCTGTTGTTTCTGTTTTTATGGTTTTCGACTGAAGCATGTTTCTACTTGAGTTGCAGTGAACTGCAGAGAGTATCAACCTGTTCAAACGTATTTATTGTAGTACTATTATAATGTGCATATTTTTAAGAGGGGCGAAGGGCAGGTGATGTTCAGGGGGGGAGCAGGTCATCAGTAAATGGCACATAGAAGTGGTACACATCTGAAAAAGTGAATAAGGGCATAAAACATTATGATATGAAGTACATAACATCATGAAGTATATAATGGCCATCCCCATTCTCAGTTATGTGTGGTTAGTTGTTTGCACATTTTTTTGCATTGATAACTTCTGTTACATAGATTTGGTGCTAAATGTAACCTTTTTTATATGAAAAGAATATCTCAATACCACATTAAAATAACCAGACCTTGAGGAACATGATAAAAAGGTCACAATAATCAACATGGATACAATGTCAAGTTAAAAATGCTATCACTACAATGAAATGGCTACTATGGCGACTAACATCACACATGAACACAATTGGGCTCATTGAATCCATAATTAATGCAGTTGTAACTGTTAGGGACCCCAGTATGCAGAAACATTCAAATACACTTATTTTAGAACAAGCCAAATAACCCATTATACTGCAGAAAACTAAATGTTTTTGCCCAAAAATTGCATGGAATTAACATAAAGTGGGCTTCAGGTAGTTTTTAGGTACCCATTACCTCATTTTCATTCAGTTATCTTGAAGTGAGAGGTCCTTTGAAAATGGCCATGCCAGTTTTTCCCTCACCTTTAGCCTATACTTGGAGCGTTATTTACGTTATTATTTTAGTCACCTTGCAGCACTTGTACTTTGCCTCCTCGCCCTGCATTCACACATGCAGTTCCTCATTGTGTCGCTGCAATCATGTTTTTTCTTTGCATGCATGTGATCCCATGGTAGTTTCTCTGACAGCTGATGTCTCTTACCCCAGCTTTACCGCAGGCAAATTATAAGCATTCCCTATGCCACCATATTTAATACCCTGCGGCCTTCCTCCTGAGTGCGTGCAGGCTGTGGTGCATGCTTGTAGTTGTGTGTGCACACGTGCATGTCCTCATAGGCAGGCTGCTTTAACCGGAAGTCACGACTCACAAGTTGGAGAGTGTTATTCCTGGGTCTTCTCTCTCTCTCCCTCCCTCTCTCTCGCTCTCTCCCCTTTCTGCTGCTGAAGGCTTTGTAGAGGAAACGTGACACAGTATCTTCTGCTGCACTCGCTGACTGCTGGTGACTCATGCACCTACTTTTGGAGCACAGCTTGTTTAATGCAGCTCCCAGTCTGTACAGCATGTTAACTATGGCACTCTCAGCAGGACGTGTGTTAGGTCTCTGCCACAGCAGAGCAGCACACAGACCCACTAGCTGCATATTCTCATTTCAGCCATTTCTGCTGCTGTTGGGGGAGTATTTTATGCAAATTGGCTACATCCCCTGACTCACGAAGAATGCAAAAATGCTTTAGATTAGGCCTTCTCCTTTCTCTCCTTTTGATAAAGTGAAACTCTATCTATGGCTCTTTTCTGTCACAGTCAACAACTTCAGTGTTCAGCTTTGTTTTGGTGCCAGCTGTGTTTGTGCGCCTGTCACTTTTGAAAGTTGGTTGAGTTACACAGTTGAAAAAAATTCTCAATGCATGCGAAATCTTACTCGGATTTTAGATATTCCACTTTTTAGAAGTCCCAGTGCAGAGTGCCAGGGGGCCTCCTGCATATATTTGGATCTGTTGGTTTCTGAGTGCCGAGTACTACGTGCTCCATTTCCCCAAGTTAAGCTGTACTCTTTTCCCTCATCATGCTCCCTGTCCTGGCTCACGCACACATTTTCAGTTGAAGATGGGCAACAGCAGGTGCAGTGATAGATGTCAGGGGTTTGATGGATTTTGTTTTTTCACATAAGGTCTCTGGACCAATAGTCCTCATCAGCTTTTGATCCTTAGCAAATTGACCTTTTTTAAAAAGACAACAGTTTTGTTTTGTTTCATTTTAGTTTTTAAATATGCATGGTTTCTTTTTTTGTCATGTGGTTAAACTTAAGCTGACTGAGTAGATGTTGACTTTAACTGTGTTTATGTATCTGTCAGTCACATCCAGCTTGTGTGCTCTGTGCTTTTTACCGTGTTTACTGTTTTTTCTCAAGTAAGCCTGTTTTTCTGACATTTTACCATAATCCCCTCATCTGCCCTGCTGCATGTCCTCTTTTAACATGCACCAGTGGGTCCTCCTCTGCGTGACTCAGCAGTGCATGCTAATGCAGGATGAGGTAATGTTGTCTCTAAGCAACTCTGTTGTCCTCACTACCAACAACTAAACAACAAGACCTGGTTGGCAATCCGTGGTGCCCAATAACTATGACTATATCAAAGCAGGCAGAACTTGGTTCATGCAGGTGATCATACCTGAAGTGATGACTAAGAGAAACTGATGTGTGAACAGGTTATGTAAACGCGGAATGAATGAGCGTAACACAATCCTCAATTTGTCAGATGGGAGAGAATGATGTCCGAGCTGCGATATATCTCCCAATACACTTTACTGTTTCACATCACCCAGTTTTCTGCAGGCTAATTGACAATGATTTATTCTCTGTACATCATGTTATAGCTGTCATAAAAAGCCTTACAGTTCACTGAAACTTAAGTAACATTTAGTAGTCAGTGAGAAATTGGCCACTCTGAAAATGCATTGATATTTATTTAAATTGAGTCATCTTTTTACAAGTTGGCAACTGCAGCTGTGTGCTTCTTTCATGCAGAGTGAAATGAGGAATGTTTTCTATTTACCTCTGTTGGGAATCAATTGTTTTAGTGTTTAGGTTTCATTGCAGCCAAAGCAAGGGCTTGGCTTGGGTTGCCTTGGCCTGACATGGCTGTAACAAATGGGTACAAATAAGAATGTTAATGGACAGTTTGGGATCCCTCACTGTACCATCAGTTTCCCTCTCAGTCAGCCAGCTCATTCAGGCTCACCAACAAGCCCACTGTGCTCACAAAGGTCTGTCTGTTAAGCTACTATGTGCTAATTGGACAGCTACACGTGCACAGCAACCCCCCCCCCCCCCCCCCCCCCCCTTATGTCTGTAATGTCAGTCTGTCCACAATCATTACGAG
This sequence comes from Echiichthys vipera, assembly GCF_963691815.1. Classification (NCBI taxonomy): domain Eukaryota; kingdom Metazoa; phylum Chordata; class Actinopteri; order Perciformes; family Trachinidae; genus Echiichthys; species Echiichthys vipera. The sequence goes on along the minus strand of NC_139839.1, from coordinate 21,937,776 downwards.
TTTAGCTTCTAGTAGGCAGGACGGTGAGAGCACTAACTTTCCCTGTTGTTAGTTATGTTTAGTGCTGGGTATAGTTTAAAAAATGTTAATGTCACTGCAGTAGTAAGGATACCAAAATGATCCATTTGATACTTCCCTTTGAGGAAAATAAACAGGTTTTTCTACAATACCTTTTGTTAGTTTAAAAAAGGCCAGACATCCCAAATGCATCAGTGCTTAATTTCGTCTTAATACAAAGCAGCTCTACAAGATTGTTGCCTGGATAAAATGCAGTCTCGAGGAGGCCTCGGGGAGGATCTAGGACTAGGTGGAGAGATTATACTGTATCTCCACACTTGCCTGGGGATGCCTCGGGATCCCCCAATTAGAGCTGGTTAATGTGGCCCAGGAAAGTTGGGGGAAAATCATGGCTTTCATGTGTTTCCAACGCACTGTCGTGAAACGTCTAAATGTTATTTTCCTGGGGGTGCCAGCCGGTGTTTAATCAGACAATGTAATGATTGGTTCATATTAAAGGTCAATCCCCACATGGAACAATAAATCAGCTTTAACACAATCATTGAACCCACTTATTAAAAATCACCAGACAGATGGATCACAATTATACAAGCAATAATCAGAGCCACAATGCAAACTCAGTTTAAATCAGTGTATTGCACAATGAGCTACACTTGGCATCAGAAAATGTCTTTTAAATTTCCTCAAAGCAATTTCAGTCAAAAGCAACTGGACTTGGTTATTTGTCTAGGAAGACGTTTCACCTCTCATCCAAGAGGCTTCATCAGTTCATGTACACACCTGACCAGGCTGGGACTGGTCCAACTAACTGGTGTGGAGATCCAGGTATTTAACCTCTCACAAGGCCGATAATGTCACTGGGACCCTTTATACTCCAAGTACCAACGACCGTCGTTGGTTTGGACTTCGTTAGTGCTCTTTTGAGTCTTAACGAAAGTCGTTGGAGTCACAGGAGGCCTTTTGTGAACAGTTGTTCTATGAGGTTAGATTGTTGAATCTCCTGGGAAGGGATGAAAGGGCAGCATTGTAAATTGGAGATAAGTGGTGTCTCAGCACTCCTCTGTTTAGCGATGGTTTCTCTACTTTTGCATAGATGGCATAGACTGTCACTCTAACGACAGTCGTTGGCACTTGGAGCACAAAGGGTTCCAGTGACAACATCGCCCTTGTGAGAAGTTAAAAACCTGGTCCTCCACACCAGATAGTTGGACCAGTCCCAGCCTGGTCAGATGCGTACATGAACTGATAAAGCCTCTTGGATGAGAGGTGAAACGTCTTCCTAGACAAATAACCAAGTCTAGTTGGTTTAAAAAAAAGTTCCAAATAATGTTCTCCAACAGATACAGTCCAAAGTAAAATCAAAAGTCTCGTTTCAGTTTCAAGCACAACAAAATAAAGAATTTCAGCTTGTTTAATTCTGTTTTTGTTGTTTTTTTGTAGGAGTGAATCTTCTTAAACTAGTTAATAAAGTTTTCTGAAAAATTGTAAATACGAAACCACGTAGAGACAGAATTCACATGCTGTCATGCAAATAAGATAGACAACAGGCTATTTAGGGTGTTTACTAAAATGACACGGTAAAGAGCTGTTCTATGACTACTGTTGGGATCTGACGGTATTCAGAAAATACAATTAAATAAAATTAATTTGATTTTCAAGGGGGGCGGGGCATCCCCCTAATATAATTGTAGGGGAAACGATGTGTGGTTATCCCTTAACTTTGGGTTAATGCTAATTACTAAATATTAGCATGCTAACATGCTCAATTAAGATGGTAAACCTATGATGTATTATACCTGCTAAACATCAACACATTAGCTTTTACCTCAAAGCGTACAACCTCACAGAGCACCTAGCATGGCTTTAGACTTTAAGAACACTAAGGGCGCACTCACACTGTCCTTCCGCACCGCGCCCCTTGCTTTAGGGTACTTGTCCCCCCTCCCTCTCCCCCCGCGTCCCAGCCCTGTTTGTACACACACTGCCAGGGCCTCGCGCAAATGCTTCTTGCTGTCCATGCGCCATCATGCCGTAACACGTCACACGCATTGATCGCGTGTGTGTGGCTTTGTTTACAAATCTTTCCACAGACCTCAGAGTTTTTGTGCGTCTTGTCGACTGTTTTTGAATATTTTCATTTGACCAAAATCTACAGTAAACACTCCACCTCGGCATCACACCAACGTGAACCTTTCACCGCCATTGTTGTTGTTGTTAAATGTCCGCGCATGGTCCGTCGTTCTACAGCTTTAAGAAGAGAAATGTGGATGTTAGGCTTTATTATGTTTTATTGGGGGTATAATCATGACAATAAACAGGTGTTATGTTTTTGCAGCTTTAACCTTAACAATCTGGTTGTTTTGTGTCTCTACAGGTGCCATTCGCAGTTCTTCAGGGGGAAGGGGTGGAATATCTTGGCTGTGCCGATGAAGCCGTCATTGCCATCTCTAACTACAGGCTCCACATCAAGTTTAAGGACTCTGTCATTAACGTGAGTTAACGTCACAATAGCCATAAAAGTAGAGTTTCACTTCTGTCTCTGTGATCTCTACTGCTGCCATGCCACTGCAGAAGCAAATAGCAGGAGAGAGGAGGCTACAATGTGCAGTTTTGACGCACATAGGCTTTTCCCCTTTCCCCTGTAAAAATGTTATAAACACATAACTGTGCTCACTAGGCAAATAAACCTACAAGTATTTTATGTGGGTGCATGTAAAGCGGTTTTAGTCATATCCCTGTGTACAGTAGTTGTTTGTACCACACTAGTGGAGGGCTCCTTGATCTACAGGCAGGAGAGGTTTAATGCGACATCTAGGCTCCAAAGGTCCGGCCCCCACTGGCACTGATGCTCCTGCTGACATCAGACCTTGGTCAACACAAACGGGCCAATTGTTTGCATTCACTGGAAGCAAAGTTCCTCCTCCTTCCTAAATCACAGTCATCTTTTCCAGAAGGATTCAGCTTATGGAAAAGATGATGAGGATTTGAAAAGGAGTAGGAGGTGAGGGCAGATCACCAGGGCCTCTTCCCCTTGGCTTACTTTACCAGAGGGGAGTCAGATTAATGCACTGAATTCAAAGGCTACCAGCTAACAGTCCCTATCGAACTGCTTTCCAGAGTCCTGCCTTGACCCCAGCAGCAAAGATGAACTCTGCATGAATGCCAACAGGCCACAACCTCTCTCCCACCCCCTTCACAACTCATCCCCCTACTTCTAAGCTGTTTTCTTGCCCTTTGCTCCTGTCCGTGTTTGTCTTTCTCTCTATGGTTTCCATTTGGCTCGGTCACATGCTGCAAGTAGCGCACTCAGTTATCCTTCATTTTTCAACCTCTTTGATGTTTTTGTTCCTTTTTAACTCTTCATTTCCTTCTGTCTCCTGAATGTTTTTGGTTTAATTGTTTTTCCATTTCCTCCTGTCTTGTGTTCTCCCTCCCTACCTGTATGTGTGTGTTCTCCATGTTGTCACTGTGTTTTAGACCTACCCAGGTGTGGACAATGAGATGTCTGTGAGTACCACTTGATAAGACACCACCCTCTGCCACTGTCTAGACAGCACAAGTCATTAAGCTCCTCTTCATTTTAAACAATTACAGTGCATGGTGGACAAATTGTAATTTACATTCAACTTAGTGGTAACACTGGATTTATTGCAATTGTCTGTGAAAGGAGAAAAAATAGTTGTAGTGCAGTGTGTTGGCTAAGCTGAAACTTAATAAAAAAGCACTATTTTTAGCTGTGCGACATGAAATAATTCTCATTCATACATGGTTCACAAAGTGCTGTTGAATACTAGGTTAGACCAAAAGTGAAGTTGTGTGGGTGATTTTGTTAATCTTAGCAGCGCCACCTCAGTCCACAGGATAACTTAGGGCGCACTCACACTGTCCTTCCGCACTGCGCCACGGGCTTTAGGGTAATTGTCCCGCCTCCCTCTCACACTGCCTGGGCCTTGTGCAAATGCTTCTTGCTGTCCATACAGCAAATATTTACAAATCTTTCCATAGACCTCAGAGTTTTTGTGCGTCTTGTCGACTGTTTTTGAATATTTTCATCCGACCAAATCTGCAGTAAACACTGTTACTATGTCCGAACAGGCGCACATAAATGACGTCAGAACCGCCGTAGGCGCGCCGTGTGCTCGTGCTCGTGCTCGTACATGTGCAAACGCGCTCTACAAAAGCCCACCTCTCTCAGGAGAGCGGCCGCAGTTATGCGCGGAGCGGGTGCACTCACACTGGTCAAACACACTAGGCTTTAGCCGAAAAAACGGTTTTGGCCCGGTGCGGAAGGACAGTGTGAGTGCGCCCTTAAAAGCTTAGAAAGCAAAATAGACAACCGTGTGTATAGCTGTGGTATTATAACAGAGGGCTAAGTTAAAACACTGCAGGGTCTTCTCCTCCTCTACAGTTATCTTAAAGCTGTACTTTGTGTATCTGGCCTGGATTCAGTCTGTACTAGAGTGTACTAGAGGGTGGTAACCTCTTTGCAGATGTGCTGTATGTTCTGACAGCAGGCCATCAGGCTGATCACACATGCGCTATGTCTCCCCCTACAGGTGCCTCTCAGGCTGATAGACAGCGTGGAGAGCAGAGATATGTTCCAGCTGCACATCATCTGCAAGGACTCCAAAGTTGTCAGGTAGAGAGAGCAACACACACACACACACACACACACACACACACACACACACACACACACACACACACACACACACACACACACACACACACACACACACACACACACTAAAAATGTCATACTAACCATGCAGGCAGATTGATGCTGTTATCAACCAGAATAAATACATTACAGTGCTCTGCTACACATTTAAATGAATAAAAGTTCAAACCCAGTGGAGCCTTCAGATTCTCACCAGTACATGTGCCAGCGTCGTCTTGGTTCCTCATCATTAAGCAGCCACATAATTCCTCCTGTTTCAATGCTGGAAAATGGCTGAACACCTGAAGGAATTAGTTTTTCTAGTTTTTCTCCCAGTCCCCAATGGGCAAAGCTGTAACAAGATTTTTTTTTTCTTCTTTTCTCTTCACAGATGCCACTTTGCAACATTCAAGCAATGCCAGGAGTGGGTCAAGCGTCTGAACAGGGCCATAGCTCACCCGTCCCGGCTGGAGGACCTGTTCGCCCTGGCCTATCACGCCTGGTGTCTGGGAGGCAACACTGATGATGAAGACCAGCACGTTCATCTCTGTCGCCCAGGTCAACACAAGCACACACACACACACGCACAAAAGTCAAGACTTATGAAAAAGTTTATGAACAATTAGGCCTCTGGGATTTAATAAATAAAATGTTGAAATATATATATATTTTTAATTCCCCCCTCCATGCTCTGTGTATGTGCAGGTGATCATGTGCGTCAGAGAATGGAAATGGAGGTCAAGAGGATGGGCTTCGACACACAAAACATCTGGAGAGTGTCGGACATAAACTGCAACTTCAAGTATGTCGCAGATACTTATCCAGAGATAGCATGGCACCTCTGTAGATAGCAGTACAATACTGTAAAGAGTGAATGGTGAGTGAATGAAGAGCTTTTTAAGAGCTGTGACAGAAAGTAGGGCTGGAATCAGAGAGACACTGGAACCACAATGTTGCCAAAGTGAACAGATTGTGACAAACAGCTTGTGTGTATCTGTTGGCACATCGCAGCACTGCGTGTCAGAACTCTGTCAGGAAATGGCAGTTTTGAATGTTTCTTTGTGGGGGATAGTAGTCAGGTTAGAATTCATTTCCAAGAGTACAGACGGTATACACACAGTAATCATGTCACATTTTAAATTCAGTGTGACTAACATCTCCTGATGTTACACTTGTCTCCAATGTCCATCAATAACAGATGTCCATTAATGCATAAAATAGAGGGCTAACTTTGTATAACTCCAAAACTTTTCTGACAATCATTAATCCAGTGATAGCTGTCTGTAGATCTGTGGGTAGACTTCAAACACAAACTGCTAACTCTGCATAGGGCCCTAGTTGTAGCTCAGGCTAACTAACTGACTCCATGGCAACATCATGCTTCCTGTCTACATCCCTAAACTACGGTAGCCCTGAAAGCTCACAGCACTGCAACTTAAGAAAACAGATGCAAATTAAGAAAACATCTTCATCAATTTGACAACACATGCGCAGCATTTAGAAAACACGCTGCAAATAGTCCACAACACATGAGGAAAAATTGTTTCGTCTAGTCCTGCCCTACTGCCCACCACATACTATGGTTATACAAATGTAATAATCTGTGATTCCACCGTGCTTTTGTGCGTTCCTGTTGGCTGTTATACAAATGCAGAGTTGCTACTCCAGCTTTGGCAACGATTGCCTACACTGCAAAGAAACCCAAAAATAGGAAGACAGGCTTATCAGAAGTCTAAAAGAGAGTCTGACCAAAAACACGTCAATATCAGCAATGTCACTTTTGTGACTAATTCAGGTTAGTGTGTATGTAGCTAGATAGAATCTCAAAGGGCTTTACAACAAAAAAACAGGGCGGTAATTCTCATAGAATTGTCACTATATGACGGCATCTGGATTCTAATCCCAATGACTGAAATTAGTCCTTAGTACTCTTATAGGTTACTGTATCAAGCATCTGCACATTTCTGTGCTCGTCTGGAGCACAGGAGGAGGGCTGCATTTTAAAGATTTGCCAGTTATAAATCCAAGCTTCGTGCGTGCGTGTGTGCCCGACTCTTCTGTCTCCTTTGCTGTCCGGATAAATAAACACTACAAAAAAAAGGTCAGTCTGCTCGGTGGGGCCCAAGAGAGCACATCCTGCTGAGGGAGAAAGACACACAGGACAACAGGCTAATTAAAAGAGCTGCAGCCTGCTGAGGCCCATGACTCAGCACAGTATTTTTTCTCTCTCTCTCATACACAGACACACCCACGCGCTCGCTCGCTATCTCCCCATGCCTCCTTAGACAGTCAGCAGGTTGACAGACACTGAAGAAAGTATCATGAGAGAGGAGGAGGAGAGCAGAGACAGATGGAGTCAGGCAGTGGCACTTAGCGATTTTTTTTTTTTTTCTCTCCCAGAGCCAAGAGTTGTTGATGTAGTGACCCTGAAAACCAGAACATTTGTGTATGAATGTCGATGTTGCAGCTCAAAGCACTATTTTGTCTTGGTTTGTTTTGTTTTTTTCTAACTGAAAGACTCTTGTTGATTGCAGTTATCAGCTCTAGTGTACTGGCTGTATAATGTTTGCAGCATTTAATCTCTACCTATTACAAAATAATGAGTCTTGTCCTCCTTGTCCACAGGCTGTGCTCCAGCTACCCGCAGAAGCTTCTGGTTCCAATATGGATCACTGACAAGGAGCTGGAGAGTGTGGCTTCCTTCAGATCCTGGAAGAGGATTCCTGTGGTGGTCTACAGGTGGGTTTACAGACACACAGTCAGATACACACTATCATTTGTTTTCACCAGTCTGCACAGCAGAATTTTACCCTTTTGATATTAAGATCAGTACTTGTGTTACTGACTCTATAACCTTGAATTCCAGGCATCAGAAGAACGGGGCAGTGATCTCCCGTTGCAGCCAGCCTGAGATCAGCTGGTGGGGCTGGAGAAACACGGATGATGAGTACTTGGTGACATCCATCGCCAAGGCGTGTCAGATGGATGCCGGAGCAAAGTATACCTGTGGAGCACCAGCTTGCCGACAACGCGGGGAAGCTCCAGACTCCTCCGATAGTGATTTTGGTAAAGCAGGTTTTTGTTTTATGTTTGCTGATTCATGCACGCACTATTAATCTTACTTCACAGGATACAAGAGTTGCTGGTCTCTGCCTTGATGTCATTGTGTTTTAAAGGGTTAGGAACTAACACAACTATCACTACCATTGGTAGATCAGCAACTCCTGTGTTATGTGAGTTAAAATGTTTTTGGAAATGGAGTCTAGTGGCTTTGATGAGAGCATAGAATGGTTTCAGTTCCCACCTTAGTTAACATAAACAGGGCTGTCTGTCAGCAAGGTAAAGCGATGAAAATAATGTAAATATAGCATACACTTAAACTGATATTGATTTTTTTTTGTGTGGCTAAAATAGACTTAGCAGCTGCTTCTGTCCACAGCAGTACAGCGTTAGCTTCTTTGTCGGTAGTCCCTTCCCTCCAAACTGGGATGTGTGACATCTACTGTAGACAATACACTGACTATGGATAAGTACCTCATACAACCACACCTAAAAACATCTGAACTACCCCTTTAACATCATTACTGGGTGCACGACAACCGACTGGAAAGGGAGTGGCAGCACAACACTGACTGAGTGCAGAGAGAAGTAGTTTAGGTGCAGCAGTTGCAAGCCTCGACTTCCTCCGTGGTAGCTATTGAAAGCAAGTCTCTTTACTTGTGATCGTTACCTATAGCAACACTGTGGTTGTGTCATCAGGAGGAGATATTGATTTTCAGAAGGTTACAAAAAGTAATTTTCTGTTAATCATGTCCATGGCACTTTCAGGATTTCTTCTCTCTCTCCCTCTCCCCTGCAGTTCGATACACATAACGCTGTCTGCTCCTAACAGTCAAAATCATCTCTCTGTCCTCCAGACTCCTCTCTGACAGGTGGCCCTGGCTGCGATGACAACACTGTGCCACAGAAGCTGCTGATTCTGGATGCTCGCTCATACACTGCTGCAGTGGCTAACCGAGCCAAGGGCGGAGGCTGCGAATGTGAAGGTTAGTGAAACCAAACATTTGAAAACTCTCACAATTCAATAAATTTAGTAGTTAGTAAGTTGTCTTTTAAGTTACTATGTATCAAATAGTGAGTTAAAACAATGGTGACTGATCATATGACCCACTAATGAAAGCACTTCTACTTGCCTCTTTGCTGAGTATTCCAATATCCGTGTCTTTGGCGACTTTCATGGGCTAGATGTAAATGTGCCGCCATGTTAGTGATGCTGCTGACAGCGGTTGTTCTGTCGGCCCAGATCGTATCTAATGATTATGCTGTGTTCACTCTGAAATCGACTTGTTGTAAGGGCAAAAGTGTAATGGGAACGTGTGTGAATGGATTTAAGAGGATGACAAAGGGTCGGACCAGAAGTAGAGAGATGAATGTTGTGTTAATAGAGTTTACAAGAGAACAAAAAAAAAAGTCAACACACATACATACCAGAAACGTGACAAGATGGAGGCTCTGAAAGAATAGGTTCGCCTGCAGTTACATCTTCCAGCCAAAGAGGCCGTTAGAAACAAGGTATCTCAAATCTTGCAGAGTACATCTTTAACACTCTTTTGACGTATACACAAAGATTTAGTAGCTGACTACTGTATGCAGTTCCCATCAACTCTACACCGTTGTTTGTCCTTTAGCTATTTTATTGCTCACTAATTCCGCACCAAACCACATTTCCATTAGCAGCTGTTTTCAGGAAACGTACCTGCCTAAATTGAATAGCAGACATGCAAAGATGGCAACCAGCTGCTCAAGAAAGACAAACATCTGGCGACTAAAGAGCCACATAGGAGACTATGGAGACCATAGCTTAGCTTAAAGTAGTGAATATTGGACTCGTGGGGCCAGAAACACAACTAGATAATCTTGCTGTAATTGCTCAATGCATAAATAGGGGTTTGCCATGACAACTTTATAAGGTGATATGACGGATATGATGTTTAAATTAATTCTTCGATCAGGTCTCCCAACATACATGCAGTTTTGTTTTTTGCCATCAAAAATGTGTGGCACCTACAAACATTCTGACTCCTGGCAGTCCTAATGCCATTGGATCTGTCTTGTAGAGGTCAAAGCTCAATGAAGGTGAAGCTGCCTGCGAAAATGCAAGGTATCAAGTTGCTCTGTGCTGCTTCTGATCACGTGTCTGTTTAAGAAAGCAGAAAGTAAACAGTGGCCTCACTCTGCACGTGTAATGTGAATATATATAATTTGACATGTGATATTTAGTAAACAAGTGATCACTGCCAGCAGTCACTGACTAAAAACCATTAATGTTCCATTTAACTGAGATATTAAAATCAAACATTGTGATGCTGCTGTAGCCTACAAGCTAAGTGATGTTTGTGTCTTATGACCTTCATCAGAGCTGTTTTTGTTTTTGTATTTAGAGTACTACCCCAACTGCGAGGTGATGTTCATGGGAATGGCCAACATCCACGCCATCCGGAACAGCTTCCAGGCTCTGAGGACAGTTTGCAGTCAGATCCCGGATCCGGGAAAGTAAGTCGATCTGTTTGACCTTTCTGTCTGAGCGGCTTTGCCTCTCTCCCTCCCCCGTTTTAATGGCTTCACCTCACAGTAAGGCAACACCACACAGAGATGGGAACACTGCCACAGTCCAGTCTCGTTCCTGCTGGGCAGGCCAGCTGTCTATCTGTCTATCTGCACTCGCCGACAATAGATACGTGTGTTATGTGTTTTCCAGCTGTGTGTGTTTTACCAGAGTGTTTTACATGTGTGACTGTGTGTGTATCACATCACATGTGTGGTTGTATGTACATAGGTTAACCCAGCTGCTATGACGTCACCTCATGTTATTTTAAGGCTTGTTGTTGTTCTGATGGAGGTGTGTTATGACGTAGGGAGGCCTCCATAGATATAGATCAGAGGCTTTCTCCCGCTAACCCCATCAGCCTAATAACAAAGTGTAACTTAGGGTACGTCCACACGATCAAAAACAACATTTTTTTTCATCCTTAGTTCTTAAAAAGTTTTCCGTCCACGCGGACTCTGGTTTTTCGTGTGGAAACATTTATTGAGCAGAGAAACCAGCCGAAAACGCTGTAATACACATGTCAGGCCTGGATGTGCCGCTGTTACTGCCATAGATATACATCAACAACAGAGAAGAAGAGACGGGGAGACGCTGTTGTGTATTATCATACACCGGAGACATTCTCTCCAAATCTGGGGACCTCACAAATCTTCATCCATCCTAGAGAGAAATCTGTCCACTGTTTCTGGTGTTATTGGAGACTTTTGTGCTGTTTTGTACTCTGATGCACGAATCACTCTGTAGTTAGTGTCCTCGACGAGCAGAGGGTGCTGCTGTGAGCCCCTTCCCCGTCCCAAAGCACTCACAGGCGGGCATTGTCTCGCTACTTTTTGGGACCTTCTTGACTTTTATAAAAAGCTACTAGGGACCAATTAAGCGATTTATTCAGAGCTTCAGGGAAAAGGGAGAAATATCCGGTCGGCCTTATTCATTCACATGCATGTCGCTCAGAGTAGGGTCTGTCGCTCTCCTCCCATGCAGCAGCACGGTTGTTGTTGTGTGACACCACGGGGGTTAGAGGTCCAAGGTGTGGAGATGACAGCATCGTCAACAAAAGTATTCGGTTTTGCCGTCCAGACGACAACGCCACGGGGGGCGTTCTCAAATTTTCCCACTCTTGGACCTGGTTACAGAAAACACCGGTTTCACGCCGGCTGCGTGTGGATGGACGGCCTAACTGATACAAAAAATGTGCGGTTACAGGAAAACGCGTCCTTGTGTGGACTTAACCCTGAGTAATCAAAGCTAATGCATGTATACAGTATCTGGGCTCCAGATCAACAGTTGATAGGTATAAATCTATATAGAACCTATCTGATCAGTCACTTTTTGTTCCAGTTGGCTTTCAGCACTTGAGAGCACCCGTTGGCTGCAGCACCTGTCCGTCATGCTGAAAGCAGCCACTCTGGTGTGTTCAGCAGTGGAGAGGGACGGCCGTCCTGTCCTGGTGCATTGTTCCGACGGCTGGGACCGCACACCCCAGATTGTAGCCCTCGCCAAGATCCTGCTGGACCCCTACTACAGGACTTTAGAGGTGAGAGTCTGCACGGTTGGGCCCCCAGAATGTTGCATACAGATTTTAGATGTACTTGTTGTAAATGTAGTGTTAAAGGGGAACCAGTTTTATACATTAAAGGTCTTGGGCAATACTGCTATGTGGAAAAAGTACAAAATCTTTGTGTCTCCAGAGGAAGCTGCATAAAGTCTGATAAATGGCCTCAAGTGATCACAGTGGTCACTTATTCAGCATCAGTTGGGGCTTTTTGGAAATACAAAAATGTGGTACTGTGGATGAAATTAGCTCACCAGACCTCCTCATCTCTGCTTAAAGGATAGTGTACTAGCATAATGCACCCAAGTCTGACCGAACTGTAGCCAACTGGGTTGCATTGTTGGTAATGCAGACGCCAGGTATCCAATCGTCTGACAATATTGTAGGAGTGCAATGCTAAACCAGTCCTCTTTTAAGCAAAGTTTTTGTTGCACTGTAGTATTTTTACCTCCAGTATTGAATACCGTGTCGTCCGCAGGGTTTCCAGGTGCTGGTAGAGACTGAGTGGCTGGACTACGGTCATAAGTTTGGGGACCGCTGCGGCCACCAGGAGAACGCTGACGACGTGAGCGAGCAGTGTCCCGTCTTCCTGCAGTGGCTAGACTGTGTTCACCAGCTGCTCAAACAGTTCCCCTGCCTGTTTGAGTTCAACGAGGCCTTCCTGGTGGGTGGTCTTTCTAATAATGTCTGTATACAGTTCTTTGACTATTTCACCTATAAACATCAGTGTGAGATGCATGCTAGATATGACATGAAACCCTCACACACGTAAAACAGATAACTTTTATGTTATGAATTCGTTTTTTGCTCATTTTACTATTACTACTATTAACGATTATAAAACCAATCAAAATTGAGAACCATTGCCATTTTATAACAAGCTACTCTTGTTGTCAGATATTTCACATTTATCATCTGTTAAGTTGAAATGGCAGAGTGCAAACAAACCATAAAGAATGTAAATCATTGTCATTGTCAAAGGCCTGACTTCATGTTCCTTCTTCCACGTGTGTCCAGGTCAAGTTGGTGCAGCATACATACTCGTGTCTTTACGGCACCTTTCTGTGCAACAACGCTCGTGAGAGGCAGACGAGGAATATCTACAAACGCACCTGCTCTGTGTGGTCCCTTCTTCGCAACGGAAACAAGAATTTCCAGAACTTCCTTTACATCCCCAGTCATGATATGGTACATACCACTTTTAACATTGTCCTCACTCTGTAATTATGTTATTACTATTAGTTATTCAGTCATCCGTGCTTTCCTGTAGTCCTAGCCAGATGATAAATCTGTCACCCTCCCATTCAGACAGATTACAGTACCAAGCCCCATCATAATTTGAATATGTCACTCAGCGCAGCATTCTTTCATTGTAGTGATTGGTTTAAGGTCTAGTGAAATACAGTGAAATACAGAAACAACTGGGAGTTGCTTCCTACTTTTAGTCACTGAGCCTTTTAGTCATTGAGAAGGTGACTTGCTTAAATGAACAGTGGGATTTAAGGAGCATAAATCATCAAATCTCTAGCCTTATTTCTCTCAGACACCTTTAAAGATTAATTAATGCATAGTATAACTGAATTTTCACTTTCATCCTAAACTGTGTTTTCATTACAGATTTAAGCACGAGCTTGACTCACTTCAAGATAAAACCTGTGCCACACTGACACTGTGAATAGTCCTAATACTCCACCCACGGCAGTGTTGGAACAGTACTAACAGAGTAATAGACAGTCATTATTCTATGTTGACCTTCTAGCGTCCGTGTCACTTGTTTGTCTGCCAGGTGCTGCAGCCAGTCTGCCACACGCGAGCATTACAGCTGTGGACAGCGGTCTACCTGCCCACCTCCTCCCCCTGCACCGCTGTGGACGATTCTATGGAACTCTACCTCCCCCCGAGTGTCACAGGAGATGAACTCACCTCCCGTTCCCTGGACAGGTGTGTTCGTTTGATGCAAATCTGAACTATAACTCGGCGTCCTTTCTTGGAGAGATTCACATTCATTCAAATTCCATTCATGTTTAAGAGAGCTAGACTGCCCTCTAGAGTCCCAAACAAAGAACTGTATCATTGTACCATTTCTGCACTTGTGGAAAAAAATAAACCCTTTTATATATTTCTGTTTCCCAGACTTCCCAAGACCCGTTCCATGGACAACCTGCTGTCAGCTTTTGAAAACGGGGTGCCCCTGACACGTACATCCAGCGACCCAAATCTCAATAAGCACTGCCAGGAGGATCGCTCTGCCCCAGAGCCCTCACCAGCCACGGAAGAAACCTCTTCAGACATCTCTGATGAGGTGATACCTGACACTGGACTGGACAGCAGTGAGGGAGAGCCTCTGCAGCAGAGTCCTGCCAAGACCCCAGAGGGTGTCACAGGTGCAGGGAGCTGTGAAGATACAGTGGAGGAACCCTGTCTCACCACACAGCCCCTGCCCTCTCTGCCCCTTCCCCCGGTCCCTCTCAGTAAGGATGTCTCACTCGCTCACACTCCCTTCCCCACTCCTGTCCTCCAACAGGCTTTGCCCCAGATCACTAATCCTCCGCTCCCACCACCTCCCCTGGAGGCTGAGAGCCCTTGTAGGACTGCTGAGAGCACCACGTCACCCACTCATAAATCAGAGCCGTGCTTATCTCTCCCCTGCAACGGAACGGAGCCTGCAACCATCACACCCGTCTCGCTGCTCAATAGCCACATTGACGGTCAAGAAAACGGTCTCCCAGAATCCGCAGACCTGCTGGATCTGAAGCAGCTAACATCACTCCTGCCCATGGAGGACTCCACAGAGACTCTCACAGGTGAGGGAGAGCTTCCCCCCAACCTGCCTCCCACAGTGTGCCAGGATCTTACCCAGAATCATTTTATTGATGAGGAACAGGCTGAGGCACAACCCCAGAAGGAGAAAGAGGACATGAGGACAGAAGAAGTGAAAGGAAAAGAGTGTGATTTAACAGCTGGTGAAGCCCCTGTAGACTGCACCCAGGTAGCGGCTCACCATCTGATCTCCCAGAGCCAGTTCACAGACCTGTCCCTGCTCGGCTCCCATTGGGAGAGCGTCCAGGGACTGGTCCAGTCTGCGTGCAGTGCCAGTCACACTGGCGTCAGCCGGGCCTTTCAGCACAACACTTACCAGAGCCGCCGCCTTGCCAGTAAGCTGCTCCGCTCCCAGGGCTTCGCCATCACCAACGGGTCCCAGTGCTGCCGCAGAGAGGCTCTTTGTTATCCCAGCCCTCTTCAGGCTGGATGGCTGGCTGCTGCCAGGAGTGCAGGCTACACCGGCCTGTGTGGGCCTGCTGCCGCTGCCCTCAACAACTACTCCCTGGCAGGCCATCAGCTCCTGCCGGTATCGTACACCTCGCCCTCCGCGTCTAGCTCCCCACCGCCATCCCAGGCTCCAGCTTACCTTGATGATGATGGGCTGCCGGTGCCCATGGATGCCGTGCAGCAGAGGCTGCGGCAGATCGAGGCAGGCTACAAGCAGGAGGTAGAGGTGCTGAGGCAGCAGGTGCGACAGCTGCAGATGAGGCTGGAGAGTAAACAGTACAGCACCCCGCCCTCGGAGCCAGACATCGACTACGAGGATGACATTGTGAGTGTCTTTGAGTAGCAGGCCAGTGTTAGAAGTATTTTTCTGTCTGCATTGTTTGTACATGTTTACTTTTGATTATCCTCAGGAATTGGTTTCTTGTTCTTGTCTGTCTTCTAATAAGATTTTCCCTCTGTTTTTTCAGACTTGTCTGCGGGAGTCAGACAACAGTAACGAGGAGGACTCTCTGTCGACCCACAGTGAGGACCGTCTGTCTGAGGGCAGCTGGGATCGAGTGGAGCCCAAGGACACAGAGGTCAGCATCCTTCAGTTGTCTAAAATAACTTCTGTCTCCTCTTCCTCACCTTCCTTCCTCCCCCTCACCTGTATCACTAGGAGCACCTCTAATTACAGCACAATGTTCTGAGATGTCTGTGTGTTTGTATGTGTCGGTTGTAGGTCACAAGGTGGGTGCCCGACCACATGGCCTCCCATTGTTTCAACTGTGACTGTGAGTTCTGGATAGCCAAGAGACGTCACCACTGCAGGTGGGGCTCACCGGGGTTTTCTTACATTAATACACGCAAGAACACAAAGAATCTCAAAGTATCACATTAAGTCACAAATAAGAGGGTAGAGGAGAAACAACATGGGTGTTAAACATAAAAAGAATTGTTTCAATTAATCAATTGACTTGTTTCCTCATGTGATTAGAAGTGATGTCTTTTCTCTGGATTTATATCTGTGTTTTTGGCCACACACTTTTTGTTTTGTGATTTTTACATCCCAGCATTGGTCCAGAAACGAACATTCAAATGGCTGCAATTAATGGTTATTTTCACTAGGAATAACTGTGTTAGCTGTTATTTTTTGTATTTACCAATAGCTAATAAAATGGAGATTATGTCATCACAAGTAACCCAAAATGATGTAAAATGTTAAAAACCTATGAAATACAAAAAAAGCATGAAACATTCAAGAATCTATAATCAGCTCAATTTGAGCTCAATCAAACCCTGTCATTAATGAAAAATGACAGCTTCTGTTGATTGAACAGCTAAAGTCCTTCTCATTCATTATGGAGATATCTCATTATTTTTCTTGTAGTCTCAAAACATTTTGAGAAAAATTCTTTTCATTTTCTTGCTGAGAGTTGGATGAGAAGACTGACACCACTCAAGAAAGACTGGAAACAGGGGGACATGTCTTTATGCTAATAGCTAACGGCTGCTGGCTCCAAGTTCATATTTAGCATGCAGATATGAGAGTCAAGCTTTTACTCTCAGCAAAAAAAAAAAAAAAAGCAATTGAGTGTCTTTCCCAAAGTGTGGAACTTTCTCTTTAAACTTTTAGGCTTGAATAGTAGCTGTTTCAGGATCAGGTTTAACAACATCCTGGTTCACTCATCAAAACCATCAGATATAATGGCAAGTGTCCATTGGAAGAGCGTACCATTTACTTTCAAACTGGATCTTGGATCTTGGATACACATTTATTCTGGCACTCTTTTGTCGCAGCACAATTCTGCCAAAGTAGCAGCCTGTGATTCAAAGACACACTTGCTTTGTACTTTCAAGGCAGCAAGCTTTGGGCCAAGCCCAGGGATTCAGAATGAAAGGCTGCTGGTTAGCCAACAAATTATTTATATAGTCTCTGGAAAATCTGAAACAGTTGTCCCAAACTGAGAACAAGTTCATAACAGACCACCACTCTGAAAATACAGGGGACAAACAAAATGTGTGCTACAGTAAATGCAGGTAACTGCTAGACACATTGTGTAAATGCCACTGTTTAGAACCATTCATGTAAGTTAACACACAAACTGACTGAAAAATACAATGTCATTTTCTGGTCCATGCTGCTGATGCAAGTTCAGAGCACAGAGCTGTTATCTAACCTAATTATCTAATCTGTGTGCTCTCCATCTTCAGGAATTGTGGCAATGTGTTCTGTAAAGACTGCTGTCACCTAAAGCTACCCATCCCAGACCAGCAGCTGTATGACCCGGTGTTGGTCTGCATCATCTGCCACGACCTGCTCCTGGAGTCCCGCACACGCGAGATCCGCAGCCAGCAGCTCAAGAAGGCCATCGCCACAGCCTCCAGCTGAGAGAAGCGTCGTGCTGCATGGTTCGCCTCGGCTCTGTCCTGCTCGTTTTGGACTGAGGAGCTGAGCGCCCCGTTGTAACCCCAACCTGCTGTGGTTTTGGCTGCGGGGGGAAGTTGAGGAAGAATTGTTACTCTTTGGGAGGCTCGGTTTTGGAGCAGGGATGCACTGTGAGACTGTCTGTCTGAGAGGCGGAGAAGTGGAAAGGGAGGGTCTGAGATGGAGGCGTGGCAGCGGGGGGAGGTTTTCCTGCAGAACAAACCCCTTCTGTTCAGACATTTTCAGCCTGGAGCACTGCAGCGCCCAGCTGCTGCCACACGGCACAGTCCTCTAGCGACGCCCTGTCTAAGACACATCTCCTACCTGTCCACCCCAGCACCCACCTTTTAGTACCAAACACCTGCACCCCCTTACAGACACTGTCTCGCACTTCAGAGGACAATCGCTCGCCCTTCCACGGGTCGGGGACTCCAAAGCCTTTACCTGTACTACTGGAGGCTTTCAACTTTAAAAGAAAAGAATTGCTGCTACAGTATTTAAAAGTCTAATTTTGTATTCTTATTTTGTGCACTAGCTGTTGTGTATTTGAGGAAAATTTGAGACCAAACTTGAGCAAAAGGGAGAAATCTGCTGTTTACTTTGTCATTGCATCTTTTTCGGAGCCTGAATGTAATATGTAATGGATAACTGGATCGAGTTTATGTTCATGTGCATTTGGTGGGTCGTATATGTGTTCATCGCTGCAATGTGTTTTCAAAATGATGTATGTGCACAGTCAATGTGGTTCTGTCTTTATCAGTGCTTTCCTCCAGTATAGCCATGACGCGGCGCTAGACCCTCTGAGGGACGCGCGACGACCGCTCGATGCAATGCTGCGTGTCGTTAGTTTCGTGGGACGTGTGCTTGATGTGTTACGAGGAAGAGAAGTCAATAACGCTGAGAGACTGCAGATTTCTGTAATGTCTTCTGATGTGAGAAAATGTACTGTGTGACAGAGGGAAGGTTTTCCTGCTGAGATGTTTGTGAATGAATGGCTTGATGTCCATCTGACTGATGACTCCTCTGATCGTTAACTGGTGGTTAAAAAGTGCTCGGGAAAAGACTGAACAAAGTGCTCAGTTTCTTTTTTTGTTCAGGGGAGTTTGGCCACAGTCCCCTTTAAAAAATGTGTTTGTGTCTACTGGTTGTTCCTTGAGACAATAGTGCCATATTTTGTTTTGTCTATTTTTAAAGCCTTTTCCTTTCTTATGGATGGCAGCAGGTTTCTAATTGGCCACCTCTCTGTATGTTTTAATGGTACAGATAGTTAGCTGCTTGATAACACTGAGACAACTAAACATTAACAGATGGTCCGGTTTGATACAAAGCTAACCGTTTCAATAGATGATCGGATGTCACTTAATTAGTTATCCTGTGTGGTTATCCATTGGCTAATATTTGGAATTTTTCCACACAGTCTTCATAAAGTCAAAATCTTTAAGAGGACTTCAGAAATGTAACATACATAATTATCTGATCCATAGTGGTGGCTAAAACCTGTCACTTAATGAATAATTGTTGTAAAGAAATGCACTGTAAAAGTTAAATCCCATGGGCTAAAATAAAAGATTATATCATGGATCTGTTTCCAGGTTTCCTTATTTGCATGTAGTTCAGAATAAATGGTATTCACAGGTTCTAGGCATGTGGATCTGCGCTCTTATTTTGTCCAATAGCATGAGACCATGAGAGATGGTACCTTTGCCAGCAAATGCAACGTCAGACTAAACCAGTCGTACATTGTGTGTTGAAATCAAGTGATGGGTTTTTAATCAACACACTGAACATCCAGGTCAATGATAGGTGAAGTAGATGAGAGAAGAAAAGAACAAACTGTAACAGAACAGACTAGGATCAAACTGATGAACTGATGGAACAACCTGTACACCAGCAGGAGGACGGAGAGTTGAAAGTGTTGGAAAATGATGAGGATCTGTTCATTTGATGTGGCTGCAAACGCCCTCAACTTAAAGCTGAAATCCAGACATGTACTCGCGTGAAACCACTGTGCTGAAGTACACAGCCAATCGATGAACACGTTCCCACCCCCCTGAGATAATACTTTGACTGCAGCACTGTAACACTGGGTACTTTGCCAAATACAAAAAGATGGTGAATGACTACAGAATTACAAGAGGTACAAGTGGATAATGGAGTTTGTATTCATGTTTATCTGGAAATAATCATCCATGTGGCCTTTGATTAAAAAACAGCAACAAAAGCACCAACTTCCCGCACAGTTACAGTGTGGAATACGTCCAGTTCACCTGTAGTTTGTGTCAGTACTGTTTTTGTACTGGCATTAACTAACAAACTGTGAGTCATCTGATTTGAACTGTAAGTGTTGAATTTGCAAAACGCATTATGCAAACGTTGGAAAAGATTTGAGATGTTTTATAGAGAGAAGAAATATCTTTGTAAGTCACATATATGTGGCTGACCTTTTGTTTTAGTCTAAGGTGTAATACTGCTCAGTGTTTGTTTTCAAAGTAGGTGTAAAGATAAGATTACAGGTTCAAAAACATCACCATGTCATTTATATTCAGTAACTGACTGTTGAAAGTGATCTGACCCAACTCTGTTCTTACCCTGATCATTATCGGTGAAACAATAATTCAAACAAATGAAATGACAGTATATAAAGTAGTTAAAGCACCTGGACCAGCTGCAACATTAAAATCCTGCTCACACTGTGAGATGTAGTTTCACTAGTTTCAGGATCTGAAAACACATTAACGGAATAAAACATCCTCCATTGCTTTCCCTCCATTTGTCCACCAGATGGAGCTTTTCTACTAAAGCTGTACTTTGTTGTACTGCAAGGAGGCCGGCACTTTGAGCGAATCAAATCCAGAGATCTTTGCATAATCTCACAGTTATGGATTTCTTAATTTCTCCCTTTTCTCTGGTAAAGACTGTCAAGTTCCTCCCTCGAGAATCAGCCGTCATTTCAAGTGTGAGGGGATGGAAGTGAAACTTTCATTTTTATGCCTTTCATAATGTTTTATTACCACACACACACACACACACACACACACACACACACACACACCACAGTCTATATGAATCCATGACTAGTCTTGGATTCCTCACATCATGTCCATTTCCCACTGCTGGCAAAGGTCTTCAAGAAGAGCAACGTAAGCTAATTCATGTTTTTTTAGGAGCACCTTCTGCCAATGTCCCTCACTGTCCTCACTCTGCGTGATCAATAATTCAGGCGGAGGGTATTCTAGGTTTCCACTCAGTGAAAGAGAATAAAGGGGACAGCTTTAACTTTTCTGTGGAAAAGTTGAGGAAAGATGTTGGGATTTTTTGCAAAGCATTGCACTGACTGGACAGCTTTTCTGATACGAGTGAACTGTGCTGGGAAATGAAGGAAATCACCTGCGTGTGTGTGTGTCTGTGTGTGTCTGTGTGTGTGTGTGTGTGTGTGTGTGTGTGTATGTGTGTGTGTGTGTGTGTGTGTGTGTGTGTGTGTGTGTGTGTGTGTGTGTGTGTGTGTGTGTGTGTGTGTGTGTGTGTCTCAGTCATCCCAAACCACAGAAATGAACTTAATTCTAGCGTAGATCCCAAATTTCCTTAGAAGTGACTAAAAATGTGTTTGAAAAGAGTGTATAAAAACAGTCGTGGGAAGTAACTGAGTACATTTACTCAGTTACAATTTGAGTTACTTCTATCTGAGTATTTCTATTGTATACACATTTACTTATATACTCAACTCTTTCAGATTAAAACACACTATCGGTTTATAAAATGTGAAACATTATTATAGATGAGTTATTATTTACCCCCCTCACCAAGTAAAACCTTACTACATATTTATATCAATGCATAAATAATACGGATCCAATCAAATAATTATCACAATAATATAACACTGAAAGGTATCACCCAGCATTTTATTTTGTTGCTAATACATTTCTATATTTAATTTAGGACGTCTAATTGTAAAGGAGTATTTTTATCATACAGCTTCAACAAAAATATGGAAGAAGCTGAATAAATGAAGTACTGACTGTGAAATACAAATATTTTTCTAAGTTTTTAATGTAAAGGGAGCAGTGCAGGATGAGACTAAATAAAACACCTCTCTTTCGTCACAGTTTATCCTGAGAGTGCCAGCTTTAGTTACCTGTTAGCCATCACATTGTCAGATAGCTCTTAATCACCAGGAAGTGTTTCTATCAGCCCCCTGACAGGTATGAGCGCGCTGGGTCTGGCTCCGGTGCACCAGGAGCCCATTGATGGGGCCCCCCCATCGGAGCTCTTATCAGTGGAGAGCTTTATTAGAGGCGATGCCTGAAGGGGGAGGGGCCACTCTTTCTTTCCTGTCGGGGTATGGTGATAGATAAGTATAAGACCCCCTGCAAGAATGCGATCACATTGGAAAAACAAGTCATTGTGTTGTTGCCTTGGCTCGGTCGACTCAGCTCCAAAAATGCAGCAGCTCATCGTGCCCGTTCTCCTGGCATCCTTCTGGACCATCTGCACGGGAGCAGGAGGTGAGTCTGCTTCCATATCAAACAACTGGAGGGGGGATTTATTTAGTGAGATGCTGGGATTTCTTTTCACACTGTTCAGATGTTAAATAAACAGAACTTGCTGGGTTAATTAAGTGATTAATGACATATGTATCATCTCATATTAACAGCAAAGGACATTTGATATCTGCAGAATTTCAGCCTGATCTTAAAATGTACTCCTCAGTTTTCTGATCATATCATTTTGGGGAGTTTTTTTCTTTACATGCAAGCATGTAATTGATCTCAATTAATATAATATGAATAATAGTAACACTGAACAATAAGCGTGAAGTGAATGAATCAGAAAGCCTCTCAATGACACCGGCAGCATAAAGTTGCTTTTTTTACCATATTTTCCAACAGTGCCAGTTACTTTATTCAGCTACAAAGTTGATATAATGCGGAATAAAAAAAGAACAAATAATAATAATCCAAAAGGTCCATAAAGATGTTCTGCAGAGAAGAAAAAAGAGAGAGACACACAGAGACAGACAGAGAGGCTCCCCTCGCACCAAAACAGCACCAAAACCGCCCGTGTGACGCTCTCTCCGCAGACACACACACACACACACACACACACATCCATCACCCTGATGTGGCAGTGGAAATTCCTCCGTGAGTCCGACCTGCTTATCTGAAACTTGCATTTTCCCCTCTGCGCTCTGAGCTCCCTGCTCAAGGACAAGAGAGGACAGATCCTGGATCAGCTGAGCCGGAGACAGAACCAGACCTGACCGAGCTGAGATACCCTCTGTGGTCCGGACACCCCCCCTCTCTGTCTCTCTCTCTCTCTCGTGCACCTGCTCACATCCACACTGAGCCAATCACAGACGTTTGCGTCCTTGTTGCCGCAGAGAGACGCATCGAGCTGCGCGCCGCCAATGTCTCCAAATGAACAGCGGGTGACTCTGACTCTGGTTCCTTTCAGTGAGAACGTGCCGCGGTTCGCACCAACACACGAATACATCTAATTAGCACTAACTAACGACTGGCAGGCTGAAGGGACGAATCAGTATTCACGGGATCAGGAATGCGCGCATTAGAAGAACGTGTCACCCTCGCCCCCCTGGTGTGTTTCTCTTGTGGATTCCATCTGTCTGATAAATGTGACGAAAGCAGGCTTTGAAATTAATTCAGGGCTATTCAGAATACCGAGATATCCAATTAAGACACAGATGCAATCATCTAGAGTGAATAGAGCAGAGGGTAAATGATGGAACATGCTACTTAACGCTTTAAGCGCTTAGACTATTCCAATAATTGATCCGATCCTTGAGTCCCTGTGGTATAAATGCAATCTTTATAATATATGTTTAGTTTTACTATTTTAGTATAGACACTGAAACGCATTCAGCGATGTTCACTTGTATCAGATGGGCCGCTCAGCGCGCTCATCCATGCGGTGTTCTGAGCAGCACCCTGCGCTTCATCACACGCAGCCTGAGTGGAGCACCGGAGCCGCGGCGCGTTGAATCCTATCGGTATGTTTCATTGCCAAGGACCCGCAGATAGATGGATAGAGTCCCGGTGGATAGAAGTTTGGTCCAGGGCGCCTGCATCAGAGGAACACGTGCTGTGTGTCTGTTGTCAAACGTTTTTACCCATTTCGTAGTAAAGGCACTGGACAACAAACTCTCTCAACGCCTCATGTGACAGTTGGAGGCGCGTGTTGGCACATGGCGGGGTAGGCCTACGAGGACTAGCGTGGCAAAGTGTCAATCTCCCCTCTTCCTTTGAACCGTGTCTTTGTGTCTACAGAGCACAGTTTATGTCTGGAGCTGGCTCACAGCACAATGGCATGAAACGATCCGTCCGGCGTTTTTACTGCGGTCGGCGCGCAGGCAGACGCGGCCTATTTGTTTTCCTTTCGCTGCCTTTTGTTTGCCTCTTGACCGTTTCCTCAGTTTGCTCCTTTTCTTGCCTCCCTCGAAACTCATTCATGTTGTTCGTTTGCTCCCGAGCCGCGCAACAGATCAAAGCGCAGCGCCGATTGGTCAAGAATTGTGCGGACAAAGATCTGATTGGCTGGGATCAAAACAAGCGACTACGAGCCATGCAAATATATATTTATACTTATAGACAGTGATGGAGGAAGTAGACCCATCGATTCAGTGATAAACAGAAATATCACTTAATACTGTAAAGACACTAATTAAAATAAATCCCTGAAATATTACTTAAGTAAAAGTATTTTTCCCAAAGCAGAGGAATGGCTCCTGATATTAGTTCTGTTCATACTGTAGTTGATAGAGGTGGAACTAGCTTTAACTTTGAAATACTGTTAGCTGAATAGTATTCTATGAGCTCATCATATGTTTTTTATAAACTCTTGGTTCAGTAAATAAATGTAGTGGAGTAAAAATATTTCCCCTCTGAAATGTACTGTGATGAAAGTATAAAGTAGCATAAAATGATCATACTCAAGTTAAGTATTTCTAATGTGTTCCTCAGTACAGTACTTGAGGTAATGTTCTTTCTGTAAAACATTTTGACCATGACTGACAGCTTTATTATCACAGTTATTATCAGATGTGATTGGTTTGTCTTATTTTGAAGGAGTCACGCAGCTGAGGCCCTGAATAAAACTGACTTTAGTTGCAGATTTCTGAGGAGAGAAATTGACACATTTGCACAGCTACCACCCATGCTGTCAGACCATGCAGCAGGTGAAAGTGAGTCGCCAGGCTGTAGTCACAGAGTAATTACTCATTTCTGCGCTGTAAGATTGTTTTTCCTCTCCAGTCACACACATGCAAATCCTGAAACAAGAATAAGAATCAAAGTGAAGTGTTTAGCCCCCTGCTGCGTTTATTTGCAGTAGCCATTATCATGCCATCGCAGGCAAAGAAACCAAACACTGACTTCCTTCACAAACACCGGGAGAAGTCCTCGCACCAGTCACAGAGCGGGACACCCTCCCCATATTTTTTCAATGGCATGTGTGTTTTTCATAAATATTTGATTTGTGAGATAGCTGCAGATATTTGTCTCCGAGTCTGAGGTGGAAACATGCAAACCAATTGTGAAATATTAATAAAGCACCAGACAAACATGTGAGAATGGGACCTCGCGGATGCAAAAGATTGGCTCTGTTTATTCTGAAAGCACGGAAAGATAAAGCACAAACGCCAACTTTTTTGTGAATAGGAAGAGAATTCCTGTGTATTGGGTTTTTTTGTATGGCCGGGAATAACAGCTGACTTCAACCAACGCTGAGAACAATTCACTGTTTGCAGTAAGGGGGAAAAAATAAACAATTAATAAAAGTAGACATTTGTAAATACCTACTAGCTGGACAGTTGTCAGTGTATATGTTGAGAAGAAACAATAGGCTGAGGCTGGGGTCAGCCAGAGGTTAAGAAAGCAGACTGCTACTGTGTTCCCTGGGATCTTTACATTATTTGCTGTTGACTTCAAATCTGGAGCTTTTGTCTGATTCTGTGTTTCAGATTGGTGTTATCAGTCCCAGTTCACCTGTGATCATCAGTGTAACGGTAAGCTTATTTAAATACAAAACATGTACATTGTTTGATTATAACGATAACTTTATTTTTATGGTGCTTTTCAAAAGCAGATTACAAAGTGCTACACCTAGGACGTAAAACCAACAGATGTGAAGTGCAATAAAATACAAACAACATTAAAATAATGATACATTTTTACAAATGAAATTAAAACGAACAAATCCAGTGAAACAGTGAAATCTGAGAAATTTCTATTCTTAAAAAATGTGTTTTTTTAGAGAGATTGAAATTAAAATAAAGAACTCGCCGGCCTGATTGCAGGTTGTTCCAGGGTTAGCAAGTCAGTAATATAGTCAGGAGCCAAACCCATACAGGCCTTATACTGTACGTGATTGAAGCGTACTTGCAACCAATGTAGAGACGCTAAAATTAGTGCAAACATGCAATCTTGCTGACGCAACCAGTGTGGATAGGTTGTACTGACTCGGACAGTTACAATAATGTGATCTATGATAATAACTTCTGATTTATTTGAGTCTGACTGAAGGAAGTTCTGAGATAACCAGATTTAAGACTGAACTACAGTTAACGGCAGTTGCATAATGTCCCTGGAGTTGAAGGATGTGCAGGATGTCCTGTGTTGTGCTAGCGACTATTCTCTCTGACCAGTCAGTGGTTTGAAGTGTTTAACTCCAGCTTTTAGTGTCGCCTCAGTAGCTTGAAACCCTGATCTAGGTGGTACCAAAAAAAAATACCGGTTCCTGTCAGAGGGATAAGAATAAAAAACAATCTAAAGCATTACCCGATATGCTTACCTAATGCTTAAGACATTCAATTATAGTCTAATCCGTATCAAAAGCAGCGGTATAATTGAAAAGCAATCAAAGAGGTTTGGACACTGTCGGCCACTAAAAGAAGACCATTACCAAGTCTGAAGTGCTGCCTGAGTCTCACTCTAAAAACAGACTCAGGCCAACTCGGCTGTTTATTGTGTTTTAAGGGCCAGACAAGTGGAACCATGCCCACAGCGACTGTGACGGAAGATACCAGTCGCCCATCAACATCGTCACCAGAAAGACGTTGAAAGACGAGCGACTGACTCCTTTTGAGTTCGACAACTACCAACAGATCTTCCGAGGCAGCATCAAGAACAACGGCCACTCAGGTGGGCACATCTTCCATTCAACATCATATAACCATGATGTGAGGCTGACTTCTTTATGACTCGGTGTGTGTGTGTGTGTGTGTGTGTCCGCTACAGTTCAGGTTGGAGTTCCTCACATGAGCACCATCTCAGGTGGAGGCCTGCCGACCACTTACAAAGCTGTGCAGTTCCACCTGCACTGGGGCAACAATGGAGGGCCCGGCTCCGAACACACCATCGATGGAGAGCAGTATCCCATGGAGGTGCCTAAACCTTGCAATTAACACACACAGCCTGTCTTTAGTCACGTTATTGACTGAATCTGTTAAAGGTTTTCTCTAAAAAATGTAACTTTTCAAATGTGTTTGTGAATATACTGTAAATCCAAAGGGTGAGGCTGGTGTATTTTTCCCATTAAAAGACCAAGACTAAAAGTGCATTAGCCTGTCCTTCAATACTTCCCCATCTCTACCCTGCCTGTGGCTCCCAGCCTCAAGCCCATTCATCAAGACATAAATCTTTAAAAACAGACCACAAATATATGTATTTTTCAAAAGGCTCAATAGGTTCTTGCTAAGCCAACTCTACTCAAACAGAAGTAAATAGTGCATTGGTTGGGAAGTATTTTACAGCATGGTGTATGAAGAGTTGACTGAAAATAAACCACGCCACGCCTTCATAGTAGTAATGTCCCCCAGCGTGATGATGTGGCTCATTGATGTGTTTTTAACAGTTTTTTTTAAAACTATGGCACACAGAGGAATAACAAAGATCAGGCTTTGGATACTCAAATTTGTTAGTAGGAACAATAAATTGCTGGCTTTGGTGTGTTCAAGGAATTTCTTGACAATATCTCACATCACCAGGCATCCTTCAAATGGTTAATAATACAGTTTGGGCCTCTAAATCTATTATTTATGGGTATGCCAGTTGAGTTTGTGATTGGTGATAAAACTGGTGTTAAATTGGTTATGAAACTTTTTCAAGAAACGTTTTTGAGTTGATAGGTTCTGTATGGGGTTCTATTGTCAGAGCATGAAATCTACTTTATAAATGTTGCAATATCTGTAAACTGATAAAACCGTGGCTTTTTTGTTGGTCCCATCTCCAATAAGATTCTACACACGACGACATGATTTGTGTGGAAGATGTAACCTCAGTAATATTGTCTCAACAGCTGCACATTGTGCACATGAAGCACCAATACATTGACCTGACAACAGCGCTATCAGACCCACAGGGAGTCGCCGTCCTTGGGTTCTTCTACGAGGTAACCATTTTGAGTGCTGTGTCATTGAAATCAAACTGATATTACAGAACAGACCTCAAGTTGTGATGAAACTTTGCTGAAACATATGAAGCGATTATCTGTATAATGTGTACATTTACATTCTCAGAGGTCTAACAGCGCAAACAAAAAGTATGAACCCGTCATCAACGCTCTGCGAAACATCAAAGCTTCGAGTAAGTGCTGGAGTTGAATATAAGCAACTAGAGACAGCTCTGTGCAGCAGTGTTGCTCACATTTCATCTGTGGCTTTTCTGTTTTCAGATGGCAACACTTCTCTGTCTCCCATCTCCCTGGCACAACTAATCCCAGCTGAGCAGAATCTGACCACCTATTACCGCTACAAGGGCTCTCTGACCACCCCAGGGTGCACCGAGGCTGTGATTTGGACTGTGTTTGAGCATCCCATCCCTCTGAGCACAGATCAGGTGAGAACAAATGACCAGAAAACGCGGGGAAAACAGTTTACTGAACAGTGGGAGAAGTATTTAGATCCTCTATTAAGTAAAGTCACTGATATAACAATCTAAAATACTGATTATAGATTATTAATGAAGTATTGAGGAAGAAAGTTCTATGTTCTTTGTACTGTTCATTTTTACTAGTTGTCTTTGGCTTGTTTTGTGAAATATCTGATTATTATCGTTATGTCTCCTCTGGAGAACTTAAAAGGGTAATGTGGTGGAATTTTTGGGATCTACCAGCAACTCATCACATCTGAAATGTGACAAGGGGCCCCACCTCAACACTGCTCTTTTGTACCGTTTCACATACCACAAAGTGAGGGAACCACTGGTTTTGTCTGTAACAATGTATTTATAATTTATAAGCATATAAATTCATATGTTTTCTTATGTGAGCTCTTCATCTGTAAAGCAATTATAGCAAACAGATAAATGTAGCGCAATAAAAAGTACATTTCCCTCAGAAATGTAGAGAAGCAAACAGTTCAAAGTGAAAATTCCAGCTCAAGGACCTTTTTCGGCAAACGATTAACAGAGATACCCCGGAGAGAACACTGATTAGCTCAGGGCAGCACGGTGAAGGCATTAAAGTGAATTTGAACCACTAATACTGCTCAAAAAAACACCAAACCTCTGCAGTAGCATGAGAAGAGTCCCTACACAGAAATGAAGCATCAAGGTAGTTAGTGAACCTGGAGTTTATTAAAAGAGTGTACCAGCTGCGTCTCGAAGTAAAGTCCATTCAAGTTGATTACCAAAGTCAATACTAAAGGAAGGAGCCCATTGGTGCTTTGTTTTATGTGTAAGGACTCTTCTCGTGCTACTGCAGAGGTTTGGTGTTAATTTGAGCAGTATTAGTGGTTAAAAAAGACCTTTTAATGCCTTCACCGTACTGCCCTGAGCTAATCACTGTTAGCCACAGTCAGTTGTTAGCAACTCTCCAGGATCTCTCCGTTAATCATTCATACCCAGAAAAATTGTCTTGATGACTTATTTGATGACCAAATTGACCAAAAAAGACCCTGTGATGATTTCACACCTGAATCTCACTTTAAGTAGCATAAAATGGAAATAATCAAGTAAAGTACAAGGGCCTCAACATTGTACTCAAGTACAGTACATGAGTAAATGTACTTACATTCTGATGTACATGTTTAGATGAAAACACTTCATTCACAGACTTACACAGCTTGAAAATCTCTTTCCAGAAACTGGAGCCTAATATTTGTGCTCGTCTCTATTCCTCCAGCTCCGGGCGTTTTCTGAGCTCAAGTTCAACGATGGAAAGCAGATGGTGGGGACCTTCAGGCCGGTCCAGCCCCTGAACGGTCGGCAGGTGTTCCGGTCAGGAGGCGCAGTGATCCTGGCCAGTTCCGCCCTCCTCGTGGCCGCCATCGCCACGGCCTTGGGACTGTCCCGTCCCAACTAGAGCGAGGCATCCCGAGCTGCACTGCGACATCCATGAACACACAAAGTTCTGTATCACTCCTCAGCTGAACCCTAGTTTGTAACCTCTTCCTCGCATGGTTGCTAAGATTATGGACCACGTCGTAGTGCAGGCACGACTCTCTTGGTGTTCCTCCCTTACAACACAAATGACAAAGGCGATTGAGGACGCCTTAGGAAAGGTGCTGTAAGGGTTCGATCAGCATTCATGCATGCTTATTGAAGGTCTTATTTCAGCATTATGAATGTGCCATAAAACAGTTTACCAAGCACTCAAAGTGACAACTGAATTCAAACTCCACACCAGATCCCTTAGTTAAGTCCTAATTTTCCACAGCATTGTCCTATAAACACCAGCACACGCTCGTACACTTTGACCTCGTCCTCCTTGTCCAATGTCAGGTAAATTTAGTCTCTGCTTCGTGTTTGTACGAATCGCCAATGGTTTGAGCCCTGAGTGCCAATGTCAGCCCCATGATCTGGCATGGGTGTGCTGTTCTCAACAGGCCATGTGAAAGACATGGAGCTATTAATAGCAGAACTGAGTCAAATAAACACGCTCCATTTCAAAGCCAGTGGTCAAAGGAGTCAGCAGTTTGGCTTTCCTTTCAAAGTCCAGGTGAAACCCGTGCAGCAACTCAGTCAGCAGTTGGTCTAGGAAAAGGGGGTGGGGGGTGGGGGGAGGGGGGCGTGAGGTCTTGCCTTTCTCTGAGAATCCAGTGTCAGGAGCAGAGTTTCAGGCTAGCTCCTCCCAGAGACACCTGAGACAAAGATGAAGCCGCAGAGATGCTAATGCTAATAAAGGGCGGGGCCGCCTGGTTTCAGTGGGAGGAGGAGAGCATCTGCAGCGTGAGGTGCCACAACACTTCTAAGGAACAGCCTGCGCACGACAATGCCGCTCATCTTTTCAAAACAGCATCGTTATTTTCATGCATCTCAAACACCCGCATGAATCTGCATGTCTTGATGTTCCAGATGTTCATAATGAGCAACGTGTAGATGGAGGGAGGCTGCGCACACAAAACCGTGCTCGCCAAATTCCTTCACACACCTCAGGCATTCCATTTCCCATTTTTTGACCCGTAAAGTTCAGTGAGCTTATCTTGAGAACATGTGACTGTGTTCATGGCTTGCATTACAGGGTCTCGGATGCACTGAATGTTATCGACTGTGAATTACACCCCACTGAGTTCTCGCTCATTTATTCAGGAGGACTCGTTATGTATTCTAGTGAGAGATCTGTGCAATTTCCCAGCAAGATTTATTGTTGTGATCGAGCAAGGAATCTGTATATTTTCCATAGTTTCATAAGGCATCAAGCTATATTTCTATGCTGTGTCATTGTACACATGTATTTATGTACTGAATGTGTATATTGATATGAGATGCACAGTTATTGTTATTTATGTATTGCAAAGTTTATATATAGTACTGAATGCAAACCCATATATGAAGCATCAAGTTGTTCATGACCAATCGAGTTTACTTATGATGTTCAAGTGTATGAGATTGTCTGCTTGTAATGCTTGAAAGTGTCATAAATAATATGGAGAATGTGTCCCGAAAGAATAAACAACATGCCTTTTTAATGACAGTCTCTTCTGCTTGCACAGGCACAGTTCAAAACAGTATTTAGCCTCAGTGTCTTAGCGCTGTCCACATATCTCTGCACTGTGAAAACTGATATTCGAATACACTCTGTTGGCTCTGTTGTTTGTCTGCTAGCTCAGACGCACAGACAAGCTTCTCACGTTCCTGTCCGATTCCCCTTCGGCCTGTTCAAAGAGTCTGAGGGCGCTAACGGATCTCAACCCCTAATCCTTTTCTAATTGACTTGTCCTCGATGTTGTAGAGGCTGTTTTTGGCCAGAGTTTACTTACACACCCACACATAGCTGAGTAATTGTTGTATGATACGAAGATCATTATGAAAGCTACCAGAGGAGTAACACTAACACGTTCAAATCTGTGAGACAACACACGTCTTTCTTTTTCTTACCGGCCTCAAACTTCATGTCCCCGTCCCCCCTCCTGTCATTAAGGAATCAAAAGGCTTATTGTGATGGACAGGCTTAGGAAGACAGCAGCCTCTCACAGAGACACGCATGCAGAAGGAGAGAGTATAGACAAAAGGTTGAATGAAAGCCTCTCCTTCATTCCCCCTACTCAGGCCTCTATTGCTTCTTCAGTTAAGCATCAGAAGGGACAGGGGATCAAAGGGGGGGTCCTTAATATCTGGCAGGGGTACCTTGGTCTTCTAGTCAGGCTTCTAGGACCAATACAACCTCACTAACTCCTAAATCTCCACTCAAATGCCCCAGGTCCCAGGGGTCTCTTGGACAAAGGGCGCCATTCTCCCTGGGAGAAACCAGAGGCATCCTCATACTGAAAGTGACCTACCCTGAAACACATGCAGCAGCCCATCAGATATCCACCTGCAGTTTAAGGTCACTGGGCCACTCTTTGTCCATGTAGTCTGGAGAAAACAAACACTGTCACCTTTACCGCCTCTCCATGTGTGACGTCCCTGCTTCCTGCATGTCATGCTGTCTGATCGATGCTTCAGTGTGTGCGTCTCCACGCCAAGCTGTCACCAAGAGATATCCATGGCCCAATCAACTTAACTCTAATCCAATTGATACACCTGCTAACCTAGTTATTGTGCTGCCAGTGACATAACTCATGCCAGTATCTGCCAGCTACGTTGGTTATGATATTTAACAGTAGCCAGTGGTGGAGAATAACTCCTTTCCTGCCAAGTAATGTAGCAGCAGCTAACCAGCGAAAACGACCCCCGCTGGAGGAAGCAATCAAAAAGGGCCAAACATTCATTTCCTCTTAAATTGAACTCAGGAGAGATAGGCTATGAGCAGAATGTTGCTTTGTCCTTAAGCACTCAATGGCTTTCATTCAGAGAACATTGTAAGAAAACAGTAGGGGGTCATTAACTGCTAATATCTTTTCCGGAGCTTACTTATCACAACACAAACACTGTTACAGCCATTAGCATTCATTCCCAATCAATGGGGATAATATGTTGTTATCTGACACAGAGGCTGACATCAGTGTGTATCTCATCTCTGTGATAAAAGCTGAGAATGTGGATCAACTTAAAGCCTTTTGATCTCTCAGAGCAGAACAATGATTTAATCAGCCTTTTCAAAAACGCCGTCCTTTCTTTCAGCAACACTTGGGTTTCAATTGCAGGGGAGGTCAGAGGTGGCTGTGGTCAAAACCACCACAACGGTCCCATAACCAGCTGTAGTGTTATTATCTGAAGGCCTAGTTTGCATCCAAATCAGTGCTCTGGTCCTGTGAGGTGTCCAAGAAGCACTGTGGCGTCTGTTTAAGAGGCGATGAGACCAGCTGCTGCAGAGGCGGCTCACTGCTCCCGGTGTCGGGCCGATGAAAGTGGAGTCAGTAAAGTAGACAGACTTGGCTCTGAGGCCGACCTGGGAGAGTCACTTAAAGCGATAGGTTAACAACTGTAATCCCTTTTAGGAGCATAGCTTTGGGAAAGTGATCTGGATTAGTCTGGCCTACTGTAGACGGTAGTTCATAGAGGGATAAGAGAGGTGGATGCACAGATATGAGAGAAATGCAGTAGAAAGCAAAAAAGCAGAACATGATCCGGATTTTTTGTTAAAAGTACAGTGACAGTATGTGGCTACAGTACAACATGTATGCTGTTTTCTACTTGCTTTTTTGTTCTTCTGATCTAATCATCGGTGTGTTTTGGAACGAGGCAGAAAAAGGAAAGTCCACAGACGAGCCAATCATAACCAAGAAGCAGGGCCATGTTTCCAATCGCACCGGGCCTACCTTGATCTAACATGCCAGAAGATGTTCACCTTGGACGCCTGGCGCACGATTTACACCTTCTGAACATAATTATATAATTTAGAGGTTTGCAGGGGGGGATTCTCCATAGCCCGTACAAACAGGAAGAACAATTGTATTTCTTTAAATATAGATATGGATATGTGAGTATAGTTTTGGGAGTAAAATGTGAACCGATCCTTTAAGCTGGAAGTGGTTCATAAACTTGGAAATAAACTGGAAGGAACATTATTTCTGTCTGTAGAGACACTGACGTGCTGCTCATATCTTACAATAATGACAGGGACGTGATAGTGTGACCTCAGTTCTCTTGTAGTCTCTGGTTTAAGAATAGAAGTTGTGTACATATTGATAAGATGGTCACACACAACAGAAAGATTAAGTAAGGTCATTTACACACTGCCCACAGAACTATGACATACATGCTGGCATTGTCCGAGATCCATAGTAAGATATGATACGTTCACCTTGAGGACATTTTCAAACACAGCAAAATAAACCAGAGAAACATATCAGTCCTCTGGGAGATTACATGGAAAAAAATCAAACTACATGCACAAAGTTGACTGCGAGGAAGATGATATCATTGCACTTTTGTTGTGAAAGTGACACTCCATCGTGGCCTGAGTGCAGACTTGGACCGAGGTGGCGTCAATCAACAGGAAAGAGGGCTCAGGGTGGGGTGAAAGAGGGTCCGCTTCTAACAGAAACAAAGGTACCTTAAGTACCAGCACTCACAAAGAGCTGGAGGCAAAACAATGTTGTTTAGTCTCATTGTTCGGGGGGCACAGGCAAGCGCAGGCGATGAGGGGTCTTGTAAAATAAAGAAAATTGATGTGAAACTGTAGGTTGACCCCTACATTCTCTGCTACACCAGATTTATGGCTGATTTTCCTGAAGAACTGCTGAGGAATCAGGATTGTACTGATCATACATGTACTGATCACCAGAGCTAGTACAGTACATTCAGAGCAACCATATTCATGTAGCCTTCAGCATTTCTTTGTTCATTCTTGGAGAGTTATTCAGATAGAAAAAAAGGAATGTGTTCTCAGCAATGTGTTAAAGGCCATGGATATGTTGCCAACTTTAGGTCAGCACACAATGCGCAGTCACACATCCTGTCCATAAACTGAGCCTGGCAATATTTGCCAATTCAATTCCCAAATCCACACATGAGGATGTGATGATGCACATGTTCTATTATGTATCTATAACTGTAAATACAATCCATCCACCCTTCTACTGGTGCCACAATTTTTGTTCTGGCTGGCGGCACACCCTGTTCACCCGGACGCCGTGAGGAAGCAGCGGGCCTTCTCATTTTCCATTTATTAAATTGAATTACATGAGTCATTCTTACCAGTTACAATGATAATGAAAGGCTGCTGCCTGCTGGTACCCCCACCACCCGCCAGCTACCTCCCACCCACCATCCACCACCTCCTCAGCCTCATAGCACCTCCTGACCCCTCCTGATCGCACGGCTCGGCTGCTTCTTGAAGGCAAAAAGCTGCAGTGGAAATAAGGCTATAAGGAGCTGCGCTTTGGTCCACCATCAAACAAATGTTTGAAAAAGCAAAGTTTGTTCTTTTCAAGAATATTTATATTTTTGGAGGAAGGAGACGGCCAGGATGAGATGACAAGAGCCAGGAGACAGGAGACGGAAATGTCCTTGACTTAAGCTGTGCAGAGGCTTAGTACAAACTGATGTGAATACACATAACTTGGGGTTTTCAACAATAACTTCCATTACATTCATGTATTTTACCAGACATTTGCCACTGTCAATAAAGCATGTTAACCTTCAGTAAAAGAACATCTTTGCTATGGGACAGATACTAGAGAATAATAATAATGAAGCATCCTGCTGCAATTGACACTTTCAGAGACTCAGAGTTGGTTTTCTGGCCTTTTTAAGCCACTTTTGTGCCTGAATAAGTTAGGTAAACACCCCTCACTATGGTGTAACTTACACAAAGAAAGCCCAGGGTTTTTATTGCCCAATAAATGGAAAGATTAGCAGTAAGAGATTAGCATGTTGATATAATATCAAATGAATGAATGCTTTTACAGCCTACACACTCTCTGTGCACTGCTATGTGCTTGTTGCCTCTGCTCCTACGCTTTATGACACTCTGTACACATGTATAACCAATCTGCTCAAAATGATCATTTGTATATCAAGCTCATCCGGCATTTTTCAGCTCTTAAAAAGAAAACACAGAATTCCGGGTAGATTGGCTAATTAATACTCAAATGTTCATTTGGATGGTAAAGTATTCCTTTAGTATGCATGCATTTCACTTTATCAGCTAATATGTTTTGTAAACTCATTCATGTATCTGCGACTGTAGCTTGTGAATCTGAGCGGATAATGGTAATCAATCTCACGCCTGCATATCTAGACACATAATTCTAAACTCCTGAGTTTAAGAAACTGCTAATGTGTAACTGACGTGAGCGAATGAAACTGTCCAAAAAGTCCAACATTAAGTGTCTTTTTACTCAAGTTTTGGGTGTAGCTTCTAAGATAAGCTACATAATAACTGTGATCAGTCGTGAGGTGTATGAAACTACAGACCATCTAAATAGGTCAAACAGAATGAGCATTCAGCGGACCTGCGTCATGAGGCGAATGTTGCTCAATTCATTCATCTTAATGTACAACCCCGAGCTTTAGCTAACAAATGAATTTATTTCCTCAGAAAGTTTCCTCAGAAAAAGGAACTCTGACTTCATTGTTTTGTTTTTTTGTTTTTGTCCTATCAGTCACGGTCTTCCTGGCAACCGCCAACAATGCTTCCACCTGGAAAACAGTCATTAAAGGTAGCTGTAGCTGCTATTGAAATAGTTTTTAAAAAAAAACAGTATATTACATACTAAAATTAGTTGACTTATTTGAATCTAATACATTTTCTTTTTCATTTTCAGTCAAACATCAAATGAAAATTGTGACAGTTTAACAGTAATATACTCCCACGCTTCCCTAAAATTAGAGTTATGCAAGGTATTATAAAACATCGTGGGGTTAACAAAATGTTTCAGCTCCAATATAATACTGATTGGTCAGAAATTAAGAAAATATCACATTTCTTCATATTGAAGTCACTCAAATGTGAATAGTGCAGACTGAAAATCACAAATGTGCATCTAAATACTGTATGTGTTAACCTTTAAATGTAATAGCATTGAATATACAGGACATTTATTTTCTACACCTGGTATCTACTTTTCTTATTGTAGCTGTAGAGTTAATATGTTTACACAGGCCAGGATTCAGCCAAAATGACCCACAATCTAGCTTCACAGATACCATAGTGCATATAATACAGATATACTTTTACTACTGCTTTTTCAGTGTGTCACCACTGAATGAAAGTAAGATGTTGTTCAATTTCTTTCTAGTTTGAGTAATCATACCGTAGAGTTACTTTCCAAGGAAATTGCTCATCTAACTGGCATCTTGTTGCACCAGACATTTCAAAATATTCCAAAACAGTTTTACTCAAAGTGCTTCAAATGATCAAGATTCATCAAGAATACTTAACCTTTGACCTCTTCAGCCTAAACAAGCATAGCTCAGACTCACAAGGGCTTTTCCCACAGAAGCACCTCTCACACAGCCTGTTTGTAGCGGGGCTCTTGCGCCCTTATAACACTCCACCACCTGTGTGAAAGGTACAGAGAGGCAATGGGGGACAAATCTGTTGCACCTCTGAGCCAACAACTGAGGAAGTCACAAAGCCGCAACAGCCCCAAGACAGTGTCTGTGTGAATGGGAAAGCAGGCAGGGAGGAACGACACACTGTAGTGATGCGTGAGTCGACCCACGGGCAGGTTAAAAAGTGACAAAGCAACGTTCAGAGTAGCTAATACCGGTACTTATTAATAGCTTACAGCTTAACAAGCATTGCTGTAATAGTCCACCATCTATTCCCATCTGGCATAAAACCGCTCCAGTTGTTTTACACAGAACGTCGGCATCTGGGAGCAACAAAGTGTTATTTCCTGTAAATTCCCTGCGCAATAAGGTAACTTAGAATGAGAGTGGTGTACCCCGCCACCAACGATACAAACTTACTGAAAAAATGTCAACCGTGAATAGAAAATGTAGTTTAAGAGAATATTTGGATCTCTGGGGTTTGAGTGCTTAGAGTCCTGAAATACTGTCGAGGTGATATCGAGTAGAACCAGGGGTTGCTATTTCCCTTACCAGTTTACAGTAACATAAGTTCACGCTCTTCTTTCATGTTTGCAAATGTATTTATGTTTCTGCTCTTCTACAGTGACTCCGATATTTTGAAGCAATGCAGCCTCTGTAATGAAAAACCTGCTGCAGGTCAATGGTACACTTGTGTCACCTCTCCTCTCTGTGACAAAGTGCTCCGACCTTTCCAGGAGCTGGTGAAATATCTTCCATATATTGTTACACCACCTCACCACCTTTCCCATGGGGAGCCAAAACCGTACACAGGGCAGGCTGAGCAAACCCTCACCTCTGACGCCTTCACAACGGAGGAAGGAAAGAGGAAATATCAAAGACTTCCCTTTCTTTTTCTTCCTGTTGGTGGGCTTTTAGCGGGTCGTCATTAGTGTCGCAGTGACCCATTATAACAAGAGACAGCTTCCTCATCAGGACTTTGTGTGCTGAGGCCCAGAGGTGCGGACCATATTAGACTTCTTCAATATTATGCTGAATTAGACAGGCACTCAGGTTTCAAAGGGAATGCATCGGCAGGATTTGGAGGGTAGCATTACTGAGTGTTTCTGTGGCCAAGTCAATCATTCACACACACACACACACACACACACACACACACACACACACACACACACACACACACACACACAAACACACACACACACACACACACACACACACACACACACACACACACACACACACACACACACACACACAAACACACACACACACACACACACACACACAGACACACACACACACACACACAAACACACACACACACACACACACACACACACAAACACACACACACACACACACACACACACACACACACACACATACACACACACACACACACAAACACACACACACACACACACACTGTGGTCTGAATGTATGCATACAAGAAGCAAATGAGGATGGCCTTATCACTGTGTGTACAAATAGTGTATAACACAGCTGTAAAAAATAACTGCAAATGTTATGGTGCGAGAGCTATCCATGTTGTAACATATCAAATGACTTTATCAACACATATCAATGACTTGCATGTCTGTCCAGCAGGCTTTTGGCAGTTGACTCATTTGCTGTGCAGTTTGGGACGCTGTGAGATTCTCAGATGTCTGCTTTAAGTTCATTCAGCCTTTTTCCTGCTGGCCTGAAGGGGACAAGGGGCTTCTCTTTCCCTCGCTTCTGCTGACTTTGTGCTGTTTTGGAATGAGAAGCAGAGAACTTTTCAAAGGAGTCTGCAGGCACCCCACAGACTGAACCCTCCCTCTCCGTCTCTCCACACACCCGCAGTCGCAATTTGTTTGTTTGCCTGTGTGATCAGCTGCAAGCGAGTGTCCTCATTCTGCCTTGAGTGATGTTGTGCAGATGACAACTTCTGTCAGACTCAGCCTCGTGCATATCTTACCGGTGCAAATCAGTGGCTGTATGATACCCATCTGCGCTGGGGGAGGAGGAAACGTTTCTGCAGGAATACTTTAACGCAGTGATTTTGCAGGAGACACACTCTCAGAACAGAGAGCAACTCTGCATGAAACAGACGTGAGCTTGTGTTCAATCCTGACGCACCAGGATCACTTTGCAGTTTCTATCTTTAATGTCACACAGTTTACACCGAAAAAAGCATGCGGAAAGGATATATATGTATTTTACCATGACTTATTCAGATGATGAACATTTCTAAAGGGACACCTGCTCCATCCATCCAGAAGTGGAGCTCCTTTGCACTTTCTTCATTGTACAGTCATGGGTGGATGCACAGAGAAACGCCCGGACCAGGACAAACAGAGGCAAACATGTAAAATTCATAGATAACCGCCATTCACCTTTTAGCCAGGTAAAGAACCGTGTATGACGTACTTAAATCAAAAGAAATGACTATAAATACAGCTGTCAAGGAGCTTTCAGTCCTTTATCAGCAGTTGTTTCTGAGGTTAAAAATTAACTATCATAGAAAAGGTAAATACTGGAAAATGCATTTCTGTAGCGTGCAGCTTGCATTTAATTTAATTAATAATTTACACCTGAATGATTTGATGCAATTATAGGAAAGACAAAGTTTGTAATGCCTTTGATTGTCTTTTTACAGATATGTATATTTAAGGATGCTTATATCTTATTATCTTATATTTTACATCCTTTGAAACTGTACATTTTTCAATAATCAACCACAGTAATTAAAATCCTTCAGTGGTCAGATTAAGTTGTGACCAACTACAGCCATTTAGTGGTCACCCGTACAAAAATTGGAATTGTTCCTGAATCTGTCATATCTAATATTTTCCCACAGTTATGTTTGCATTTGTTGAAGCATGTTTGGGTTTTTCTGGTCCCAAATCAGCGGCTCTCAAAACATCAGGCCCCTGGATTATTAATATTTATCATTCAAGCATCCTGCCGTGAATTATTCTCCTGAATGGGATGAGATTTTGTCACAAGCTGGAAAAAAAAGATGTTGTTTATTTATAAAAACGGGGGCGCCACTGTGGGGGACATTATTCGTGCCTCAGATGATGATAGCATCAGTTGTATGGTAAGCAAATAAGCTCTTTGTCAGTAAATGGAGCAGCGATTTGTACAGCAGCTCTCTATCTCTGAACAAATAACTTTGCTGGCAGTGATGTAAAACAGGTCACGTATGAGACCTGAGGCATCTTGAGCAGCTCATTAAGTTTTATTTTCTCTATAGATGGAATTCTTAATTAGATGAACTTAATTGCCTGTGAGACAAGGAACATTTGTGCTTACCCTCTATCCTTGTTTGGACGTAATCCCACAGTAGGGGGGCTGCCAACCCCTTCTCCTTCATTTCCCTATGAGCCCGATTATAATAGCCTCACAGCCACCAGCTTTTGAGAATGCAATCACCATGATCAGGTTTGTGTACTTCACTGAGAATTACACCTCAACAGAGAGTTTGTGGTGTCAGCAGGGACAATGATGGACGATGAGAGCACTGGTGTGTGCTGTCTGACGTCAGCTTTTGAAACATGGAATAAAGCAGTTCTGTACCACTTTGTAATATTTTTAAGGCTTTTAAGAGTTGTAACTGCTCTATAGAGCAACAATAAGGTCACGCTAACAACATGGTATGTGGATGTCAGTCAGTGTGTCTACTTCTTTGGCCCAGACTGAAATATGTGAAGAACTTCATGGATAAACTGAACATCCATTAAGTGATCCCCTGACTTTTCTTCAAGAGGGATTTGTAGCAGGCATTCATGTGTCCCTTTAAAGCACCACTGTGGCTAAATACGGCCTCACACAGTTGCTAGCATTAACATTTGAGTTACCAGGCTGTGGAAATCCTTTTGATTGCTGTATATCCTCCTCCAGCATAACTTGTGTTGCCTTTTCTATGTTGCTCTTTAGTTAATTGTACAGAAAGACTCCTCCAATGGACATGCCATCCAGATATGATGAACTACTCGTAACATAGTTATAGGCCTGGCATATTAAGTGAGAAATTACCTTTCATGAATGACTTAATGACTTTCTAACAAGCCCTCATGTCTGCAGTCATAACTGTCAGTATATCATCCATAAAGAGTTATGCTTTCTAATAATCCATCCAAACTGCAGCTGTAAATTAAGGATAGATAGAGTGGAAAACATACAGTTGCCTAAAGAGAATAGACTTTTCACAACCTGGACACCTAAAAAATTTCTAAACCATTAATATTCATATTAACCTTTAAATAAGGGTAAGAGGTCACAAGAATCTTATGAAACCTCTGTAATTTACACAAGTGTGGGCCTCTGTCTAAGCATGACCTGCCCACACGCCAACATTGTAGATAACAAGCTGTGGAGTTACACAACAAGGTGAGATAATCCATTTCCACGCTCACCCAAACATTGTCTTCTTCTCATAGTGTTTGTTTTGCGGCAGGCGTATGGTGCAGACCTGAACTTTCGACCACCCCACAGGTCTCAGGCGCATTGTGTTGGGAGGGTCCGGTGCACGACCCGAGCCAACACAGGATGACATAGGTGATGACTCTCGTTAGGGGCGCAGGTTGAGGGTCCCTGACACCACGGGACACCCAGCTCTGAAGGAGGATGTGAGATAGACACCATTAATCTTGTTTGTTTTCAGTTGGAGGGAAGTGGATAAGTTGGGGAACTGGAGATAAGGAAAACAATACATCATCTGCTGATTTCATACTGTTCAGTGAGGTCATTGCATTTATGCGAAACTGACACCTGACAGGCAGTGTAATATAATTAAAATGATGGTATGTCTGAGTAAGAACAGGGTCAGATCTGATTAGATGTATTACAAGACTGTCGCACTTAAAGCCTAAAACGCTGCTGATGTTGCAGGCAGTTCCAGATGTTTCTCCCTGGTTTGTTTACTGTGGGTGCTCTGTGCAGAAGGCCACCACTTTCTCATGATTACTGTCCTCTTCCCACCACTGCCACATATTCAATTATAACCTTTCCTAGAACTCCAACCTTTAATCCCCATGTTGGCCTGACCACATAAACATCCTTATGTGTGTCCACATGCCTTACAGGTGAGAGGAATCAGTCCGTCTGTATATACACTAGAGTGACCTAGTGTGTTGCATCATTTTCTTCCATGTTTAAAGGTGAAGATAGGTGGTGACCAGCATGTCTTTTTGTCGGATAAAGCCATTGTTGATTAAGGTTGATCTGTCTGGAGCAGAGAAGGAGATCGGGTTTGCAGAACACATACTGTCTTGTTCAAATGTTTTGAAAATGTGTCAAGGACGTTTCTTCACGTTTTGTAGTGATTGCAAATAATCTTTCATGGATTTGTTGTTCTTATGCAGCTCATTCTAACTCCCTGCTCGTCATTTACGGTAGCGCGGTCAGTGGCCCTCAGCGTCTTATACCGACGCACCCTTTTGTGTCTGTATGAGATGCACCAAAATAATTTATACTACGTCATTCAAAAGATGACGTAGTATAAAGAGCGACAAAGTCTGTGAAGGGAGGATAGTAATTAAAAGCATCAAAGTCCATACGGAGGTCAGAGTGGATGAATGGGTCAAACAAACACAGGACTTTTACCCAGGAGGCCACTTTTTGTGTCCCTTGTAACACCAGATGTCAATGTTGTGTACGTGACCTACATACTTTTCGTACATATAACTAATGTCAGGTACGTAAACAAAGTAAGAAACTAAATTT
This sequence comes from Echiichthys vipera, assembly GCF_963691815.1. NCBI lineage: Eukaryota > Metazoa > Chordata > Actinopteri > Perciformes > Trachinidae > Echiichthys > Echiichthys vipera. The sequence goes on along the minus strand of NC_139839.1, from coordinate 21,894,711 downwards.
TTTTCTAGAGCCTGAAAGACGTGACACCAAGGGGTCCTGACCAAGCGACCATATGTGAGGAGTTGTATGTGAGCTGAGCAGCACCCCAGTTACCTCCAGAGTTTCAGTTTCCCTGTAGGGTTGTGTAACTTCTGGCAAACTTTGCCCAAAATTTTTAATGGAGCAGACTTATTTGGAGGTGCTGACTTGGCACAGGAGCATTTTCTAAAAACATCTCAACGTCTCTTTTAATATCTGTCATAGTGTGTCAGTGAGTTGGAAACCTGGCCGAAGAATGCAGCGCCCCACAGTCCTCATGGGGGCGGGGTCACATCACTAAATGTGAGCATAATGAGAATTTCTCCTCTATGCTTTCCCAGAGTTTTTCAGACGACTAATGCCGTAGTGAATCCATAGTTACGTGCTCCATCAACAGACCCCATGTGAAGACGGCTGGCTGCCTGCGGGAAAAGAACAGGAAAGTGCAGAGGTACAGTTTGTGTGACACAGTCTAAGAAAGTCTCCCAGGGGAAAAGGTAGAGACACCTTGTCCATCGTGGGACAATGGGAATCAGACTGTCACGTCACGGCACACGTCCATTCTTAGTACGCCAGGATACAGCAAGGAGGGGGTATAATGCTGCTGAGTCAAGCCAGACAAGAAGTCAGTGGGTTAGTCTGTGACTCGCTCGTCACAACTTTCATACTCTGCAACTGCGTACAGCACGCAGCCCCTAACCCTGACTGGTGTCCCTGCAGTGTGCTGGCACCAACTTCTGAGAAGCAATCCCTCTGTGTTGATACTGCACGATCATAATCACTGATTAAGTCTCTTTTCGCAAGCACAAGAAAAGACCTGGGAAATGGCTTGTTGCATTGATAGCAGGAACAATAAATGCGTGGGCTGCCATACAGGAAGCCAACCTCTGTGGAGGTGTATGAGAGAATATGATTGCATTGCAAGATAGCTAGATCACTCAGACTCCGGGTATTTTTCATGAATTGCCAAAATCACTACCATGTTTATGTGCTACGTATGGAGCTAGTGTCAGGAGACGATTAGCTTAGCTTAGCTGAGTGTAGCATAAAGACTGGATTCAGGGTGAAACAGCAACTGTGACTTAGAGCTGTACGGTTTGGTCTAAAGTTTATATCACTGGATAATTTGAAGCATAGACGTAACAGTATTATATCATGGTATATTTATCTTAAAGTACAAGTTTGAGGCTCTTATTTTTTACTTGAGTATTTTCTTTTCACGCTACTAATATTTTTACTCCACTACAATTCAGTGGGAAATATTCTACTTTTTAACTCCACTACATTTATCTCGTTACTTTACTAATTAAGATTTTAGCTTCACACTGATATACACTCGGTGCAGGGTAAACACACAGGCTTCACAATGAAAGTTATAAACAAAAACTTCTCTGTCCATTCGCTTTCGAATTTCCGGTTTTCTATGTCAAAGAAGGAAGAAACATTGTGGTGGTGATTTAACCATGGATTTAACCAGACTGAAACGATTGCAACATCAACAGCACATGAAGAAGAGCGATGTGGCCGCACACTTAAAGGAAGTGAGTGGTGGTCTCCCAACGTGCATTTGACGTATTTGACGCACTGACACAGTTGTGCTAAGATGCAAGAGAGGACAGCATCAACATCATCTTCTACGGCCATGATTTGCTTTTCCACATAGGCTTCTTCTCAAAGGCCCTGTAAATAGTCCCTCTCGGGCCGGATCCCCAAGCATTACACTTAGCACATAGCACTCTGGCTCTATTCAAAGTTTAAAATCTGTCTACCAACACCTCTAGAGCTCACTAACTCTTTGTATTAAGTTTGTTTAATTCACACAGACAGAAATCTAACAAGATTAAGTGGACAGCTGACGCAGAGGCATGTGGCATCAGTAGAAGGCGTCAAGTTGCAGTGTATCAAAATTGTGTTACTACTTTTCCTAGGGTAAAAGATCTGAGAGACACCCACCACTTTAAGTGGCAATACTTAAGAATTCAGCCCGGATTGATTTTAACAAAACATACCATTTCTTGTGAAACCTTCATAATAAAAGTCAACTTGCGAAGTGGTGAGGTGCCACAGTACCAGAGAGGGCTGCTACGGGAGCCGGTAAGTACAAGCAGGGAGGGGTTGTATTTTAAAGGGACGGCAAGACTGGAAATAGGACAGTAGTGAGAAGTGTTACAAGGCAGTGGCCACGAGTGTCGCCACGTGTCTAGCTGCTGATGGTGTATATCAGTGCTAACATGCCAAAGGAGCTCTGGGCCATCCAGCATTTGAGGTCAAGGATGCAGTTGTTTTGTGATCTCAAATTATGCCTGCGGACTACTGTCCTAGGGGTAGCCTGTAGAGGGAGAACAAGAGTGGTCCAAGGACAAGGGGACCCTAATCCCCTGAGGTACCCTGCAGGTCATCTTTGCAGAGGATGATTGTGAGTGAACAATGAATGGTTACAGTAAAAGACTTGTCTCTTTAAGGATGAATAAAACCACTTCAGTGGTCAACAGTATCAAATGCAGCAATTAGATCTAACAGAACTAAAACTGAAGTTTCCATCATCAGTGGCAACCAGCAGGTCATTCATCACTTTAAGGAGTGCAGTCTCTGTACGGAGGTTTGCCCTAAACCCGGACTGAAATGTATCCAAATTATGTTTCTATTCAAAACAGCAATCAATTGTTCAGCAACAACTTTGGGTAGTTTGGTGATTGAAGAGGATTTCTTTCAGAAGAGGTTGAACAATTGCATTCTTAGAATGAGCAGGAACAGAACCAGTCAATAGTGACGTGTTGATTATGGAGAGAATATAACACTGACAGATCCAATCTGAAATCTGACAGGCAGGATGTCGAGAGCTGTGAATTTGGCCACAGAGGGTGTGTTTCAATATAAGAGCATACGGGGTTAGACCACAGATGTGAACAATATGCATTTGTGGTCAGATACATTCACATCTATGCACAGTACATGGTCTAATGAAACAGTGCAGAAGCACAGGATCAAGGGTGACGCTTTTACAGAGCGGGCCTTGAAAGTTGTACTTAAATTACAAGACTCAACCATGTTTAAATACCCTTATCAGTACAGCAGACCTGTATATTCAAATCTCCCACAGCCAGAACTCTATAAAGACGTTTCAATAGAGAGGAGATCAGAGAACAGTTCAGTAAAGCCAGACATAGATTTAGGGGTTCTGTAGATTAAGAGGCACAGATTTTTAGGTTTGGCTCTAAAATTGAAACACAATGAGGATGAAAAGTATAGTTAGAGTTGAAAAATTGAAGTTGTTATTGTAAACCACTGAAAGTCCTCCCCCTGTATTAGATGACTTGAGTCCGTTGGAAAAAGGCAAAACTGGGTCACAGAGTCACCAACATTAAGCCAGGATTCGCATAGCATAAAAAAAGTCAGGTGACATCTATCTTAGCAGCAGTCCAGGCAGACCAGTAGTCGGACACTTAAGAATACTAAAACGATCCAAACATCCAGTGGCTAAAATCTTTTCCCTTGCTGAAAAACATTAGTAAAATAATCAGGATCTCAAAGTGTAGCATTTAAAAAGTGGCTTAAACTGGATAAAAATGTTTTTGGCAGCTTCTCATGAACAAACACTGATGCCTGCGACCATTCAAAACTATGTTACACCATCCCATAATGTTGAGATATCGAAATGACCATAGAACTATGTTGGCTTTTGGTCAAGTCGTTATATATTCTACCTTACAATAGGATTTGTCAGCCAAAAAAGCCATACTATAACACAACTACAATGATCCTTCTGATAGGTAAGTATTTTTAGAGAAATCATATTTTCAGGAAAATAAATATGGGGTACCAAATCACCTATAATGAGCTGTATCATAAACATTACTATGGGGTGGTCATGATAAGCATCTTAATGTGCAGACAGATGTGTCCTCTTATCTAAGAGAAGAGTTTGCAGTCAACACCTGCTGTCCTGTGAGTGCAAAGGAATGTGTGCGTGTGATTTCATGAGAAATGGTACCCCAGACATCCTCTGTGTCTGTCTCTTTGTGAGCGCTGTCCTGCAGTGCCTGCCTCTTATTCAGTCTTCTCACAAGCAGGAAGAGGAAGCTGAGTGTTCGATTGTGTGTGGGAGACAAACACTGATCAGAATACGCCACTCCTCTAATAATAAATGATGTCATGAGCATAGATATATGTGACAAATGGCACAGCTATGATAAGTATGTGGAAATACACTCACAATGAGCTTCGTCTATGGTGTTTTTTCAAAGGTAACAGTTGCATTACATCGCACTGCTACCCATTAAAAATAGGGATGCACCCATTTATTGGCAGAACATCGTTATCGGCCGATAGTCGCCTCATTAACTGCCATTGGCCTATCTGCATTCACCAATGTTTGTGTTGCTTTTTTTGCAGTCAGACTCAACGCAACAGTATCTCTAGCATATGCTGCTACAGTAGCTGCAGAGAAAAACGTAAGAGGTCAAAGGGTGCCGTGTGCACATGTGGCTTGTTTACAGTGAAAGAAAGTGTATGTGGGAGTATTACACCCTGTCAGAGAAAGATCAGCAACATAAACCGCCACCAGCAAAACAAGAGAGTCCTTGATAACCACAGCATTTGAGAAAGAGGGAAATTCCCCTCGGACAGTGCCAAAGCTTAAGAGATTACTAAGAAGGTGATGGAGTTCATCGCATAAGATGACCAGCCTTTCTCCATTGTGGAGGACGCAGGGTATTGAAACCTACTCTCTGCCCTCCCAAAAATCTACAACGTCGTGGCCAAACATTCATGAGCTAACATTACTTTATATATGTGGAGTTGATGCTAGCCCTGTGAGTGTGCTTAGCCTGACAAAGAATTTAACTTGATAAAAGCGATGTTACACTCCCAGGAGAATATATACATTTTTGTATTGCGTTTGTAATTGCTTTTACATTTATATTTAATCAGTGTTTTACAAAAAGTGTTTTTTGGTACTGAAGTACTGAAAATGATTGTCACTGAGTGGTTAATGTTAGTTGTATTACAGCTAAAAGTGCTTTTGAAGCAGTTAATTTCCATGTGAAAGAAGGTTATATTAAAGGTTATTGAATGATTGATGGTTTTTGTGCTCATTTAAATATAGTTTAATGATGGGAAGAAGACTTTAGAACAGTTCAGTTATTTTTTATAATGAAGAGTTCTTCGCTTCCCTCACAAAATTGGGATAAATAACAAAAACAAAAAAACATGGGTATCAGCCCAGAAATTCACAATCGGTGCATCCCTAATTAAAATGTTTCCTGTGAAATCACTCATTGTTTCCTTCAGGTCGTGTTAAGGAACGTGAGCTTTGATGATTCAAGACGAGAGAGAGGGAACATTGATTTATTTGTGCAGCTGAAGACCCCGTGACGCTGGTCCACTCTGGATAACACTGACCCACACCAGAGGCACTGACCTCCGAACCAATCAGAACATGCTACACACGCACACGCACACGCACACACACACACACACACACACACACACACACACACACACACACACACACACACACACACACACACACACACACACACACACACACTGGAAAACAATTCAGATACTTTGAAGCTGCAGTCCATATTTGATCTGACCAATGTGTCAGATGTGTAAAGTGAAAGGAGTCAGTGATAGTGGTGATGACAGATGATTACCACCCATCTCAGCTCTACAGGGTTCAGTCTCACTACAGCCTTTTCTTACAGCAGATGTTTGGACCTGTCATAATTGCGCTATTCTATTCAGTTGTGCCACTAAGCCATGTAAGTGTGACAGTGAGCCAACATCATTCAAATGTCTTGTCTCATTTTCAGCAGAAGCAGCAGGAGGCCACTGTTTACCTGCTCAGCACCCATCAGCAGACAGAAGATGTTAGCACCTAGCTGGTGAACATGGCGGAACATTTACCAGCTAAACAGACAGAACAGAGCTAAGGAGAGTGAATATTGGACTTACAATACACATTTTTGCTTATGTTGCTTTATGTCTGCTGGATGTGTAATTAGGCAAAAGATAATGATGCTCTGGTTGCTCATTTTTCCATGGGTAACAACATTTTGTTGGCAGTACATGCCCGTAGATATATACATAGATACCACATTCAGGCTTGTGAGATGTGTCTCAGGCATCGCCATCTTTGGACGGGTTCTGACTCTTCCTGACCATTGACTGTGTGTAAAGACTAAGGGCGCACTCACACTATCCATAAGTACCATGCCCAAGCACGTTTCACGGCTAAAGACTAGTTCGTTTGACCAGTGTCAGTGCAAGCGTACCGCGTCTAGGAGCGCGGGGGCATGGTAAGGACGGACAGTGGGAGTGCACCCCATCCGTACACACTCCACCTCCACATCACACCAGCGTCAACCTTTCGCCGCCATTGTTTTAAATGTTCGCACATGGTCCATCCTTCTTTTTTCTATGTCCCAACAGGCGCACATAAAATGACTTCAGAACTGCCATAGGCCTCGTGCGCACGCTCATGCTCATACACGGGCACACCCTTGTGCTCGTACACGTTCAAACGTGCTTTACAAAAGCCAACCTCTCCCAAACGGACCGTGGACGGCAACCGTATTCACTCTGGTCAAACTAACTAAGAGCCGTGAAACGTGCTTGGCCACGGTACGGATGGACAGTGTGGGTGCGCCCTTAAGTGCTGCTTTTGGATGATAGTGAAATAAATACCAAAACTAAGCAGCATGGAATAACACTTCACTTTCACATTTCAATTTCATTATGTTATTCAAACCTCGGGGCTGAACTGCACTTCTCCAAGCGAGTCAATCCTGTTAACATGTTTACAGCCTGATACAAAAAAGGGGGTGATTTTTTTATATAATTCACCTGTTTAAATAATATTAAGGCTCTATGGTACATGCCACTGAAACTTTCAAGAGGGCAGACATTAGTCAAATCTTGATCATTAGCAGAGAGTTTCCACTACACCCTTTTCCAACAAGACCATCCCCCATATTTGTTGTTAATATTTTCATTCTGCTTGAGAAGTTTAAGCATTTTCCGAAAAACCGCTCTTCTGATCCGGTGGTTGAGGAGTTAGTCTTGTTAAAGCCTCAAAAAATGTCAACACTTTCATTCAACCTAAGCAAATGAAGAACATTTTTCCATTCCATTGAAGCGGACAGCCTCTTTGCTGCAGATAAATCAGATGTGGTAATGTTTTTGCGGTGGCACTGTAATCTGTTCTTTATGAAAAAGAATAACTTGTACATAAACTATAGTTATTCTCACACAATATGCAACCTTTATTGCATGTCTGCACGCCTTTACACTCACATATGTCTTCATTATGTGTGTGTTGTCAGTCTAAAATATTCCTGCAGCAGCTGTTGAATGGACTCCCTGCTGCTTGGTGTCATTAAAAAGGGGAAACCCTCAGCGCACAGATCAATCCACTCCATTGCCCAATTTGTTGCCACCCACCCCCTCCGTTTTGTCATAATACATGCTGCTGTACACGTTCACATACAAGAAAAGAAAGTCTTAACAATGCACATCATACACCAGCCTCTGCTCCCTAGTGTTTCAGCTTCAATGAAACCGCTGGATTATGACTCCACCGCACATGCACATCCCCTCCTACATCGCTTTAATAAGTAAAAGTGCAGCATGCTCCTTTGTCTTGCCTGCGGGTGTGTATCTTCTTCACATACATGTGAGGTGTATATTTAGAATAGTTGTGCATAGCAGTGGGAGTTGCGTGGGTGGATATGAGGAGTTACTTTCAACACTGGATTCAATGACCCATGTTCCGCAAAAACAACCACACATGCGTGGGCTCAGATGTGTCAGCACAGACACGAGCAACTTCACAGAGAATAATTAACATGCACACCACACACACACTGAAACAGAGTGTGTTGGGGAGAAGGGGATAAAGCCCAAATGTATTGGCCCCACTCCTGCCTCTCCCTGCACAGGAAACCCCAGCGTGCAGACACAGCTCTGCGTGATGCTGCAGCAATGTATTATTCACCATCTTTAAACATGGATTCTCCTTTTCACTCCATTTACACAGTTTCACGGCCTTTAGAGAGCTTCGGAGCAAACTAATGCATCACACAGAGCACGTGAATAGGCGTTCTGTTGAGATTGCAAGCGGCAGAATCCAGCTCGCAGTGCAGGTTGAACGCTCTGTACTCAATGAAAAGCGTTCTATTTTAGCTCCTCTGCATTTGGTGAAGCAGGTGAGAGATCAGTCAGCGGGGAAGCCCTCCTCTCCCTTTCTCTCTCTCTCTCTCTCTCTCTCTCTCTCATCAGCATGAATCCCTTAATCACTTGCACATATTCATTATTCACCTCCCACAGACTATGAATTATTCAAGGCTTGTATTTCCACATTAGAACAGTGAGAGAAGACACAAGGAATGCCTGTTCACTGTCTTACTCTAACTCTTCCTCTTCATCCTCCCTCCAGCTCAATCTCATTATCCTGTGCACCATTGTCACCCTGGCACTGCAAGGACAAAGATGGAGAGAAATCACCCGCCTCCAATCATGGGTACATGTTCTACCCTCAAGGTGTCAGGATGTAAAAAGACTGAGTTTATATTGCTGCTAAAATTCATCCTTATTGCCTGGGGGAAACAATAATAATGAATTACAAGTATGATTATCACAACAGAATCACAGCATGCTATATGGTTCTTTAAAATATCTGCATTGCTTTGCTTCTAAAACAAACAATTCCACATTTAGTCATTTGATTAATTATTAATCAACCAACTATGGCACACAAATATGAGCGACAAATAGCAGTACACCTGCTTCCTGTCACTAAAAGTGATGAGGCATCCAGATCCACAGAAAAGGTTGCTGACCTCTGCTCGGCCCTGCTCCCATGACAGCTATTACGTTTCCCTCCACAGCCCCAGTCGCATGACCTGTGATGGCCATGAACAGTTTTCTGTGAAACAGTTAATCTTTAGCTGGTTTCATCCCTCGCCTGTACAGGTAATTATGGAAACAAGATTGTGAACAAACAGGATATTGCCTGGACTTTTGCTGAAATACTGAAAACATCGTCATCCATACCTGTTCTCTCAAGAAAATGACCCTGTATCTCATCATGCAGTATGTCTTCTTCCCCCTGTTTGGACGTGGAGAAGATTGCGAAATGGAATTAAAATCGATCAGCCGGGTCTGTGTGCCTGTGCAGCTGCGGCTTTCACACCTCACACAACATTATGGTGTCAGAAGCTGCTGTCATGCACCTGTGTTACTGTGTCCACTGGGAGCAGCCTGCACCAGTCTGCTGTTGTGTCCTCTGCAGGAAAAAGGGGGGATTTTTTCATTCACACCAGAGCAATTACAGTTTATATAAATCCTGGGTTCCAAAATAAATACCAGATATGACACAAACTTTGACAGATGGCAACCCTCTGGGCGAGATGAAACCTGCTTTGCTCTTTGTGGCAATCGCTGTAGCTGCAGCAGAAATAACCAGTGTGTCACCTCCTCAAACTCGACATTGCTGCAGGAAAGTAGGCATTTATAGAAACGTGGAGAGCAGATCTTTGCTGCGAGACTGTGGCGGCGGTTCAGCAGGCTCCTGATCACAGTTGGAGCTCTGGCAATGTGAAACCTTGGCACAGGGGGAGACACAGCAGGACTTAAGAGATGACTTCCTACTCACTTCCTACTCTGTCGGGCATGCGCCCACACAGCCAATCTGCCACTACACTGGTATCTGACTGAGCCATCCAGGACCCTCAGTGAAGCTACACTTTTATTTGAGCTTCCTCCTTTTGCTCCACATTCATATTTCTGGAGGGAGACAATACATAATAGCATTTAAAGAAATTGTTTTTTTTAAATATCAATGAAATAACTAAACATTTCAAAATGTGCAGCATGCATTAATTGTATCTTTAGGCAAAAAACGGCACTATGACCTCCTGAGTTGTGGCAACTCATATGTGTCCTCTATGGGGGACATGACACTTTCAAAAACATGCATTCAGTCAATGTGAGTCCCAGTGTACTGTGTAAAGGACAGCCTGGCCCCTCTAGAACTTAGCCGAATGGGGGAATGGCAGCAATCACGTTTATGGCAGTCGGGGAGATAAGTGCTCAAATGTATAAAGATATATTGTTTCTGTTCTTCACAGGGATGTTGTATCTTATTTATGTTAGTCTTGACTAAAATAGGATTTTAGAAGTGTATGTTCAATCCTTTCAAATTACACATTTTAACACATTTTTCAGGGGGCAGTGAGGCTTGCTTCTCTCATTTGAACATTTTTCATACTGCCGGAAAAAGAGCAAGACAGAGAAGATTTGGTTGAAAATTATTTAGGAAGAGCCATACACACACACAAACACACACACACAAACACACACACACACACACACACACACACACACACACACACACACACACACACACAGACACACACACACACACGCACACACACACACACACACACACACACACGCTGAAAATACAAGTTCAGAGAATCTAACCATCTAATTGAGATGTCTTTGCATTTGTTTTCATACTGAACAGTAGCTGAGAGCTCAGTTGAAACAGTACCTGTGAAGTGCACTCTCCACTTCACATTGCTGGAAATAAGTCTTATGTTCGACCAAGCCATTTATTCTGATTTAATTATGATTAAACACAAATCCTGTGCAAATAATGTACTTTCTAATCGTTGTTTTTTTAGCTACAATATCAGGCTGTAATTATTATTTTGAAAAGGTAAATAAATGCACACACTTTCTATAACCAGGTAAAATCCTTCACAGTACCTTAAATATTACATTTCATACATATACATTTTTAAAATCGAATGTAATTGTAGTTTGTGCATTTTAAACTTAAATCTGTATTATTATTAAAATCCAAAATTAAATCCATCTCTTCTCCTGACAAATCTCTAGATCTTTGTATTTTAGCTGCTAAGGTCACATATCATATCACAGCTGACTTAATTCCAACTGCTGTCTACATCTTAACCCTCGACACATTTACACACTTTTATAATGTTCAACCGACTATAATCTATTTGTGACTAATATATTAGATGCAATGTCTCATTAGATGGTGTGCCAAAGAGTTATGGCATTAATACGTGTCTAGTATTTTACTACATGATGAGAACTTTATTCTCTCATTTGGTTTTATTGTGCGTTTTATTGCCTTTGAAGCTCTTATTACAGTTATTAGGAGGAATGAAAGATTTCAGGTGTTGCAATACAACACGTCTGTGTTGAACTAAGGACTTTAACACCCGGTTTAAGCACACAGCAAGCTGTCTCAGTGTGACCAGTTTCACCTTGTGGCACATGTTCACTGGGCACAGAGAAAAGCTTCCTCACAGCTCTGACTGATATTAGGTGAGTAAGAGCTAAAGACGCAGACCAAAGAAACTCCCTTCTCTCCTTCGTCACTTAATTTCCTGAAAGCACACGTGAAATCCCGAAAATGACTTTGGGGAATATCCTGTCTATCAGTGAATTTAGAGTAATAAACTGACAAGCTTCTTTTGAGCACAATGGTTCGGATAATGGAAGAATTCAGCCGGAGCAAAGCCACGAATTCAGGGTTCTTATCAGATATGCCATCGAGCAGTGAGTGTTTATCCAGGCAGAGTAGACAGTCTTGACAATGAAACGGGACAGGATGCAGAGAGCACTATAGGAAACACACAAGTACATCCGCGCTGCACTGGAACCAGTTCATTAGCAGCAGTCTGTTAATACCTGCGGATCACTATTATTAGACATGGTTTAAATAAATAGACAACACAAATAGCTGAACCTCCTTAAATCATACGAGCGCCCCTCTTTGCCTGATGGATAGTCTTTTCTCAGAAGAATGTTCTACTAATTAGCCTAATCGCTGTTTGATGGATGGCTTTCATGACTGTTTAAATAATCAATGAATTAAATGAATATAAGCTTTGTGTGGGCCTATACAAAGTACTGTTATGATAAGTCACTATGTTCTGCTACAGTTCATTCACAAAACTGAATGCAAGCCATCAATGAAGAAACTGAAGTGATCTAATCTACTAGTGGATGTTATCAGATGATTAACTATGTCTGTACAAAATACACTGAGATAAGGATTGTATTTAATATCATATTACCCCTGACACAGAATGGGCAGACTGTACTCTGCACTTTACACCTGCATGCTCTTTATACCGAGGCCAGCAACCAACCTTGCTTTGTCTTTGTTTTATCCATATCATCTGTGGTGGAAGGTCATTTATTTTACTGACCAATCTGAGCAGGTCACAACTAAAGCTGTCACTACTCCTCACAACTGAGCATGTGTTCTTTCACCACTGATGAAGTAACGACACGGCTGTGAAAAACACATCTTTAAAGATTCTGGCTTTGGGGAAGAGTGTCCCCCTTTGTTCTCTCTCTCCCGTCCTTCATAGTCTCACTCTCCCTTGCTTACTTATCAATAATGCATGGATGAGCACACTATCAAAACTGTTTTTGCTGCAGACTGCCAAATGTTCCCCTAAAAAAAAATGTAAGAACAGCAGGTCATTGTTAAAAATAACTTTTAAAATGACAGCGTGAGATGGGGTGAATGGAGCGCTGTCACGCAGAACCTAAAATAACTTCTGGATATCAAGAGGATGACAATTGAAGAGCTTCTCTTTGATCAATAGTGCTTTATCTTTGCAATCTGGCTTCTAACGCTGATTTTATAATTGACTCACAACTAATTAATCCCATTCTACATAAGGTAGAAACACAGAGAAGATACACTTATAATCCTAGTGCAATATATAGCTGATCAAAGTCTCCCACAATCGCACGATGTCTGTTGAAATGCAAATGACAATAACTTAAACGAAAAGAGGCTTTTTAGACCACAAAGCGGTCTGATGGATTGACATGTGAGAGCTTAACCCTCCTTGCCTCACTGCAGTCTGATGCAGGCATGACCTCTTATGACTTCTTTTGTAACCCGCAGCTCCTCTGAGCGTTGTGCTGTTTTCTTTTAGCTGCATGGCTCTGTATGAGAGAGGCTGCAGAGATGGTAGGTACATGTAAAAAAAACCAGACACACCATGGCTGAGATGAATGAACTCATCACTCGGCTTTTCCTTTTCTTGAATGTCTATAAGTCAGTGAGGTTTGGTTTGAGATGTGATGTCGGTAAAGATCTAAGTTTGGGGAAAAAGCAGAAATGTGGGAAACTGTCAGATTGCTGCAAAGTGAGAGCAGGCACCTGCAGAGAACCACTGTGACGTGATCAGGTTGAGGATGGCTCCTGAGAGCCAAGTCATCTGTTGCTCTGTGAAGCACATTAAAGCCGGTCTGTGTCATCACAGCTTTACAAAAGTGAAGTGAAGTTGAAAACGCACAGGATTTGCCACACAAAAATTGCTTTTAAATGTATTTATTTTTTAGCTTTTACAGTGAAAGACGACAATCATATTAGATTCTGGTGGTCAGCTTGAATGCTGTTTGAAAAGATCAATTTTTTTTTTTACCAGAGGAATCTGTAATCCAAGGCTAGGTATATGTTGAACAAGACACCACTGAAAATAGATTAAAACTACTTTTATTTTGAAACACCCAAATGAATTGGTGGGAAAATGACTTGAGACAGACTTCACACAGGAAATGAACACTGCACTCACCATTAACCTTAAGTTAATTTCAGGCAGATGGCAGTGCTACAAGCTGTTTGGATGAGTGTGTCACTCTGAGAAGCACTTTATTAAAAACCTGCCTTGTTTGTGCTTTAGATGCACAGTTAATTTTACTTTATTTGCATCAATATTAAATTCAGTTGATTTACTCATCTCTTGGGAATAGAGTTTTCCGACTGTCTCTTGGTCAATGTGAAATATTTTTGATTAAATGAAAAAGCATACTCCCTTAGAATGAATCAGAACTAAACTTTTCGGTGGAACCAAGGGTCGTAGAATTAAAGAAATTGGCAGACATAAATCAGAACGGAACTTTGCAGCCTCTGCATAACACTGATCAGTCAATCTATAAATACACATACTATAAGAAATTAAAAGTTGATGGAAATCAACAGCAGAATAAAACATCACCAACACAGACAACACGGACAATATAAACTGTTAAAGGAAAAAACTGTAGATTTTGATCGCCGCCAGTGAACATACACATTTACAACCCCATAGAGAATCTCCGGAAAATCCTTGGCAACAAAGTAATGTCTAAGAAATCACCTCCAGTTAGTGAACTGAGGAAGAGACTGAGTCAGAATGGACCCAGATCAAAGCAGAGCAGTGGAGAAACTAGTGATGTCCTGTGGGCGCAGATGTGCTGACGTCATTCAAAGCTGTGGCCTCTACACTTCCTGTTTATCTTTGAATCCTATAGAAGAAAACATTGTTGAAATCTTCTCTTCTGACACAATGGTTACTGTTCTCTAATGTTGCTCACTGTTTTTTTCACATGATAAAGGTTTTTGTTGAAGTGCCTTGGTTATTTATAAAAACATACTAGTACAGTAGTGGTATAGTCACAGCGGATATTCTATCAAATTCTGAACAATAAAATATAACAGTATTTCAGGATAAATCAAGTATTTATAATTTATTCTCTAATGGTGAGCTCCAGTGTAAATGTTTTTGGTCACCTCTCTAAACGTGGAGCTCTCTGCAGCTCTGCCCTCCTGCGGCCACACACACACCGGCAGCTTCTTCTCTGCTGCAGCTGCGGATTTCTCTCCGCGCTGCTGTTCCAGTCTCACAGTTTATCAGGACTCTTTCATGTGACTTTTGTTTTTACTCTGTAACAAATGTGACTTGAAAGGACAATAAAAAAGTGCAAGTACATTTAAAAAACACTTTATAACAGTAATGAGAGTAAATGTAATTTGTTACTCCACCCCTTAGAATAAGCCATATTCTAAACCATGTCCCATACAATGTAAACCAAAACTGGATTGAGACGTGGCCTATGGGTCCATCCAGCGAAACTAAAGTGTTACTAAGTGTAAACCTTCAACTCAACACATCCAGTTTATTGACAAAGATGTCACACCCATACAGGACGCGAGAGAAAACCTTCAAAATTGTAAATAGTTCCTGAAATGTTTGATGCATTTACAGCTTATTCCTCATGCCAAACGTTGTACAGCAATTGCAGACTGACACAAAAATACAACTGTTATGCTTCTGTGTCATGATCCTGTTCTCAAAACTCTGCAGAATAGAGGTCCCGGAGTTGTGAACCAAACCGTCACACCACAAATGCCACTTCAAGATAATTGCACACCGCTCTCTTCAAATACACTTGTAATGCACAGTTCAGTGGCAGTTATTCAGAATCAGAATCAGAATCAGAATCAGGTTCATTGCCAGACAATTTTCATTGCAAGGATTTTGACTTGATTTGACAGTGCCTACATAAATGAACACAAGCAAAACTAAACATATGGCATTGAATTATATACATGAAATATAAGTGACTGTATTTGCATGAACAGTGCAGGTGGTAGTGTGCAAGTTAAAGTGTCCAGTGAAAAAGGGGGAAGGGGGGTGTTAATATAACACCTGTGATTTGGGTACGTTAATAGAACGTATGAGTTCCAGATGTCGTTAATATAACAAATGACAGTTAAGTGTCTTTCCCTCACGAGTCAGCCATACTGGCTTACCAAGAAAACTGATGACTAGACTAATCCTAACCCTATGTGGCGTCTTAAAGAGTATTTGTGGCCATTGTATGATTGTATTAGCAATTTGTCAGTAGAGATGACAGGAAATGAGGGGAGGGTGATGGATGGGGAATGTCAAGCAACAAGGTCCCCATGCAGGTGGACCGAATCAGGGATGATGTGGTTCATGGTTAGTGCCTAACAGCCATAGGTACAACCTGAAACAGATCCAAAACTAAAACTGAAACATCAATCATGCTTCATTAATTGTAGACACAAAAACAGCAGTAGGTTGTTAGGCTTCTACCACACGTTTGGGAGGAGGTTAGTTTTAAATAGTTTTGCAGGAGCCTACTGCACTTTCTGATTTTGGCATAGCATCGACTCCACAAATATCCTCCCAGCTCACTGGCTCAGCATCCACAGGCCCGGCTGGATAACCAGGGAAGCAACTTCATTGTGTGTTAGTTGGTTTGTTGCAATTTCATTAATTGCAGAGTTGTTTGTGAATGGTGCATATTCCTGAATACACGTGTGACAACATGTCTTTGGTCATACCCGGGGCTCCCTGGTGGATTAATCCGTCCATGTGTGGATGTGGAGCCGCTACTCGACCCTTTTACAAAGTGACTGAACTGATGCTTCTGTGCTCCGCCGTTGGCTTTGATCTACAAGTGTCTGGCGCCATCTAGTTTCGACTACTCAATGTCGCATAAGTGAATGCTGCTTTAAAACCAGTGCAGAGAAATCAGAATCAGAAATACTTTAAGAATCCCAGGGGGAATTATTTAAAATATTAAAATATAAAAAATTAAAATGATGGGAGTTTAGAATAAAGTAGGCCTATAAGTTCACTCGTGTGCCGTGTATTATTTGTAATTTTTTGTGTCTTTTATTTTGACGACCTTGACACACGTGAGAAGTTTGCCTTCAGGGCTTTCTGCCTGAAACCTCTCAGGTTTAGGCAATACAACTACTTACTAATACTACTACTAGTAGTTTAAGCTTAGGAAACTACAGTGGTTTGGGGTAAAATAAATAATTTTTAGCATAAAACCCTGAAGGGGAACCCAAAACTCGGCTTTTAATTTGGAGGGGAGGGGAGACACCATGCTACCTTCATGTTTCACCTTAAAATCCTTTGAACTTCAACCGCCAAAAACATCTACGATATTGAATAATACAACAAATACTGAGCATATTATCGCATGATATAGTATTCGCTATTGGGTCGGACCTAATAATGTAACTTTTAATTGTTAGTTTCTTTATTTTGGGGCGTTGTACGATCACGTTAGACGACGTTCAGCTCACCTTAATTAATACATCTCCGACAGCCCGGGAAGGCAGCACGAGACAGCGGTCACGAGACTACAGAACGAGTCATGTGACTGAGTCAGTAAAGAAAACCAGGCAGCATCATGGGTGAACACCTGTTGGACAGCAGAAGGTGTCCAGGATGCTCTCCCCTGAAGGGCTGGGGGTCTTGTGCCTGTTTGCGGTGTTTGAGGCGGCGTGTCTGCTGGACGCCGGTGCGCTCTTCCCCCGGGAGTCTTCCTCCAGAGAGGTGAAGGAGCTGAGCGGGCTGTGGAGCTTCAGGGCTGATAAGTCCCCGAACAGGAACCAGGGCTTCGAGAAGGCATGGTACAAAAGTCGCCTGGCAGAGGTGAGCAGCACAGTAAATAACAGCAGCAAAAAAAACAAAGTGCATTATTTTCTGAAACTGTTTATCTGTCCTGAGTAACAGCAGATATGAGACCTATAGTGGGTGACAAAGTAATGTAGCTCTGCCTCCACCTGCTGCTCCTAATGGCATCTGCAAGATTCCACTGAGACCGACCCAAAACCACCAATCAGAGCCGAGCACTCCGGTGCAGTGTCAATGACTGCTCTTGAACTCTGATGAAACTGGGCATTGCTGATCAAATATGAATCTGTCACCGTATTGCCTATTTTGCACATAGTGTTTTCAGAAACCTATTTTACTGTACAGTTTCTCTTTAAAATGAGAGCGTTTGTCCGTCCAGTTGGCTGGTAGTGCTTGGGTGGCTCAACTTAGTCACAGACCTTCTCATTTTACAGATAACCAGTGCACTAAAATGGGTTTCTGAAAACACTACACACTAGAGATGCACAGATCCACTTTTTTCCAATCCAATCCAATACCTGGGCTGAGTGTATGGGCCAGTACCTGATACTGATCTCTTACTTCTGTTGGATGAATGAACAGTATACCTTTCCATGTGAGTGAAGGCATCAGGCTTGACATAAACATTTAGTCTTGTTAAAAAAAGGTAACAAATTAACACAGATATAAATGTACTTAATATTATTTATTAACAAATAAAGTGTACATTAGCAGCAAAAATAAATAAATAACACTTCCATGTAAAGTGCACTGCAAACAGATATTCTAAAATGTAATATAAAAGCCTAACCGGAGTTGCAAACATAGAATTGAAGTGACTAGATCGTTGTAACTGTATTGCTGTGAATAATCTTAATGAAACAGAAATGACTGGAATTGGATATCCGACCTAGCTAATTACTCAATATTGGAGACGATACCAGATCCGCTGCATCTCCACTACACACAACACACAGAAATAGTTCACAGTCACAGTTTGATCAGAGTTCATGAGCAGTCATTGACACTGCGTCAGAGGCCGCTTTCCACCCAGGGAGCAGCAGGTGGAGGTTACCAAGTTACCGAGTTCAGCTTGAATACATCACTCCTAAGTATTGGATCATTTTAAACGTTTTGCGCTTTGATAGCTTGCGTCGCAAACGTGTATTCCATTCAGTAACAACACATCAAAAAGTGTTTGATTAAACATTACATTTTAGAGGTCAAGGTTTTCACTTGACATAGGTGGCCAGGTAGTTGTCCATTAAGTGTGTTTAAAGGTATGATCATGTTCTTTTATCTACAGTAGACAGTGGTCATCATGCCCCCAGTTTGGAGAAGCAGGGAGAAGTACTGACATGGAAGCTAAGCAATGTACTGCCGTTGACTGGGGCAGAGCTAAACACGTTAAAGACACCTAAAAAATGGCCCACTTAATAGAACTGAATAACAGTTTAAGTGTTGACTATATTTAGAATATTTTCACCCCTCTAACTTGCCGCCAGACTTCCCTTTCTGATGGGAAACTTAAGCCATATTATCCATCTGCGCTCTCTTCAAAGCCACCAGACTCCTTTTAACAAAAACAGTGGTTTTACCTCCCAGATAATGGGAGTTGCTGGTTTACCGTTGGACCGTCGTTCTGTTTGTTTGCTTGTTTGTTGTGTGAATCCAAACTAACCCTTAAAACACCAAAGTCACACAATGAGGGACCAGATGGATGGATATAACAACTTCAGTTCCCCATCGGAAAGGTCAGTCTGTCAAAAGTAATTCAGTATCACACTTCTATCATTTATTACAACACAAGCAAAGTGTTTCATTTAATATAAAATCTTTGATTAAACATTATACTTCAGACCTCAAGGTGGCCAGGTAGTTGAGTCATTCAGTACGACAACAAATACTTTTTTACCAGGCAAATTTCTACTTTTGTAACAAAGACAAGATTAACATTTAAGTATTTATTTACTGATTTACTTAGTCTGGAGAAATATTGTACACTGGAGATCAAGCATTAACATTAACATGTTTTTTTTAAATAACCAAGGCACTTCAACAAAAACCTTTATTTTGTGAAAACAGTAACCATTGTGTCAGAAGAGAAGATTTCAACAATGTTTTCTTCTCTAGGATTAAAAAATGAACAGGAAGTGTAGAGGCCACAGCTTTGCATGACTTCAGCACATCTGCGCCCACAGGACATCACTAGTTTCTCACACGGCTCTGCTTTGATCTTGGTCCATTCTGACTCAGTCTCTTCCACAGTTCAGTAACTGTACTGGGTTTCTTAGCAGCACTTTGTTGCCAAGGATTTTCCAGAGATTCTCTATGATTCTCATGTGTTCAGAGAGACGAGCTGTAGCTTCTGTCTTGTTTTCTCTGCAGAGCTGCTGGGTGAAATTTTGTCAACTGGAGGAGGCGGAAGCTGCACTGTTGACGGCAAAAGTATCGATACTTTTGCAAGTTAGCATCTACCCGCTTCTCATTTTTAGTATTGATTAATTTACGATTATCAATTTATTTATTTATTTTGACAACCCTACTCCAGACGTTCCCAGTTCACCCACACTACCCGTTTGGGCTTACCCGACCTGTTTGGTATCTTCCCCCATTCTCTGATCCAAGTCGTCACTAGATGGTGATCTGTTGACAGCTCCACCCCTCTCTTGACTCGAGTGTCCAAAACATGCAGCCTCATATCAACGATACGATCACAAAATCGATCATCGACCTTTGGCCAAGGGTGCTCTAGTACCATGGACACTTATGAGCATCCTTATGTTCGAACATAGTGTTAGTTTTTTGGACAATTCATGACTAGCGTAGAAGTCTAATAACAAACAATAGATTTAAATCAGGGAGGCCGTTCCTCCCATCACACCTCTCGGCCGTTCAAGTGTCCCAGCAGGACTTTGGAATCCTCTACAGGAGCCCCATGCAAGACTCCACTCAGGGTCTCCAAGAAGGCCGAATTCTCCGACAGTCAGAGTCCCTGGCACCAGACGGGGGCCCTGGGTTCCCCGGGGCAGGGTCTCTCTTCCTCTCCCTCAATTTACCATGAAGTCTTGGTGGACCATTCTGGGTCTACTGAAGACAAAAATGTTAACTATGGTCTTTATTTAACAAATGTTCATATTCATATTGGCTATCATTGTAATACCATAGATCAGTGTTCCCAACCTTAATGGCTTGTGGCCTCTTGAAATGGATCCAAGTCCACTCAAGACCCCCTCATCACAGGTCAAGGCCTTAGTGTGGACATTTCTTTGAGCAGTTGGGGGATTTATTATTAGAAGTAGTAGTATTGATTGTCAATATTTTTATTGAGAAGCCAGAAGAAATACTAGCATCCAGTATTCCCAAAGAAAAAAACAAAAAGCTTAAGAATGTATATGCTACAGAAATTTTTTTTTTACTGTGCATTTCTTTTAATCATCTTGTGATGTGTTAGAGGGGTCCTGACCCCTGACTTAAGATCCAGCAATTGTTATAGGAGCAAAATGAGGATTATCATTTGTGTTGTTCGTGTTGATTCTAATCATCCTTGTAACTACAAATTAACCACTACAGCAGATCCACTGTTGAATAAAATTAAATATTGCCTTTTATTTTGCCCAGACGGGCCCAGTGATTGACATGCCAGTTCCTGCCAGCTACAATGACATCACCCAGGACCCCACACTGAGAGATTTCATTGGCTGGGTGTGGTATGAGCGAGAGGTGGTGGTGCCTGCCCGCTGGATCACCGATGAAGGAACCAGAGTGGTTATCAGAGTGGGAAGTGCTCACTATTATTCAGTAGTGGTGAGTATGACATGTGCCTTATCAATCCACTTCATCACAGTTGAAAAAATCAGTCATCTGCTTCACTTTAGTTTTTAAGATATGACACCCAAACGTATATATCCACATCTCGTAACAGTGTGATCCAGCTCATTTGGATGAATTGTCTTTATCTTTTGCAGTGGGTGAACGGGGTGAAAGTGACAGAGCATAACGGTGGCCATCTTCCTTTTGAGGCTGAGATAGGCAGTTTAATCCGCAAGGACCCAACTCAGCCATGCAGGGTCACCATCGCTGTCAACAACACTCTGACTCTGGAGACCCTTCCTCCAGGAAGCATCCAGTACATGAACGACCGCACCAGGTAACCCAATTCTTTTTTTTATTATTATAACAAAAGCCTAAAATATCGTGGGTGCTCACTCAGCAAACTTTTGATTAGGTCACATTCACTGTTCCAGGTATTCCCAGTGTTCTGGATCATGGTTTTCTAGTTGATGTCCTATTCGGGTTTAAATGTGTTCCTGTGAGTATTCAGATAATGAGGATGTCATTGCTCAAACAGGTATCCTGAAGGCTTTTTTGTGCAAAACATCTACTTTGATTTCTTCAACTATGCTGGCATACACCGTTCTGTATTGCTGTATACTACTCCTAAGGCTTATGTGGATGACATCACTGTGGTGACTGACTTCTTGGATAACACTGGTAAATGTCAAATCATCACATCAGCACCAAAGTATTTGTAAGAGAGTGAACTGCTCAGTAAAGCTGCATGGGACTTCTGTGAACAGCCAAAGCGAAGTATCGTGGCACTTGTCCTCCCTTCGTTTCAGGTCTAGTCACATACACAGTATCAGTCCGAG
Organism: Echiichthys vipera; assembly: GCF_963691815.1. Taxonomy (NCBI): domain Eukaryota; kingdom Metazoa; phylum Chordata; class Actinopteri; order Perciformes; family Trachinidae; genus Echiichthys; species Echiichthys vipera. Next base: position 21,872,774 of record NC_139839.1, on the reverse strand, counting down.
GTGCTGCCTCAGCCACCGTGAAGGTCACCTTGATGGACAAAGATGGCTGCAGTGTGGCCTCCAACAGCGCACCATCTGGAGTTCTCAAAGTAATGGATGTCAAGCTGTGGTGGCCGTACTTGATGCATGAGAATCCAGGTTACCTTTACTCTATGGAGGTAAGTCACTTTCAGACGTGTCTCACATGAGCATTGCCAGTAGATTTGTGATGGTCATGTTGGGCATTGACCCACGATCAGATTGTGAGACTGAAAATTCCCAATAATCGTTCAATTAATATTAGCTATCACAAATAAGTATCAAAGATAATAATAGAAATGACTCTAGTTAAACCACAGTTCCTTGGGGGCACCAACATGATGTTATCGGTCAGGAGGTCAGGTCAGCCAATGGACTGATGTGTGACAGTTTTCACATCTGGCCGTGAGAACTGTCCGGGGGAGGGGGTGGCCTGGTTGTCGGCCATCTTACCCATTGTTTCTGACCATGCGGCCAGACACAGGCTTTTGGCCGGGCTGACAGTTCACATTAATCCAGAAATGATCATCTGTGAAATGCTGGTTGCACCTTCACTAGTCAGCCAGTTGGCTTGAGAAAGCATAACCTCTTATTAATTACAATTTGTCATAATTTGGTTAAACAGAGTTGAATCGCTCAACAGCATATTTACCTCTGAGATCACAGGACTACATCCTCCTCCCTCTCTTCAAGTCAGGAGGAGGAGTTCATGTTTATAATAATACAATGATGGAACATGACTAAATCCAACCAGCAAACACTGTAAGGCTGAGCAGCCGGTCCTGTTATATTGCTCTGCATGTTTAGTAATGCTTTATGAGATGTTTTGTTGGAGTACAGCAGCTGTTTTCATGCAGATGAGACCAGGAAGCTGTTGCAACTTCATTCTACAGCAGCCACATATTTTTTGTTAATCAGCCTCCTGAACGCAGGCCTCGTCTGATATTGCTTATCTCAAAATGCCATTAATCTGCCCAATAAATCGGTCTGTCAATAATAAACATCTCAACTAGCTGTCACAGTCCTCCAACCTCTTCTATTTACAATGTCTGCTGAAAGAGATGTTTCTGACATTTGCATTTCAACATCTAGGTTCGCTTAATGGCAGCCGATGAGAGATCCACGTATGAGGATGTGTATACTCTACCTGTTGGCATCCGCACAGTCAACGTTACCAGCACACAGTTCCTCATCAACAACAAGCCCTTCTATTTCCATGGAGTCAATAAACATGAGGATTCTAATGTGAGTACCCCCAGAGGGAGGCAAGAGCTTTACCAAAAGACTCCCTGTATTTCAGCTTTGAAGCAACATGTCTGTTGTAGCATGAGCTAACATCAGACCAACGTTACATTGGCTCACACTACAGGTAACACACTACAATATCCTCCCTGCCTCTGTTTACCTCGCGTTGTAGATTCGAGGTAAAGGCTTCGACTGGGCCTTGATTGTCAAAGACTTTAACTTATTGAAGTGGATGGGGGCCAACTCGTTCCGCACCAGCCACTACCCCTATGCTGAGGAGATCCTGCAGATGTGCGACCGCCATGGCATCGTGGTGATAGATGAGTGCCCGGGGGTGGGCATCAGAGACATGTAAGTATCGCTGTGACCTTTGGGTGTGTTTGAGGGTTCAGAGTGGGCAACAGCATGAATATCCTGTCTTTTCTCCCAGTTTCATCTTAAATTAGAGCAACAAAATCTACTGTAAATGCAGGAACATCACCCTGTCTTAGTCAGGATTGTGTAACACTCTGACAAGTCGGGTTGAAAGATCCCGGCTAAGTCACAAACTGGACGCACCAACTTACAATGAATATGAAAGTTTGAAAGTCTGCAAAACAAGTGCCAACATTGGGCTTTCATTTAGAAAATAACGAGGAAAGTGCAGCAAATGAAAGGATTCTCATTAGCATATTGAAAATAAAGTATTTTTTAATAACAAGGGGTGGCGTTAAAAATGTAACTGATCACAGAATCAAGTCCAGATTACAGTTGGATCATTCCTCACTGTTTTTGTTTTTTAGTGTTAAGCTTTTTATCTTGTGGACTGTTTTAGAGCAGGTATCCTGAAGCGATGGCTGGCGCTGCCATCAGCCTAGTTTTTCCATAAGAGGTCAACTCAGTGTGTGTTGTGTCTTACCGATGTAGTCGCAGCTTTGGAAACGCCTCCCTGACCCATCACCTGGCTGTCATGGACGAGCTCGTACGTCGGGACAAGAACCATGCCTCTGTGGTCATGTGGTCAGTGGCCAATGAGCCAGCTTCAGAGATGCCCCCTGCTGAATTCTATTTCAAGTGAGTACTGGTCTTTTTATGTGGAGCACTGACTTAATTTGATTGTACAAGAGGCTTTCTGTGAGCGCTGATATACAGCACAACATCACTGGGACTTTTGACTACATGTCTCTGCTTAACAGGTGTTCTAAACTATTAATTACATTAACGGTCGTTATCCATCTTAGATCATCGCAAATATGATCATATTTCCACACATTTTGAGTAAAATGATCAATAGTCTTCAGAGGAGGACGAAAAGAAGGAAAGAAGCCTGTATACTTCAGTGCAGACCTCCACGTGTGCTCTTATGACTGCAGTTACTCTAGTCTCAATAAGACATCATCCCATTTAGACAAATTAGAGAATAGCAAAAATTAAGCTAATGCCAAACAACATGGGCTGCTGTCAGACTTGGCTAAGTCTCAACAATATAAACGTAAACATTCAGTCGTCAAGAAGAGAGAGCTGAAAACAGTCTGGAGAGCAGGAATCGATCGTCTAAACCACATGAGATACCTTTTTTCTGGTGACCTATTTTGCAGAAAGATGTAATTGTAGGCAAGCCTGTTCTTTTTCTGTACCCTCTATATTGTCACATTTGCGGTTGCTATGCACGTTGATTTTTTTGCTCCTCCGTAAACTTTATTGAAACACATTCACCTCTTTACTTGCGGTCTGTCCCCTATATGTTATTCTCTTAAATCCATACACACACACACACACACACACACACACACACACACACACACATGTTCCTATTACTCTTCTGCCCTTACTACAAGTCTGACTCAGCAGTTGGAAGTTCCTGATTTCCGATTACAAGTGAACACAGCATAACCGTTAGTAACGAGCTACACCAGGCAGACCAACCACTGTCAGCAGCGTCACTAACACGGTGGCGCATTTGCATTTAGAGAGGGAACGTCTCCATAGACACACAGATGGGAATACTCGGCAAAGAGGCAACAAGTGATTCCATTAGTGGATCTTATGTTCAATTACCATTGTTTTAACTCACTCTCTGATAGATAGTAACTTAAAAGACAACTAACTTGAAAATATTACGGATTATATCTTCAACTATTAAATGGCTTTTGCAGTCATATAAAAGCAATATCACACTCGAGGTCGTGCTTTTGTACGGAATATCATCACGACTCATATTTGGTGGTAGACACAAGTCTGCAGACCAGGTATTATGTATAACACTCCCTTTTGGGTGATATTGCTTAAGTGCTTTGTGACATTGTAGAGATTATATAATAGTTTAATTGTGGAAAAAAAAAACTGTCAATGTGAATACATAAGGGTGCCTTTTTTTTCTTTTTCTTCCAGGATCTTGATAGAACATACTAAAGCTCTGGATCCGACCCGGCCTGTCACTTATGTCTCCAACAGTCACTATGCCAGGGACAGAGGGGTGAGGTTTTAACACTACACACTTCTCAATGTAATACAATGTGGTAAGGGGTCCCTGCTCTGTCTTCTTTTCAGCTCTCCCTTTTTCCCCCACTCCATCTCCACTGTGATCCAAGTGTGATTTTTAAAAAAGATGTCTGAATCAAACTCTATTGTATCGCTTTAATTCAAAACTGCAGAGCAGGAGTCTGGAAACAGAAACACATACCAGAGCGAGTATCTCTGAGTGTTATTATCCCATCTCTAGGCTCCCTATGTGGATGTAATCTGCATCAACAGTTACTTCTCCTGGTACACGGATCCAGGCCACCTGGAGCTCATCCCCATCCAGCTCAACACTCAGTTTGAGGACTGGTATGGAAAGTACCAGAAACCCATCATCCAGAGTGAATATGGAGCAGATGCAGTGGCAGGGCTTCACAGTGTAAGGATTCATACGCATACACAACCAATTACCCAGCTGTTTAATGCACCAGCAATTACATTAATATGATTTATTTGTGTAGCATCCTAAGGCTGCACTGAACTTCAGATGTTGCTAAACTTAAGCCTCCCCACATCTGTTTGAGAGATTCTGAATGCGACACATTTTCCCAGCCACATTAATGCCGAGGATAAGAAGCTGTCTTTTCACCCTCCAGGATCCACCCGTGATGTTTACGGAGGAGTACCAGAAGGCGGTCCTGCAGCGCTACCACAACGGGTTCGACCAGAAGAGGAATCAGTACGTCATTGGTGAACTCATCTGGAACTTTGCCGACTTCATGACCGCGCAAGGTACTGCAGCTGGAGCTCCTGACAACCTGTTGAACCACACCTGATGTCATTTTGTTAGTATGCTGAATGAATTTCTTCCCCTCCCATGACTACAGTATATTGAGGGTTCTTTTAATGATATCCATGCCAGCTGATGGAATGAATGCTGTTAGGGGTCAAAGGACTTGATGAAAAGACATGTTTTGAGGTGCTTTTTGAACATGGGCAGGGACGGGGCAGAGCGGACATGGAGTGGTAGGCTGTTCCAGAGTGTGGGAGCGTTGACAGAGAAAGCCCCGTCCCCAAAAGTCCGCAACCTGGTGCTGGGGGTGGCAAGCAGGTCCTTGTCAGAGGAGCGCAGGGAGCGTGACTGAGTGCAGGGGTGGAGGAGATCTGTGAGGTATTGTGGCGTGAATCCATGGAGAGATTTGTAGGTGAGCAGGAGGATCTTTGTAGGCGATGCATGACTTTACTGGCAACCAGGGGAGCTATTGGAGAATGGGAGTGATATGCTGGCGGGGCTTTGTGTGGCTTCAAACCCTGGCAGCTGAGTTCTGAACATACTGCAGTCTGCCAAGGATCTTGGTGGGCAGTCCAGACAGGACACCATTGCAGTAGTCCAAACAGGAGGTGATGAAAGCACGGATGAGTGTCTCAGTTACTGAAGGTGTGAGTGAAGGCCGGAGTCGTGAGATGCTTCTGAGGTGGTAGAAGGCAGACTTGGTGACATTGTTGATGTGAGACCGGAAGGAGAGAGTGGAGTCCAGAATAACACCCAGGTTGCGCACCTCAGTAGATGGGGAAATGGAGCAGCCATCCACAACCAGAGCCAGGTCTCCAATTTTCCTGAGCAGTGGTGCAGGGGCCACCACCATGAGCTCTGTCTTAGAGCGTACTCACACTGTCCTCCCGGACCGCGACCCAGACTTTAGGGTACTTGTCCCCCCTCCCTCTCCCCCCCGCGCCCCAGCCCCGTTTGTACTCACACTGCCGGGGCCGGCCAATGCTTCTTGCTGTCCATACGCCATCACGCCGTAACACGTCACACGCATTGATCGCGTGTGTGTGGCTTTGTTTACAAATCTTTCGGTAGATCTCTGAGTTTTTGTGCGTCTTGTTGACTGTTTTTGAATATTTTCATCCGACCAAATCTGCAGTAAACACTCCACCTCCGCATCACACCAACATGAACCTTTCACCGCCGTTGTTGTTGTTGTTAAATGTCCGCGCATGGTCCGTCCTTCTATTTACTATGTCCGAACAGGCGGACATAACGCTACTGCCGTAGGGCTCGTGCTCGGGCTCGCACTACGCCGTAGTTGTGCGCGGAGCGGGTGCACTCACACTGCTTAAAGGTACTAGGCTTTAGCTGAAAAAACGGTTTTGGCCCCGGCCAGAAGGACAGTGTGAGTACGCCCTTATTACTAAAGTCGCATCGGATACGTATCATATTCAGTAGCACATTTAAAAGTGGCCTAATTCCGATTGGAAAATGGCAGATTCAGTGTGACTCGTGCTGTTCACACTGTCGAAAGCAAATCAATTATTGTTCACATATGAGCGGAAAAATCCGATTCAGGTCACTTGGAACTGCAGTGTGAACGTAGCCACTGAGACAGACAGACCATTCACACTCACCTGGAGAGAACCCACGCAAACAGTGGGGGAACATGCAAAAGCCCCTTATAATACATTATATTTTAATTGACAGCCCTAGTATTTATGTATTGTTTGTTGTACTGTAGTTCTTGCTGAAACATTATATTGATAACAATTTTACAAACATTGTTGGTTTTTTTGTTTTACAACAAAAGTGTGGAGAGACCCTCCTGCGCAGATGATCCGTATTATGATAATGTTAGAATCGTAAAGGGATATTAATAACCAGGTTTCATCAATCGAATACTCAATCTTTATTTATACTCGTAGGACACTGAGGTTTCCCTCATTTACAGTGATGATGAGTTTATAGTTAACAATAAAACATGCAGTAACAAACAATCACATATGCAGAAACACAAAGTGTAAAAGGTGGGTTAAAAATCAGGATATAATAAAAAACATGATGTAAAAAAAAAGATAACCAGGAGATCAGCTAAGACGAGACAGACCAGCGGCTAGTAACCAAATTCCAATCAAGCAACATAGAAACATCTTTCCTCTGATTTGCTTCCTGTACGTGACGAGGTTCTTCTGGATCCCTCTTGTGTCTGCAGGCTTCTACCGTGTGGCGGGGAACAAGAAGGGTGTTTTCACCAGGGAAAGGCAGCCCAAAGCAGCAGCATTCATCCTGAAGGAGAGGTACTGGAGACTGGCAAATGAGACGGGCAGACTAACCCCTGCTTACACTGACACCTGTCAGTGGGGCCCCAGTCCACGTCAGTTTTTGGAGGCCGTTTAGTGAAGCATATACAGAATATTTGATTCATTCACACTCATTGAAAACAATGAATTTAGCTCTGCTTTTGCTTTTAAATTATAGACTAAACCACTAACAGTACAACAGATTTTATCCAAAACAAAAGCAAATTTGTTGCTGATTTATAGAAATTATAATAGAAATTATGATATTAACATAATTGGGATATGGTTTCCTTAGGATACACAACCCCAATTCCAATGAACTTGACGTTGTGTAAAATGTAAATTAAAAACAGAATACAATGATTTGCAAATGCGTTTCAACCTATATTCAGCAGAATTCACTAGAAAGACAAGATATTTAATGTTCAAATTGATACTTGATTGTTTTTTGTGAAAATACTCGCTCATTTTGAATTTGATTCCTGCAACATGTGTCAAAAATGCTGGAACAAACGTAAAAAAAAAGACTGGCAAAGCTGAGGACTGCTCCAAAAACACCTGTTTGGAACATTCCACAGGTGAACAGGTTCATTGGAAACAGGTAAGCGTCATGATTGGGTATAAAAAGAGCAAGGCCTTTCAAAAAATACATTATTAGTATTTTTAACAGCTGTATTCTACTAATCCTGTATGTATGTAATGTTATTGAAGGTTAAAGCCTTGGTAAAACATGAACCAATACAGAGAATGCCATAAAATGTTCGTGAATGATCTAATTTGACAGCCATCATAACAGAAAAAGGACAAAATAGCTTCTTTTATAGTAGATTTATTTTAAGGGCTAAATGACGTGTTGATGAATTGGTGCATGGACCGATGCATTCAGGCAGTATCGGGCCACGTTTTCTTAAAACATGCACAAAAGTGTTTTAGAAGTTTGATGGAACAACTGTTTTAGCTTTTCTCAAGGATAAAAGTACTTCATACTGGCACTGTTACTGTGAAAGACAATGCTGAATCTAATGATGAGTGTTTTATTTTTGTATATGAAAATCAAGAGAAAGAAGCTGAATTTTGATATGAATCAAGCTATTAAAGACAAACCATTTACTAAATCTGCAGACTGTAGTTTTTTTACTTTAGTAGTTTTGTAGAGAGAGTGTTTTTTGCTGTCTTGGTGCTGTTTGGTGACTGAATGGTCTTAAAACTCAACACACATATCTAAGGGTTAAGTGACGGTAGCATAAATTACTGTCTGCGTGTACCCTCATCACACAGTTGACCTTCACGTAAGAGCTGGACAAATACGGAATATTCAGACTTTTTAGATTTCTTTGAAGCATACAGTAGCTACCTTAGTGGTGTACTTACAAGACATTTGGTAAAAAGTATTTTACTTTTTTCCTTGGATTTGGTCCAATTGTAAGTGGAGATTAATTTGTGATCTTGTCCTGTTTGTGTCTTAGTGTGGTGTATTATTTGTTATTTTTGTGTCTTATTTTGAGGACCATGACACGAACCTCTCAGGTTTAGGCATAAAGCGAATTAGGGTTTGGGTAAAAAAAAATCATTTTTAGCAGAAAACCCTGAAGGGGAACCTAAAACTCGGCTTTTAATTTGGAGGGGAGGGGAGACACCATGCTACCTTCATGTTTCACCTTAAAATCCGTCCTTTGAACTACAACCTCCACAAACATCTACGATATTGAATAATATAACAAATACTGAGCACATTATCGCATGATATAATATTCACATTCAGTGGGACCTAATAATGTAACTTTTAAATGTTAGTTTCTTTATTTTTGGGCGTTGTACGATAACGTTAGACGACGTTCAGCTCACCTTAATTAATACATGTCCGACAGTCCTGGAAGGCAGCGCGACACTGCGGTCACGTGACTACAGAACGAGTCATGTGACTGAGTCAGTAAAGAAAACCGCGGAGCATCGTTCCTGGTGGACAGCAGAAGGTGTCCAGGATGCTCTCCCCCGAAGGGCTGGGGGTCTTGTGCCTGTTTGCGGTGTTTGAGGCGGCGTGTCTGCTGGACACCGGTGCGCTCTTCCCCCGGGAGTCTTCCTCCAGAGAGGTGAAGGAGCTGAGCGGGCTGTGGAGCTTCAGGGCTGATAAGTCCCCGAACAGGAACCAGGGCTTCGAGAAGGCATGGTACAAAAGTCGCCTGGCAGAGGTGAGCAGCACAGTAGATAACAGCAGCTCACTTTGTTTGTTTGACAGGTTTAAACGTTTAAAGTCTCTTTCATAAAAACGCTGTCAGCTATCTGAGAGAAGTTCCTTTAAATGGATACGTGTGACGTTACATTTTCTGTCCCGTCTATTTTTGAACTCTTATGTTGATACAGTCATCTATTAATGGTGACCTATTATGAATTATGGTAGTTTTTGAGCTCTAACCGCTGTGGCTACACCACTGCTGTACTAGCATGTTATTTTTTAAATAACCAAGGCACTTCAATAAAACCTGTGAGCAACATTAGAGAAGAGTAACCATTGTGTCAGAAGAAGATTTCAACAATGTTTTCTTCTATAGGATTCAAAGATAAACAGGAAGTGTAGAGGCCACAGCTTTGAATGACTTCAGCACATCTGCACCCACAGGACATCACTAGTTTCTCCACTGCTCTGCTTTGATCTTGGTCCATTCTGACTCAGTCTCTTCCACAGTTCAGTAACTGTAGTGGGTTTCTTAGCAGCACTTTGTTGCTGAGGATTTTCCAGAGATTCTCTATGGGGTTTAGATCTGGACTCTGGGCTGGACATTTCATTGTTTCAATATTCTTAGCTTCAAGGAACTGCGTAACCTGTTTTACAGAGTGACAGGGGACATCGTCTTGCATGAAAATTGCAGTTGATTAGGGCGGCAGTAGCTCAGTCCATAGGTGACTTGGCTGGGAACTATAGGGTCGCCGGTTCAAGTCCTTGTGTGGACCATGTATGGAGTGTGGACTGGTGGCTGGAGAGGTGCCAGTTCATCTCCTGGGCACTGCTGAGGTGCTGTTAAGCAAGGCACCGAATCCCCAACTGCCCCCTAGCTCTAAAATCTCTCCTTAATTGCATGTATAGGTCTTGTCTGTGCATGTGTGTGTGTGTAACATGATTAATGTTGCTTTTTTCACTCTTATTATGATTAATGTCATAAGAGTGAAAAAAATTCAATTTCCCCGTTGCGGGATAAAGTAATTCTTCTTCTTCTTCTTGATTGGGAGATGATTGCAGTGAAGGTGTTGCATGTTGCTGAAGGAGGTTCACAAACAACTGCATTCATCTGCCATGTAGCTGTACAAGAGGCCCAACTCCTGCTGCAAAAAACATCCCCCAAACTATGACACTTCCTCTTCCAAATGTAACTGACTTCTTTACACACTCTGGGTTCAGTCTTTCCCCAGTCCTACGCCGAACATAATGTTTCCCATCAGTCATAAATAAACTGAACGTCCTCTCATCACTAACTATGCACCATGTTGCTGTTTATCAGATGTAGGCCACACCATATAAATTTCATGTAAATCGGACCATGTATGTCACATAAGCTTTACTTGCTGTTGTCAGTAGGTGGCGCTGTGACTCTGACTCAGTATGGGTGTGTACATGTCTTCAGGTCTGGTCTCTTATCCAGAATGAGAAATTTGGGGCAGAATGGACAATGTAAAGTCAAGTTACAACAGTTTACTGTTTGATGGGGAACATACAATTTGCCCACCTGCCCACAGCAAGCTAACCTTACTCTCGCCAGATGAATTTGGTCCCTCCTTGCTACGCTCATCTGGTAAACCCCCCCTCGGTTGTCCTGACCATTTTTTGCTGTCCCTAAAATCACTTTCCTATGGAGCGAATCCAGATGGTTTAGTGGAGCTAGGCGGAGTCAAGGCGAAACGAAAGTCATCTGATATTCAGGTTAACAGCAAGCCTGTTTCAGTAAAACAGAACAATTTGGCAACGTGAAGGTCTTGTGGTTCTGCTGACCACATTTAAGATGGATCCAAGATGGCTGACTTTTTCAGGCGAAAAAAAAAATTGTCAATATGTTCTTAACGATGAGAGCAATGATCTCACCAAATTTTGTGAACATCAAAATAACTTTTTCGTAACCATGGCATGCATTTGGGGGTGCTATGGAGGCTGCTGGCCACACATGAGCCCAATTACTGCAGAACTCTCGAATTCTGCCAAATCTGACTCGATTCTGAATCCCAAGCCCCTCAAAATGTGATGACACATAAAGCGGACTTCCTGTTGTCAGTAGGTGGCAGTTTATCAAGAGTGTTTAGAAAGACTTATCTACTGGCCCAGGTACCAGCTCCTCTCATAGTAAAGTCGATTACCAAATGCAATCCAAAAGGAAGGAGCCCATTGATGCTTCATTGTATTGGATAAGAGACCGGACCTGAAGATATCTACACACCCATATTGAGTCAGATTCACAGTGCCAGTTAGCGTGTGTTCTCCGGCGCCACATAGTGGACATTAGAAGAAATACCAAAATTCTAATATATCATTTGCAGTGCTCAGTAGCCCATGCAGAAAATAATGTCTTGACTCATGCTATGTGTGATGGTTGCATAAAGGTATAGTTGGGTCTGCATATTCACCACTACAGCAGATCCACTGTTGAATAAAATTAAATATTGCCTTTTATTTTGCCCAGACGGGCCCAGTGATTGACATGCCAGTTCCTGCCAGCTACAATGACATCACCCAGGACCCCACACTGAGAGATTTCATTGGCTGGGTGTGGTATGAGCGAGAGGTGGTGGTGCCTGCCCGCTGGATCACCGATGAAGGAACCAGAGTGGTTATCAGAGTGGGAAGTGCTCACTATTATTCAGTAGTGGTGAGTATGACATGTGCCTTATCAATCCACTTCATCACAGTTGGAAAAAGAGGTCATCTGCTTCACTTTAGTTTTTAAGATATGTCACCCAAACGTTTATATCCACATCCCCTAACAATGTGATCCAGCATTTGGATGAATTGTCTTTATCTTTTGCAGTGGGTGAACGGGGTGAAAGTGACAGAGCATAACGGTGGCCATCTTCCTTTTGAGGCTGAGATAGGCAGTTTAATCCGCAAGGACCCAACTCAGCCATGCAGGGTCACCATCGCTGTCAACAACACTCTGACTCTGGAGACCCTTCCTCCAGGAAGCATCCAGTACATGAACGACCGCACCAGGTAACCCAATTCTTTTTTTTATTATTATAACAAAAGCCTAAAATATCGTGGGTGCTCACTCAGCAAACTTTTGATTAGGTCACATTCACTGTTCCAGTTATTCCCAGTGTTCTGAATCATGGTTTTCTAGTTGATGTCCTATTCGGGTGAAATGTGTTCCTGTGAGAATTCAGATAATGAGGATGTCATTGCTCAAACAGGTATCCTGAAGGCTTTTTTGTGCAAAACATCTACTTTGATTTCTTCAACTATGCTGGCATACATCGTTCTGTATTGCTGTATACTACTCCTAAGGCTTATGTGGATGACATCACTGTGGTGACTGACTTCTTGGATAACACTGGTAAATGTCAAATCATCACATCAGCACCAAAGTATTTGTAAGAGAGTGAACTGCTCAGTAAAGCTGCATGTGAGTTCTGTGAACAGCCAAAGAGAAGTATCGTGCTGTTGTCCTCCCCTCGTTTCAGGTCTAGTCACATACACAGTATCAGTCCGAGGTGCTGCCACAGCCACCGTGAAGGTCACTTTGATGGACAAAGATGGCTGCAGTGTGGCCTCCAACAGCGCACCATCTGGAGTTCTCAAAGTAATGGATGTCAAGCTGTGGTGGCCGTACTTGATGCATGAGAATCCAGGTTACCTTTACTCTATGGAGGTAAGTCACTTTCAGACGTGTCTCACATGAGCATTGCCAGTAGACTTGTGATGGTAGTGTTGGGCATTGACCCACGATCAGATTGTGAGACTGAAAATTCTCAATAATCGTTCAATTACTATTAGCTATCACAAATAAGTATCAAAGATAATAATAGAAATGACTCTAGTTAAACCACAGTTCCTTGGGGGCACCAACATGATGTTATCGGTCAGGAGGTCAGGTCAGCCAATGGACTGATGTGTGACAGTTTTCACATCTGGCCGTGAGAACTGTGTGGGGGAGGGGGTGGCCTGGTTGTCGGCCATCTTACCTTTTGTTTCTGACCTTGCGGCCAGACACAGGCTTTTGGCCGGGCTGACAGTTCACATTAATCCAGAAATTATCATCTGTGGAATGCTGGTTGCACCTACAGTAGCTAGCCAGTTGGCTTGAGAAAGCTTAACCTCTTATTAATTACAATTTGTCATTATTTGGTTAAACAGAGTTGAATGCACTCAACAGCATATTTACCTCTGAGATCACAGGACTACATCCTCCTCCCTGTCTTCAAGTCAGGAGGAGTAGTTCATGTTTATAATAATACAATGATGGAACATGACTAAATCCAACCAGCAAACACTGTAAGGCTGAGCAGCCGGTCCTGTTATAATGCTCTGCATGTTCAGTACTGCTTTAGGAGATGTTTTGTTGGAGTACAGCAGCTGTTTCCATGCAGATGAGACCAGGAAGCTGTTGCAACTTCATTCTACAGCAGCCACATATTTTTTGTTAATCAGCCTCCTGAACGCAGGCCTCGTCTGATACCGCTTATCTCAAAATGCCATTAATCTGCCCAATTAATCGGTCTGTCAATAATAAACATCTCAACTAGCTGTAACAGTCCTCCAACCTCTTCTATTTACAATGTCTGCTGAAAGAGATGTTTCTGACATTTGCATTTCAACATCTAGGTTCGCTTAATGGCAGCCGATGAGAGATCCACGTATGAGGATGTGTATACTCTACCTGTTGGCATCCGCACAGTCAACGTTACCAGCACACAGTTCCTCATCAACAACAAGCCCTTCTATTTCCATGGAGTCAATAAACATGAGGATTCTAATGTGAGTACCCCCAGAGGGAGGCAAGAGCTCTACCAAAAGGCTCCCTGTATTTCAGCTTTGAAGCAACATGTCTGTTGTAGCATGAGCTAACATCAGACCAACGTTACCTTGGCGCACACTACAGGTAACACACTACAATATCCAATTCTCCCTGCCACTGTTTACCTCGCCTTGTAGATCCGAGGTAAAGGCTTCGACTGGCCCTTGATTGTCAAAGACTTTAACTTATTGAAGTGGATGGGGGCCAACTCGTTCCGCACCAGCCACTACCCCTATGCTGAGGAGATCCTGCAGATGTGCGACCGCCATGGCATCGTGGTGATAGATGAGAGCCCGGGGGTGGGCATCAGAGACATGCAAGTATCGCTGTGACCTTTGGGTGTGTTTGAGGGTACAGAGTGGGCAACAGCATGAATATCCTGTCTTTTCTCCCAGTTTCATCTTAAACTAGAGCAACAAAATCTACTGTAAATGCAGGAACATCACCCTGTCTTAGTCAGGATTGTGTAACACTCTGACAAGTCGGGTTGAAAGATCCCGGCTAAGTCACAAACTGGACGCACCAACTTACAATGAATATGAAAGTTTGAAAGTCTGCAAAACAAGTGCCAATATTGGGCTTTCATTTGGAAAATAACGAGGAAAGTGCAGCAAATGAAAGGATTCTCATTAGCATATTGAAAATAAAGTATTTTTTTTATTAACAAGGGGTGGCGTTAAAAATGTAACTGATCACAGAATCAAGTCCAGATTACAGTTGGATCATTCCTCACTGTTTTTGTTTTTTAGTGTTATGCTTTTTATCTTGTAGACTGTTTGAGAGCAGGTATCCTGAAACGATGGCTGGAGCTGCCATCAGCCTAGTTTTTCCATAAGAGGTCAACTCAGTGTGTTGTGTCTTACCGATGTAGTCGCAGCTTTGGAAACGCCTCCCTGACCCATCACCTGGCTGTCATGGACGAGCTCGTACGTCGGGACAAGAACCATGCCTCTGTGGTCATGTGGTCAGTGGCCAATGAGCCAGCTTCAGAGATGCCCCCTGCTGAATTCTATTTCAAGTGAGTACTGGTCTTTTTATGTGGAGCACTGTCTTAATTTGATTGTACAAGAGGCTTTCTGTGAGCGCTGATATACAGCACAACATCACTGGGACTTTTGACTACATGTCTCTGCTTAACAGGTGTTCTAAACTATTAATTACATTAACGGTCGTTATCCATCTTAGATCATCGCAAATATGATCATATTTCCACACATTTTGAGTAAAATGATCAATAGTCTTCAGAGGAGGACGAAAAGAAGGAAAGAAGCCTGTATACTTCAGTGCAGACCTCCAGGTGTGCTCTTATGACTGCAGTTACTCTAGTCTCAATAAGACATCATCCCATTTAGACAAATTAGAGAATAGCAAAAATTAAGCTAATGCCAAACAACACGGGCTGCTGTCAGACTTGGCTAAGTCTCAACAATATAAACGTAAACATTCAGTCGTCAAGAAGAGAGAGCTGAAAACAGTCTGGAGAGCAGGAATCGATCGTCTAAACCACATGAGATACCTTTTTTCTGGTGACCTATTTTGCAGAAAGATGTAATTGTAGGCAAGCCTGTTCTTTTTCTGTACCCTCTATATTGTCACATTTGCGGTTGCTATGCACGTTGATTTTTTTGCTCCTCCGTAAACTTTATTGAAACACATTCACCTCTTTACTTGCGGTCTGTCCCCTATATGTTATTCTCTTAAATCCATACACACACACACACACACACACACACACACATGTTCCTATTACTCTTCTGCCCTTACTACAAGTCTGACTCAGCAGTTGGAAGTTCCTGATTTCCGATTACAAGTGAACACAGCATAACCGTTAGTAACGAGCTACACCAGGCAGACCAACCACTGTCAGCAGCGTCACTAACACGGTGGCGCATTTGCATTTAGAGAGGGAACGTCTCCATAGACACACAGATGGGAATACTCGGCAAAGAGGCAACAAGTGATTCCATTAGTGGATCTTATGTTCAATTACCATTGTTTTAACTCACTCTCTGATAGATAGTAACTTAAAAGACAACTAACTTGAAAATATTATGGATTATATCTTCAACTATTAAATGGCTTTTGCAGTCGTATAAAAGCAATATCACACTCGAGGTCGTGCTTTTGTACGGAATATCATCACGACTCATATTTGGTGGTAGACACAAGTCTGCAGACCAGGTATTATGTATAACACTCCCTTTTGGGTGATATTGCTTAAGTGCTTTGTGACATTGTAGAGATTATATAATAGTTTAATTGTGGAAAAAAAAAACTGTCAATGTGAATACATAAGGGTGCCTTTTTTTTCTTTTTCTTCCAGGACCTTGATAGAACATACCAAAGCTCTGGATCCAACCCGGCCTGTCACTTATGTCTCCAACAGTCACTATGCCAGGGACAGAGGGGTGAGTTTTAACACTACACACTTCTCAATGTAATACAATGTGGTAAGGGGTCCCTGCTCTGTCTTCTTTTCAGCTCTCCCTTTTTCACCCACTCCCACTCCACTGTGATCCAAGTGTGATTTTTAAAAAAGATGTCTGAATCAAACTCTATTGTATCGCTTTAATTCAAAACTGCAGAGCAGGAGTCTGGAAACAGAAACACATACCAGAGCGAGTATCTCTGAGTGTTATTATCCCATCTCTAGGCTCCCTATGTGGATGTAATCTGCATCAACAGTTACTTCTCCTGGTACACAGATCCAGGCCACCTGGAGCTCATCCCCATCCAGCTCAACACTCAGTTTGAGGACTGGTATGGAAAGTACCAGAAACCCATCATCCAGAGTGAATATGGAGCAGATGCAGTGGCAGGGCTTCACAGTGTAAGGATTCATACGCATACACAACCAATTACCCAGCTGTTTAATGCACCAGCAATTACATTAATATGATTTATTTGTGTAGCATCCTAAGGCTGCACTGAACTTCAGATGTTGCTAAACTTAAGCCTCCCCACATCAGTTTGAGAGATTCTGAATGCGACACATTTTCCCAGCCACATTAATGCCGAGGGTAAGAAGCTGTCTTTTCACCCTCCAGGATCCACCCGTGATGTTTACGGAGGAGTACCAGAAGGCGGTCCTGCAGCGCTACCACAACGGGTTCGACCAGAAGAGGAATCAGTACGTCATTGGTGAACTCATCTGGAACTTTGCCGACTTCATGACCGCACAAGGTACTGCAGCTGGAGCTCCTGACAACCTGTTGAACCACACCTGATGTCATTTTGTTAGTATGCTGAATGAATTTCTTCCCCTCCCATGACTACAGTATATTGAGGGTTCTTTTAATGATATCCATGCCAGCTGATGGAATGAATGCTGTTAGGGGTCAAAGGACTTGATGAAAAGACATGTTTTGAGGTGCTTTTTGAACATGGGCAGGGACGGGGCAGAGCGGACATGGAGTGGTAGGCTGTTCCAGAGTGTGGGAGCGTTGACAGAGAAAGCCCCGTCCCCAAAAGTCCGCAACCTGGTGCTGGGGGTGGCAAGCAGGTCCTTGTCAGAGGAGCGCAGGGAGCGTGACTGAGTGCAGGGGTGGAGGAGATCTGTGAGGTATTGTGGCGTGAATCCATGGCGAGATTTGTAGGTGAGCAGGAGGATCTTTGTAGGCGATGCATGACTTTACTGGCAACCAGGGGAGCTATTGGAGAATGGGAGTGATATGCTGCCGGGGCTTTGTGTGGCTTCAAACCCTGGCAGCTGAGTTCTGAACATACTGCAGTCTGCTAAGGATCTTGGTGGGCAGTCCAGACAGGACACCATTGCAGTAGTCCAAACAGGAGGTGATGAAAGCACGGATGAGTGTCTCAGATACTGAAGGTGTGAGTGAAGGCCAGAGTCGTGAGATGCTTCTGAGGTGGTAGAAGGCAGACTTGGTGACATTGTTGATGTGAGACCGGAAGGAGAGAGTGGAGTCCAGAATAACACCCAGGTTGCGCACCTCAGTAGATGGGGAAATGGAGCAGCCATCCACAACCAGAGCCAGGTCTCCAATTTTCCTGAGCAGTGGTGCAGGGGCCACCACCATGAGCTCTGTCTTAGAGCGTACTCACACTGTCCTCCCAGACCGCGACCCGGACTTTAGGGTACTTGTCCCCCCTCCCTCTCCCCCCCGCGCCCCAGCCCCGTTTGTACTACACTGCCGGGGCCTCGGCCAATGCTTCTTGCTGTCCATACGCCATCACGCCGTAACACGTCACATGCGTTGATCGCGTGTGTGTGGCTTTGTTTACAAATCTTTCCACAGACCTCTGAGTTTTCGACTGTTTTTGAATACTTTCATCCGACCAAATCTGCAGTAAACACTCCACCTCCGCATCACACCAACGCGAACCTTTCACCACCATTGTTGTTGTTGTTAAAAGTCCGCGCATGGTCCGTCCTTCTATTTACTATGTCCGAACAGGCGGACATAACGCTACTGCCGTAGGGCTCGTGCTCGGGCTCGCACACGTGCGCACGCTCGTGCTCGTACATGTGCAAACGGCTCCGCTAAAGCCCACCTCTTTCAAGCGGGCCGTGGACGGCCCGCTGGCCGTAGTTGTGCGCGGAGCGGGTGCACTCACACTGCTTAAAGGTACTAGGCTTTAGCTGAAAAAACGGTTTTGGCCCCGGCCAGAAGAACAGTGTGAGTACGCCCTTATTACTAAAGTCGCATCGGATACGTATCATATTCAGTAGCACATTTAAAAGTGGCCTAATTCCGATTGGAAAATGTCAGATTCAGTGTGACTCGTGCTGTTCACACTGTCGAAAGCAAATCAATTATTGTTCACATATGAGCGGAAAAATCCGATTCAGGT
The DNA here is from genome assembly GCF_963691815.1 of Echiichthys vipera. Taxonomy (NCBI): domain Eukaryota; kingdom Metazoa; phylum Chordata; class Actinopteri; order Perciformes; family Trachinidae; genus Echiichthys; species Echiichthys vipera. Next base: position 21,854,190 of record NC_139839.1, on the reverse strand, counting down.
CACTTGGAACTGCAGTGTGAACGTAGCCACTGAGACAGACAGACCATTCACACTCACCTGGAGAGATCCCACGCAAACAGTGGGGGAACATGCAAAAGCCCCTTATAATACATTATATTTTAATTGACAGCCCTAGTATTTATGTATTGTTTGTTGTACTGTAGTTCTTGCTGAAACATTATATTGATAACAATTTTACAAACATTGTTGGTTTTTTTGTTTTACAACAAAAGTGTGGAGAGACCCTCCTGCGCAGATGATCCGTATTATGATAATGTTAGAATCGTAAAGGGATATTAATAACCAGGTTTCATCAATCGAATACTCAATCTTTATTTATACTCGTAGGACACTGAGGTTTCCCTCATTTACAGTGATGATGAGTTTATAGTTAACAATAAAACATGCAGTAACAAACAATCACATATGCAGAAACACAAAGTGTAAAAGGTGGGTTAAAAATCAGGATATAATAAAAAACATGATGTAAAAAAAAAGATAACCAGGAGATCAGCTAAGACGAGACAGACCAGCGGCTAGTAACCAAATTCCAATCAAGCAACATAGAAACATCTTTCCTCTGATTTGCGTCCTGTACGTGACGAGGTTCTTCTGGATCCCTCTTGTGTCTGCAGGCTTCTACCGTGTGGCGGGGAACAAGAAGGGTGTTTTCACCAGGGAAAGGCAGCCCAAAGCAGCAGCATTCATCCTGAAGGAGAGGTACTGGAGACTGGCAAATGAGACGGGCAGACTAACCCCTGCTTACACTGACACCTGTCAGTGGGGCCCCAGTCCACGTCAGTTTTTGGAGGCAGTGTAGTGAAGCATATACAGAATATTTGATTCATTCACACTCATTGAAAACAATGAATTTAGCTCTGCTTTTGCTTTTAAATTATAGACTAAACCACTAACAGTACAACAGATTTTATCCAAAACAAAAGCAAATTTGTTGCTGATTTATAGAAATTATAATAGAAATTATGATATTAACATAATTGGGATATGGTTTCCTTAGGATACACAACCCCAATTCCAATGAACTTGACGTTGTGTAAAATGTAAATTAAAAACAGAATACAATGATTTGCAAATGCGTTTCAACCTATATTCAACAGAATTCACTAGAAAGACAAGATATTTAATGTTCAAATTGATACTTGATTGTTTTTTGTGAAAATACTCGCTCATTTTGAATTTGATTCCTGCAACATGTGTGAAAAACGCTGGAACAAACGTAAAAAAAAAAGACTGGCAAAGCTGAGGACTGCTCCAAAAACACCTGTTTGGAACATTCCACAGGTGAACAGGTTCATTGGAAACAGGTGAGCGTCATGATTGGGTATAAAAAGAGCAAGGCCTTTCAAAAAATACATTATTAGTATTTTTAACAGCTGTATTCTACTAATCCTGTATGTATGTAATGTTATTGAAGGTTAAAGCCTTTGTAAAACATGAACCAATACAGAGAATGCCATAAAATGTTCGTGAATGATCTAATTTGACAGCCATCATAACAGAAAAAGGACAAAATAGCTTCTTTTATAGTAGATTTATTTTAAGGGCTAAATGACGTGTTGATGAATTGGTGCATGGACCGATGCATTCAGGCAGTATCTGGCCACGTTTTCTTAAAACATTCACGAAAGTGTTTTAGAAGTTTGATGGAACAACTGTTTTAGCTTTTCTCAAGGATAAAAGTACTTCATACTTGCACTGTTACTGTGAAAGACAATGCTGAATCTAATGATGAGTGTTTTATTTTTGTATATGAAAATCAAGAGAAAGAAGCTGAATTTTGATATGAATCAAGCTATTAAAGACAAACCATTTACTAAATCTGCAGACTGTAGTTTTTTTACTTTAGTAGTTTTGTAGAGAGAGTGTTCTTTGCTGTCTTGGTGCTGTTTGGTGACTGAATGGTCTTAAAACTCAACACACATATCTAAGGGTTAAGTGACGGTAGCATAAATTACTGTCTGCGTGTACCCTCATCACACAGTTGACCTTCACGTAAGAGCTGGACAAATACGGAATATTCAGACTTTTTAGATTTCTTTGAAGCATACAGTAGCTACCTTAGTGGTGTACTTACAAGACATTTGGTAAAAAGTATTTTACTTTTTTCCTTGGATTTGGTCCAATTGTAAGTGGAGATTAATATGTGATCTTGTCCTGTTTGTGTCTTAGTGTGGTGTATTATTTGTTATTTTTGTGTCTTATTTTGACGACCCTGACACGAATCTCTCAGGTTTAGGCATAAAGCGAATTAGGGTTTGGGTAAAAATAAATCATTTTTAGCAGAAAACTCTGAAGGGGAACCTAAAACTCGGCTTTTAATTTGGAGGGGAGGGGAGACACCATGCTACCTTCATGTTTCACCTTAAAATCCGTCCTTTGAACTACAACCTCCACAAACATCTACGATATTGAATAATATAACAAATACTGAGCACATTATCGCATGATATAATATTCACATTCAGTGGGACCTAATAATGTAACTTTTAAATGTTAGTTTCTTTATTTTTGGGCGTTGTACGATCACGTTAGACGACGTTCAGCTCACCTTAATTAATAAATCTCCGACAGTCCTGGAAGGCAGCGCGACACTGCGGTCACGTGACTACAGAACGAGTCATATGACTGAGTCAGCAAAGAAAACCGCGGAGCATCGTTCCTGGTGGACAGCAGAAGGTGTCCAGGATGCTCTCCCCCGAAGGGCTGGGGGTCTTGTGCCTGTTTGCGGTGTTTGAGGCGGCGTGTCTGCTGGACACCGGTGCGCTCTTCCCCCGGGAGTCTTCCTCCAGAGAGGTGAAGGAGCTGAGCGGGCTGTGGAGCTTCAGGGCTGATAAGTCCCCGAACAGGAACCAGGGCTTCGAGAAGGCATGGTACAAAAGTCGCCTGGCAGAGGTGAGCAGCACAGTAGATAACAGCAGCTCACTTTGTTTGTTTGACAGGTTTAAACGTTTAAAGTCTCTTTCATAAAAACGCTGTCAGCTATCTGAGAGAAGTTCCTTTAAATGGATACGTGTGACGTTACATTTTCTGTCCCGTCTATTTTTGAACTCTTATGTTGATACAGTCATCTATTAACGGTGACCTATTATGAATTATGGTAGTTTTTGAGCTCTAACCGCTGTGGCTACACCACTGCTGTACTAGCATGTTATTTTTTAAATAACCAAGGCATTTCAATAAAACCTGTGAGCAACATTAGAGAAGAGTAACCATTGTGTCAGAAGAAGATTTCAACAATGTTTTCTTCTCTAGGATTCAAAAATGAACAGGAAGTGTAGAGGCCACAGCTTTGAATGACGTCAGCACATCTGCACCCACAGGACATCACTAGTTTCTCACACTGTTCTGGTTTGATCTGGGTCCATTCTGACTCAGTCTCTTCCACAGTTCAGTAACTGTAGTGGGTTTCTTAGACATTACTTTGTTGCTGAGGATTTCCCAGAGATTCTCTATGGGATTTAGATCTGGACTCTGGGCTGGACATTTCATTGTTTCAATATTCTTAGCTTCAAGGAACTGCGTAACCTGTTTTACAGAGTGACAGGGGACATCCTCTTGCATGAAAATTGCAGTTGATTAGGGCGGCAGTAGCTCAGTCCATAGGTGACTTGGCTCGGAACTATAGGGTCGCCGGTTCAAGTCCTTGTGTGGACCATGTATGGAGTGTGGACTGGTGGCTGGAGAGGTGCCAGTTCATCTCCTGGGCACTGCTGAGGTGCTGTTAAGCAAGGCACCGAATCCCCAACTGCCCCCTAGCTCTAACATCTCTCCTTAATTGCATGTATAGGTCTTGTCTGTGCATGTGTGTGTGTGTAACATGATTAATGTTGCTTTTTTCACTCTTATTATGATTAATGTCATAAGAGTGAAAAAAGGTGAAGGTGTTGCATGTTGCTGAAGGAGGTTCACATAAACAACTGCATTCACCTGCCATGTAGCTGTACAAGAGGCCCAACTCCTGCTGCAAAAAACATCCCCCAAACTATGACACTTCCTCTTCCAAATGTAACTGACTTCTTTACACACTCTGGGTTCAGTCTTTCCCCAGTCCTACGCCGAACATAATGTTTCCCATCAGTCATAAATAAACTGAACGTCCTCTCATCACTAACTATGCACCATGTTGCTGTTTATCAGATGTAGGCCACACCATATAAATTTCATGTAAATCGGACCATGTATGTCACATAAGCTTTACTTGCTGTTGTCAGTAGGTGGCGCTGTGACTCTGACTCAGTATGGGTGTGTACATGTCTTCAGGTCTGGTCTCTTATCCAGAATGAGAAATTTGGGGCAGAATGGACAATGTAAAGTCAAGTTACAACAGTTTACTGTTTGATGGGGAACATACAATTTGCCCACCTGCCCACAGCAAGCTAACCTTACTCTCGCCAGATGAATTTGGTTCCTCCTTGCTACGCTCATCTGGTAAACCTCGCCCGGTTGTCCTGACCATTTTTTGCTGTCCCTAAAATCACTTTCCTATGGAGCGAATCCAGATGGTTTAGTGGAGCTAGGCGGAGTCAAGGCGAAACGAAAGTCATCTGATATTCAGGTTAACAGCAAGCCTGTTTCAGTAAAACAGAACAATTTGGCAACGTGAAGGTCTTGTGGTTCTGCTGACCACATTTAAGATGGATCCAAGATGGCTGACTTTTTCAGGCGGAAAAAAAAATTGTCAATATGTTCTTAACGATGAGAGCAATGATCTCACCAAATTTTGTGAACATCAAAATAACTTTTTCGTAACCATGGCATGCATTTGGGGGTGCTATGGAGGCTGCTGGCCACACATGAGCCCAATTACTGCAGAACTCTCGAATTCTGCCAAATCTGACTCGATTCTGAATCCCAAGCCCCTCAAAATGTGATGACACATAAAGCGGACTTCCTGTTGTCAGTAGGTGGCAGTTTATCAAGAGTGTTTAGAAAGACTTATCTACTGGCCCAGGTACCAGCTCCTCTCATAGTAAAGTCGATTACCAAATGCAATCCAAAAGGAAGGAGCCCATTGATGCTTCATTGTATTGGATAAGAGACTGGACCTGAAGATATCTACACACCCATATTGAGTCAGATTCACAGTGCCAGTTAGCGTGTGTTCTCCGGCGCCACATAGTGGACATTAGAAGAAATACCAAAATTCTAATATATCATTTGCAGTGCTCAGTAGCCCATGCAGAAAATAATGTCTTGACTCATGCTATGTGTGATGGTTGCATAAAGGTATAGTTGGGTCTGCATATTCACCACTACAGCAGATCCACTGTTGAATAAAATTAAATATTGCCTTTTATTTTGCCCAGACGGGCCCAGTGATTGACATGCCAGTTCCTGCCAGCTACAATGACATCACCCAGGACCCCACACTGAGAGATTTCATTGGCTGGGTGTGGTATGAGCGAGAGGTGGTGGTGCCTGCTCGCTGGATCACCGATGAAGGAACCAGAGTGGTTATCAGAGTGGGAAGTGCTCACTATTATTCAGTAGTGGTGAGTATGACATGTGCCTTATCAATCCACTTCATCACAGTTGGAAAAAGAAGTCATCTGCTTCACTTTAGTTTTTAAGATATGACACCCAAACATTTAAATCCACATCGTGTAACAATGTGATCCAGCTCATTTGGATGAATTGTCTTTATCTTTTGCAGTGGGTGAACGGGGTGAAAGTGACAGAGCATAACGGTGGCCATCTTCCTTTTGAGGCTGAGATAGGCAGTTTAATCCGCAAGGACCCAACTCAGCCATGCAGGGTCACCATCGCTGTCAACAACACTCTGACTCTGGAGACCCTTCCTCCAGGAAGCATCCAGTACATGAACGACCGCACCAGGTAACCCAATTCTTTTTTTTATTATTATAACAAAAGCCTAAAATATCGTGGGTGCTCACTCAGCAAACTTTTGATTAGGTCACATTCACTGTTCCAGTTATTCCCAGTGTTCTGAATCATGGTTTTCTAGTTGTTGTCCTATTCGGGTTTAAATGTGTTCCTGTGAGTATTCAGATAATGAGGATGTCATTGCTCAAACAGGTATCCTGAAGGCTTTTTTGTGCAGAACATCTACTTTGATTTCTTCAACTATGCTGGCATACATCGTTCTGTATTGCTGTATACTACTCCTAAGGCTTATGTGGATGACATCACTGTGGTGACTGACTTCATGGATAACACTGGTAAATGTCAAATCATCACATCAGCACCAAAGTATTTGTAAGAGAGTGAACTGCTCATTAAAGCTGCATGTGACTTCTGTGAACAGCCAAAGAGAAGTATCATGCCGTTGTCCTCCCTTCGTTTCAGGTCTAGTCACATACTCAGTATCAGTCCGAGGTGCTGCCACAGCCACCGTGAAGGTCACTTTGATAGACAAAGATGGCCGCAGTGTGGCCTCCAACAGCGCACCATCTGGAGTTCTCAAAGTAATGGATGTCAAGCTGTGGTGGCCGTACTTGATGCATGAGAATCCAGGTTACCTTTACTCTATGGAGGTAAGTCATTTTCAGATGTCTCACATGAGCATTGCCAGTAGACTTGTGACGGTAGTAAGGCAGTTGAGAAAGCATAACCTCTTGTTAATTATAATTTGTCATTATTTGGTTAAACAGAGTTGAATGCACTCAACAGCATATTTACCTCTGAGATCACAGGACTACATCCTCCTCCCTGTCTTCAAGTCAGGAGGAGGAGTTCATGTTTATAATAATACAATGATAGAACATGACTAAATCCAACCAGCAAACACTGTAAGGCTGAGCAGCCGGTCCTGTTATAATGCTCTGCATGTTCAGTACTGCTTTAGGAGATGTTTTCTTGGAGTACAACAGCTGTTTCCATGCAGATGAGACCAGGAAGCTGTCTCATTAAACTTCAATATTTCTCTGCCATGGTAAATTAGAGGTCATAACTTATTTAAAAATATAATTTATTCATGGACGAATTTAACAACACATTTTAGGGTTTCAATGGTTTAACGAGCACACTGTTTAATGTGTGATGCGTTATTTGGTCACTGTTTCAGTTTGTTTTGCACATTAAGGAGAAGAAAAATGGAACTATTTCCAATATTCTCTCTATTTTCTGTAGTTTGCAGGTATTCTACCATCCAGAGATTTGATAATATAATAAATCAACGAATCTTTCAAAAATATGTAATTGAAAGTGTAACTAAGCCTGACTTAAAGATAATGATGCATCCTAAAACATATTTGCCTCCACTGATCTCCAGCTCCCAGCTCACGTGTGCAAACTGGACCATGATTAATGTAGTGAACCATCCCTAACAAATGTATAGTTTAGCCCTTCACTTTGCTTCTTCACCTCCCATTTTTTGCACCGCCTTGAGGGGTGTGTTGTTATCTTGTGTAATAGTTAGTGGTCGACCAATAAAGGTTTTTAATTGGCCAAAAATGCAACAATTAAATAATAATAACAACAAATGAAAGACAACATTAAATTAATCTAAATTAACATTTAGCTAATCGGTCTATCAATAATAATAGACTCCCCAACTAGCCGTCGCTGTTTAGCACAACCTCTTCTATTTACAATGTCTGCTGAAAGAGATGTTTCTGACATTTGCATTTCAACATCTAGGTTCGCTTAATGGCAGCCGATGAGAGATCCACGTATGAGGATGTGTATACTCTACCTGTTGGCATCCGCACAGTCAACGTTACCAGCACACAGTTCCTCATCAACAACAAGCCCTTCTATTTCCATGGAGTCAATAAACATGAGGATTCTAATGTGAGTACCCCCAGAGGGAGGCAAGAGCTCTACCAAAAGACTCTGTGTATTTCAGCTTTGAAGCAACATGTCTGTTGTAGCATGAGCTAACATCAGACCAACGTTACCTTGGCGCACACTACAGGTAACACACTACAATATCCAATCCTCCCTGCCTCTGTTTACCTCGCCTTGTAGATTCGAGGTAAAGGCTTCGACTGGCCCTTGATTGTCAAAGACTTTAACTTATTGAAGTGGATGGGGGCCAACTCGTTCCGCACCAGCCACTACCCCTATGCTGAGGAGATCCTGCAGATGTGCGACCGCCATGGCATCGTGGTGATAGATGAGTGCCCGGGGGTGGGCATCAGAGACATGTAAGTATCGCTGTGACCTTTGGGTGTGTTTGAGGGTTCAGAGTGGGCAACAGCATGAATATCCTGTCTTTTCTCCCAGTTTCATCTTAAACTAGAGCAACAAAATCTACTGTAAATGCAGGAACATCACCCTGTCTTAGTCAGGATTGTGTAACACTCTGACAAGTCGGGTTGAAAGATCCCGGCTAAGGGCGTACTCACACTGTCCTTCCGGACCGCGACCCGGGCTTTAGGGTACTTGACTACATCGGTAAGACACAACACACACCAACATGAACCTTTCACCGCCATTGTTGTTGTTAAATGTCCGTGCATGGTCCGTCCTTCTATTTACATGTCCGAACAGGCGGACATAACGCTACTGCCGTAGGGCTCGTGCTCGTACACGTGCGCACGCTCGTGCTCGTACATGTGCAAACGGCTCCGCTAAAGCCCACCTCTTTCAAGCGGGCCATGGACGGTCCGCTGGCCGCAGTTGAGCGCGGAGCGTGTCCACTCACACTGCTTAAAGGTACTAGGCTTTAGCTGAAAAACCGGTTTTGGCCGCGGCCAAAAGGACAGTGTGAGTAGACTCTAAGTCACAAACTGGACGCCCCAAATTACAATGAATATGAGAGTTTGAAAGTCTGCAAAACAAGTGCCAACATTGGGCTTTCATTTGGAAAATAACGAGGAAAGTGCAGCAAACAAAAGCATTCTCATTAGCATATTGAAAATAAAGTATTTTTTAATAACAAGGGTTGGAGTTAAAAATGTAACTGATCACAGAATCAAGTCCAGAATACAGTTTGACCATTCCTCACTGTTTTTGAATACAGATGTTTATGGAGTGTTAAGCTTTTTATCTTGTGGACTGTTTGAGAGCAGGTATCCTGAAGCGATGGCTGGCGCTGCCATCAGCCTAGTTTTTCCATAAGAGGTCAACTCAGTGTGTGTTGTGTCTAACCGATGTAGTCGCAGCTTTGGAAACGCCTCCCTGACCCATCACCTGGCTGTCATGGACGAGCTCGTACGTCGGGACAAGAACCATGCCTCTGTGGTCATGTGGTCAGTGGCCAATGAGCCAGCTTCAGAGATGCCCCCTGCTGAATTCTATTTCAAGTGAGTACTGGTCTTTTTATGTGGAGCACTGTCTTAATTTGATTGTACAAGAGGCTTTCTGTGAGCGCTGATATACAGCACAACATCACTGGGACTTTTGACTACATGTCTCTGCTTAACAGGTGTTCTAAACTATTAACGGTCGTTATCCATCTTAGATCGTTGCAAAGATGATCATATTTCCACACATTTTGAGTAAAATGGTCAATAGTCTTCAGAGGAGGACGAAAAGAAGGAAAGAAGCCTGTATACTTCAGTGCAGACCTCCAGGTGTGCTCTTATGACTGCAGTTACTGTAGTCTCAATAAGAGAAGATCAAAAATGAAGCTAATGATGCAAAGCAGCTGGTCTGTGTTGAGTTTGCTTATACAAAATAGCATGCTAGTGTGCAAGGAACTGTTTGTGTTGCTTGGCAATGGTCCAGTTTTAGTCCAGTTGTAGAACTATTTTTGTTGGTGGAGTCAAAATAAATTATTTAAATAAGCAAATCGTAATCTGCTAACCTTCACTTAGTACTGTTATGTAGTCGTATAAAAGCAATATCGCACTTGAGGTTGTGCGTTATACTGAATATCATCACGACTGTTATTTAGTGGTAGACACAAGGCCGCAGATCAGGTCTTATGTATAACACTCCCTCTTGGGTGATATTGTTTAAGTGCTTTGTGACATTGTAGAGATTATATAATAGTGTAATTGTGAAAAAAAACTGTCAATGTGAATACATAAGGGTGCCTTTTTTTTCTTTTTCTTCCAGGACCTTGATCAAACATACCAAAGCTCTTGATCCAACCAGGCCTGTCACTTATGTCTCCAACAGTCACTATGCCAGGGACAGAGGGGTGAGGTTTTTTTTATGTCCTAAGGGGTCCCTGCTCTGTCTTCTTTACAGCTGAAGGGTCCTTGGCCTAAAAATGTTGAAAGCCCCTTGTTATGCCCGGCCTAGTGGTAAACTGAGCGCAACATAAAGGTTCACCCGCCAACATGGCTAGTAGATTTTTAAAGTTACCATCCAATCAGATTTTGGCACTTCTGTACATCAAATAAGCCATCGACACAGTTTTTTTTCATGTATAAACTATTAATTGAATTGAATTAAGGGAGAAATCTGTGAAAGTCGCTAACAGCCAGACGTGGCTAACACTGTTTAGCTCGGGGCAGTACTGTAATGGCATTAAAAAGGGCTTTTTTAACCACTAATACTGCTCAAAATAACAGCAAACCTCTGCAGCAGCATGAGAAGAGTCCCTACACAGAAAACTAAGCACCAACAACGTAGTTAGTGAACCCAGAGTGTTTTAAAGACTTACCTACTGGCCCCAGTACCAGCTACTCTCATAGTAAACTCCATTCAAGTCAATGACCAAATACAATCCAAAAGGAAGGAGTCCATTGGTGATTTATTACAGCAAAACACGTAACGTTTGGTGAAATATATGTTAATAATAGATGGAAAAGTCCCAGACAGCAAATTTCCCCTCAGCCATAGAATCAGTCTCGGTGTGCAGGCATGGTCTGGTGAGCCCATGGGCACTGAGGAAGAATGTTAATGCTGCCAAGAGAGTGACATTTTGTGCCTTAGCCTTGTTCAAATGTACACTGTTGCCAAAACTGTGTCCAAATGTTTTGGAACACAAACCAATATGCCAACACCCGCGTTGTAATGTTACTGCAAAGTGGAATAAAGAAAACAAAAATCATCATCCCCAATCGCCATCTGCAAAATCAAATTGACGCACATACAACTCCATATGACCCATGGTCATGACAACCTGCTGTAAAGTTATTTAAACTACTAAAAAGTTAGCTACCTATTAGCAGAATATGTGCGTGTACTAACAACCCACATTTTAAAATCAGATACTGAAACTTTTAAAAATATACTAGAAGATGCCAAATGTAACATTTGCTTGACAGAACTGGTGTTTTTCTGGCTCATGGAAACAAAAGTTTAAAAGCCCTTGAAAATGTTTGTTTCTGTATTTACCGTACTCAATTATTTATTCACTCAAACTAAAATAATCTTCACAATCAGGATTGTGTGGGTGTGGTTTGATCAGATTTTTTTGACATTTCTGGCGAGTGGCAACATGAACAAATGTCAAAAAGTCTCTTGCGTTCATTTGTTATAATGTTGGCATAAAATAGGGTGTTCATGTGGGACCACATCATGAATGTTCTTGTATATTAACGTAAAAGTCAGATTGTCAAGGTATCCTGCTGAGGTTGGTGACCCAATGTCAAACTAAGTTGTTGACATGCCTCACATTCCTGTGCAGTGAGGAATAACTTTGAGGGTGTTCTTAAGGCTTAAGGTACTGATTAGTGTGCAGTCCCGGACTACCTGCAGCCCCTATTCATTTACCTGATGGCAAAAATATGTGTATGTGTGAGGGGTTACTGCTGCTGCAATCTCCCATGGCCAAAAGTCAGACAACTGTCACACTGTTCTAATATTGCTAAAGATGGGGTTTTTACTAATACTACCAAAGTCTTTTGCTTCATTACGAGTGTAGAAATTGATCTACAAAAAAGAGGGTTGTTATTATCACAGCGCTCATTCATGCTAAGAAGTGATCAAATTGTGTTTGACAATAGGGAATGTAATGGATGTGTTGAATATCTCCAAGTCGTATTATCCCGTCTCTAGGCTCCCTATGTGGATGTAATCTGCATCAACAGTTACTTCTCCTGGTACCACGATCCAGGCCACCTGGAGCTCATCCCCATCCAGCTCAACACTCAGTTTGAGGACTGGTATGGAAAGTACCAGAAACCCATCATCCAGAGTGAATATGGAGCAGATGCAGTGGCAGGGCTTCACAGTGTAAGGATTCATACGCATACACAACCAATTACCCAGCTGTTTAATGCACCAGCAATTATCTGTTTGAGAGATTCTGATTGCGACACATTTTCCCAGCCACATTAATGCAGAGGGTAAGAAGCTGTCTTTTCACCCTCCAGGATCCACCCGTGATGTTTACGGAGGAGTACCAGAAGGCGGTCCTGCAGCGCTACCACAACGGGTTCGACCAGAAGAGGAATCAGTATGTCATTGGTGAACTCATCTGGAACTTTGCCGACTTCATGACCGTACAAGGTACTGCAGCTGGAGCTCCTGACAACCTGTTGAACCAGAACTGCTGTCACTTGAGCCGGTTTAGACACCGCTGCCGAGAGACAACAGATTAGCTGACTTTACATTGAACATTTACAGTGGAGTTGGAACTAAAGTGTTAGTAAATAAATAAAAAAGTCAGTGCGTTCCATATTGTTTCAAAAGGTTCCTGTTTTTGCGTCCTGTGCATGACCAGCTTCTTCTTGATCCCTCTTGTGTCTGCAGGGATCACCCGTGTTGTGGGGAACAAGAAGGGTGTTTTCACCAGGGAAAGGCAGCCCAAAGCAGCAGCATTCATCCTGAGGGAGAGGTACTGGAGACTGGCAAATGAGACGGGCAGACTTCCTCCTTGGACCCAGTACCCCTGCTCATTTTGACACCTGCCAGTTGGGGCACCCAGTTCAGGACAGGCTTGATCACATGTAAACACCATGCTTCATGAAACAAATGCTGGTAAAATTCTGCCACTTTTTGAAGGCAGTTTGTTAAAGCACATATAGAACACTTTATTAATTCACACTGAAATCATTTCAGTGTACACATACAATCAAACCATCATGAACTTTAGCTCTGCTTTTGCTATGAAATCATTGACTAAACCACCAACAGTACAATAGTAAAAACAAAAAAAAAAGACTTCCAGCAAACCTGGGATTTTGTTCACAACATTAAAGCAACTTTTGTTGCTGATTTAAAAAAAATGTTTCTAGTGGCTTATCAATTGCACAACTGACTTTTTCATAATTAGAATTGCGATATGGTTTCTGTAGGATATACATGAGTGATGGTGTAACACTTCATTTAGTCGTTGCAGGATATTCTGATGCACAAATGTGAGGCAGTGCTTTGCTTTCCACTGCTATCAAACAATGACCATCACATTACAGAGACACTGTACAATAGAGTTGTTTAAGTGCCATTTTTCAATTGATACCTGAACAAATGATCAGAAAACACAGAATGAATGCCATAAAATATTCTTGTATTATCAAAACAAACTACTTGTATGGTAGATTTTTTTCAGGGCTATAAATGACATGGTATTGGATTTGGATTGGTGCGTAGACTTGCATACATGGGCAGTATCGGAGGCATTTCTGATGCAGGTATCGGAACAACTCGACTGCTAAAGAAATAGTTACCAATGTAACCTCTTTTTTCCTTCCCTTTGTGTGTTTTGGGACACATTTGCTTAAAAAGATGCATTTAAGTGTTTTTAGCAGTTTGATAGAAAAAAACTGTCACATCTGAGCATTTCAGCGCAAGCGTGTTTTAGCTTTTCTCAAGGATAAAAGTACTTGATGCATGTACTGTTACTGTGAAAGACAATGCTGAATCTAATAAGTGTTTTATTTTTGTATATGAAAATCTCGAGGAAAAAAGCTGACTTTTGATATCAATCAAGCTATTAAAGACAAAACATTAACTACATCTGCAGACTGTAGTTTTCTTTTCCTAATCAAAGCATTCCCAACATTACTTTAGTAGTTTTGTAGAGAAAGTGTTCTTTGCTGTCTTGGTGCTGTTTGGTTACTGAATGGTCTAAAAACTCAACACACATATCTAAGGGTTAAGTGACGGTAGCATAAATTACCATCTGCATGTACCCTCATCACACAGTTGACCTTCACATTACAGCTGGACAAATACGGAATACTCAGACATTTTAGATTTCTTTGAAACATACAGTAGCTACCTTAGTGGTGTACTTACAAGACGTTTTGTAAAAAGCCTTTCCTTGGATTTGAGTACTTTTTGAATTTGGTCCCATTGTAATTGCTGCTTACACAATCATTGTTGCACAACTGGAGATTGTGTCATTAAACACACACCTTTCAACAACTTCCTTGACACATTTAAACTAATCCAATACACTGAATCTGTATGGGCAGCACTGATTAAACAGATTTGCTCTTAGTCATTGTGACAGAGGTTTGAACACATGGTATTGCATTTGCTTCCAGTATGGTTTTCAGTTAAGTCTGAATCCTTTAATCCCTTATTAAATCTACTTGGCTTAGGTTTCAGAAAAATGGAACATCAAACAACTTGAAACATAGAATTCATATAAAACATCAAACAATTGCCGGATTTGGGGAAATCTGGCAAAAACAAAATTACTGCCAACTTACTACTGGTTTGTACATTGCTAATAACCGTGATGACATTGGGGTTTAGACACTATCAAGTTGCATTATGTAAGTTCTAGGAGCCTTCCGTTTTGGTGGTTTTAGGAGACTAAAGCCCTATTCCAACAGGATTAGTTTAATGTGGGGACGTGTGGTGAGGTCATTTTTACCAGAGGTTTTAATCCTGTCCAAATGTGCCATGTCAGTAATTATTCCAGAGAATGTCAGTAAAAGTTAAGGCGATCTCCCCCCTCAGGTAAAAGTAGTATGATTGATAGTATGACTATTTATGTCAGGTGACATATACATTGATTGTAATCATTCCTCCTGTTCTTATTGGCCATTTGAATATTAAATGCCCTTCCGATGAGAGGCCCAGGGTACAAAATTCAATGGATAGTAAGGATATGTCCGGATAAAACCTACATGATGGCCCTCATCAATCAAAACACAGGAAGTCAGGATGGATACCTTTCATGCATTTGTAAAATCATAACCTTCACTGTCTAACAGAGAAACTAGTCTGCTAATCAGCTCCAAATCTATCAGCAACTACACAGCATATCACCTTAACAACAATTAAAACAGGATTGTGAACATGTTATTATAGTAAGGCACTAGAAGGTGTGTTATTATAAGTGAACAATAAGAACAGCAAGCTTATCAATCAATTGACTGTCTGTGACCAAGCACTCAGCATCTAGTGTCTCAAGATCATAGTTGCAACAACAGAAAATAATTCCTCAGGTTGATCAGACCCGGCCCAGTAGCCTACAGGAGACCTGAGTCTGTTTGAGCCTGTTTGAACCCGTCCCCTCCAGCAAATCACACCATAAAAACAAGTATGACTGACAGTTACAGTTAGCCATTACAGCTAAGTGAACATGGAAGTCATCTTACAGATCAAGGAGAAACGTAGCCGTTTGGGCGTGTGTTTTAATGCCGTTTCCTCTCCTTTGTGAATGCTTGGCCTATACTGACTCTGGTTTTTGCCCGTCTCCGGTCACTCAGCTGCTGGATTGGTAAACTCTATTTCACCCAGAGCCGGCCGACAGTAGCTGCACCCAACAACAGACAACCCTGGCAACCCGCAATGTCCAAAGCTATTGGCTGGTATAATGTAACAGAACAAAACAGAAAGAAAAATGTAAATATTAATTCAGACTAGATATATTTTTTATGGAAAAGTAGTACTTTCATTCTGTTTCCCTCAAAACGGCCTGTATCTTTTAAATATAGCTTTTAATGAAAATTCTACATATTCAACCTTTAACAGTCCCAAAGAACAATGTGCAACGCTGTATCGTCCACACACACACAGCTGAGTGTCACATGCAAGTGAGAAGTGTAAAGCAGTTTTCAGGCAGCAGAAGCGTTTCTCTCCTCTCACCTCTGCCACTGTTCATGAGCGGCCTCTGATTATGTGAGCCTTTCACCAATCATTTAATATGACACTAACATAATTACATTAAGCAGTGATTCCCTTGTTGTTTCAATCTATGTTTAACAGCATTTCATTTCATTCAAATAACTTAAAATGACAGTTTCAGAGGGAATGTTTTAATGGTAGATCATTTCCACATGACAATGACACAATTAAAAATGTTCTCATGTCAATCCTTCCACAGTTTTCCCTTAAGGTAAAATGGATTTAAACAGATTCTTTTTTTGCACCCTCCTACCATTCATGTAACACTTTTCCATGTAAGAAAATACAGCATTTTAAAACATATTTGGCAATACAGAAGCAAACCCAGTAAGTTTTCCTCCACAAAGAAATTTAATAAACATTTAATGCTGACACATGGATTCCTAGCCCTCCAACCCCTCAACTTTTTTTTAACTAAAATAACGGCAGAATGTTAACAGTCTATACAGCTAAAGGGCATAATTAATGATGAAAAAAGGACATTACAATCATGTAGTTTAAACAGAGTGTATTATCAGCTAACAAAACGTCCTAGATAGACAAAATAAAGATGATAATTATATAGTGGAGTTCAGGAAGGATAAGGGGAACAACCATTGATTTACAGGGCATTTTGTCTGTCAATTTCTGAATGGATGTTTGCACCAGTACTGGACATCAAATCTTTGGGAAATTACCAATTTATCAGATTACATGTTAAGGTAGGCAAGCAGAAGTGCCTGTTAGAGTTACCATTCTTCATTTTACAAGGCTATCACTGTTGCTCGTCTTTGGCTCAAGGCCTAGTGATCAAACAGAAGGCACTTTTGTTGGCATTGGTGATGCAACTAACATGGCAGTTAAACAGGGCCTAAATGAATATTCATGAGAATGCACTATCGATCTTTTTGACATGAATTTATCACACGTGTTACCAGCCAAAGACTTCAAACGTTTGACTCAGCATCCAAATTCCTTTCCCCATTTCTTTAAAGTAACTGCACACAACTAGTGTAATAGACTTGCATATGACTGGAGTCATGAAAGTAATGATAGGCTGCCTACTGTACCCAGGACAGCTCTATGGTCGATACTCACAGGACACACAGTTGTTGCCGCCAAATCTAGCTAATTATGTCAGTTTGACTTGTGCAAATGAATCCATAGGAGACTTGTCAAATGTGAGGCTTTCCCAAACAAAGGACGACGAAACAAAAGTGTGGTTGTTAGTCTTCTTCTGAGTTGAGATGAAACCTGATGTAAGCCCAACAAGGCAATACTGGAGGAAGATCTTAAAGATGACTTGCTAAGAAATGATGCAAACATTTAAATCATTGTCTTGAGGACCACGCAGCTTGTTTAAAAGGACTGTACCTGTGCTTGCATGTTTACCACCAATCATGTCAACATAACATCATTTGTTTTGTCCTTTGGCAAAGGCATGTCCCGCCCTATGCTGCCTCTGATTGGCTTACCCTGATATCCTTACCTTAACCAATCTCACTCCTCATGCCTAAAGCTAACCAACGCATGCAACCAGTGCTAGCCAATCAGAGGCGCTGAAGAGCGGGTCATTCCTACGCCATAGTAGGATTTGTAATTTAGAACGTTACATAACTACCAACCATTTTCCAATGCAAACCATAGTGTTTAAATGAGCTTCTTTTCCAGGCAGCCATTGGTTCCCATTCTTTTCTGTATGCCATAAAAATCGACATGCATAGACTTGAATGTGTTTAAAGAGGACCCTCCACAGATTTTACACATCAGTGTCTGTTCACAGGTGTTGGAGGAGCACTAATGCATATGTGAATGAAAGTTGCACAAAGCCTTTTGTTACAAAGCCATTTGGACAAGGAAGAATGCATGCAATAAAAGAATGGTATCTCTGTTTTTGTGGTACTGATTCTGAATGAATGTTATAAGGAGTGTATGCTACATTGCTGGAGCACTCCTTTAAGTGAGCTTATCCATCTGAGTGAAACTAGCAGTGTTTCCATTCAATTTTCAAGCAAATTTTAATCACATTTTTGAAACATCACAAAGAAGAACGGCAATTAGGCATGTTTCCGTCCACGAGTGAATAAACTAGGCTACAGCGTAGTTTGATCAGAAGTTGGTTCAATAGGCTAAAGTCCTATTTACAAGAGAAAAATAAAGAGTCCTTAAGGAATTTGTTTCGATTGGGAAAGTTGAAATTGTTCTTTCATGGCCATGTTTTATGCTGTTCACAGATGAAAACATAAAAATATTTGAGAAGACAGTCACAGTGGAAAGATCTGCTCAGCAATGTGAGTTGTATGTTCACTATGTCAGAATTTTTTGCTCAAAGGGGTTTCCGTATGCTCTATCCAACTCTTCTTTTAACAAATGCAAAAACCACCTCAAGCAAGCGTAAAAACTTTTTTGGACAATTAAAGAAGTTTTATCAAATTCTGCCATTTATGGAATTGAAACACAGCTGCTGAAATCTAGACTTGGCTAGTAGGCTAACTGCATCACATGTATCAGTTATACTGAAACCCGAAGGACAAGGAAACATTGATAACACACTATAAATTATCTTCACTGTGAAGGAATAAGTGCTGGCCTGGAAGCATCTCTACTCGCAGTAAAATGATTGGAAACCATTGTCTGCCTGGTATAAATGATCTAAAATATATATAACACAATTCTTTGGAAAATGGGGAACAATTAGGGGTGTCACAATTTCAATTCTAATTCAAAAATGAGCTTTCAATTTAAATTATCGAAATCAAAAGTAGGACTGGCAATTCTCACATTTTAGATAAATTATTTCAATTTGACCATATGGCCTTAGTGTGGTATAATCCAGAATATGGTGGTTATATCACACTTGAAAATGTGAATGAAAACAAAAATCTGTTGATTTTTGATTGTGACTTTAAAATCAAAAGTATAATCAAATCATGGATTTGGAGAATCATTACACCCCTAACAATAATTATAATGTAATAGCCTATATATGATAAGCAGTAAGTGGGTTACGACATGCATGAAGAGCAGAAACTTCACTTTGACAATAGCCTATCACAAGTGATGACTTCATGATACCGCAGAGAGCATGTCACTGACATTACTTTCCTGGGAGTTGCTATCACCAATACTTTAACAATCTCTACCCCACAAAAAAAAAAAAAAAACCTGTCAGGGAGAACTTGAATTGTATTAGAGTGAAGGGGCATGGAGAGTAGCGGTGATGGAAACTATTAACAAGCTGGTTTAACACAACACATGAATCACATTATTACAGTTATTACGACTGTTCTGGATCTTTGACAGTGTGTGTAAGATTGTCCGATGGCCAACATATGCTTAAAGCCAGGAGATAGTGTAACATGCATCTGGATCCTTTAATCAGTTGGTTCTAGATGGAAAAGAGACAATGGTCCTACTCTGTCACTTGGTGCTAAACTGAACTGGCATTACTGTGGAGTTCTAGCAAAACCACTACCAGCTGTGGATGCTTTCCCCATACTGTGATTTATCTCTGGACAAACCTTGCTATGTTAGATCAACACACTTGATGAAAAGCTCCAGTGTCTGTGGCTGTTCATCTTAGGAAACCATCAGCGACCTGGATCGATTTCCTACCGGAGCAAAAAACCCAACAAACTCCCACATATGGCTTAACATACTGTTTTGTTTTCTTACAGAAATCTTACACCTTGTTGCGCTTGACATGACATTTTCCAAGTTTTGTTCACATCCTGCAAATGAACTGTAACTCAGCTTGGCAAGATCACCGTTACTGTTCAATAGACATCACATGTATACAGGCTGGACAGTGAACAAAAGCCAGATGAGCATTTAAACAGAGAGATAAGAGATGCATCTGCCACCAGGCCACTCTACACTTGAGCAGACAATCACAGTGTAGCAGCCTTTGCTACCTCATGAGACTATTAGGGAGGGAGAAACACTTCACTGGTATCTTAATTTACAAAAATGTGATCATAAAAATAAAGCCTTGGACCTGTGACAATAAAACAACGAGCAGAACTGGTGTTAACATGACATAATCCCTCCCACCCACACCCAAAACATTAAAAAAAGAAAAGAAAGAAAGGTAATTCACCTTAACACTCCTTTAGGCACATAAGTCTTTATGGATCCCACGCGTGTGGTGGTCAGGAATGCTTTTCACATAACAACCCAAAGAAATAAAAAATAAAATAAAAGTGAGGGTGCCTTTATGCAAACTTGGTGAAAAGAACCCATAGTTCTGTTTAAAAGACTTCGGTGTCGGTGGCTTCAGATGAAACAATAACCACTTACAACAAAGAAATCCACAACTCTGAACTGCATGCCTGACCAGGAAGACAGCCCATCTTCAGACTCGTCCACCTGGCTGTGACCTAAATCTTTTTGTCCCAGATTTACTGATGTTTTCTCCTGGTTTTGTCGATGTTTTGCTTCTCTCCTTAAAGTTCTGAGTCAACACTAAATCACAATCTAGCCTGGAATATTGCTCAGCAGCTATTTACAGAATTGCAAAACAAACAATCTGACTGACCTACACACAATATCTCACATTGTCCTGTTCATTTTTAGTGGTCCTTTTCATAAAAGAAACGTACTACAAAGTGTAAACATGAAAAGAAACTATGCTGTATAAATGTTAATCGTTTTGCCCCCACCCACCCTGCCGTTAAACCGTATCTGCAAACTGTAGGATAACGTAATGAGTGTTGTTTTTGTTTTTTGGACCCATTATTCGGTTCCGTGTTCGAGTGCAGATCCGCTGTGCAGTAATAGGACCTTTCTAACCGCTTCAAGTAAACCCCCTTTAATGTCCTGTTTTCTTCCATTCTGCGATCCTTTTTGTTCAAAAGAGCTGCTCTCCATCGTTCTGTATTGTGGCTCTCTGCCTCTGCTTCCACGGTTGATGTGCCCCCCCCCCCCTAAACACACACGCACAGCCAGCCCCTTCCTTAAGTGAGTACAATGTTAAACAAGGAAAAAGAAATGAGAAGAAAATCATTTTTCACTTACAAATCCTTCCATGTTTGCAACATTGAGATGTCAGGCCCAACATTTAAGTTAAATTTCTTCATTTTTTTTTTGAACACACAGCAGAATAAACATTGTTTGGAAGCAAGGTCTCCTGGTGGCAAGTCAAAATGTTCAGAGGTCACATTTCTTTTTTTCTTTTGTTTGTTTATCGTATTTTTCTTGCCGTACTCGACAGCTTAGTCCTGCTTGGCCTGAAGCTTCTGCTTCCAGGCCTCATTCAAGTAAACCAGTCGCTTGTAGTTGAGAGTAAAGAGAATGAAGTTCAGCGCATATGTGGTGATGCAGATGATGCAGAAGTCCTTTAGGACAAAGTAGAGGATGTAGCCCAGGTAGAGCGAACCCACCACCGACAAGATGGATGTCGTCATGAGAATAAGGGCGGCCATTGCACTGACAGTCATTCCTACGGCAAGAAACACAAGCTAAAGCTTAGGCAAATAACCATTAAAAAAAAGACAACCTTAGAACACACAAGTAACCTGATGAGTCTGCTCTTTCAGCCTCAGACAGTTCTCCATTTATGTAGCCAGCCTCCTCGTGATGACATTCAGTTTATACACTGCTCATATTATTCTGTTGTCACATGAGTTGCAGTCACAGTTCTATGGCCAAGTTTCCTCGGGTTTGATCCTTTGATATTTCATTAGGTTTGTAACAATCTGGCTGTTCCATACCTAGGTTAAAATAGGAGGTTTCTTGTTTCTCTTCCTGGCAGAATACACAGCTAAACAGGTTCTGATATATCTGCACATGTGTGAGTCACACAGCTTGACGGCTCTAAAGATATGATTAAAGTGCATATCTAGAGGCCCCTGAATGCGTTGGTAATGGACGTGCTTGCTTTAATTAAATAATTAAAGGTTCAGCTAGAATCAGTGTTTTACACATTGTCAGTTTATGTGATTATCAGGAGTGTCACAATTCTCCAAATCCATGATTCCATTTGACCTTTGATTTTAAGGTCATGATTCGATTACATTTTAGATTTAACTTTTCTTTTTTTTCTAGTACTGACAGCTAGGTCTTTGTTAGACTACTGAGTCTTGATTCGTAAAGATCAACAGCACAGACAACTGACGAAATTTAACTCTTTTTTTTGATCGATTCAGAATTGAAATCGTGACACCTGAATATTTGTGATGATTTAAAGCAGTGGGGTACACTGGTGGAAAGTAGCAGTACAGTAGTACAGTGCATTTACTACTATAATTAGAAGTATAATTTAAGTACATATACTTCAACCGAGCAGTTTTATTTTATGCTACTTTATACTTCTGCTACTTTACTTCAATTTAGAGATTGTTTCTTTTCTTTTGAATTTCAAAACAAAACATAATCCATAAATAAATTGTTGTTATTTAAACTAGCCAGCAGTATATAAAGTTGATAAAATGTGCATTACTTAACTATAGCATTCATTCGATGACTAATTTTGACATTTGAGTGTACAGTAGTCCTGTTTGACGGGGGTGTCATGCTGTAAACTGGCATTAATGAGAAATTAAACTTTGAATATGCAAACACTGGAGTCATCTCTACTAACAAGTATGTTGGTAAACAGTGCAAGGCCAGTGAAAATGCCTTTAATATGGAAATCTTGACCCGCTGTAGCAGTTTGGATTAACTGGGCTACTATTGTGTTAGTCAAAGGAGTGGTAACTGCTGTGGCTAAAAGGACCTCTTGTTCTGTGCCAGCACCAGGTGGCCAGGCAAGCCTACAGGCCACTCGGCAGGCAAACATGTCAAACCAGCATGACTGAGTCAGCAGCACCATCAATGCACTGAAGGGAGGGGAATGTGACTGTGAATGTAATCAAAACTTCAGGTTAACACCAAGTCACACATAAGAAAATGTTTGTGATTAGTCTGAACTGTTAAGTGCCAAATTACACTGGGATAAACGTAAGAGAATGATGCCACTATCTGTAGCTACCAAGGTCTATCGATCACCCTGCTTATTTTTACTGCTACTACACTAATGTTACCCCTGCAGTCTTAGTAGAAATTAGGGCTGGGCCATAATTCAATAGGATTGTTTATTATCTTTCAATGAAATTAATATCA
This sequence comes from Echiichthys vipera, assembly GCF_963691815.1. Classification (NCBI taxonomy): domain Eukaryota; kingdom Metazoa; phylum Chordata; class Actinopteri; order Perciformes; family Trachinidae; genus Echiichthys; species Echiichthys vipera. The sequence continues at coordinate 21,831,201 of NC_139839.1, read as the reverse complement.
TGAAAACAAATAATAGAGATTTCTTGAGACACAATTACATTGTCTGTACCGACAATAACAAGCACATTAATACAAGCTTCTCAGAAAGAGTGATCTGAAATACCTGAGGGAATATCATTTGAAAATTGCAGTTTTGGTTAAATCAAACTTTACATTAACACACAGTTTAATGTGATTAAAATAAACTGAATTACATACACCACATTAACACAAGGAAGGAAAATATTGTCAAGACTATATAAAATGACTATTGTATTCATTTTTTCCATATTGTTTTGATCAGTGTTAAAAACACAATGGCCGAAATGCAGTACGACAATATTTGCTTTATTTGGACGACACTTAATGTTCTGATCCTTGCACGTTATGTTAATTTTGCCTTAAGCTCTTAATAAATTATTAGTTATAGGCTTTACCATATGGTTATTTCATATAGAGGGCTAGTCAATATAGAAACTCACTTGCCCAATTAGACAGTTATTAAAAAAGAAACGTTTATTTCCAGAGCTGATGATGAAAGTAGCTACGGAGTGAGCCATCTCGCTTCATTCTCATCTCCATTAGGATTAGGCATTGATCATTTTGTTGTCATTTGATAACCACTAATAAATAAAATAATTTGTATAGGGGCAAGTAAAAACTGTCTTCGGGCAAGTAGATTTCTGACGCACTTGCCTGATTGGGCAAGTGAAAAAAACAACGCTATACCCTGATAGACTATTTATTTATTGAATAACCAGAAAACATACTAAATTGTGATATATATCATTATCGAGATACGAAATTACATAAATGAGGATGGAAGATTTTTTGGGGGGGCCCTAGAAGAAATTAATTAGAATTAAGTCCAAACAACACAAAATATTGGTTGCAGTTCAACTATAAAATATATATGTTTAACTATATATTTATATTTATAGGCCACTAAATATTATGTCAGTGTCATGTGAGTCAGGTTTCAAATACAGCAATGACAGAGGAAGGCAAAGGGTTGAATCAGCCCTAATTGTTAGTGTAATGGCTGGGGAAATTTGTCACCTGAGTTTGCAATATCAACAGATTACTCTGAATAAAATGACATCTTACCTAGAAGGAGCTGAAAGGCATAAAAGACAATCCCGTAGACACTGTTAGGCTGGTTCAGTGCACTGTCATTTCCAAATATTGAGCCCAGGAGTCCAAATCCTCGACCCCACCTACACCACGCGAACACATCAACAAAGAAGTCAGTTACAAGTTTACTTTAGGGAGTACAGAAACAACAGCAACAACAACAACTGTCCAAAGGATAGTTGATTAGGAGGAGAAAACTAATGCTGCCAAATAAAAAGCACTTCTTTACTGCAGTGGACACTGACATGACTAGAGTACGAGCATCGAGGCTGGGTTGTCCCACCGGATTTACCGTACAAGGGAACCCCTTTATTGTCTGATTTAAAATTGTCCCGAGAGGGCAACATTTAATTTATCTGTGGCACAACCACTGGTGAAATATTCTCTTATTCCCTGTTAACCATTCTATTGTTCACCAATAACTCTAAACCAATGCAACAATTAGGTCTCGTTCCAGTCTAACAGAAGCTTTAGCTGAAACCGTTTGTCTTTAAGGAATACTTCCACCCGAAAATGATCAATTGTATCATTCACCCCATGTTACCTTGAAGAAAGAAATTGTTATTAATGCATGCCTCCACAACGAGCAAAGAATCCAAACACAGAGACAATGCTTGATACATTTAATAAGTAATAGGTCTGCCGTTAACAAAACTATATGGAAACATCTGTTTACAAAATCTCACACAACTCGTGCAGTATAATCCGAGTCTCATGTATCCAGTCGTATACTCAGTACACATGCATTTTTGCTAAAAACCTTTACATTTACTCCATTTGAACACTTCCGCATAAACTATCTAATGCTTGCACAGGCTCACTACCCGTCTGTGCAAGACTGTTTATGCAGAAGTGTTGTAAATACTAAGGTTTTAGCAAAAATACATGCTTTTCTGAGCATACGACTGGATGAATGAGACTTGGATTATATTGCATAAATTGTGTGTTTGTATACAGATGTTTTGATAAAGTTTTGCTGTCATTAAATGTGGATCCCTTTTTGGATTCTTTGTTCACCATGGAGACATGCAACAACAACAAAGTTTCCTTGAAGAATTTACGGTAACACGGCGTGAGTAATTGATTGAAAATAATTTTGGGGTTGAAGTATTCCTTTAGGTTTGTCAAATTATTTCTATGTGCTGATGGATGTATTTCAAAGAAAACCACAACATCCAGCACAACAAAAGACAAGACGGTTGTGCAGCCATAAGGCAAAATTAAAAAACAAGTTTTTCTGCTAGATGTTTCAACTTATACAACATGATCAGTAAACATATTACTCTTTTTCACGTGGTCTCTCTGCTCTGTAGTGATAAAACCAACTTTTAGAGTGCATTTAACTTCTTGCATTATGTAATAAGTCATACATGCACAAAGTACTGAATGTGTTCCTGCTGAATACTGAGTCATATAACTTAAAAAAAAGCGGTCCATCGTTGAGTAAGTTCCAGAGTTCTGGCATGGAAGACCAGTAGATCATTTTAAAATTCCTGAATATACACGGATCCATTTACATTTATGTGCAACTACACAGGTATATCACTATTCATATACTAGTTATTCCTTATGATATCATGTTTTAGTGAAGTATAGAATTAATGCAGCATGATTGTTTGAAGTTTTCCCATGTTTCATTTAGGGCTGGGCCCTGAGGCTATACAGCAGCAGCATGGAGATAAGACATTTGTTCTATAACTCAGACCTTTGTTGTAGGGATGCAACTAACAATTACTTTCTTAGTCAATTAATCTGTCCATTATTATCTTGCTTCACTGATAAGTTGACTGGTCTATAAAATGTCAGGAAATGGTCAAAAATGTCAATCAGTGTTTCCCAAAGCCCAAGATGACTTCCTTGAATGTCTTGTTTTGTCCACAAAACAAATATCTTCAGTTTGCTGTCATAGAGGAGGAAAGAAACCAGAACATATTCACAGTTAAGAAGCTATTCTAAAAATGCTAGGTAGAGCTGGAGATGATACAGTTTAAAAGCCTCTGTGCACATATGTTACAGTTTATTTTACTTATTTATTTATTCTAAATAGCTTGAAATGTGCAACATGTTAAGCAATCTCATTTCATTGACTACTCCATAAGAACATATTCTCCTTGTTTAAAAGAAATAATGTTTTCCCACATCGCGGACATTCATGGTTTCATTATTTTCACTACAGCAGACATGGTGGCTAGTGTTTCATGGCTTTATATTAAACAGTGGCATGTGCAAACCAGTCAATTATACAATACAATAAGCTGCATCACCAAATATAGGGTATAACCCTGATGGCATTAGTGAGTAGACTTTCAGAAACCAAGCTTGTTTAGCCCGAAGTAGAAACTGCTACGATTATTAATTTAGAGGGAATAAATTGTGCATTTTATTCAGTCATTAGGCTATTACTTCACTATTATAAACGCATTCAGTTAGAGCTGATGGTTCCTAGTTTATTCTAGGTAACAACAGGCAGGACTGTCTCTAATCTGACTCATTTTATAAATATGTAATATGTCCTCGATAGGTTTCATTCCAGACATGCTGTGAGTGATTTGTCCAAGGCCTGCATAGACTCATTCAGTAGGTGGGGTTCACTTAAGTCGAGCTGGTATGGGACACATACTTCAGCAGTAACGTTATCAGCGTTTGTTATCTGGTAACAAAGTGTGATGGTTAGCAGCACTGAAACTTTAAGGTAGCCAATGTTGTTAAAGTCCCCTCCACTGACCTCTGGAGAGGCAATGTGCATCGTCCCTTTGGTTCATAGCTCGGGTGTGTAGGCTTTAACCCCTGGGACTGACTGTTAGCTGCCCGGTGACATTAGCATGGCAGCTAATGACAGCAGCGTGACAGCCCGAGCTAGTAGGTTAGAAAGTTCCCCCAAAATTAAGCCAAGCCAAGCACCAAAAAAAATCACAGTTTCGGCCAGAGGAATGAATGGACTCATGCAGCAGCAACACACATGCAACAATAACGTGAGTCTGAACAAGCTACCCTCAACTTTGGTGCTAAAGTTGGTGTTACAGATGTGTTACTCTTCCATACACACAGAGTTAACATCAGCTACTGGTTGAGTTAACCAACGCTGATGGCTCACTGTTGAGAGCTAACTGGCTAACAAGTAAAACAAACGGGTTAGCTAACGGTTAGCAAAGTTAGCTTCATCGAGCGAGACAGGCTAGCTAATGTGCTTATTAAATGATAAAAGTTAACTTATTCCCGACGTTATATTGAACTAAGCACGCCGGCAGCTGTAGTTGCAGTTAGCCTTAGCAGCCGGTGCTAACTGAGAGCCTCTGACAGTTTGAACCGCCCTTCTGCCCAGACTACAGCCACAATAGCAGCTTCATTGAGCGGCTCTTTGCTGAATTCAAATTACCTTGAGCTGAACACTTTTGAACAGCTGATGGAGCTGCTGACGTCGCACACAGCCTTATAACTCGGGTCCCGAGCCTTTTCCCTCTCGACGTGAAAGGCGTATAGAGACAACAGTATGCCCAACAGGCACACGAGAAGCCTGGCTATTCTCTCCCACCGAGGGGTGGACACTCTCAGGACGGGCGCCGCCATCACTCTCTGGCCTAACTGGAGACACGCATACATACGCAGCGAGCTCGAGCCCGAACACACAGCGACGTGGAGAAGCGTCAGGACGTGCCCCACCGTGAGGGGCGGGCCACCGCGAGGGGCGGGCCACCGCGAGGGGCGGGCCGCCGTGCCCCACCGTGAGGGGCGGGCCACCGTGAGGGGCGGGCCGCCGTGCCCGGTAACAACACAGTACACAAACAGTCAACACGGCTCTTTTTTTACTTATTTCACTTGCTTGTTTTCTTTGTTATTATTTTATGTCAATGTCATTTTTTGTCTAAATGTCCTTTTATGTGTTTCTGTCCAATGCTTTGCACTTTGGTGTTGAAAGGGGGAAATTGTTTTCGTTGCAAGCTCCAGCTATACAAACAACACATTTAACAACAACAATATTATACAGATAACCTATATTTGTAAAAACAGAAATATAAAACAATATATATATATATATAATAACACATTTACAACAGTAATACATACAGATCAAAAGTACCGTTATAATGTGCAAAGTACCGTAAAAATGTCTAAAGAACAGATTGTTTATGATTGAGTCCATATTACAGAGAAGGGGTGACTGACTCTCCTAGAATATATATGTATAAATAATAAACCTGCTTTGCCATTATGCGGACACGTTTTAATCACCTAATATACAAGCAAGTCTTAAGATCATACATAGGCTTCTAACAACACGGTATTAAGTCCGTTATCTCACATGAGAGTAGTTGGGTGTAATGTTCATTATGGTTTATGCATATTTCATACATGGATACATATACAGAGTAATCTATGTGCAATGTAAATTACTGCCCTAACTTCCTTGGATATTTATTTATTCCCATATCGCAATTAGGCAACAATCCAGTCACTAAAGGTCCTTAAACTTACTTGCGCGTTAATGACGTTATTACAACAATTTCAAACTATTATTTGCGACACAAACAGCCAAAACCACCAAACAGAAAAACAATACACACACATAAACAAAGATTAAACATTTAATGTCAGACCGAAAATGCATCAAACATATCAACATTTCCAAATAAACAGCACAATATCTATTTATGAGTCCATATTTCCTCGATCCGAGTGTCACGGCCATGAGCACGTGACTCCGTGTATATAAACACGGGGTGACCTCATCTGTTTACTCCGTGGTGCGCTCGCTCGACAGTTGTCTGGTGGAAACTACTGCACTCCGTCTCCAAATGGCGACAGACATGGAAAGATTTGTTTCTTTCGAGGAAACCTTTTACGATCAGTATGACTATTATAACCTGCTGGAATACTCGTGCCACGCTTGTGGCAAAGGGAGATCCAAGAGGGAAATCGAGCTGAACACAAACCGCCATTGCCCCGCTGGACACGAAAGAAAGATAGCAGAAAAATTTCACAACAGCGAAATAAAACGCAGGAGAACCAAGAGCGCTTCGTCTTGATGGCTTTCCTCGGTGTTTGCAGGTAACAACTAGTCTGGAAACAGTGTTTATTCACTGTTAAAGTCCATTATTTAGTCAGCCTCTGCGGTGGAAAAAAACAACCCCCTTCTTGTTGTTTACATAACGAGCTCCTGCAGGCAAATCCAAACCGATTATTTCCAGAAATGTCAGGTGAACAACGCCTGCTTTTGTGATCACAGTGAGGATCGTTATAATATAAGATGTTGCTTTGTTCCACCTATTAGGTCACTGTGACAAGGAGAGCCATATGCACTATCATTTTGCATGTTTTTCCCAACCTGTACAATTCTCTAACATACCGCAATATCAGTATTATGATGAAATACAACCATGCGCAGGTGGAATAACTGCTGACAGACTGATTTTTATAACTTCAAATTGGATTCGTTGACAACAGCATAATAGAAAAACACGCAAAGGATCAGAAAAATGATGTGTCTATTAACCAAAACAGAAAATGAAAATGCGATCATTTAGAAGCTTTACTTTATTATTATTATTATTGTTATTATTATTATTACTATTAGTAGTATCTACTTCACATTACTGTTGAAAATGCCAGCAGTTCTTGCTCAGACATTTTAGAGATCAAATGATTAATCGAAAAAATGTTCTGCAGATAAACACTTCACGAACATAGTTGCAGGGTTTGATTGGTGATTTGATTCTGATTCCCACACAGATCCGGATTCCTGATGTTGACTATGGCCAAGCTTCTCTGCCCTCCCTGACCCAGTGACTGGAGCTCCGTGACTCCGGGAACAGGCCCAGCGATCAGTCACGAGACAGCTCTCCACTAAATACTCTGTAGCAAGACCTGCTACTCTCAAGTTACAGCTGTGCAACAATCGCTTACGTTGCGTTATATGGGTCAGTGGTGTGTGGTTGATAAATATTTAGAGGTAGATGTAGACATTTCTGTGGGTGAAGAAGATATGATGCGTGTGTATTTTGATTCAATAAAAATTGATTTAATCTAACCAGTTTGCATTGTTTTATTTATCATAACTGAATACTTCTATACATTATTTGTATTTTAATACAGCTGGTTTAGTTCTGTTAAGTTGGTTGCTTTACAGGTGTGTTACTGTTTTGTGTTTTTATAGTTTTTCTGAAAGCAGAAATCATTCCTCAGTACCTTGCATTTGGACTTTCTTCTCTCTATGAATTTCTCCTTCCTGTCTGTGTCCAGTGTTTTCTCAGGGAAGATGAGGGCCTGCACCTTTTGTTTCCCAGAGGAGTGTTCAATTCAATTTTATTTATAGTGCCAAATCATAACAAAACTTATCTCAGGACACTTTACAGAGTAGGTATAGACCACACTCTTATTTATGATTTACATAGACACAACAATTCCTCGGTAAAGTACGGTGGCAATGAAAATCTTCACTATAACAGGCAGGAACGTTGGACAGACCCAGCTCTGTGGAGGACGGACATCTGTCTGCACCGGTTGGGGAGGAAGAAAAAGAGAGAGAAAGAGAAAGAGAGAAAAGACGGACAGATGGACAGAGAGAAACAAAGACAGACAGACCCCAAGGTCAAGGGGCAGTACATTCAAAAATGCCTACGGTCTAGAAAAAGATTTGTTAGTGAATTTTAAATTGTATGATCATTTTTTTATGATATGAGCTATTTGGGATGTCACTTGCAGGGAAATGACTGCAAACCACTTTGTCCGATCCAACAAGGCCCCTACATCAATGTCTTTTACGGCATGACTGATGAGGAGCAGGCACTGACAGTTCAGAAGATCTGCAGGATGTGGAAAATACCCCAGTGATTGAAAAGTTACATAAGAATTTATGTAACTTTTCAATCACTAAAGTGTATTCTATGAATGAAAAGGTTAAGTTTTCTTCAGCTGAACCAGAGGCTCGCCAATACATACCAGTGTAGGGACTCCTGACTGAAGTCAAATGCTTTTATTTTGAAGGAAGGATTCCCAACCGGAATCAGTGTTCATTTCCTGTTCTTCATATCTATGAGCTGTTGGCATTTTGACCCATTTGCCCGACATTTCCTTTTGTCTCCTGGCCAGGATGCAGTTATGCAGCGTGTGCAGCGAACATACACCGAAATACAGATGCCCAGCCTGCAAAATAAGATAGTAAGTAACGTTCACTTTAAATAACTGTAAGGTAGCTAGCCTTCAATTAGCATCCGGTAAAACAGCAACACAACTATGGTTTGATAATAGAACATACGATAACAATGGTTTTTGTGTTGTTCTGGCACATCGGTGCGTTTGTCTGACCAATCTAGAGTGTGACAAAGAGAGTAAAAGTATACAGATATCAGCCCTATCCACTAAGAGCTAACGTTACAGCTACATTACGGTTCTGTAACTTAACGTTTGTGAGCATAACTGCGGTTCGCTTCAAGACGTGGAAACAACAGTGACAAAAAACAGAACATAAGAAAACATATGCGAATATTTACAGACTATGCCATAGACCTAAATATCCTTAAAGTCACACGTGATAACAATATTGGCACATGACACCGCATGGGACGGCAACCTACGTAGGCCAAAATTATATGCGTGTTGACGTCATAGGCCACTATGTAGTAGAGCGAAATGTCTGTTATTATGAACACCTTTGACTGTCTTGATTTTACAACCATTATTAAAGGATAAAGCATTTCCTGAAGAATCCCACATCCACATGGGATTTTATACCTTACTATATTTCTCTATGGTTGGAGGTCTAGAATATTTACTTTACCTCTCCGTAGTTTTATCTTAATTCCAAAAACAAATGCTCTTAGCATGGTCGTTAATCTAAAAACATAACTTCTCACCACATAGGTGCTTCATCTGGAATAATCGGCTTATTATATTCAAGAATAAATCTTTATAAAAACCTGGTTCAATAATAACACAATTCTGACAACTGCTAAATGATGATGGCACGTTTCTGAATTATTCTGCATTCCTCCACACTTTTGGTGTTCCTACCAGCCCAAAAGAGTTTGCAGTTGTTATGGACGCCATCCCGTCTTGTATTTTAACTCCCTTAAAAGGGACTGGAAAACCAGACCATTTACCATCTTTGGACCCTACGTTGACCTGTATGTATGTTTTGATACCACACAGAGGAATAATAATCGCAACATTGGCTCTTTATTCCGGAGTAGTGTCACCAATATCCCTAATGTTGTTCCCTATTGGTCTTATTTAATTGATAACCTGAACTGGGGAAATATCTGGAACCTTCCTCACAAATACCTCCTTACCAGTAAAGTAAGAGAAGTCTCTTTCAAAGTCATACAAAGGTATTACCCTGCCGAGCAATATCTCCCGAGGTTTAAGACATATGTGTGAACTGTTCTTTCTGTGGAATATGTCCAGAAACAATGTTGCATCTGTTCTGGCAATGTCTAAACACCACCACTTTTTGGAAAGATCTGTCCCGTTACATTACTGATGTACTAAACTGACGCAACTTGTCTCTGATTTTTCGTTGTTCTGGAAAGATGTACCGTTTGGCTTCCGTGACAACAAAAGTAAAAAACAGAAAGACATATACCTAATTCATCTGTTAGCATTTTAGGACGATATCATATTCCCAAGGCCAAATTTAGTAACTCTACACCCTCGTTTATTGCTTTTGGTAAGGAAACTGAACACATCAAAACCATCTTTGACTCAAAAAAAACAAGAAAGCTGCTAAAACCATTCATATAAGCCCTATGTTTGAAACTCTCCCTGGCTATGCTCTTGAATATTTTATATATATATATATATATATATATATTAATGACTATTTGTTTGTTGTTATTGTTTTGTATCCAAAGAATTCAATAAAGATTTAAAAATCTAAATGTTTTAGAGTGAATCACATGTTTTGTTTTTATAATCCACCCATTCACTTTGATTTTAGAGTTGGGAACAAACACGTACTTTCTTTTCATTAGACTGAATCCCCTATTTAGAATGACACGTTGACATTATACAGCATATCATATCCTGTAACGTTACATTGTATGTGTACAGGATGTACTGATGTCACTGCCCATTAACTTGATTCAGTATTACCCAGCAGCCACTGTGATCTGCCAGTCAAATGTCAGTTTTTAATTTTCACGTTTTTCCCCCGACAGCTGTTCACTTGGCTGTTACAAGAGGCACAAAGGTAAATGAGCGTCAGCAGATAAGATGTAATCTTACTCAGAGGAATAAACTGCAGGGCTCACCATCTACATTCTTTTTTTGTTCATAGACGCTTGCCTTCCTGTTGAACAGCCTGCACATGTTGATCCTGAAGCTAAAGAATCTTTCAACACTGGTATGGTGTTACTTCTCTCATCATTCCTGGGATTCATTGTAGCCAGAAAGAGCACAAATCAAATGCATTATAATAGGTGGGGGGTGGTAAACATGGACAAAGCAATAAAACACATTCAAAAAGTCAAATTCATCAGTGCTATGTGTCTTTTTATATTAGTGTTATATCATGAGGGTTGTTACTGTATTTAGACAAATAATAATATGCTACTCTAATATTCTGGTGTGACCGACCTGTGCATTTCACTGTCCACATTACACTAAGGCAGGTAGAGTGTGTAGGTGGTGGTGGGAAATGTTTGGGTAACTTAAAGATGTCAAACTTGTGTTTATTTAATTGTCCCTTCAGTAGATTAAGTCACAGCAACGATAGGCTGTTAGATGAGGTGATTTAAAATACTTCAGTTCAACCTTCACAATTCCCCAATGCCCGGTGTGAGAACCCCTTTTTTGCTTTCTGTCTCTGCAGAGATGTGGACTGTTGATGATCTTCTGCATCAAGAGGACATCACTGACAAAGTTCCTCTGCAGAGGCTCCAGCTCTTAGGTATTAATCCAACAGCATCTCTCGTCTGCTCTTAACACTACTGGCAGCTGCGTTCCTTCGCCTAACACTTCTATCAACTAAAGACCACATGCTTTCTTATGTCTCTACAGGCCGGTCAAAGGAGCTCAGAGATCTTCTTTGCAACCCCCACCTGAGACAGTTACTGCGCTCCGTTGACAGTGCAGACAGCAAAGACGACGCAATGAAGGCCGCCATGCAGGAGCCTCTGTTTGCTGAATTTGCAGATCAGTGCTTGAAAAGTGTTGAAACTTCTGAAAATCATTAACATACAATGAAGCTGGTGATGTGTAAAATCACCCCTGCATTAGTTTGTCCATCAGATAACATTTGATTCTATTTTTATATCAAGTCTTGGAATAAGCATGTTGTGAAGTTAGTCATTTTTTGTTGCTCTAACTTCCTGTCCTGTGCCTTGTCGCGCTACAGTATGTATATAGTGTTCAAATAAATGCTGAAATGTTTTAACACCAGTTCCTGAGTCAACACTAAGGGCTTTCACAATGCAGGTAAAAGTCCCTCGCTGATCACATGTAAACAAAGTTTGAGATGAAAGAAAAATGGATACATCAAGTTTTTTTTGACACTGACATTTACAGTATTTCAACAAAGCAGTCGTTTAAATATGAACATTTTTCAAGTTGTACATTGATCCCTTGGTACCACTGACAAAACAGTATACAGATTTCAAATGACAAACTGTCATAATGACTTCATGATACATTTCAGTGAAGCTGGAAAAGATTCAAATAAATTATTTAGCGACAAAATACTTAATGCAAAGAATCCACAGAGCTTACCCTGTAAGTAATGTGTTGGATCAGAAGCTATGGTTATAAACAAATGTTAATGTTGAATATGAATTTTTCTTTTCTAATAGCAAAATATTAAAATGATGAATATAGTAGAACTTGTTGGCTATAATGACATGTTTGCTCTCCCACATGAAACACTAGTGTTAAAAGACTTTGGTATGTTACACAGCACTTAAATGAATGCTTTGGACTGCAGCAGATTAAAATCCACCCAAAGTGGCTTAGTCAGATATTTTACAGACATCTGTATATTATAAAAGAGCCTCTATCCAACAAAAAGCAGCAATTAGAATAAACCTGCATTCATCCTTTCCCCGTTTCACAAAAGTGATGTGTCTGCTTGTTCATGCCTTTTTGTGCATCTGTTTCTGTAGTGGAACAGGTTTGTAGTTAAAAATGTGCAATATGTGCTTTACATGTGCAATACTTGCTTAATTCCTTTTCTCCCCCCGAGAATAAATCACACTCAACACAAACGCTCGATGATGTGATAACATCTGCAATCACATGGGTCACCCACAATTATCTATAAAATCACATAAACAATCACCCTTAAATGAACACATATACTAACAGCCAATTTGTGATTTGAGTGTAGATTTTAAGGAAGGCACTCATCAAAGGTCCAATATTTTTTTTCAACAGTCAGTGTTCCACAGAGGCAACAATGAGACCAACACCTGCAGTCCTGTTTTTAAAGGTGCTGAGGTTGTGCCGTGTCACTTCAGGTCTCCAGACTGGGACAATGACCCACTAATATGATTCTGTGTTTGTCTTCTCCTGCATGGAAAACACGGCAATTCACTGCTATATGTCGTGTATGTATGTGTGTATTTCTGGACAGTCTACTGTCTGAGATGTTGAATTAGAGATTTTTTTTTTTAGTCACTGGAGCCAGAAGGTGATAATTCATGATCAGATCCAGTTCACAGCAGGGTGCATTCTCTTACTCGACCTGGGTGCAGGTTTTTAAATACATTTAAAACAGTATGACAGTATAAATTACCAGGTTGGTTCCCTCTGTGTCCGATTATGGAGGCACAAAATCACCTCTGTGCCAGATTATCCTTTATCAGTGTCCATGAAATCATCCTATAGTGTTCTGTCTAAGTTTTCTCTAGCAGGATTGCGTTGAACCCTGTCACGTCACTCTTCATATCTGGTTGCCTGTCAGCGTAAAGGAGTGGAGATCGCTGATAGTGAAGCTTGACAGATCTCTGAGTAGAAAAGAAACATTGAATGTCAAATTACCAATTGTATAAGTCATCCAGGTTCAACAGGACTTGTGTGGATGAGTCCTCACCTTTGGCTGTGCCCGTATGGAGGCCAGCTCCTGCGAGTACTGGTTGGGCTCCACCTTGTAGTCTCCTTTCCTGGAGGGCAGGTGGAGGGAGGCCATCACAGACACCATCTTCTGGAAGCCCGTGGCTGTCAGAGACATGGTGATGGACGGGGCAGAGGCCAGAGCCAGGCCCATGGGCCACCCTCGCACTGTGACAGGCTCCGGGATGGAGGAGAGCTGCACTGAGCCCCGCTCCCTGATAACAGGGTTCAGTGCTGGCACGTCATCCTCCAGAAGGTCCTTTGCATCATCCAGTTCTGCCTCAGCCAAGGATTTTAATAGTGCCTGCAACAAAAACAAAAATAATTTCTATATTATCCGTAGCTCCAGGTTTATTTCAGCGTTTCTTTAGAAGGGCCAATGCACATTAAATAAACATTGCTGTCAGCCAGAATGTTATTTTTGGTCCCTGGTAAGATCACTATTTTCTGACTCCACTATTTTCAAACGTGTAGTCTTCAGCCCCAACTGATGGTAACTTGATCACTTGAGGACATATATCAGATTTTGTGCAGCTTGGTCTGAAGCCACAAAAGGCTTTATACAACTCTTAGCCATGAAGAATGAGCAAAAAAAACACAAGACCTGATATGAATTCTTTACAAATCTCACCCTCCACTTCCTCCAGGTGGTCTGGATGACTGCAGCTGCTCTGTTCCATCTCTGGACCTGCCTCCTGACCAGCCAGGACCGCACCGCTGCACGAGGCACACAACACATTCAACATCTGACCAAGCCATTCATTCTTCAAGTTTAATGTGTGCATTGTGAAAACACCTGTGTATGTACTCTCATTCGGACTGAATCTCAAAAGAACATCTCTCATTAACAGTTAATCAGATGAGTTGTTGTGGCAGCCTGCAAACACTGTGTACAGACTCTGCCAGCTGGTTCCTGTTGGCCAGACACTCAGGTCAAAGGCAGCAGACTCAGTGGGAGTGAGGCTACAGAGCTCTACTGATTCCACTCAGCAGTACCTGGCCAAAGCATTAAGAGTTTACCTGCTTGGATCAGAGTAGCGGACAACTGGCGGGCGCGGCATCTGCGGCGCTGGTACCGCAGCCAGCAGCACTGAATGGAAAAGGCACACTGAGACAGGATCTTCTTCCTCTGATCCTCCAGGAAATCTAGCTGTGAGACAACAGCCAGGCAGGTCAGTACTCCAAAAAAGACTAGAGTCCTTAAGTAACTGAAACGCCCAACGAGGATATGACCACGACTGAAAAATAAATTCTTGGCAATATAATACATTTGTTACTTCCCAGGCCATTTCTGCTCCACGTTATACATACAAATTACGTGCGAGGATGCCTGTGTATATAAATGACTGACCATTGACTGGGTGAGAAAAACTTTAGTCCTTCCGCAGTGCACCCATGAACTGGGTTTTTCACTGTTGTGTGAGAGGTCAGACGCCTTGTGCTGTAACACGACGCTGAGGAGCTTCTCCACCTCTTGCCGAAGCATGTTGTTGCTGTCGGCCTCCACACCTAAGACAGAGAGGAATACGAGTGAAGCACAGACATAATTTATGTATGGGCAGAGCAGCACTCCAACTGAGATTCACTTTTACCACTTTAGTATTTGTTCGACAGTAGGTCAAGTCAGTGAGGTAAAAACTGGGTAAGCGTGAAGCACAGGGAAATCCATCAGAATCAACAGGCCCTTTTTTCACGGACACTGATATTATCCCTCACATTTGGCAGCGTTCAGGATTAGTGAGCAGATTCCTACGACTAGACTCTACAGCCATGCTAGTGGCTCTATGATGCTGTGCTTGAGCTAAATGCTAGTGACAATGTTAAGATGCAGAGTTTTAGGAGGTTTAATGTTTATCAAGTTCACCATTTTTGTTTAGCATGTTAGCATGCTGACATTTGCTAATTAGCAGTGAACACAAAGTACAGCAGAGTTTAGCAGGTATTTGGTCATAAATCAAAGTATTAGATACAAGTTTTACCTCAGGGTGGCGCTACAGGAAAAGTCAGGGGAGTTGTTATAATTACTCCTGAGGAGAACGTGAATGTGTACCAAATTTTATGGGAATCCATCCAATAGTGTTTTAAGACATTTCACTAAAAATCCCCAAACTCCAACATCATGGAGGTACAAGAGAAAAAGTCAGGGGATTCTCAAAGTCCCGTAGATACATCGTCTGTGGACCATAGAAATGTCTATACAAAATGTACATATTCTAGTCTGAAACGAAGAGGCGGATAGACAGACCAACACTGCCATCCATAAAGTCATGCTAAAGCATGCTGAAAAGCAGTGTGTTCAGATGAATACAAGTTCAAGCATACACTGATCAGGAATGAGTAAAGAACCATAAAGCAGCATGCAAAGCCAGCCCATATAGTCAGAGGTGCATGCATTTACCTGAAAAGATCAAAGAAGTTGCACATTTTGTTAGAAAGTCCCGTTTATACATCAAATGGAAAAGTCCCCAGGAGAGTAGAGAACTGAGGACCACATTTACTAAGAGGGCTAATGAAGGAAAATACCTAAAGAAAGGAAATAAAATCACTCTTTGCCTGCAGTAAACATTCCAGAGGTGACTGTAAATTGGTTCTGCAACAAACTTACCAACACAATGACTCCCTGAATATTTTGCAATCAGTCCATAACGTTGCATGAAGCCTTTGAAAGGAATTCTGTACAACAGAAATGACAAGTTAACCAAAATACAAAGAGAAACAAAGCAATACATTAAGATCAAGAGTTAAAATGACATGTTTTCACCTTATCGGAAAGCCAGCAGCACTAATATGAATGGTCTCCACAATCCCACAGGCCTCCAGCTGCATTATTACCTGACAGCAGAGAGGAAATATCCATTAAAACATTTCCCTTTTGTGAAAAATAGAAAGCATTGCCTCTCATTGTTGTCAGGGTGGTACTGCTGATAAAAGAGAACATCTACCTCCTCCTTTTTGAAGGTCAGCGGCTTGCAGTCTGGGTTGGGTTTGATGCAGCGGGTGTAGTGAGGAGTTGTGGTGTGGAGGATCCTCATCAGGCTCTCCAGGGAGTTCTACAATCAGACAAAATAACATCCTCAGTGCCAGGAGGAACTCAACAGGCGCCAACAGGCTATAACCCTGGTGATATGGCTTAAGCTGGCTCCCACCTTGAACTTGGAGACCACAGTGACTCTACTGAGCCCCTTGGTAGTTGGGTTCTCAGTTTCCTTGTCAGTGAAGATCAGGTGAAGCAGAGGGTTGTCGGACTTCTGCAGCAGGCTGATGAGCTCTGGTGGCACTGGGTCCTAAAACACAGAATCCAGTGGGAGATGAGGGGGGTGGATCGGAGGTCTGCTCTCTGAACACAATTGAAACGTTTTTCTTACACACCTTGTTTTTCTCCACCATCCCCTGTATCTGGTAGTTGACTTTGCCAGCATAATGGGCCACAGTGAAGTGTGGCTCCTTGCTGAACTTGTCCCAGCTGATGGTGGCATTGTCACAGAGCTCCTTCTCCAAACGACCCCTGAATGTCTTTGCATCTGACGCTCGATTAAGGCGACTCTCCTATAGGACAGATGTGAGTGAGAAGTTGTCAACCTCCGCTTAATGCAGATAAACAACTGTAAATCAATGTTTGGATTCAATAAGAAACAAAGGGTTAAAAAGGCTGGAGGACAATTACATGAATGCCGTTCTATAAATAAAAACTAAATGACATTACAATTGGCTTCAACGTAAAAAGATAAATCCATAATTTGTATGTAGCAGGGGTTAGGGAGACAGGTGGGCGGAGTGATTTTACGCTATGTGTCTGTAATGTTTTCTTCCCCATGTTATTGCCTGGTAGGTGGAAATCAAGAGATGGTTAGCTTTGAGCAAGTGTCCACAAACGATAATGACTGATGACTGATAACTGATGAACATATTTTTTTTAGTCCATAATACAACAGTATTTGCTTGATTTGAAGACAGAGCAAGTTTGACTTTTCTGGCTTTATTTTCCCTCGTTAGCATTATTTTATTCTAGAGGGCGTATATGCGAATGGGTAAGGGAAGTTATGGAATTGTTTTTTAATTGTACTTTTTTTGTGCAACCATTACTAGTTTTTTTGCTTATGGGTGTGCGGGCTATTTAAGTTATTTTTGTCAATACAAATTCTGATTATTACACAAAAATAATAAAACAGCACACCTCATTAAGAAGAGAAAACACACTGACGGGGCTTCCCTCTAGAAGATCCAGACAGCTCTGGTTGTCTTGGTATTTTACAAAGGACCACTCCAACCCCTCTGACACATATTCCTCCTGGGAGAAGCAGAGAAACAGAACTATTCACATACAAAATACATTTTTCACATCACACAAGGAACAAGGACAAGCTGTTCTGTTCAACAGAGATCGACATGAAGGTGATTTCATGAAGACTGAAGAAGCCTCCTGAATGTCTGAGGCCTGCACATCCACACAGTGAGCAGAGGAACTACAGCATTAATTTGTTTAATGTCCTTATCTTGAGATCAAAAGTTAAGTATAAAAAAACAAAGCATTTCTTCTTGCAGGAAAGCAGGTTCATTTATATACATTCTGGAGGAAACAAAAGGTAGATTTCAAGTTGTTTTCTGCCAACCTGGCACCGTTACAACACAGGCCTTTATGAATACTGTTAATTTCAACACAGTGTAAACGTTTGGACAAGTTCTGGTTTGGTAACAGTGGTCTTGTCCTTTTTTGTGTTGTATTGGTGTTGAGAGAGAAGCACTGGGAAACACTCACACCACCATATATTTAAATTCATAAGACTGGACCATGACATTCACACACCTCTCTGTGTGACTGTCTAATAGGCTACTCCTGATCTCCGATAAACATTACAAGTAATGAGCAGAAACAACCATTTGTTTTCTTGTGAGAACATGTTGATTATGTAATTTTCTCAAGAGAATGGCATAAGCATGGCCGCTCTCGGCTTCCGTCCTCCTGAGATCCCGCATAAAATAGGAAAAGTGAGAGCGGTACCTGCTGAGCTCGGAGATAATGAGCCACAAAGTGCTGCTGCAGTTTCTCGTTGGCATAGTTGATGCACAGCTGCTCCAGGTTATTGATCTGGAAACACTCGAACCCGTACACATCCAGAACTCCTGGAAATCACAGGGAGGAAAGTACTGTGTGAGCTTATGAAAAGAAACTGGGCAACAAAAACAGATATGCCTTCATTTTCAGTTAAGCAAAAGACAATAATGTGTTTACCTATGAAGTTGCACCATGTGGATTTGTCTGCACATATACTGTTGTTAATGAATGAAACCAGCCACTCAAATAATCTGTGGGGAAAAGACAAACTCTTACTCCAAAAGATAGATAGTCTGTAAAAATAAAGAGAGATTAACAGACATATCTTCCTCAGTGTTAACTGTCAACAAAAGGACATGATGGTTTCGCATTTGAGTGTTTGACGACAACAGTGTTAGGTCACAGGACTAAAACAAGTTCCTGCTTGACCAGTCCTTTCCCATGATATTATCACATTGCTGTGTTTGATTAAATCCTCCTTCTTACTGGGCATAGATGACCTTGGCCAGGCAGTCTCTCCTCATGTTGCACTCTGCCTGGGAACAGGGCTTGAGCACGCTCTGCTTCCCCGCCTTCAACGTCCTCACTCTTAAACACATCTGAAGCTCCTCTGCGGGGACGCACAGCAGCTCAGCAGCCCTCTGTAAGAAGTCTAACACACAGACGGAAGTGGAAGGCTGTTATGATTTCATGTTGAGAGTTTTTTGTCAGGGAGTGGGTTTTTATGGAATTTATTCATCAATCCGGCAGCATGACACATGCAACTACAACCTGTATGCATCTTTTAAAATCAATGCATTGAGCATCATTCTGTATTTATGCCAGCCGTAAGTATTTGAATAATGGTGATTTTAAGCGCACAATAACTGGAAGTGATTGATAACGTAAACAGAGTCATAACCAGTACCTTTGGACTCTTCATTTAGGCTACACGGTTGTGATTCATCTGCTGAAGAGGAGAAATGCATATTCCCCAGCTGCAGAATCCCCGCTAATGTCTGTAATGCATTACAACAAAGAGACACATTAAGTTATATGCTTACAGAGAAAGAAAGATGACGAAAAACATCACACAAAACTAGACTGACCCCATTTAAATGTCCTTACAGCTACATTACACTGTGGTATAAACTATTTAGTACATGTTTATAAATGCTTAATAGAGGTGGTTGAATTTAAGTGTTGGCAATGATGAGTACTTTATTTATGATATAAACCATCCACACCAGACTCACCAACCACAACAAACACGAAATACAGTACGGACAACATAACCTTACCTTGAATATTTGTGTCTGCCTGTCCGCATGAATGCCCAGATGAACCATTGCCTTGACGGTCTCATGAAAGCAATCCTCTGTAAAACATGAAAGAGTACTTACTTGTGAGAAATACAAAATATTATGGTACAAAAGACAAAAACATGCATAGAAAATACATAAAGATAAAATAAAGACTAACCTTCAACCGTTTTTTCAGAATTTGGCATCAACACAAACCGCTGGCCGTGTGGCATCTTCCACTCCTTTCTCTGCTCCTCCGTGGCTCCTTTCATCATCTGAAAAACAAGACGCTCTCAGCATTTACATGGGCTTGAGACTTGAAAGTGTTCATCTTGAACCATGGCGGCTGTGTGAGGCCTTGTTAACTCACCTGGTAAAAGATGTGGAAGTTCCTCTCGTCAGCTGGTTGGCAGGCCACCCTGGTCTTCTCCAGCAAATATGTTTGCACAGACGCCCCCACCAACAGTTGACACCTTCATGTAAAAATGACATGTTAATCAGATTAAAATGGCCAACATCTTGTCCTGATGCCATCTCACGTCATGAGGCCCTAAGTACCTGTCTAGCTGGAGCTGGATGTACTTTCCAAAGCGGCTGCTGTTGTTGTTCCGTAGCGTACAGGCGTTGCCTACATGGAGGGAAAAGTGTTGATTGAATGACCGACCACAGTGGTTATTTCCCCTTTAACTAGACCCTAACGACCAGTTATCTCACCAAAAGCTTCCATGATGGGGTTGGAGTCCAGCACCCTCCTCTCTATCCTCTCCACCGTGTCTTGACTCTTCACCACTGAGGAGGAGGCCGCCACAGTCGCGTAGTATTTCATCAGGCAACGAGACGTCCACGTCTATAAAGAAGCAAATCAAAAGGTCCATTAAAGATTGTTTACTGATCCTGTACGCCAATTTACAGCCATTACGCCTGTTAATGATTATTCTCTTTATAAATTAATCACTTGACATTTTTATAATTTATAGTTTGGTCTAAAATATAATAAAAAATATCCAAAAATGAGAGCTCAAAGTGACGTCTTCAAACAGCTTGTTGATTGAAACTCAAAAGCTAGTCAATATTCAAAGAAGCAACTCTTCAGATTTTGAGAGAAATGTTTGTTTGATTGATTTTCTGTCAATTGACTAATCGATTAATATACCAATTGTTTCAGCTCTACCCACGTTATTGAATGTTTTGGGCTCAATTAGTCTTTCGGTTTGTTAGCCGGATTACAGAAAAACTACTGGCACATGCCAAGACATAACTCATTACTAATTAGTATAATAATAATTTATAATAAACCTTTGAAACAAGAAAAATAACATGATTTCTTAAATTTGCTTTAAGCTTAACAGTGTTGACTTACCTTTCCCGCGCCACTCTCACCACTAACCACCAAGGATTGATTGACTGGCTCCAGCTGGCCCTGAACATTCCTGTAGGCCTCTTCCGCCACAATAAAGATGTGTGGCTTGAACTCCTGTTGGGGAAAAAAATACAGACTTATTAAGATGTCATTCATTCCAGACTCAGGGAGAGCCACCAGTGTCTTCGAGAGGTTAACGATGAATTGACTTTGAAGCTGTTTCCTGACAAAAGGAAGCAGACGAGGAAGCAGAGGATTCATGTTTGACCACAAAACAGCAAGGCTGATGTTGACTTGTTGACCAGTTGGGTCATTTTTGACGGTCTGCATTAGTCCAGGAAACGCTGTTTGCACCAATAGCCATCTTGGCTTAAAAACCTTATAGAGAAATAAACATAAGTTAGCTGAATTACATTGAGGCAGCTGTGACTACGTAAATACCTGGGGCTGAGGGGCGGAGTGATACTCCTTCATCACATCCAGAGAGTAGAGGTCTGGGATTGGCTGGAAGGGGTTGAGAGCCACCAAGGTGCAGCCAGCGTGGGTGTAAAACACCTTCACACTGTACCTGGCCTGCAGGCATTTCAGCACTAACAGAGAAAAATATTAAATATCATTAACAGGAAAAAACAGACAATATGAAAGTGTTACTCCGACCAAATTGGACCACATGGTCTTTTTCAGCATGAATATAAATTAAATAAGCCAACGAGACAATTTTTTTCAATTGATCATCTATTAACAGAGAAATCCTGGACAGTAGCTAACAGCCAGACATGGCTAAGACTGAGTAGCTCGGGGCCGAGCGCATCTAAAACGGCTTTTTTAACCACTAATACTGCTCAAAATAACACCAAACCTCTGCAGTAGCACGGGAAGAGTCCTTACACATAAACGAAGCACCAACCAAGTAGTTGGCGAACCCGGAGCTTATTAAAAAAAAGACTGTTTTACAATGCTACAAGTCTCAGCAGCCGGCTACGTCCATATGGAGAGGCAGAGTCCATTACCGAATGCATTGGAGTTCAGTTGTATTGAAGTTCAAAAGAACTGAACTCGGTAATCGACTAAGAATGGAACGACTGTAAAACAACCCGAAAATAACAGCTTATTTCTCCAGGGACGTTGAAAGGCCCAATAACCTGACGTGGAGCACCTGGGCCTCATGCTTTGGAGCTGACAGAACAGCTCACCGCCATGCTGTCTGTTTCCCTCTCTCTCACATCGGAGGCATCCCAGCCAGCAGATCCAGTCTGTTGTTTTGTTTGTCCTTCACACTTTATTTCTTTTACGTTTTAGTTTTCTGTAACAAATATCAGTCCACTGCTCTCCTCCGTTGTGTCCTTTCCACATATGTCATTGCCTAGAGCTGGGTTATGATAGACTTCATAACAAATGCTGGGTGGCATTCATGTTTGTTGCTTTAATTTGAATTGCCAGGATAATTTATATTTATCAACAAACAAAGCCAAGACATAAACATTTGTGTACTGCACATATAGCCCAACTTTACTTTTCTAAAATGGTCATAAATCAATATTATAGAACTTTGTTTTATAATGAAGTCTTCAGAAGTTGAAGTAGCATCACTGCAAATCCCACCCCGGAGGTTCCTCTTCGATCGGCTACTTTTTTTGAGCTCCTCAAAAGGTTCCTACGCCCTGGGGAAAGTTCCTGTGGTTGAAAACCCCTACAGGTCATGCCCTTGGTTCACTCACTTAGTGAAACGTGTTCCCTCTCATTGTGTACACTGCAGTATTTCGGTTGCACTGCCGTCATTCATGCATTCATCTTTTTTTTTAATCACCCCTGCAGATTTTATCTTGACATGGTCAAACAATACACAGCACATGTTGCAATCCAAGGTGAAACGAGCTGGAAAACATTGTGCCCCACTGGCTGTGTTTTTATAAATAAAGACAAAGTTGATGCAACATATCACTCAACACTTATTGCACCATTTATACTGTCAAGTTCATTGTTGAATAAAACTACCCCAAATGGGCCCTTTCAGTAGGTGAAAAGACTTAAATGACACTTAGCTGAATGAGTGAGCACTAGAAGCAGCAAGCCCCCATGCTACATCATGTTTATCAAGTGATTTAGAGACTAGAGGCGAGAATATAGCCCTATGTGTTACCTGTTGATGGGGTCACTGGGTTGACTTTGGTGAGGTCGTCATACGTGTGTAATTGGTCTTCATCAATGAGGAATGCCTGAATTTCTCCCTCCAGTGAATCATTTAGGGACGGCTGAGGAGAATGGACTTTCTGGACGAATCCTTTCACCTATGTGAATGAGGCCAAACAAGATATTGTGTTTGAAACATGAACGAACACCTTGTACATCATGAAAAGTAAATACCCATAGGTGGAAACAAAAGTAAATGAAGAAACGTTTTTTTGATGATCATGTTTGTATGCATATTGTATTTGTTATTCCCACAATTTAGGGCACAACATAAACCCTGCTCTTCCAGGAGTCAGAGATCAGACAGCTGTGCCCAAACCACTGGTATCATCATGTCACAAAGGTATTATCAAAATAAGGATACATTTCTGAGGTCCATACAGCAAAATAGATCTTATTGTGCCCATCAAATTATAAAACATTCTGTGGACAATCTGTCAAACTTTCCTGAGCTATGTAACGCTTAAAAATATAACATCAACATGCAGTTAAATGTTTGTTTTTATTCTTGGCTTTCAGAGCTGTCAAACATCATACAGATTACATACGGTATACAAATCGGGTATTAATTCTTACATCATATGCCATTTTTACTCAAGAGGCCTAAAGTAGACCATAGTTGTACATGGGCTACTGCCACATGTATTTGTTCCAAACCACTGTGGTCAGTGTGTCATGGCTCTTGTGTGATTCATTCAGGCACGATCCCTTTAGACGGACAAGTGGAAGTCTACTTTACCTTGCCAAGATCCCATGGCCTGGACCTGCAGCCTACCTGACAACTGTCAACAGTCTGAGGTACTGCATTTGCAGACAGATTTAATCCGACAGCAGGTAGCCTATATCCCATCATTGTGTAAAGCCATTTTAAACCCTATAAATAGTCTTAATACCATTGTTGAATACCCAACACGAATAATATCCAAGTACACAAAACATATTAATATCCAACACACACAGTACATTTAACATTAGTCAAGTCTCATGTTATAGCAGTGTGTTTTTATGAAATAATGAGTGGCTGAAGAATAACTATTGTATGCAGCCTACACAAATGAGTTACCAAAGTCATTGCTGACACTTGTTTGAGAAGCCACGTCCTTTTGTGCTGTTTTCATACCAAACTCGAGTCAAAAATCGGCAAATTAAAGGTCTAAATTAAATCAAAGGTGAGTGACATGGCAACTAATAAAATAAGCCCCAAACCACATGTATATAGATCTATATATTCATTTCAATAACTTATTTAAAAGTTCCCCACAACAATTTCACTTCAGTCACGTTCCTCAGTGCGTTTACTCCACGCATTGTAGGGACTATTTTCCTCTGGCGCATTAAATGTTACATTACGGTATTGTTATTCGGTCACAGGTTCCTAACACATTTTACAACGCGTTTGAATACGAACTAACCAATTAAAAACGGAGAACCGGTACATATTGATAAAGGTAAGTTACTCACTAACTTATCATTAAATTAACACTTTATAAAAAGAAAAGGAACCCCTCTAACACACCGGCTGAGACATTCTGCCCGGGTCTTCCCCGTGTCCTCACTCACCGTCCCCCCTCCATGTCTGAGTCCCGTAACGTGCCGTCTGTTGTCCGCAGAACTCATGAGTTTACCGTTACCTCCGTGTCTGTGTTAAAAGTCAGCCCTGGATAGGACCAGTTTGTTCCAGGTAAGATGAGCTGGGGTTATTCTACACTATAGTCCTGGACCTTGATATTTTCCATTACTGTCAGAAATTCCAAGGACAACTTCCCGTGTCTGCTGCCTTTCTTTCCCTGTCCGACTGCCTCCCAAAGCCCCACCGCACACTCTTATTCCCGCCCTCCTCTTGGCGCTTCAGGGACCCAGCTGTCCTCCAAACTGAGCGATACACACCATGAAGCTACTGATGCTATATTATATCTGTAAGAAATACATTTAAATGCCACTAAAAGTAGGACTATATGTTTTTTTCATTTATATCAAGGTTTCCTTCTGTGTAGCCATCCATTTCATGTTTTTATTATTTTATGTATTATTTTTATTTATTTTTCAATTGATTCAGTTTTGACAAGTTTATATGTTTTAATTAAAAGGATCAATCCAAACATTACTTTTCTTACATGTTCAAGAGTTATACACAAAATGTAAAAACATTAATAACATAAATTAAAATGTGCAAAAACAGTAAAACATTGAAAAAGGAATGAAGAATAACAAAAACAAAAACGTATGGAGTCTGCTAAACTAAGGGAGTACATTTCAAATGGCTAAATAATCTAAGAGCTCTTGCCAATTTATTATTTTTGAGTTTTAAGTTTCCGATAGTCATGTGACAAATAGAGTCGAGAAACCCTTCCCGCATTTATAAGTGGTCTAAAATAGAAACTAAACCAAATCTGACCGTCATAATTATTATATACATATATTACGGGCGGTTATGTATAATTACATATTTATAATCTAATACTATTTTCAGAAACGTCCCGGTATGATTGGGAGTCACCTAAAATCCGAGCTGCATTGAATGCGTCCTGGGTCCTAATGCGGAAGCTGTGGAGCTGTGTGTGGTGGGTGAGGCTCGGGTCTTCAGGCTACTGTACATAGGCATGCAGTGAAACGGGTTTTTGGGACCCTGCATTCCCGGCGCGTATCAGACAAACCCGCGGTAAGTGCCGACACTCAGCTACCTTTAGCTATTAAATGTCGTTTTATAGATTAGAGAACTTTGTGAGGACTCGTGGTGAGTGCTAGTGAAATACTACCTGAGAAAGTGAAAATGCATCCGGTTTACAATGTTCTTTTGTATAGTTAAGCCAACAATCCAAGACTGTGTAAGATGAAAATAAGTACATCAAGAGTTGAATAACTGATGCAATTAGAGGGCACTTTTATTACCTCTATAGATCATAAAGAGGACCCGCAGGCCTGTAAATAGGTGCTCCAATAGTGTCCCAAATAAATGGGATTCAATTTCCTAGTGTCTGTTTATCATGTTCATATTCTTTTGTCTCAAAATACAGTCAAGTTTCTCTCGTGAAGTAAAAAATTGAATTTCGTTTTTACAGGTCATGTCTCAGAGGGACCTAAAGGAAGCGTTTGTGAGTCACCTCAATGGTACCAGTCTGCAGGAGGTGGCACTGGGCTCCTTTCTCACCCCGCTATGTCTCATCAACAGGGGACTGATCTTGACCCTTTACCATCAGGCCAAAGGGTCTCTTCCTCTGCCACTTCCACTGATTTCTCATCTGCTTCTAGACTTCTGTGTGCTTATCCTGCCCCTCATCCTCTCATGCACCATTCTGAGCAGTGATCTTCCCCAGGTCATGTTGAGCCTAACCCTTGTTTCGGCCTCTGTGTTTTGCTATATCTATCGTGTCAACAGTTCTGCTCGTCACCCACAGAACACTGTCAGCACCTTCCTTGAGAAACATGTTCAATTCAACCAGGTTCCCTTTGTGACCATCTTTCGAGTGTTCGTGA
The DNA here is from genome assembly GCF_963691815.1 of Echiichthys vipera. Classification (NCBI taxonomy): domain Eukaryota; kingdom Metazoa; phylum Chordata; class Actinopteri; order Perciformes; family Trachinidae; genus Echiichthys; species Echiichthys vipera. The sequence continues at coordinate 21,804,689 of NC_139839.1, read as the reverse complement.
ACGTGAAAACAGCCATCAGCATTCTTGCCGTAGACTTTAGTGTCTTCCCAAGGCGATATGCTAAAACTGAAACCTATGGGACAGGGGTTATGGACTTTGGCGTCGGAGCGTATGTCTTTGCAAATGCCCTTGTCTGTCCAGAGGCACGAGGGAAGAACATCTCAGGATCCAAGATGACTCATATTGCAAAGCAGCTCCAGTCTGTCTGGCCTCTGGTTGTTCTTGGTATGGGAAGGCTAGTGAGCCTCAAAATGTCCGGCTACCACGAGCATTTGACAGAATATGGCGTCCACTGGAATTTTTTCTTCACATTAGCCATTGTCAGAGTTGTGGCTTCTGTGCTTTTGGCCGTTTTACCAGCCAGCCAGTCAGGGGTCATCGCCCTTCTGATCAGTGGATTTTATCAGTTCGCTCTGGAGACGTCAGGGCTGAAGGCTTTCATTATCCACAACAATGACAGAGAAAAGGACCTTCTACATGCTAACAAGGAGGGCATATTCTCTGTAGTGGGCTATGTAGCCATCTACATGGCAGGGGTTCAGGTTGGACTTTATGTGATGCAACCAAGATCCCATGTTAGACAGTGGCTCAAAACACTTTTCAACCTCTCGTTGGGAAGTTTTGTCCTGTACATTGCTTTGTACACGTGTCAGACACTCGTGGAGCCAGTGTCTCGCCGCTTAGCTAATTTACCTTTCTGCATCTGGAGTGTTGCTCAGTCTTTGTTTTTTATGTCCTGTCTTGGTGCAGCTGATATGGTTATACTGTTTACCAAAAGAACATCAGGCTGTCACTTTATACCCTCATCATGGAATTTGCATAAAAAACAATCAGACTCAGTCTCTGACAAAAAGACAGGGGAGATAGAAAGACACTGTCTTGTTCAAGCTGTCAGCAGGAATCAGTTGTTATTTTTCTTGCTTGCAAATGTCATGACAGGATTGACCAACTCAATAGTAGACACGCTCAGTTGCAGCAGCTCATTTTCAGTGTTCGTTTTGCTGTCATACATGTTCATGAATTGCTTTGTAATATATGTTTTGCATCTTTTTGGAATTACAGTGAAATTCTGGTAACATTGCATTAATAAAACTACATGGTTCTTTTGTATATTTTAAAGTTTTTTGTGGAGCTGCAGTGAAGACATAAGAAAGTAAAGATATGATGTGTAATTCTGAAGACACTATTGTACATGATGTTTGTTTATGTAAATAAATGCATGACTTAATAAGATGTTGGACTTGGAGTACATTATACTGTGAAACCAAACATGGCATGTTCTTAAATGATTTGCATTTGTCTATATGTATTTTTTTTTTAAAAACAGTTATGTCGTTGCTGCTGAATAATGCTTTCTGCTTATATGGGATTGGCCTTCTGTAGAACTGACATCAGCTCACTCAGATTTTAAGAATGAGTCAGGTTAGCATCTGCGCTGTTCATAAAATGAAAATGGCATTTAAAATAATGCTACAATTGAAGAGCCATACATACTCTTCACATACACGCACACAAATGAAGAAGCTAATAAACGAGAAGTGTAAATTCTTAGGGTTCACTTTTCACAAGCCCTTGCTGTGAGCTCTCCTGTGCAGCACCTCTCCTCCTCCTCCTCCTCCACCTCCTCCACCTTCACCTCCTCGTCCTCCACTGAAGACACCAGCAGCCTCCCCCGCATGACTGTGACTGCAGGCCAGGTTAGGAGACAGCTGGAGAGACTCCACCAGCATAAGGCTGCAGCCCTGATGGTATCAGCCCCAGGATCCTGAAGACATGTGCCAGCCAGCTGTCTCCTGTCCCACAACACCTCTACAACCTGAGCCTTGGTCAGGAGAGAATACCAGTGCTTTGGAAGACTTCCTGCCTGATTCCTGTTCCAAAGAAGTCGACACCATCAGACCTCAATGACTATCGACCAGTGGCCCTCACATCTTACGTCATGAAGGTGCTGGAGAGACTGGTTTTGGTCAACCTGAGGGCGCAGGTGAGAGCCCTGCTAGGCCCTCTGCAATTTGCTTACCAGCCCCACTTAGGAGTTGATGACACTGTCATCTACCTGCTGCAACGAGCCCATTCGCACCTGGATGGTGGAGGAGGTACTGTGAGAATCACATTCTTTGATTTCTCTATTGCTTTTAACACCATTCAGCCACTGCTACTGGGGGAGAAGCTGCAGGTGATGGGAGTAGATGATGCAATGATCTCCTGGATTACTGACCACCTGACAGGCAGGCCACAGTTTGTCCGTATGGACAGTGTTCTGTCTGCTGCGGTGGTTAGTGATACAGGAGCTCCACAGGGGACTGTACTGGCTCCTTTCCTGTTCACCTTATACAACACTGGGTCGTGTCACCTGCAAAAGTTTTCTGACGACTCGGCTGTTGTTGGGTGTATAAGTGAGGGACAGGAGGAGGAGTACAGGGCACTGAAAACAACTTTGTGAAGTGGACTGGACAGAATCACCTGTGCCTGAACATCAGCAAGACCAGAGAGATGGTGATAGATTTCAGGAAGAAGAGGAAGACGGCTTTCCAACCTCTGTGCATTCTGGGAAAGGATGTGGAGGCGGTGGAGGATTACAAGTACCTGGGTGTTACCATCAACCACAGACTGGACTGGAGATCTAACACTGAAGCTGTTTACAAGAAGGGGATGAGCAGACTTTACTTCCTGAGGAAGCTGAGATCCTTCAACGTGTGCAGCAAGATGTTGGAGATCTTTTATCAGTCTGTGGTGGCCAGTGTACTTTTCTTTGCTGTGGTTTGTTGGGGAAGCAGCATTGGAGCCAGCGACACCAACAGACTCAACAAACTGATCAGGAAGGCTGGCTCTGGAGGCTGTGGTGGAGAGGAGGACACTGAAAAAACTGTTCTCCATCATGGATAATCCTCCCCACCCTCTCCAACTCACACTGGTCAGACGGCGGAGCACCTTCTCCAGAAGGCTGCTTCAGCTTCGCTGTCGTAGCAACAGATACAGAAAATATTTCCTTCCACAATCCATCACTTTTAATAATAACTCTCTCACCTCTGCCTGACAGAGAACTCTGCTCTCTCTACTGTTTTTTTTTTTGTATATATTATTATTGTTATAGTATAATTTGCATATTTTGTTGTATATATTATTATTGTTTATAGCACACTGTGCGCTGTATATATACACTATGTATATATCGGATTCTATGTATGTTGTGTACAAAGTGTTTCATTTGCTGACCCACTACTGCTGTTACAAAACAATTTCCCAGTCTGGGATCATTAAAGTAATTCTATTCTATTCTATTCTATTCTATTAAAACAACTGGATTTATAACAGCTTTATGTGTGTAGACTATACATGTTCTCTTTCTCAAAATATATCATAAGTCAATCAAAATTATATTACGAATATCTGGAATGTTTTTTTCTTTTGGGATACATGAAATTAAAATTATGACCAGTAACAAATCAATTGTAGGTATCTGAGATGGGAGGTTTTTCCTAGTAAAAATTACATTACAGATATCCAGTCCATAAGTAGAACAAATGACGTCCTGCATGACGCTTCCTGCTACTATTATAATCTATTACCTTAGCTGTGCTTGTTTCTACTATTCTGCTGTATGAACTGCCATAACATATAAGTCATATTCACATTACTATAGGTATTATTATAGTTACTGGAAGTGTGTCTGTCTCTGTCTTTGTGTCTGTCTTTGTCTCTCTCTGTCCATCTGTGTGTCTTTTCTCTCTTTCTCTCTCCTTTTCTTCCTCCCAAACCGGTGCAGACAGATGTGCGTCCTCCACAGAGCTGGGTCTGTCTGACGTTCCTGCCTGTTATAGGGAAGGTTTTGTAGCCACTGTACTCTACAGGGGAAATGTTGGGTCTATGTAAATCATAAATAAGTCATAGAGTGTGGTCTTTACCTACTCTGTAACTTTTGGTATGATTTGGCACTATAAATAAAAATAAAAATTGAATTGAATTGAATGGAATAGAACTTAAAAGCTCAGGGGCGGCAGTAGCTCAGTCCATAGGTGAGTTGGCTGGGAACTGTAGGGTCGCTTGATCAAGTCCCTGTTTGGACCCTGTGTGGTTCATCGCCTGGGCACTGCCGAACCCCCAACTGCTCGGGGCACGGGGCACTGGTCACTGGCAGCCCCCTTGCTCTAACATCTCTCCATTGGTTGCGTGTATATAGGTCATGTCTGGGCATGTCTGTGCATGTCTGTGTATTTCGGGCCTGTGTGTGTAACATGATTAATAATAAGAGTGAAAAAATTCAATTTCCCCGTTGAGGGATAAATAAAGTAATTCTTCTTCAGTGCACATGTACACTTACATTTGTATTAGTAAGAATGAAGTTGGGTAGTTGGATATATGTGAAATGTTCTTTTGCACTGGGAATGTACATTTTGTCCTTCTCGAAATAAAGCACAAATGCGCCCCCTGGAGGCCACGCGCACCAAAACGTCATCGTCTACGTGCAGAGGGCAAAGGTCAAATCAGTCATGAAGATTTCGCCACCGTAGCAGCTTCCTCGCACTTGTTTATTATTTTTAAGGAGAACTTTCAGAAGCGGGTAAGTGAACATCGTTGGTTTTAGTCGGATGTCATTTTATTTTGTCAAGGTGACGGATAACGGTCAGTATTTTAAACGGTAGTAAGAGAAGCTGTCGAAAGTGACAGTTGCTAAGTAGCCAGTTCAACTTTATATTAGCCGTGTTCAAGCTGGCTAACGTTAGCTCTGTAGCACAGCGATGCTAACTAGTAAGTTAGCCAAGTCTGCTGGTATTGACAGGGCGTAGACAAACTATATTAACACTGCACCGTGTCATTGCCGGTTAAGGTATTATTAACTTCAGCATATGGTTGTCGCATATTGAAAATATTGAATTAATACAGTGACCGGCGTCCTGAATTGTGCTCGCGAATAAACGTTAAATGAGCTAGCAAGCTAACTGGCTAGCCGCCTGTTACTGCTTTCTCTTGCCCAGCATAAATGCGTTAGCGTCATTGAAACTGTCGTCATCACTTCAATAATTTGAGCCAAAACAGCTACAAACAGATTTTACAAACTAAAACGTCATACCCCTTTCTCTCTGAAATTTGTCATTTCTCATGCTGTTTTGTAACTGAGCCGGTGTAATCTGGGTCAGGAGAAATCTGAGTGTACTTCAACAGTGTCAGTAGTTGAATCAGATGTTATGATCACCAGTACACGGTTGGCACTTGGTACGTGTGTTATTGTCTGTAAATCTGTAAAATAGCTTGTATAGACATGTTGATGCTGCAGTAGAAAAGCATTACGTTAGCTTGCTGTTGCCTGTGCTGATCCCAAATGTGGTCTCTTGTGTGTGACCTGCAGGCGAGCTGTACCACAACCAAACTGGAAGAAGTCATGGCACGACTGGTAGCAGTTTGCAGGGAAGGGGAGGAGGACTATTCGTTTCTGGCCAGACAGATTCCCCTGTGCATCGACGATGCTCTCACGGTAGTAACCTTTGTCATATGTGTGACCACGAGGAGAATGTCATGGAAGATCACAGGTGTGAAGTGGTTAGCTGGGTCATAAGCCTCTTTGTGTCAGGTGTTAAGAATCCAAAACAGTACTCTAACTGATTTCATGTCCAGAAGTAATGCATCATCCTTATCAATTAGCTTGTTTGTAAAGTGTCCTGAGATAACTTTTGTTATGATTTGGCACTATAAATAAAATTGAATTGAATTGAAAATTGAATCAAAATGTAAAGTTCACTTAAATTGTCACAAGTGAATAGACAAGGAAAGCTTAGGATTTTAGACCTATGGTTTAGACAAATAAGTACATATCCATGGCTTTGGAGGGATACAACATGCTTTATGCAAAGTTGTCACAAAGTGTTTAACTAGTTGGACTTTTTTAACATGTTGTGGGGGTAAAAATGCAATATTGATGATAATAGGAAAATAAGATCATGGTTCTTTTATTATTGCGTGACATGTTACATATTACAGTTGCAATTATAAATAATTTCTGTGCACATAAGCTCAAAGCTCTTCAGCTAAACAAAAACACTGAAGCCTTAGTTCTTAGTACATTGTAATACAGTTACAGTGCAATTGGCACATTCATTTAGAATAACTAAAAACCTAATTTAGATATGTCTGTTTATAGTGTATTTTTCAAGAAAATACACCTGCGAGCCGGTAGTATGAACTTTAATAACCAAGAAAATGATCTTGCCTTGTGACAATTATCAGTGTGGCTGAACGTCCCTGAGAATTTCTAAATGTGAATGAACTGTTGTATTTTATTTCTTTATTTCAGATGGTGATAGAATTTTCTGACAGTGTCATGGATGTTGACAGCCAAGAAATAAACACATCTCATTGGAAGCAATTTTCTGAGGTGAGTAGTTTTAATTTTCTGCACACAGGAGCTGATAAGTGTATAGTTTGTCTTAATGTGACTTGTCAACAAAGTGGTAACAGATGTATCATTCCTTTGCCTTTAGTATTACTCCAAGTTGAAGCAACAGGACTTGAATATCGCCCTGATGGTGACCTCCAGAGAGGTGTACAGTGCATTATCTCAGCTGGTGCCATGCGTGGGTTGCAGACGAAGTGTGGAGCGCCTGTTCTCACATTTAGTGGAATCAGGGAACCCAGCCCTGGAGCCCCTCACACTGAAACCCACAGGCATGCTCTCTGTCACCAAAGCCTGTCTAGCAGACGTAAAGAAGCTATACACCCTCTTCTACGTCCACGGGTAAGATACAAAGAAGAGTGTTTCTTTCATTTTATAGAGAAGTGCCAAAACTAACAGCCATTCATTGAATATGATCAAGTGCTTTTATTAGTTAAAAACCCTATTATGTGACGTTAAAAATAAATGCTCTTGATGTATGTAAACATAAAAGCTGAAATATTGCTCTCTCTAGTCTACTTTAGTATGCTCTATCCGTATTGAATTCTTTAATGTTAACTAAATGAACGTCAAACTACGCACGTACTGCGTTATCTTAGGTACTGACAAACTGTCATTTTCTTCTTAATTAGTGTCAGATGTGGCAAGTTAACAACTTGAACTGTATTTCATTAACTGTTGAAAAAGATACTGAGATATTATGAATTTTGTTGTTGGTTTTTACAGGTCAAAGTTGAATGACATGATTGATGCCATTCCAAAAAGTAAAAAAAACAAACGCTGCCAGTTACACTCCTTAGACACACACAAACCTAAACCTTTGGGGTGAGTAATATAAACATTTTTAACTGTTTTCCTCATCAAACTGCTGTATCCGTTGTGCCTTTCTCTAAACAACATTCAGGATGTCCGTGTTAAGAGGCTGCATTTGAGCAGTGAAATGGTAACTTTTCCTAGCAAGCAGGACCAGAGTGCTTAAATTGTCTTTGAAGCAATCGTAGTGAGAGGGGCACAAAGAGTGTCAACTTTTAAGACTGAAGCTAGAAGACGACATATGCAGCATCTTCATTCCCTTTGGACAGTTTGCCCCCCATCACCTAGACACAAGCCAGAAAAGACTGAGTTAAGCTCTTTCTCCAGCCTCCAGAATGTCTCAGTTTTAGGCCAGTCATCACTTCGTAGCATTTGATGACTCGTTTCGTTTTTCCCTTTTTATAGTTGATATAAAGGCCTTGGTTAAAAAGTTGGTTTGTGCTTTGACTGAAAAATTAGACGGAGCATGAGCCAGATATGTTCCTCAAGAGTTGGTAAGACGTAGATTTATCAGGTGGTCAGAAACACAACACAACAACCTAATGAATGCTAATGTTGCTCTATATGTACTGGATGTGTTGGTGTTGTAGGTTATTGTTTGCTAAGAATTTCACCATATACGCTTCAAAGGTACAGTATGTTTGTTTTGTGTGTAAAACTTATTTCTGATACCCCCGGTTGCCAAAACATGAGTAGTCTCAGGTTTAAGTGATGATGACTGTGCATTGTGATTGCATAGCTATAATAGTTGTATGTTTGCTCACAGGGGAAGCTGGATGGATGTGTGGGAACTGATGTCTCAGGAGTGCAGGGACGAAGTGGTCCTCATTGATAGTGCTTGTCTCTTAGAGACACTGGAGACATACTTGCGCAAACACAGGTAATGTGTGACTTTTGTAGCCTTTATTTCCAACGTGCTTTTTCCCCCACTCTTAATGCTGTGTTAGAGGTTTAAAATAACTTAATTAACTGCGTAGTACTTTTGTGTCCGCAGGTTTTGCACTGACTGTAAGAATAAAGTCTTGAGGGCATACAACATCCTGGTGGGGGAGCTGGACTGCAGTAAAGAGAAGGGGTATTGCGCTGCCTTGTATGAGGGACTATGCTGTTGCCCCCACGAACGCCACATCCACGTGTGCTGTGAGACGGACTTCATTGCGCACCTCCTTGGACGGGCAGAGCCTGAGTTTGCCGGAGGCTATGAGTAAGTAAAGGTTTAAGCAGTGAATAATACAGAGCTCAAGTTTACCATTGATGAAGTCCTTTTTGATTTGAGTCATTTTCTCTTATGCCATGTTCTTTTCAATGTATTTATACATTCAGTTGATGATTTGTTCGTCTTGTTTTAAGACGCAGAGAGCGACATGCCAAGACCATTGACATTGCACAAGAAGAAGTCCTGACCTGTCTAGGTATTCACCTGTATGAGCGACTGCACAGGATCTGGCAGAAACTACGCGCAGAGGAGCAGACCTGGCAGATATTGTTCCATTTGGGAATTGATGCACTACGCAAAAGTTTTGAGGTACACAAATTCTAAGCCAGTGTGTGTGGTATAATTTAAGGCTGATTTATCAAATTATAAATGCATTATGGCTTCATGATAACATATATATTACAATGCCCCTAGATGGCCGTGGAGAAGATGCAGGGGATCAGCCGGCTAGAGCAGTTTGTTGAGGAGCTGTCTGAGGAGGAGAGGGCCAAAGAGTTGAAGCAGGAGAAAAAGAGGCAAAAGCGAAAAAATCGTCGCAAAAACAAGTGTGGCTTTGATGCATCTGAACATGAGGGAGAGGACAAGGTGAAAAATCTGAATGAGGTAATCCTCAACCAACAGCGAGGGTCTGGGACATGAAGCTCTCCTTGCAAATTATTTAAGCTGTCTGTGTTAATCTGCAGCTACTCATCTGTTTGCCTGTATTGCCTTTTCGTTTGTTGTGCTGCAGGGTTCTCTTGAGTCTGTGGAGGGCACTTGCAAAGTCTGTGGTAGCCACGATGAGGAGGAGGAGGAGGGGGAGGAGGAGGAAGAGGCTGGATGTCATCAGAGCACCGCAGCCACTGAAAGCACTTCCTGTAGCTGCCCAGACAACACCAAACAGGGTAAAAATGCACACAGACTGACATGGCTGTCACATTTTAAACTAATTAAGTTGGAACAAAGTTGAACGTATACATAATTCGTTCAAATAAATACACACTCAATGCTTATACCATAAGCCCCGCCCCACAGTGTAATATCGTCTTTAGTTTGTGGTGCACCTTGGAATTTTATATTGTGTTTTTTATATCACATATCTTCGAAACTCAATAGCTAAAGATATTGTTACTCTGGACGATGTTGTGTTGTCCTCCAGCACCACAGTAAGGAATCTTGGTGTTATTTTTGATCAGGATATGTCCTTCGATTCTCACATAAAACTTACGACAAGGACTGCATATTTCATAAGTTTTTTTTGTCTGAGCGCCAGCATTTTTTTCCCAATCGTGCCCAAGGAGAAGAGTCTAGAAAAGACGCTGCACCTAGCCTCTTTTTACACTTTTGTTTTTTAACTTTTCAGAAAAGCGCTGGTTTTGTCACTGTTGCTCCTTTTCAGAGCAATGCCTGAAAAGCTCCCATTTGTGGGAACAGATTGTCCTGACACTGAATTGCTAGTGAGTGTTGTCCCTGTTTGCGTTGTGGGGGTTGAGGTCGTTATCAGCTGTGTAATCAACCTCGTTAAGTTAGCTATTTAGCTGACTACTTACGACGTTAATGTCGTTGTCATAGAAACAAAGCCCACGAGGGCTAGGGTGAGGTACTCCCCAGTGCACCACCAGCGCTTTACTGCCAGAGAAGAACACAATCTGGACACAGACCCTAATGTAACAATGGCTATGGGCAGCATATATTTCATATAACTCTTGTTATCTCATCAGTGATGGTGATGATATTTTACAAGCTTTTGGTGAGTAGGCAGTTAGATGAGGTTGTACAGCGGATGTTGCTCTATTCATTTGTGGTACCTCTGCTGCAAACAGACTCGGATTTGTTGGTAGTTTTACTATCCACAGCATGAAACCCCAAATAGTTCCATACACTGCCTTACAGATCCTTTGCTCTTAAGTGCCCACCATTTTTATAGTTTGCATCATTTACTGAAAGGTCAATAGGGCATGCAATAGGTCAAGTTAATCGTGGATTTTAAGAATGCCCTCTGCATGACAAGGCAATCTGCTTTAAATATTGTGTTGCACTTATAGATTGTATATTCGAAAACGCCAGGAACAGTTTGTATATTTTTTTCCCACATTTTTAAAAGTCTTCCATGCTTTTCTCCAGATTTGTCTCCCCTCAGCAATGCTAGTGACTGCGGCTACTCCTCAAGTATGGAAGGCAGTGAGCCGGGATCACGAGAAGGTTCTGATATCGCCTGCTCTGAGGGAATATGCAACCATGAGGATGCAGGTCTGGTTTGAGCAGCTTTAAGACAACACAGAACAACAAGAACCATTTCTCGGTCTTTAAAAACATACAATATAGTGTCTCCAGTGAGTTTGTTTTTTTCCTCACAATTTATCTTTCTTTACCTGCTGCAGGAGATGACTCAAACGATCATCACTGTGCTGAAGACAAGGAGGAGGATAGGATAGACAATTGTGTGGACTGCTGGCCACACTCTGCGGACAACTCTCAATGCAAGACTAAAAAGAAGAAAAGGAAGGGCAAGGGTTTATGCAACGATCAGGTGAGAAAACAAACTTTAGAATTCACATGTTCCATGCAGACAATTGAATACTGTGTTAAATTAAAGTTTGCACATTTCCACAGGGACAAAAAGGCGACGCTTTTATGTCAGATGGGAACGCAACAGGCCGCAGTCCACCACTGTCGCACACTTGCAGAACCAAAGAAATCTGTTCCTCCCTATGTGGCGATACATGTGCCAGCATTGCACTGCGGTTACCGTGGGCAGTAGATCCGAATAACCTCAGCCTTGATGTGAGGCCTCCAGAGGCAAACGCAAGTCTCATGGAACTTCTGGTCAGTGAAAAATACTCAAAAATAGACCTTTCTCACAGGAGACAATTTGTACAGTTGTAACTAATAACATTAATGATGTCTCTGCCATGCCAATGAGCCATTATGCTCAAGACACGGGAACCTTGCACATACTTTATAAGAAAATATGTCTGCTGTATGGAAGGTCTATAGTTTATTCTTTTAAAAATGGCTTGCATTCTTTATATGCAACTACCTCGTTCCTAATAAGAATGAATTAATACAATGGCTTGATTCTGGCTCTTATGTGACCTCCTCGCTCTGGTTGTGTTCTTAATACAGGATGATTCAGAAGCGACTTCAGATGAAGAGAATTGTCTGACACAGGATGAAATCAAGGCATTTTTGGAAAGAAACCAATCCTTTTACAATAACCGCCACGAGTACCGACAGCTCCTGAAAGAGAAGTTCACCAACTACTGCCGTGCCACCGAGCGGAGTAAGCCAATCTGTGGAAAGTGGTTTACCACCACCAGTGTCAACTAACTGCACTAACGGCATCTTCCCTGGGAAAACACTTGTGACCACTGCTGCAAAAATCTTTAGGAAATAACAAATTCTGAAGTACATTTGATGTCTTGTTCAGTCATTTCTCCTTTCAAGTAAATGTGATTCTTACTTTCTGTTGATCGTCTCTCTCTTTTGCACTTGCACACCAACACACTTTTTCATCTAATTTCTTGGCCACTTGTAATTGTTCTCTTTGACCAAGCCTAAATGTTTGTTGTTGGTCTTCTGTAGGGTTGTGGGGTAAGAGCACAGTGGAAATCAATAATCAAACTTTACGAGCTCTGATATAAGGGATAAATCTTAGGAGTCTTATTTTATGTTTTCTTTTTTTAATTCTTTTGTTTCTCTTTGGTGACAGTGTAGTGGTTAAGGTGGTACCATGAAATGTGTACAGAAATTCAAAATCTTAAGATTTTACAGAGAATAAACATCCATTTGTAATAATGATTTGGGTGTAATGTTAAGAACGCAATGTGCAAAATTTAATAAATAAAGAATATTTATTAATATGCATTATTCATTTGTTGTTTTTTCTTGACCACACAAGTTCATGTTTATGATATTAGAAAGGGTTCTTATTCGGAGAGCCTCTTTGTTCTGGCCCTTCCTGTCTAACAAACACAGGGCTAATAGGACTGTTGTCAGCCTAGTCCTGAGTTTAGAACATTGTTTAGTGAATAAACCCATTAAAGTTTCACATGTTTTAGTCATTGCAAAGGAAAATGGAGGCGTGGGGGGTATTGGGGCTGCAGTAGCTCAGTCCATAGGTGACTTGGCTGGTTCGAGTCCCTGTGTGGACTAGGAATGGAGCGTGGACTAGTGGCTGGAGAGGTGCCAGTTCATCTCCTGGGCAGAGGTGCTGCTGAGCAAGGCACTGAATCCCCAACTGCTCGGCGCGCTGATCCATCGGCAGCCCCCTCGCTCTGACATCTCTCATTAACTGCATGTATATAGGTCCTATTTGTGCATGTGTGTATTTCGGGCCTGTGTGTGTGTAACATGTATAAAAATAATAACAGAGTGAAAAAATCTAATTTCCCTTGCGGGATAAATAAAAGGAATTCTTCTTCTTCTAAAACTGAAGAGGCTGTAGCTTTTAAATTTGCGAATAGTCAAATACTCAAAATATATCAAACTGATTTAAGCTTAAGGGTTGATCATTTAACGCGTTTGTTCGGGTACCAGATGTATATTTGTATAATCCTCTGTTAACTGTAAATGTAGGTGAATGGTGATATTGCTACCTTATTTCTTCTCTACATTACTTAAATGTGATGAGTGTAGTTGTCATCATTGTATGTTTCTGCCGACTGGAGAATCTCAGTGAGGACTGATTTCTAAAATAAAACAATAGCTATCAAAACTACTTAATTTACTGCTGTTAACTTTTGACTACGGGCAATACTTGAAGCTATCATGCGAAACACGTATTGTGCTATCTTAGTTCTTCCGGTAGGCGGCGGTAGATGAGCACACACGGAGAGCCTCCGGGCACCGGGGCTCAAAAAAGCGAGTGGGAGGTGATGTGAACCAAACATTTCCTCACGCCAGGGCTCTTCATATTTCATCCAGAGGAGCGCATGGATCCGGGCTCAGGCACACTGCCCGCTGCTGTCCTGGATGCTGCACACACTGAGGCAGGAGGCGTTAGCTGCGGCATCAATCAATTTGAACATATCGTACAAAATACTGACAGCCGCAACCGTGACAGCGTGAATTAAGCAGACAGGGGAGCCGCTCGGGAGCTGTGGTTTCGTGTACCGTGCCGGTGTAGACAGTACGGTGGAGATGGAGCGGTGGAAAGGCAGAGTGGCCCTGGTGACCGGAGCCTCGGTCGGGATTGGAGCGGCTGTAGCCCGGGCACTGGTCCAGCAGGGCATGAGGGTTGTCGGTTGTGCCAGGAATGTCGACAAAATAGAGGTGGGCTTTTAATTTAATATCATATATCAGCTGGGAATTAGTGTGTCCTACTCATATGAGCAGCTAGCTCCGTTAGGACAACAACAAACTAGCTCACAAACGTTAACTGTTAGCTAACATTAGCTTCACAACTTCAGCTACAAACCTTCAGACCCGACGGTAAAGCTGACGTCATGTGGACACCGGGTTACTTAGGTAACGCAGCCGGTGTAACGTTAGCTTTGTTTGTTGAAATGAACAAGTCGGGTATGATGCTGCGTAAACGTTAGTTAACGTGAACCTGTTTCATGAAAGAAAAAGTACCCCGCCGTGATTCCTAACAGTTCAAGGACACATTTGACTCCCATTAAATCCCGAATAGCTGACGTTATAGAGCAGAGATCTTCAACAGGGGTCCGCCACATCGTTTGATCATCTTTCCAACGGGTTTTTTTTTTAAATACTGACGAAAATATACATTAACATGAATTCAGCGTATTACTAGTAAAGATACATTTGTGAGAGAAATATAAATTCACTTTCACAACCTAAGTGATAGGCTTACTGGCTCATAGGCAGGGTTGCCATGCCCAGATACACTTGAGCTGAAGGATTCAATGTGCCTTAATAATGTATGTTTAACATTAACATAGGATGTATAAATATAGGAATATGTTAATAATGATCATTGTAATATCTTAGTGTTGTATGCACCATAAAAAGCTGTGTGTATAGGCTTTAGGCCGCCCTAGATGTTAGGCCCAGTTTAATATGCAACTCTGTTTAAAACTATATTTGTAGGGGGGGGGGCCTGCTTGTCTCTCTTTCAGCTAAGAGGTCCTTGGCCTCAGAAACGTTGAAGACATCTGTTATAGACTATGGGAACTGTGGCATCATAAGAGGTATAATGTTAAACCACAGTTAATCCCGGCGAGCTATTGTTACTGTCTTCTCATATGAATATTACAGGGATATTAATGTACTTACTCACTGAGAAAGTATTTAATGCATACAGTACTGCCAACCAAATGATGCAATTGTGATGCTCATCATATCCGGCCACACCCCTAATCTGTAACAATCTTTTATTAATCCTTGCTGGAAAATAGATTTTCCTTTGGTTGACCTTCTCCAATGAGGGCAAATGTCAGGATCAGCAGCAGCACACCAACATTTTCAGAGCTGGCATAGATGACATTTGAGTGAGGGAGATACCTGACAACTGACCATTGTGTGGGACAGTAACTAAAAGTGTGTTACAGTAATCGACTGTCTTCAGGTAGAGTCAAATTGCCACACCACAGTTTACAAAGAGGTGTCAATGGATGCCCACATGGGTCTTTAGGGAGTGTCAGGGCGTTCACAGTCTTGTGGGACCTTGTAACTAAAGTGTTAAGAATAGGAGTCTAGAGTGTATAAGAATAGGTTTCAGGCTCTGTACCGACTCAACCAATAGGTTTACCAAGAAAAGTGTACCTTGTAAAACCATTAATACATGTTAGAAAATGTATTTACTACAACACAACCCATATAAATCTCAGTTTGCAAACTGTTCTATTGATAAATATATATATCTTTATTTTAATTTTCCCACCTAGACTTATTATAGCAATATAACTTGGGATGCGGTCTGGAACAAACACTATCTGCTACGCACATCACCTTTTTTAGGTCAGTGCTTAATTAGCTGTATAACGGCGAGCTTAAATCACACCCACTATGACAGGAGTCCAATCATTATTTAAGTGTCTGTCATCGTGACTATGAAAGTAATTAGTGCCAGTGGTGATTATGTTTGAACTGCATGTGAATTTGTGGTCCACATATTGAACCTGTGAATTGAATGCTGTAATTAAAAAATACATTTGGGAGACAGAAGCCTCCTCCAGGGCCAGTGTCAGTGGCTCCCCTCCACTAACTCTTGCCTAACCGTAAGCCAGAAGGCACTGCAGCTTGCTTATCTGGTCAACAAATAATTAAGCCTCGCTCCACACTTCTATCAACACTTGGCTGCATTTATTTTCTGTTGCTGTTGACGTCACATACCTCCAATATGCGCCTATGTATGACCGCGTTTGCTTTACTATCACGTACATTTCTAAATCCCCCAGCCCTGTCTTTCGCTTCATGTATGCCAGATGGAGGAAATTATGTCTGTGTCGAGCTTTACTCTGATATGTTTGAATAATGTCGGGCAAGTGTGCATTTAATATTTCATGGCTTTCCAATGACCATTACAATTTGTATCAGCCATTAGAGAGCCATGAAATACGATGGAGTATTTAGTCTACATACTTATGATGGTGCATTGTTTTTCACTCTTGCATCTACAAATGAGTTTATAATCAAAAGCATTATTACAATCGATTCAGTTTCCCCTCGCGCTTGAAAGCCGATGCCAGACTAATATAAGTGCTGGTAAGGCTTTTTTTTTTTTTTAATAAAGGTCAATGTGTTGAAGTATTTGAAGTAAGTATGAACAAGTATGAACAATGAAAAAGGTTGCTGATTCATTTTCATACAATAATTAACATTTGGAGTAAAGTACACTACAGTTCTGTTTGTGTACTTTTAGGTTATGAATGGACATGGACATTTTATTATGGGTCCTTGAAAGGTATTGACATTTTGTCCATGAAAATGTGTGGGAGCCATGTAAAACAGTACTGTAGGGATGCCCGGTTGTTCAGTGGTTAGAGTAGTTGCCCCATATACAGAGCCTAAATGTCCTCGCCGCAGGGTCGACTCCGACCTGTGGCCCTTTGCTGCATGTCACCCCCTCGCTCTCTCCCATTTCCTGTCAAAACTCTATCTAAATAAAGGTATGAGAGGCCAAAAAAATGATCTTAAAATAAAAGCACACAGAGCACTGTAGCTTGGCAGGCCCATGGTAGTTGTCATGTTTGAATATTTAGGTGTCAGTATATCCACGTCTGTATCACAGCTGTGAATAAAAAATCACAGCTTTGATTTTATGGAAGCAGTCATCTAAATTCATACTTTTTTCTTACATGAAACGGGATGGCGCCACACAGTTCTGCAGCTGTTATACCTGTTTATGCTACTGCACTGTTTACAGTTTGCAATAACATAGTTTGGCAAAGCTCGGCAAGAGCACTGGTGCGACAGTTTCAGGAACTGTGATAATGATGATGTTGTGAAAGCATGAAATGCAAGCAGGGGTGTAATCGTTCCAAAGTTTAGTGGTTGTTTTTTTCTTTCTAGTGTCAAAAATGTAAATTCTACATTTCACTTAGGTTTGGTTTACATGCAAGCCTTTTCTCCACCTTCTACACACACACACACACACACATTCAGTGAGTAGGAATTGCGCAATAGATAGCCTGCCTCCATTCATACTCCTGTCACATGTCCCCTCCTGTCAATATTTAACTGCAACAGCTTGTTTCAGGCCTTTTCTGTGACTTGTGCAAGACTCAAACAGGGTCACAACATTTCAAATCTTTGTCATACTTTTCTATAATACAAGAGTCAGTCAGCATTAAAGAACTACATCACAGCCAGAACAATCCTTACATGAAAGCTTACATTCAACTAATTGCATATCTGGCCAAACTAGAGGTTGCTACCAGGTTATATAGATTGACAGGTTTCCATTTCTACCATTCTGTGGCAGATTTCATCACTGTACAAGACCTTGGAGAGCTGTCTGTGTGAGTTGAGGGACAAAGCCAGTATTGTACTCTGTGCAGTGTAAACTGGGTTCTTGCTGTAGTAGTGCCAAACTTGGCATGCTGCTAGTGGGGGATGCAAGTGTCCATCACTAAGTAATTGTTCTTGACTTCCTTTTGGTGTTTATTTCTTTACTCGGGGGAAGTAAAGCTTTTACAGTCAGTATTGTCCAACAGCAATATTCACACTCACAGTAGACCAAATAAAATAACAGTGATAGTAAGACATGTATCGACATGTTATAGATCTCTGTATTTCTGTGTAAACAAAACATGGAGAAAACAGAGTGTAGCGCCGTGGCTGCAGTATTGTTTTGTTGTCTGTGAGACTGTAGAGTTGGTAGTAGGGGAGCAGTGAGCTGAAGGGAGACGTGTGGTCACCATGGGCTCTGTGCAGGAATGGAGACGACAGGGATGCATCCAAGTAGCAGCAGCACAGCTTCTCATTAACTCTTGTGAAACCCTTGAAGACTAGTGGAAGAAGCTTTTATTTCACTGGAAGGCCATTCTCTTCACATAATGTATTCTTTACGATACTAAAAGGTTTAAAAGTGGCCTCTATGCGCTCCAAAACTGTGCCATTGAGAGACATATGTATGCAAATTTTCATTACAACCCAACGCTGCAGAACCGTAAAACAGACGGAGGTTTAAAGTGAAATTCCAGTGTAAAATCATCCCATGGTTTTTTTAGGTAAATTCGGTCATCATATAAGCCATCGAGACTATTTTTTTCGTGTATGAACTATTGACATAGATTTTCCGGAGAGTAGCCTGTCGTGGCTGACCCGAATAAGCACGGGACGGCGAGCTGGATGCATTAAAACGTCTTTTTTAACCACAAATACTGCTCAAATTAACACCAAACCTCTGCAGTAGCATGAGAAGAGTCCTGACACATTAACCGAAGCACCAGCAACACAATATGTGAACCCGGAGTTTATTGAAAGAGTGTTTTGAAAGTCTTACCTACTGGCCCCAGTACTAGCTGCTCCATTCAAGTCAATTACCAAATACAATCCAAAAGGAAGGAGGCCATTGATGAATTATTCCAGCAAAACACGTAAACATTGTGGTTTGCTGCAGACACGGTAATCCCTCTGCAGAAGTGTCTCAATCTGCGTCTCAATGTCCAGATTTAAAAACAAAAAGCCACTGGTTTATCAGAGCATGCTCATCGTACCCTACGGCAGCCTATGAAAAGTTTCTGGGTTGTAAGCTTTCATTTTAGTTTCACAGCCGGGAAAGATTCAAACACGAACTATTCTGTATCTCTTCACTTCAAGTTACAGGCTAGTTGGCTTTACCTAATCCTGCACTCAATGTGCATCTTACGGCAACACACGCCCCACGTCCCCTGACCTCTGACCCCCGAGATCTGCGTAATGTTTGGATGCTGCAGGGAAAGCTGTGTGGGACATTTCACCAAACTGCCACAAACCACAATGTTTACATGTTTTGCTGGAATAAATCATCAAGTGGCTCCGTCCTTTTGGATTGTATTTGGTAATTGACTTGAATGCTAGTACCGGGGCCAGTTGGTAAGTCTATGAAAACACTCTTTTAATAAACTCTGTGTTCACATACTATTATGTTGGTGCTTTGGTTAATGTGTCAGGACTCTTATCATGCTACTGCAGAGGTTTGGTGTTATTTGGAGCAGTATACCCAATTTGCCTAATAAGACCCTGGGATGATAATATAAAAGGCAAGAGCGTCATTAAGTGTATTTCTACACCTTTCCAATTTAAGATAACATAAGTCAGTGTTGGTGTAGAAGAGATTAGTGTCAGTGCTGCTGTTGCTCTCAGGAAGCAGAGGCAGGGGGTGGGATGGGGTGTGGTTTGTGACATAATCAATCACAGTCAATGGTTGCCTAGACATCTATGCATTCAGTGATTCCTGGAAAGTATAGTTTGTGTCGCACTGTGTGCAGAACAGCAAAAGAACAAATTCTTCATTCTTCACTGGTCAATAAAATCGTATATGTACAATTTCTATATAGCATGTCTCTGAATGATTCAGTGCTCTTAACAGGCATTTGTTCAATGTGCTTTTACTGTGAGGAATTACTTTTCTATCCTCGCTGAAAGTACTCACATTTGTTTTTCCAGACTAAATGAAAAAATAACATCTGCTTCTAGGTAATAAATACATCGTTTTGTATTGTAAATCCATTTCAAACTGCTAAAGTGAAACAGACATTTGCTGGCTGCACAGCGGAGCCATCTGTCAAAATCCAAAGCTTTGGCTGCTGCAGTTTTAGATCAGATAAATTTAGCAAACATAATTTGTGGGTTTTTACAGCTAAACAGATTTGTGGTTGGCATACGCAGAGCCTTCGTTAGCAAGAGCTTGGGAAGAGATTCTGCATAACATATGTCCTAAGAAGGTAATTGCTGTTCAATTATTGTGCTTATCAATAAGGAAAAACATTGAATGACTAAACTCAAACCAGGAGCACAGGTGGCAATGCTGATGGCCATTTGAATGCATTGGTCAGTTTGTGGTCTTTGCCTGTTGTAAGATTTTGTTAACGCGGACAACACACTCTTTTCCAGTGGATTTGGATCAAACACACTCCTTCCCCCCCAGTGTATTGTGAGCCTAAATTGACTCCCTGCTGAGCTTAAGCATTGTAGTTTTTTGTAAAATATATTTTTAACATGATTTTTTAACTAAAATGTGTCAAACAACTAGCAAACTCCTTTAAGGAATAACTAACGAGAGAAACTGTCCTGAGATAGAGTTTGCTGTCATTTCTGGTCACGCTGCTTTTGTACTCTCTGTCTTTGTCGGAGTTTCAACATGTGTAATGTTGTGAATGTAGCAGTGAAGTGTGTGTACAGTTTATCTGTCTGTATAAATGCTACACCTCCTCAAGACCCAAGCTAAGTCCATGTCTTCTTTCCTACCAGTCGATTAGAGTGAAGACCGTTCGCCCCGGAGCTAGTATCAACAACGATCCAGGCTAAAGATGGATGAGCCTTTAACTCATTGTAGTGATGCATCTCTCCTCCTCCCCAACCCCTGAAAAATAAAAAGACTTAGCCACTGGGCCAAGCAACTTTTCTGGGGGGAACCCTGTCCTGATTGGCTGCCCGTTAATGCAGCTCAGCGCAAAGCAGTAGCCTCTAAACTAAAACGCTAAACCTTGGCAGGTGAGCCAGAAGGTTCATTTAAGACCTTGGCTGACCAACTTTGATTTGGTGCCCATTCTGAACGATGTAAAAGGTGCTCAGTCATGCCCCAAAAGCTGAGTTGACACAATAAAAGGCAATCGGTGTCTCTCTGTCTAAGCCGTCTCAACCTCCTCCTGTAGGTTGGGTCTGGACAGCCCGTCCTGTTATTTCACAGTGAACCGATTCCACTCCAGAAAGGATTTGAAGTGGGTCAGACAGCTTTATTCTCTTTGTCGCATACCCTTTCTCTCTTTTCTTTCCGTCTGTGTCTGATTCTTCTTTATATAGTTTTCTGTTTTGGTCTCCATGTTTTGTAGTTTCAGTGTGATGTGCCAGATGTAGGGTTAGATGGTCGCTGAATTGTTGTTCAGTATATTAATACCCCATCTAGCTCATGTACATTTAGCGCAGTATGAGTGGTCCAGTCATTATGTTTTAACTTAGTGCTTTTTGCTGTGAATAAAATCGCAGCACTGCTGTCTTCACCTGCACAGTGGCTTTCTGATTTCCCATGTCAATTTTCCCCTGAGCTCACACTTCCCAGCTTCTTCGGCTCACAAGCTTTTGTCCTACCCATGCAGAAAGCTTTTCCACTGACTACGAGTTTTTCCACTTGAGCGGTGAGCTGACAAAGACTTATATCTAACTAATAATCCATCACGTTTCCATGGATTCTGCCCCCAAGAGAAGCAATATTCTCACCAACACAACAAATAACAGCATTTCTTTATATACTGTATGAATCCTCCCAAAGCAGCAGCCCAGATTGTTTTGAGGATATCAATGACTCATAGGTATGTAGACACAGATTTATGATATAAGGGTAGCTGATGCTGATAAGACACCAGTCTTTTTTCATCTCAGTAATGTTCCCAAGTGTGTAAATACTACCGACCTCAGTATATTTTCACATTGAAATTGAGTTTAACCACACCTTCACATATTCATGGATGACAGGCTTATGTGCAGTCTGTGCAAGGAATTTTAGCATAGGATAATATTCTTTGTGTATCTTAACACTTTGCTGTAGAAATAGCCAGTACAATAGGTAGAAGACTGATGGATCGAGACCCCCTTAAGATCTGGGGGAATCAAATGTTAAGACCTCAGTTTTATTCATTTATTCTGACAGCAGTCTCTCTAGTCAACTTGTAGTTTTAGTAGACTTTTTCCATAACTGCTAGCAAAGCAGATCTCTCAAACAGTCAGTAAAAACACTAACATCGGTGAAATTTCTTCTCACCCTTATGCCAGGAGTGTTTTAATTACTTCTACTAAATCACTGGGGTCTCATATCGTTAACGGTCTGATTGGTCTAGACAGCTCAGTGACCCCTATGAGCCCTTCTCCCTGCACCGCCACTGGGCTGTCCTCTCTGTGCTTATCATCTTTCAAGGTATAAGGTTTACTGGCATTGACATTCCCTCCCCCGGCCTCCTGCTATGATAGGTGGGGCGTTTCCTGTCCTGTCCTGTTGAAGGCTTGCTGGAAAGCTCTTCTCTGCGTGTACAGTCTGTGAGATTGTGTGTGTGAGGAGGCCTCCCCTGCAAGGAAGGAATACATCTCATAAGAGCTAAGTGCAAGTGCAGAAGCAGGCCAGCACTTGTTATTGAATGTATATTTGCAGCAGAGAGGGTAGAGTGTGAAAGAAAGCACTTTGTGGTGAAAGCATTTATGAATCACAACAACACTTGAGTTCGGAGGGTGGGAGGGGGTTGACGAGAAAGAATGCAAATTGTGTTGTTTTCGCTTCGAAAGCAGCCAAATTGGATTCGTTGCTGGGTGTTTGTTTGATTTTGCAAAGATCTGAGCTGAACATGTTGAATAGTCCCGCCTCAGGCTGGCCCGGTTTGAAAGATTTTCATTTTGGACGCGTCAGATCAACACTGTCTCCATGAGACGCTCCTGTTTTTGTTGTCTGCCCTGGACTCAAGTTATAATAGACTTACTTAGGCCTTTGTATTCCCTAGGGAACGACCATTTACTACAGCTCTCGTTCATCTGCGGTGTTGTGCCTTTCGATCCAGTTGCTGCCATGACAGCCCCTCAGCCTTCATCTCTTGTTCTGTACTTCTTCTCCAGGTCGTTCTAGGGCTTTTCTCTTGCCTTGACGGTTACATGTTATTGCCTGCTTGGCGATTTATTTACTTTTTTTGTAGAGATGCACTGTTCCGATACCCGGAGCGGATATCGGCTCCAATATTGACTAATTAGCTGGATTGGATATCGGATAAATGAGGTCAATCCATCATTCCGATCCAGTTATTTATTTTTTTATTAATATCATACACAGCAAGTTAATTATGCCATTGTTTGTTGGGTTTCAGGCAGCTGCTATATGTTATATTACCATTTAAAATATCTGTTTGCAGTGCACTTTACATAGAAGTGTTATTTATTTCTTTTAGCTGCTAATGTACACTTTATTTGTTAATAAATAATATTAAGTACATTTATATCTGTGTTAATTTGTTACCTTTTTTTAACAGGGCTAGATGTTTATGTCAAGCCTGATGCCTTCACTCACAGGGCAATGTACACGGTTCATTCATCAATATCAGATCATTATCGGGTATTGGCCGATAAGCTCAGTGCAGGTATCGGTATCAGATTGGATCAGGAAAAACTGCATCGGTGCATCTTTAGTTTTTTGAGTATGTGGCCAATCAAGCTCCACTTCCTCCACCTGATTTAAAGTTCTGTGGATTCTTGCTTGGTGCAACCCACAGGTTGATGACGATGTCAGGACAGTAGATTCCCAAGAGGCGTCCGAAGCAGCTGTTGATGAATGTCTGTAGTTTGTTAAGCAAGTAGATGGTAATTTTCCATGTTTCAGATCCGTACATCAGAATGGATTTGATGTTCGTAAATTTTAAACATTACAGTTTGGTTTTGAGTGTAAGTTTTTTTGATTACCAGATGTTATTTAGGATGTTGAATGCTGCCCTTGCCTTTCCTATTCTGGCTTTGACATCTGTTCCTCCGCTCACAGTAATAAAACTCCCTAGGTATGTAAATCTGTCTACCTCCTCTAGTTGGTTATGATCAAACTTAACCTGCATAATGATGTGGCTCATATCTAGAACTAGCCATGGCCTGTGATGAGAGCAGAATTGTTGTACCAATGGTTGGCATCAGGTGCAGGAATAACTTGTCACATGAGATGTACAAGGCACGTGATGCATGCTGGTTCACCAGAGGGAGACCTCACCCCTCAGCATGTTTCAACTATAAACAAGAGAACTGGATAGCTATTTATCATATGATGCCCATGTGGATATGTGACTTAACGCTCTCTCTGTAGTTAACCTAATAGTGAAGTATCGCTGACAGAAATGCCACTCTTGCGATGTTTTCTGTCTTATTTCAAATAAAAATGCGCCGCTGCCTCTTACTGATTTAATCACTTTGTTTGGGGAAAGTACAATGCCATCACACTGGTTGCACCAGTCTGTTACTCAACACCAGGCTGAATGCTCCGTCTGTAGTCACTCACTCAATTGTCTCAGTGTTCTTTAATCTACTGTTTAGGTTTAAAGTCTTTTACGTTTAGGCCTAAAACGTGTTCCTTAACTGAAATTCCCCAGAAGTCTGTCAATGAGTGTAGTTACAAACAATGAGTGTAATTATTCTTATCTCCTTTGAGACTGTGTGTTGTAAAACCGTTCTGTCCAACCTTTAGACCTTTTGATGGCAGTCTTTCAGTGTGTGAAGAAGAGGTAATCACAGGCATCCCTTCTTCCCTGCTGCAATGCTATTATAGAGCCTACTATAACCTTTGACCCCTCATTCAGTATGATTGTGCTCAGGCTAAACTTGAGTCTATTTTTTATGTTGCGCAATAGTAGTTCAGCCGGATAATGAGTGATAGGGCTTAACAGAATAAAGTGTTTCGACTGTGTTCTTCAGAGACAAGGGAAAACAAATCAATAAACTCACTTCTTTATTTTGTGGAGTAGCTCCTGGTGAAGTTTCATGATATCTCTAGACACAGCTTTGGTTCGTGGCTTTAGGGGGGAGTGCTGCTGTACGTTTCAGTGATAACCCTTGTGAAGATAATAGGTTGATTTCCCCTTTGAAGCCGTGCTTGCACTACCTGTCCTCTGCTGCTGTGCTCCTCAGTAGTAAAACCTACTGAATTGTGAATGCATCTTTAATGCAGTATACTTCAGGTTATGTTTCCTCCCTTTCACTCTCCTTTTGTTTCACTTTCTGGCTGCCAACCCTCCCTCTTCTCCTCGCTCCTTCTGCACACTTTTTGTGATCACTGGACAACAGTCTCAGTAATGAGGATGAAAATGTGTTATGACAGGCTAAATAGTTTTGTGTGTCACAGGTACTAAAGAGATGGAACAGGAAGGATTAAGGGAGGGGGGGAGGGAGGGGTGGCAGTGTGGTTCAGTTATGGCTGCATTACATAGGATTTTTTCTTTTTAAAACTACAATAAGAGGGGGAACAGTGGCCTATAACACAATCCATCTAATGTCTGTGAGACCTCCTGAGTCAACCTGAGACAAATCTAATTTCTCAGCTCTCTCCGTTCTTGGCTGCCGCCTTGTGCTATTGATCTGGCTCACCACTTAGAGCTTCTCTGCCTTTAGGGCTTTTGCATCTTTATTTTTATCTCTGTCCTCTTCTTTTGCAAATTGTTTCAGCCGTTTACACCAGTTCCACGTGAGTGGGTGAATGATTGATGAACATGGTGTGCGACAATGCTGGCCCTTACATTGTAGAGCTTATATAACAGCCCCCTGCAGGGGTTACTGACCATGAATGTCACTATGTAGGCATGTACACATGTGTCTGAGAGTGCTGCGTGGGTGTATGTAGACCCATTACTGTAGCATGTAAAGGCTTTATGACCTGTTGTAACATCATTTGTCTTTTGAATTTTTTATCTTTCAGTGTTGGTCTTATCAAGGCGGTCCAGGTAATGGCAAACAGTGTTTTTGATTTGAGTTGCACAGAGCTCTTTGTATGTATGTGCAGTCTTCCATAACCACCCAAGAACAAAACCACATGATAATATGGGTAAAATTAAAAAAAAAAAGTAAAACATTTAGAATGTTTGTGAACATTGTCTCGATAAAAAAAACAAGATGGTGAAATTAAATTAGAACGCAAAGTCTGCAATGAGAGAAAGCTTTCTGTCCATGTCTTTAAATCTGTGACACCAAACATGCGTCACATGCAGATATCCAATTTCAATTTGGATTGCGGTGAATGAATCATGTGTAGAGTGTATTTGCCTATAATATTGTTGCTGCATTTTCATGCCTGTTTGCTTCTCTGTGGAACAGCATGCTGTGGTGCCGTTTCTGTAGGCGTGGCCAGTATGAGGGCTGGTACTGGCCATCACAGTACAGCTGGTGCCAGAAGTCACCCACACATGCACACACACACAAACACATGGAGATTCACAGCCTGAGACTTCCTGTAGTTGGACCAAGATCACAGCCTGTTTGCTCTGCTGCTCCCACTTAAACCTCAGTAACACAACTAATTCTCCCCCTCTAACAAAAAGACTGGCATTTCTTCCCCCTTAATGTTAACCTCCTTTCTGAATAAAGAAGAGCCTTTCCACCGGTCTGTCTGCGGACTCCTTCCTGCTTGAGAGCCTGTCCCTCCAGGGATTCATGCTAGTGTGAAGTAAAGATTTAAGTCTAAAGGCAGTTAAGACACTTAAAACACTTATACTTTAAAGACATCACTGCAGCTGAACAGACCAATAATCACAGCTTCATATTTAAGTTAATAGACAAAAGGAAATGGTTCACCTGTCTACAACACGGCAAAAGAGCTGGTTTTAGAGATGAGACGAGTGTTTTCAGTGTTATAGCATTTTGACAGCTTTATAGGGGTAATGCCTTATCTCTGGATAATCCCAGTTAAACAGCTTAGAGGAAGAGCAGACAAATCTACACACTCCAAGTGTGAGATAGGATTCATTCAATCTGTGACGTTGTTTGTTAGAAAAAAGACAGAAAATTATCCTTATGTCCAGGCGTCAGACATCAACAACATGGTCACATTGATCCACACTAATACATATGATAATTGATCCCCTTTCCTGACGTGTAGTAGTGTCACATGCAACTTTCTGCTGCTTCTGGCTCTCACAAAATTTCAGGTACTTATGAACCATCAGATAATCCTCAACATTGTGAGATATGAATATACTGTATACTTACTGTATCCTTTGAACATGCTTCGCTCTCCCTATAAACAAAGTTCAGTACTCTAAATCCATGCAAAGAAGGAATGTTTAATATGTTGTGAACCTTTAAAGAAGTAGTTGGAAAGCTGTGGGATTAATCAATTAACTGTGCCCCTGGCTAGGACTGAAAGGACCAGCCCAACCCTTATAGTTTGTTATTTCCGACCATGCTTTGGGGTGAACTTTATCCACAGATGGACATAGGTACATAAATCATGACCTTTTTTATTTTTGGCTCGCTTGAGTATTTGGGTCTGGGACTTAAGCCAAAACAACATTAAACATGTATTTTTGATTGTTGATGTTGTCATTTCCAACCAGGAGTACTTTCACCCCAAAGGGTACCAGTGGATATGTGGAAAGCTGATTAATTTAATTAACTTAACTAAACTCAGCTAAAGAAAATGGTAGTAACAGATAAACAGATTAAATACCAACCTAAAAGTAACAAACAGATTAAATGATTTGTTAAGAGTAACAAGCAAACCAGTTGTCAAACAGTAAGCTTAAAGTAACGCGCAAACAGATGCAATAGTTAGCTAAAAGTAACAAATAAATGCTTCTAATATCCAGCTTCTGCCACAAGTGCTAAAGGTACATATGCAAACTTGACCAAAGCTAATTTCAAACGACTATTAGTGTTAAATGACCAGTTTATAATCCCTTCATAAGTACACATTTGGAACATGACAGGCGGTGTCTATGATGGGGCACTAGAGCTCATCTGTGGGGGTTATGGGGGTCCATCAGACAAAAAGGTCAGGAGCCACTGCCTAAGATTCCTGGGGAAAAAAACACACTATCAGGTTCCATTTTAGCTGTGCTGGAAAAATCTGAATGCAACTTCATGTATCAAATAAAACCAGCACACTAAAATATGCCATCACATAATGTACTCGGGGCACAGGAGCTTGTGTAAGGTGTTAAAAGTTTATATGCTGAATTTGAGTACGAGTATAAATGAGTACATCTACATGGTCGACTCTCTAAACATTTAGTCCTTCTCTGCAAAGATGCTCAGTGCTATGCATCATCTCTGTCTACCACCAGCCGCGCCCTTATCACCCGCGCCCCCTCCTGTCTGACTGTCACCCAGAGCGAGACATCAGGTGACTGGTGCAGCTGTGCCTGGCAGGAGGATCTGTGTCAGTTTGTATCAAACCCCACAGTAGTGGAAAGCCAGCTGACCTGGTTGGAGTGTAGCCTGCTCAGCCTGCAGCAGACTCAGCCCAGCTTTACCCCAAAGGAAGACGCATCCCATCCGTGCAAAGCTCGCCTCTTCTCATCCAGGGTCATGCTTTAGATTTTGGTAGAAAGTGGAATTTCAGTTAATGTGCTTTATATAATAATAAGTAAAAGATAAGTAGAAATAACTAATACTATCAGACAGACTGGTGTGGTTTTAGCCCCTTTTGCTGTCAGGTTCCCTCTTGCCCTCAAAAGATGGGGTGTTGGTTTTATAGCTACATGTTCTCACCAGTTTCACAGTGTCTGAGTGGGTAGGGTGTTAATCATGGCCGGGATCCTAATCATTATGCTACAGGTTAATCATTTCTGGCCCTTACCTAACAGTGTCTTAGTCCTGATATTTAATTTATGGCAACTTGCAGTGTTTATTATATTCTAACAAATATGTATGGTGTTAAATTGGGTCTGATTTGTGTTTTTCAGAAGCTGGCAGCCGAATGCCAGAGTGCAGGCTACAGTGGCACACTAATCCCTTACAAGTGTGACCTGTCCAACGAGGAAGAAATCCTCTCCATGTTTTCAGCCATCAAGACGCTACACAAGGGCGTGGACGTATGCATCAACAATGCTGGATTGGCACACAATGAGCCCTTGCTCAGCGGAAAGACAGAGGGCTGGAGGAACATGATCGATGTGGGTGGATCACAGACACACAAATATAAATGCTTAGGCTGAAACAAGCCGGAGAGAAACGTTGTATTTATTTAGAATAGGGATTGGTTTGGTTAGAATTATCCCTTTACGTTTGTGGTAAATTGATTGTATGGCTGCGCTACAGGAAAGCAAAAGGAGGAGCTGAAATGGTTGCTCAGTGTGAGTGGAAGTCTTGTTTGTAGAGCTTCTGTTGTTCAAAGAACATGATTTAAAGCAGAAATGTGTTGACATGTGTCTGCGCACACACACACACACACACACACACACACACACACACACACACACACACACTGGTCCCCTCCCCTCACAGAGGCTGCTTCATTGGCTCTGAGGAGAAGCCCTGGCACAGCAGAGGCCCACTAATGAAAGCCAGCACTATTTCTCTTGTTTGGACCGTACACCCATTGATTCATTGAGCTCTTGACCACTGAAGACCCCCTGCTCTAAAGTCTCTGTCTCCAGAGTCCTGCATTCGTAGCGCTTGTCCATCTGTTGTCATGGCAGCCCACATAAATGTGTACAGCAGTGTATTTTTAGCCTGTGTTTAATCTGTACGCTGACCTTGTTTGGCCACTTCCCCCTATCTTGCCACCACGTTGGCTTTAACCTGCCGTCTATCAATGTCACTACAGGAGCAGCTTAGAGGCCGCAAGCTGGACAGGAAGAGCAGGTTCAGCTGGTATAACACAGTGACCCAGTGATTGTCAGTCAGCTAAACTCATACCGTTTCATCACATAAATATGGAAAAACATCACATTTTACTTCTGCAAAATTATCTCAACTGACAAATGTTTTCCACACAGCATGATGACCGGATGTCTTATTTGAATGTAGTACAGACAAAGACCGAAACATACAGTACACTGACTGAAACATGATTAAGTTGCTGTCTTCACTGCCCCGCAGGTTAATGTCTTAGCCTTGTCTATCTGTACCCGTGAGGCATACAAATCAATGAAGGAGAGAAATGTGGACGATGGCCACATCATCAATATTAACAGGTAAGCCATACAGACAGCCTTTGAATCTAAGAACAAATGTGTAGATTATTCTGAAAATACCTCAGCTAGTCTGTTTAAGGTGTTTTAAACCTGGCAGGCATTAGTAAAGTCCATTGTAAGCTCCACCTGGCCCCTGCTGGACCTGAACCCAAAGAACTTTAAGTCTTATTTAATCATAGACCCATACATCTGCCAGACGATGTTTTTGGCTGATGTTGGTGGTTTTTTTTAGGTGTATTGTATCAGCTGATGCGGGCTGCTGCGTTTGCCGATAGTTTTTTCCAGCATTATTTACAGACAGGCGTCCACAGGCAGCTCTGTGTTGCTGGAGACGCCTTTTTTAAGTTCAATAAATGTTCCCCTTTTTTTAAATTTAGACTCGTAACATTTGTTATAATTATTGCGTAATTTTTATAATGTAAATTTAGGGAGCAGTAGTAGTATGGGCTCCAAATATCGGCTCAGGAAAATCGTCAGTCTGCATCGGTCATCGGCTAAGGCTGATGAAAAGAAAATCGGTGTTGGCATAGGCGCTAAAAAATCCATATCGATCGATCCCTAGTCTTATTGTTTTCCTGTTGTTAAATTTTGTAGATCTATTAATTGAATCAACTATTTTTGGGAACTGTTCTGGGCCTCTGAGACACAGTATATGACAGTAAACCATACAATTGGTTGGTACAAACCGTGAATTGTGAGAAATCTTGCTGTATAAGTGATAACCTAAATTTGGGTTTGACTCAAGGTTGAGCTACAGAAGCTCATGCATCTCTCTCTCCTCTTCTGCCCGTTACAGTATGGGTGGGCATCGAGTGGTGCCGAGTGCTGATGAGCATTTCTACTGTGCAACTAAATACGCCGTGACTGCTTTGACTGAGGGGATACGGCAAGAGCTTCGAGAAGCAAACACCCACATCAGAGCCACAGTAAGTTAGTTGTTCTCATCACAGTGTGCAGGTTTTTCTTTGACCTGTGTTATTGCTCACACATTGGATCACATAAACAACTGTACATTTCCCAAACTCATTGTAAAGTGTTTGTCAGTGTGTAAGCAGTAAAATTGCCTGCCCTGCAGTGTATATCGCCTGGAATAGTGGAGACTGAGTTTGCCTTCCGTCACCACAACAGTGATCCGGAGAAAGCCGCTGCAGTGTACGAGAGTATGAAAGTAAGAGTGTGCATTTGACTGCGAGTCGCCACATATTTCTTAAAATGTAAATTCCAGTACACATGAATAAATCCTCTTCTCTTCCCTTTTCAGTGTTTGAAAGCAGAGGACATAGCCAGTGCAGTCACATTTGTCCTCAGCGCCCCTCCTCATGTCCAGGTACGTCTCTTTTTTTCTCTCTCTAGCTTTTATAAAATCAAATGCATCGGCGGTTGGTTTCTGTATTGATCTCCTTTCATTTGTGTCATCAGATCGGAGATGTGCAGATGAGGCCAGTAGAGCAGGTGTCATAGCAGTGAAACAGGAAGCTGCAGGAGGAGCAGACAGACGGCAGCCGCGGTGACTCCTTAGCGACCTCTGCGGGGCGAGTGTGTGTGTGTATGTGTGGGGGGGATTAAACAAATCAACTACAGCTGTGTTGGATCTGCAGGGATGTGGTCAGAGAGGGCTGGAGCCTTAAGGAGGCTGTGCGAAGAAATTAAGGGCATGGACTTTTTAAACCACTACAAAAATACTACTGAATGCAGCAACCAGGTCTTTGTGAATCGTTGAGCCCCGTCCTGAACTGAGCTGACTCCAAACTACGGTGGGAACAAATAACAAAGGAGAGAGTTGCTGCTTTGCGCCGCAGTCATCTGCACGAGGGATGAGTACGCCATTGATTGCACACGTTTTTGTTTCTGTAGGTCATATGACATATCTTTTTGGAATTGAATGGAAAGAGTAATTGCTGTTTATAAGAATGACCATTTTTTTTGTTTAATTTTTTTTATAAATATTTTGATCATAGATAGAAGTGGTCTCATACTAACCTAACTATAGACGATACTACATCTGACCCACTGTAACTAACCATCCACAGTCTGTCCATCCTGCTACCCTTACTCACCGTATGTTTTCACAAACACGTTCAGTTGCCCTCGTTTGGATCTTTCCAGGTTTCAACCCCATGAAAGGAATGAAGAAAAGTACAGGGGACCTTGTCTGTTATACACATGGGTTCCTACTATCCACCTTTTTGCCTGTTTAATTTCAGTTATTCTGTGCTTTGGATTCATTTATGAGGAATTACAAGAAGGAAACACTGGCAACTTATATAAGGGAAGAAACTAACTCCATCTCCATGTATACCTTAGAAATGTGTACCTTTCAGTAGAAATTTCTCCTTAAATGAATAAATAAAAACAATTGCCCAGATGTAAGTTATGGTCTGTGTTATCTTCCCCAGACAAATAAGACACAGCATGTGGACTTTGTGACAGGTTTTTATTACACCGTACACGACATGGCATAGAATTGCATGACTTGGGTATTCCTCTGTTTACCACCAGTATATATCATTTTTTATCAGCAGCGGCATCTTGCATTTGACCTAATAAATGAGTCAGCCACAATTAATTGGTCTACGGTGGTTTATGTTTTAAAGGAAGTGGGTCAAAACAAAAGTTCAACTGTGATTTTTAAATAGTGGCATTACTCATTTCATTGGCTAAAATGTATGTACTATATCTAAATCTAAGTACACTAGCTGACCTCAGATTTATCAACACTTGCATCAACAGACATGGCCAAAAGATGGCACCCTTGGTAAAGTTTTCAAATGAGAGCAGGGAAATGTGTGTGAAGTCCACAGAGCACCACTCTTTTGTCATGTGGAGCCCTGTCACAACAGAGGAAGTGCTGGCCGGATATTAAAGATGTACACAAGGATAACGGATCCCGTCGCTGTCATTCCACAACATCTTATCACATTCAAAATCAGAAAAACTGTTGGAACAGAACAAAATCTCAAACACAATGACAAATTCAATTAATAGGCTCACAAAAATGGCCATTTTAATATATCTGCATGGCAGATATTACAATCATGTACATCATTCTTGTTGTCTGCATACTTCCGTTTGACTTACCAGAAGTTTGCTGTAGATTTAAAACTAATGGCAAACAATAATTTGTAATTAACTTAAGCTTTCTAAAAATCTGCCACTCACGATGGCTATATGTGAGCTGTAGGATTGTGAAAAGCCCAGAGGTATCACAGGTTTGTCTGAATAGGAGGTTTTTCAGGTAGGTGGATGGTGGAGCTGATGACAGCTATGCCTGGATGTGTGTCGTGTCCTCCCCTCTCATTATACGGCATTTTTGACATTTCATTCAGCGCATATGGTGTGACAGACAGCTTTAGTTTCTGTAGGAGAAAGGTACCAATATGATTAATACATTGCTTCATTTGACATGAACACGAGGTAACAACACATGCACCTGTAATCAAATACAATAAAATCAGCATACATATAAAAAAGTGCCTTACATTAAAATAAAATAAAACAAACCCCCTTGACACACACTACACCGACACGTCTCTTCCCCCACCCCCCCAAGGGGCCATCCCCACAGAGAGCCGTCCAAGCCCACAACTACAGGGGACGCCGCCACAGAGACCACCCCGACCCAGACAGATGGGGACCCATACCACAGCCATAGAGCCTTGGGTCAGGACTCCCCAACTATCCAGGCCCGGACAACCCCCAAGACGGCACCCCAACAGGCAGGCCGGCTCTCGGAGTGGAGGGCCCCCATGAGGAGAACAATGGAGCAGGATAAATGAAATAGTACTAAAAGAAAAAAATAAGCAAATGAATAATAAAACTTTTAAGAGAAAATGAAAAGGCAGGGATACATGAGTAATACTAAAAGAGTCAAAGAGGACTCAGTCAAAAGCTAAATTAAACAGGTGAGTCTTGAGCCTGCGTTTAAAAGCATCAACAGACTCAGTGGCCCTGAGGCCCTCTGGCAGGCTGTTCCACAGACGAGGGCCGTGATGATAAAATGAGGCTTCACCAAAGGTTTTGCTTCTCACATTGGGAACAGATAAAAGACCAGTACCGGAGGACCTCAGGGTCCACGAGGGCCAATACTGTAAAAGCAGGTCAGACGGATAAGAAGGCCCAAGGCCGTTATGACACTTAAAAACTAATAAAAGAACCTTAAAATCAATCCTGAAGGGCACAGGGAGCCAGTGCAGGGATTCTAAAACTGCTGTAATGTGAGTCCGCCTCCTGGTCTTTGTCAGAACATGTGCAGCTGAGTTCTGGAGGAGCTGAAGATGTGAAATGCTCTTTTTTGGGAAACCAGAGAGCAGGGCATTGCAGTAATCTAACGGCTAGAGATAAAAGCATGCATTAGCACCTCTGTGCTGGCCAGAGAGAGAAACGGGCGAACTCTGGCTATATTCTTAAGATGGTAAAAAACAATCTTTGTAGTATTTCTGATGTGAGAAATAAAATCAAGCTCAGAGCCGATAAGAACGCCCAGATCTTTACGCACTGTGAATGTTTAAAGTTTCTCTTGCTTGACTTCAGGACCAATAATTAAAACCTCTGTTTTGTCCTGGTTTAGCTGTAAGAGCTTCTCTGCCATCCATGACTTTATATCTAATATATCTTTTAAAAGGGAATCAATGGGCCCTGTGTCATCAGGAGACACGGCAATGTAGAGCTGTGTATCATCAGTAATGTCTTGGGTATGAAAACAATTTAATGAATGTCACCTGCATGAATGAGCCAGGCAGCACCCACAATGTGTGAACAGCCCCCAAAGGTATCCAGATGATGGAGCCCATGGCAATGACCCAGCCGACCCCCTGAGCCCAGGGAGGGAAGACATAGTCCTCATAGCGGGCTGGTTTGAACTGGATGATGGAGAAAATCAGGATAACCTTCCGAAAGAAACAACGTCACATTTAGTCGTGACACTTCTACATGGATCTCAGTTTTGCAATATTGGAAAAATCTTTAAACCATGTTGATGGGGGAAAAAGGCTGTTGACTCACAGTGATCAGCACAGGAGCAACTATTAGCCAACAGAGTCTGAAGAAGATGTTTGCTCTTTTTCCTGTCATCTCCTCTAGGTTGTCTGAAAGTCGAGTCACACCTGCGCATGGGAACTTCAGTAAACAGGCATGCATAGTTTGTGCGTATTTTTACAGACTTTTACAGCATTTGGCAAGGAGAATGAAAGTCAGATATAAGTCAGATATATACATATAGTCTTAAAGAGTGTAAAGATGTGTCTACTTTGGGAATGAGTTACATTAAGGGGCCATTGAAAATGTCCGCTCACCATAACTCCAACAGATGGCTATAACCTCAAAGAATGCAAGAAACATGATGGACACTATGGCAGTGTAATGGTCCATGAGCTGGAAGACATAGATACCCACCTGGAAAGAGACACTTTTGATTTAAGTGAAACAAATCATTTAACAATAGCGGTCCACTTTGGGTAATGTTCATCCGGTATATTTCAGTATGTACCTGCATGACACAAGGAATTCCTACGAGGCACGCTGCTCCACAAAGAGCAAGAACAAACAGCTCCTTCCGCTTGAAAATTTTAATCAGTTGTTGATAGTATTCATCCATGAGACTGGTCACCATCACTTCAACCATTGCAAACTGGCAACAAAAAAAAGAGAAACAGAAATTCCTGCCTGTAGAATTGATGCAAATAATCAGACTGTCACCTCTGAAGGTGATGTGTTTCTCCGTTACCTCACTGTCCAGTCCGAGGCAGAGCAGCATGAAGAAGAACACCACAGCCCAGAGCTGAGCCACTGGCATGTTAGCAAAGGCTTGTGGGTAAACAACAAAAACCAGCCCTGGACCTGAATGCACAAACACAAGAGATGCCAGTGTATAAATGCTGATAGAAAAAAAATAGTTATGACCCCTTTAAAGTAAGAAAACTGACATGAAATAATGAAAACTGTGATGTAACGAACAGTATATGAATAGAATAGGTTTTATTGTCATTGCACAGAGACAGCACTTCAGCATTTCAGTGCATCTTCTTCAGTGGTTTACGAATAACAGTATAAAAAGATATAAAAGAACAAAAACACAATCAACCCTTAATGTGTAATTCTGCTGCAAAAACATCCCATGGTCTTTACTGGCACTTACATACATCATATAAGTCATCGAGAGAGTTTTCTCATGTATAAACTAGAGAGATCTGGGAGAGTCGCTAACAGCCGGACGTGGCTAACACTGATTAGCTCGGGGCAGTACGGTGATGTCATTAAAACAACTTTTTTAACCACTAATACTGCTCAAAATAACAGCAAACCTCTGCAGTAGCATGAGAAGAGTCCTTACATAGAAAACAAAGCACCAATGGGCTCCTTCCTGTTGGACTTTACTATGAGAGGAGCTGCTACAGGGGCCAGTAGGTAAGTCTTTAAAACACTCTTTTAATAAACCACTGTGTTCACTAACTACGTTGTTGGTGCTTTGTTTTCTGTGTAGGGACTCTTCTCATGCTACTGCAGGGGTTTGGTGTTATTTTGAGCAGTATTAGTGGTTAAAAAAGACGTTTGAATGTCATCACCGTGCTGCCCTGAGCTAATCAGTGTTAGCCACGTCCGGCTGTTAGCTACTCTGAAGGATTTCTCCAGTTCTCCATGGCTTATTTGATGTTTGTAAGTGCAAAAAAGACCATGGGATGATTTTGTTCCGGAATTACACTTTAACTCTCATGTTACCACCAATATCAGTGAATAAAAGTATATATATACTATATATATATATATATATAGTATATATATATAATACTGTACATTATATTGCACACTCCAGCAGACCAATTTTTATATTAAACCACGAATTGTGTTTAGTTGCCCACAGTGTTATCAATTTGAGTTTAGTTCTTTAATGGCGCATGGGTGTAAACTATTATTCTACAAGTGCGGGTCTTCAGAGACCTGTATTGCCTCCCAAAAGGCAGCAGAGGAAAAGGGTGATTTTCAGGGTGGGATGAGTCCTGTGTGATGTAAACATGTGGCCCTGTAAATGCCTAATAGGGAGGGCAGTTGTGTGTTTGTGAAGCTCTGTGCTGTTTTAATAACTCTCCTTTCAGCCACAATGCAGCTAGCAAACCACTCAAGGATGCCATAGGAGAGGATAAGGAGAGATCTCTTGCCCAACCACAACAACAATAATTATCTTTTATGGTTCATATTTCATTGGATTGTATTGGATTTTATAGCTCTTCACTTTCCCGTAAAAAACATGACCTGTACCAATGTACCAGTAAGCTTTGCATGCAAGTATACTGATTTATAACACTGCAAACACTCACAAAGCCAAATTATTCTTTCTTTCTGTCTTTCTTTCTTTTTCGGTTAAAATAATATAGTCGTATTATTGGGGGAAAGGTGCACTCTTTTACCCAGAATTCAATCAAACTAATCCCCCTGGAGCTTACTTTCTTACCATCCACAGCCAGATCGCTGACAGGGATGCCCTGCAGATGAGAC
Source organism: Echiichthys vipera (assembly GCF_963691815.1). Lineage (NCBI taxonomy): Eukaryota > Metazoa > Chordata > Actinopteri > Perciformes > Trachinidae > Echiichthys > Echiichthys vipera. The sequence continues at coordinate 21,767,557 of NC_139839.1, read as the reverse complement.
ATGTATCCAAAAGCAGAAAAGATGACAAAACCCGCCAGGATGCTGGTGAGGGAGTTGATGATGGATATAGTCAGGGTGTCCCTGTGGGGGAAAGAAGATGTTTTATATCACTTCCTTACCGCCCAGAGATCATTCTTGTCACTGCTGAGGGGGAAAACTGAGCGAATGAGGACTTTGGCTCATTACTTCAGAACGTTGTTGTTGAAGGAGTTGTAGCTGGACATGGCCAAGAGGGAGCCGAAACCAATCCCTATGGAGTTAAAGATCTGAGCTGCAGCATTCACCCACACCTGCAACACAAAGTGATGATCATCCAAAACCACTGATCACTGCCACTACCAATACCGATGCCCATGCCAACACTAGTATAAATCCACCAGTTAACTGCTATCTTGTGTCAGACAGAGAAGCAGATATTTCTACTTCCTCGTCTCTCCTGTTTCTTCTTTCTTACTTCCACTGAAAGCAGCTTGTCCCATTCGGGCACGATGAAGAAGATTATTCCGTCTAATGCTCCGGGAAGCTGTGCATTATTGATCAGCAGGGCAATCAGGATAACATACGGGAAGAGAGCCGTGAAGTACACCACCTGCAAACACAGATAAACAGTAGTTGTTAGTCATTGAGTGTCTCCTTGTTTCTGTCTTCATTTTGTTGTATTTCACTCACCTTGCCTGTTGATTTCACCCCTTTAAAGATGCAAAAGTAAATAAGGATCCAAGCCAGGAGCAGAATGAGGAAAAGGTCCCACCTGACCACTCCTGCTTCATCTACTCCACTAGTCTGCTCCAGCATCTTATATCTTCAAAGAGTAGGTAAAATAGGAATAAATACTATTAGATGATTACATTCTACATTCATTCTGACACTACGCCTCAAACTGAACCCACTATAGCCATTAACAAACAGAAGGTTCCACACTGTTGTTATAAATGAGTCATTGCAATCAGATGGAAAATGGCAAGGAAGCATTAACATGTGGTGTCCCACAGCGTTCTCAGTGTTTCTGATCCATACTGGTTGCTGCGTCATCATCATCTCACCATCACTGATCACTCATCCTTTCTGTCAACCAAACAAAAAATCTTTGTCTGCTGACGTATTTATCTTTAATGTACCAGTTTATATTTAATACCCAGTAACCTCTCTACCACATGCAGATGGCTGTATGGTGATAGGCTGATGTATCGTCAAAACAATATAAAAATGTCTATCTTATATATTTTTCTATATCGTTTCTGTTGTGATGTCAAGAAATCAGCTGCTGAACGGCATTACGGCAACATTTTCGTCATTTAGACAGCACTTTAGGTTCAGATTCTTGCACGTTATGTTGATTTGGCCCTAAAGTTGTTAATAAAATGAGAACATACTCAGTACTTTTCATTTGTCAATAGTTATTTCATATTAATATTTATTGAGTTGTAATGATATATATTGTTCTCGAGATATGAAATCATCTATATTGAGTTAGAAGATTTGGCCATGCGGTGAGAAATTCTGATTTTAGAGATGAAACCATATAGATTTGCTTTTTAAGGGTTAAAGTGTCAGTGAGTAGGTCAAAATGTACTTTGTGGGATGTTGACAGTTGAATCATTTCCAAAGAGTAACAGTGCAGCTTTGGTAATCACTGTATTTCAGTAAATCAGTTGCTTGGCTAGTGTGTCCTGTGTCACTTAAATGGTTTTAACCAAATCTTACTTTCCATTCCCTCATTTATCCACTAAGAGCAGTTCAATAAATTAATGAGCAATTCAACAGGGGAAACAGCACCTTCTAAACAGCAAGACATCTACAATAACAATAAGGAGCTTCTTTTTGACATCGAAAGCATGGCATCATTTATCAGAACCAAAGAGCCAACATATGATTAATCCATTGTGAGGAATGTGTGCTTGTGCTTGTAAATGATCAATTTAGATTCTGATATGTTCAATTTGGGGGAAGTTTCATTCATGAAGGTACCATTTGTTAACACGGTTAAATCAATAAACATATGCTTTAAAGAAGAAAGCTACAAATATTTATAGATATCAGCAGTTTACATCAAGTTCAAGGTTGAAACTAACTTAGCCCACTTCCTTAAGATAGTTTATCAGTTTGACAAACTCTTATCAACCTTCACTGACTGATATCACCCTAATTAATATTATTGTGTATTACAGTATTTCAGTTGTGCAAGCAGCCCGGCCTCTTGTCATCTTACAGGGAATCCTGCTAGAATCGTGTCATTATCCAGTCAGATTTGACAGATTCTGAGAACCGGCGCTGGTTTCTCCCACACACTGACACTTACTTGAAGAACTCCTGGCTGGCTGTGGAGGAGTAGCTGTTGTTGGTGGCATGATTGGTACAGTTCTGTGTGTTCCAGGTGTTGTTGCAGCTCTGCCAGGGTAGTGGTGCCTGGAAGGAGCTAAAGAGGTAATAGAGGGCCCAGGTGATGACGACATTATAGTAGGTGCACATGATGAAAGAGATGGCCACTGATGCAATGCCCACTCCTGAGGAAACACACACACAAACAAAATCCGTTTGGACACCTTTCAGTGAGTGGGGAAGAAAATGATTCATGCCACAGTACCTTTTAACAGTGGGCAGACCATAGCCAGAGCATGGACAGGCCCTCTCCTCGTGTACTGACCCACAGTCAGCTCCATGTAGAGCAGAGGGATCCCCAACACCACCAGCATGAGCAGATATGGCACCAGAAAGGCACCTGACCGGAAGTGAGGGAAAGTAAGATGCCACCTACATTTTGCTGGCAAAGATTTCCACAAATTCAGTTTTATGGTATCCTCTTATTTTTACGTCCCAATCCCCCCGATCTTGCATTTCTCTCCTTAAATGGTGGTTCATTTGAAATGTCAGATGAGATATTCCTCCATAAAATTCTCCTTCCCTCAATGCAAGGTTTCAGAGTACAGCATGGGCCTGTTACACAACTTTTATGGCCCTTATTTAAATAGTACAGCTGTAGTTTGGAGAGAGAGAGAGAGAGTGGGCGACACCACTGAGCCACCGGACGCCCCCTGCAACACATCTTCTAACATAAAAATGCACACTACAGCAAGAACAATTTCAACATTTTTCAACACAATCAGCATCTCTACAGGATAAAGTGTTTGAAGTAGGGCTCACTAACAGTTAGTTAAGCTCTGGACTGAGGTTTGAGACCTGTGTATATGTACAGTATATAAGTACAGAGGACAGTCTCGTTTCATAATTCTGTTTTTATGATATGTCAGCTTTGTGACTCACCTCCTCCACTCCTGTAGCAGAGATAAGGGAACCTCCAAATGTTGCCCAGACCCACAGCACAGCCGATGCCAGCCAGGGTGAACTCTATCTGCCTGCTCCATGTTGGTCTGTTGAATGGTTTCTCCATGTCTGCTCCTGTGTGTGTCACCAGTCCAGGCCCAGTCTCTGCGGGGAGGTTGGCTGTGATTTAAGTGTCTCTGGGTGATATAACCTTCTGTCTTTATTATCCTTAATGATTAGCTTTGCAGAAACACTCCAGCGTGCTGCAGCTCTGACGCTCACAGAGAGTGAATTGTTTGTCTTTGGTCATAGGTGTCATAAACTCATCAGATTTGTGGTTTGTATAACACGTGCACAAGGGTTAACAATGATTTTCTTTTTTTAAATGTATTTTGCATTACAAAACATTTTGTTTTTTCTATATTTTTAACACGAGAAAAGAGACAGAACAAAAGGTCTTCATGAATACATTGACTTCAATTATGTCTATTTTAACAAAATATTCTTATCTCTGGATCAGACCAGGTAGGGAGACTTAAGGAGAATACTGGGGTGCACAATTTTGCCCCTGGTGACCCCATCTCCCTGTTAGTGTTGGCCACTTAACATACCTCAGGGGAAATATAGGCCAAAGACACTGGGCTGAGCCAACATATTTCCATAATAGAAAACTTGCTTTAACATTTTGAGCCCTCCTCCTTCTCCTGGCCATCACATGATCTTTCCTTCCTCCTCCTCATGTCCCCCTCTTCCACATAAGATCACTGACTAATATTCAGTTATTTCACCCATTTACACAAGGGCACGTGTGTGTGTTCAGCATTAGATTTAAACTAAAGACTAAATTAGAATTATTATTGACTTTCTTTAGTCTCAGCTCCTAAATGGTACATTATCATTCTACACTCATCTGCTTTTGTTCATAAATGGTTCATGGTTGCTCTCATTACCCATTCACTCGTTATTCACTGTACTCATTTATTCAATCATTTACTCTTCAGTTATTCTTTTTTTGTTTTGTTTTGTAGTTATTACACAAATAAATTATAATTAACATGTATGTTAATTAATGCAAAACTCATTGTGTCTGAGTCCCAAAGCACTCCTTCACCTTTAATACCAATTCATGTGTTTATGACGCATCGTTTTTATTAATGAATGAATCATTAAACCATTAATTAATTATTAAGTATGAATACATGCTAACATATGTGCTACATCTGCCCCTGTAACACCAATATCTTTACATCAATGAGAACTCTGAAATCAAGAAAGAGACAGCGATACCTTGTATGTCTGTTATCAAGTAAGTTACACATGCACGATATGACACGTATGATGCCAATGTTCCGAGTGACACGTGCTGTTACACAGTGGGTTCATTGCTGTCAAACAAACCACATGTCCATAGCTATAACCTTTACGACAAGCAGAGATATGGCTCGCGGCTCTTTGAATATGTAACAAAGAAGAAGAAAAGCAACCAGCAAAAACGCTTTCGAAAGGGCTTTTATCAATCAGCCTTGTCTTTGCAATTAGGCTTGTGTCTCTGTTGGATATTTATTGATTTCCTGTGCCGTCTCAAGTCAATCATGAGAGATCAATATGTTTATCATGTTGGCATTTTAGAGAAAACGTTCCAACTATTTGGCAAAGGGAGAAACAAACATTAGGTAGGCATACTCAAATTAAAAGGAAGTCAACTGATGGGAATTGTACATATGTTCTGCTGACCACAGTATCAATATACACTATGATTTTTGGGAAAAGGTGGGTAGGCAAGATTAACCGGGTCACATTAAGGCAGCTGGAAAGAAACCAATATAAAGCAGCTTGTAGCTAGTTGGGTTGAAGAGAAAACACAGCTAACTAAGAAAAGAGAAGGCTGCAGCAGAGGGAGGCAGTGGTGGAGGTGACATGACGACAAACATGCTCTCAGTCTCTGTGGCGCTGACAAAGCCACAGGAGGATGTTGGTGCAGCAAGAAATCAGACATCAGGCGGGTGAAAATGTTGTAATCCGTTTGTCTTGTGATAAATACATGACAAGCTCATACCTTTTATAACTGCACAGTCTACAAACCTCAACCCTGAAGTCTTCAGCAGTAGTGGAGATGAACTGGCCTTCTGGAAGTTCCCAGAGAAGGCCACAATGTCCGTCATCCAACAGCTGCCTGCCTGGCTCATTCAGCTCTTATCACGTTTGAGCCACATAGAGTTGCTGTTACAGTGAGTGTACATCATAATTCATAATACCAAAAGAGACCCTACTGAGTTGGAAGATCAGATTGATTTTAACATCTGTACAACATGTAGAAAAGCAGAAAAATGAAAAATAAAAATGGTTTTATTATTTAGCTCATAGGAGAGATTATGATGCTGGTCATGTGGCACTTTGGTGGTTTGTGTCTGTGAGCCACCTGTTGGATAGAGAGGAGATGCTTGGCACCTGGGAGGGTGTGACGGTCAGTGCACTTCTTTGGTATACCTTAATGCTACACTCCAGTCTAAGGGTAAACTTGTTTTTGAAGAGAGGGTGTTGAACTGAGATGTTTGGGATAAAGTGCATGGTTAAGTTTAGCAAGTGTGCCTTATGATAAGGTTGTTCTTGAGGACCCTGACCAACACCCTTATCAGTGCTTTACATTAGCTCAAAGCTCCTGCCCCTATGAGAGATCAGGGCTCCAACAGTAAACAAGCAGACGTGCAGGGGAAGCTGGATTTTGTGAATGCAGCTTTAAGGTATTGTAACAACCTTGTCAGGCTGGGGTGTGGGTGTGGGATAATTCCATGCTGGTTGTGGAAGGCGGGTATGGGTTGTGGTCCAGGTCCAGCCCCAGTCTGTCTCTGCCCTGGAGCATGTCTTATCCTTTTGTAATGCAGCAGAAGCACTCACGCGTCCATCTGTCAGCCACACGGAAAACAGCATCACAGGGACACAGGTTTGGAGCACATGATCAAACTATTATGCACCAACAAAGGCCATCATAAAGGACGCTTGGAAACCTAGAATATAAGATACCACTGTATGGTGATGATGTTCACATCTTCAATATATGGAATTATTAAACATTAAAGTAAGACCTATCATATGTGACCTCACTAATGTATCAGAGAGAGCATTGCTTGGATAATAGTGCAAAACAATGTAAGATTTTGCCACAGTCAGGGGTCTAAAGCGGACGAGGTTTGTGATTTCTGTGGATCTGCCACCCGACTCCAGAGTTTATTGACTAGTTCATCGTGTGTATTCATAATTCATACGGATGCAAGTGCTAACATGTGATTAGCAGCATTCTCTTCAATTTTGGAATTCTGGAAAGTAGTCATGCAGGTCATGTCTGGCATGATCTCAATAGACCTTTTCAACTGAATTCCACTGTTAGGCAACAGCCTTGGTAACTTCCCGTCAGCTGATGTCATTCACAAGAACTGCAACAGGAAATAATATAGGGCACATTTTGAAAGTTTATGTTTACATCTTTGAAACGGTCTATACAACGAGAATCTAAGCTGCTTGCTATCATGGAGGATTTAAAAAATGATAGAAAGGATGAGAGTTTAATATTGAGAAACACTGTATGAAATATATTTGCACACATTAGGCCCAACTCTAAACACACATCTTCCATCTGCATTAGGCGATTCCCAGGAGCTGCTTTAACAGCAATGTATGACCAAGTCAATGATACCAGCACAAAAATACTATGTGATCAGGGCACTAAACACACGGCTGAGTAAGCCTACCACGAGCACACGTCCCTCTGAAGGAAAATTACAGTGATCCTTGTACAGGTTACTTTCGTGAGAGGAAATTTAAACAACCACGCCCATTTTATTATGGCATCGTGTGGTGGAGGAGGGGCAGAACAGAGGGGAGGGGGATTTGAACGTGTGAGTCAAGTGACAGTAAAACAAGAACACAAGTAGGACAGCGTGACCTTCAAACTAGAATCAAAACGATTACTTCAATGCAAGTTCATCAGCGTCGTTTTTATTTTGAAAGTCACAAACGGAAGCACTGCGTCAAATTACCGTTAACCTGACGCACTCGCCGCTCGAAAAAAACCCATCGATAATTGAGAGTAGGTGGGGGAGTGAAAAACGGAAAAAACAGTGTTTGTAAGTGAAATTAGTTTTGTAAGCGTCGAGTAGGTTTGGATACACGGTTTTTTCTGTCGGTAAAATGGGGAACTGCTACACCGTTGGACCAAACGAGGCCCTGGTGGTTTCAGGTAACGTTGACGCTCTTTGGACGATGTGTAGCTGTTAGCTGTTAGCTGTTAGCTCCGTGGGCTCCCTCCTGGCTCCATAAGTGCTTCATGCTTATAAAGAAAACACGCTCCCAACCTTTATTCGACCCGCATCTCATATGCATTAAACAGTAGCTCAGACGCGTACATGACGGGTTGCATACATCAAACGACATTACCGTTTGGTTTACTTTGTTTATTTTACCAGTTAAGTCCACACCTTCCCCGAAAAGAAAACAGGACATGCCCCCAGACACCATGTTAAGCGTCTAATCAATTTGTAAATATTTGTCTTTTTCGCTTCTTATCCGCCATATCGCACCAACGTGTATGTGTTTCTCCACACAATTCTGATGTTTATATAACACATCCACCTGTTTTCTCTGATTTGACTCTACTAATATGTATTAACGTTATGTCTTTGCTGTGATACGTGTTCAAGTGTATTTTGGGCTTAGTTGATTAGAGTGGTTGTGGTTCCGCATCTGTTTTTATTTTTGTGCAAAGTGCAACTTTGGTGGTTTGTTTTATGTCTATTTTTCTAGGTCAGTGGGATATGGTGGCTCTCTGCTGCAGAAGCAATACAGCTAAATGAATTCAATTACATGGATGCACTCCCTTAGATGATGTTTCTCAGACCTGAAACAGGACACACAAGACTGGTCTTAGTCTCAGGGCCCCACATATACAAACTCAGGGGCCAGGGCCCCCCATATAAAAACCCAGAGGCCGGGGCCCCCTTTTGTGTCAAAGTTTTGGTCCCACAGACTGCCGTTGGATTTTCTTTTATTCAGAATCAGAAATACTTTAATAATCCCAGGGGGAAAATATTTTTGTTGCAAGCTCCAGCTATACAAACAGCATATTTAACAACAACAATATTATTCAGATAACGTATATTTAAAAAAAAAAACAGTTTAGAATACTCTGTAATGTTTTGGAAAACTTGTAGCTCACACTCATTTCACAAAAAATGACCACAACGCTCTTTCTTTACAGTGTCACTCATTTCTATGTTGGCAAGTTATAGTAATATCAAAACTGTTTGTGGTGTCACTGCTCTCTCTATTGATCTGATATTGATCCCTGGTGGACCAGAATTTTAGGAATTACTAACCTGTGCCACTTCTCAAAAAGGTTGCCTTAGTTTATAAATGTGGTTTGACAGTGTAGTGCTTACAATATGTCTAGCAGTCCCTTGTAACTGAAGCTGTTAGGGCAGTTTTCCTGTCCAACCCACTTGTGATGAACAAAAAAGAGAGAAACTCTTTAGGGATTTTCCATTGTGAACAAACTTTTAGGGGCGTTTCAGTCACCATATAGAGGAAAATGCCGGGATGAGTGGGCGTGAGTTGGACATCCTGATTCCTAGACAGATGAATTCCACAAATGCTAAAATAAATGACTGTATTTTTTAAGAGTTAGAGTGCAAAAGCACAATTTCCTTTTGAGGCCACTTTATCTGCGTGTTGTGAGTAAAGGCTTCTATTGAGAACAAAACCCTACCCCAAGGAAATTAAAGTTGATGACAGGATTTTTTTTATTGTGTTAATTCTCTTTCATTCACATGGAGCCTCTCTGTCCTCCACTGTGGAGTGAATGCAGTCAAGAATCTCAGATATGCCGGTGGTAGACTGGAACACCCGGGGGCTGTTATGGTGTGTTGCTCTATATATCCTAAGCCTGGTACTACTTTAGTTTGCAATGGCATTTGGCAGGAGTCAGGTGGATTTTAATAGTAAAGCCTGCCCCGTCCACATTCCTTCATTAAAACAATGCAATTTGAATCTGTAAATTAGATTATGTTGTAACAGAGCATGTCCAAAAATATACTTCCATTGTAGACATTCTTCTCATGGTCAGCTTCTGGTTCAAAGTTTTAAGACTGCAAACTTTGAAAGTAAGAGTTGATTAATTTATAAAGTCAGTACAATTATATTTAAGCACTACTTGTTACATTTTCTCGGATATTCAGATTATTTTAGGCAAGGCGAAGGGGTATGTGCAACATGTAGACTGAGACAGACTAGCTCAATAGGTCATCATTTTCAGCTCAAGTTGAGACATTTGCTCAGTTTCCCGAGTACTCCATGTCATTTTCCTGCTCTACACATTACAATGCTACAGTTTCCTGTGGGATATCATGTAGTCACAAGTGCATTATTTGTATTTCTGTGTCAGTGTGCGATTTCTTCTCTATAGACCTTGAAATTTCATAACATAACCCTAAACAAGTCTTTTGATAGTAGCCCTGTCTATAGAAAATGTTAAAGCACACCAGCAGTGTGTGAGGGTTCCTGTGTCCTGCTATAAAGTTATGTTGTCAGGGGTGTTTGTGGTCATTATGCTGGAGATAGTCCAGCCCCCCCCCCTGTCTGTCAGTTAACATGAGACAGCTGGGAATGTCACACTCAACACTCCAGATTAAATTATCAGGGACCGGTGACTGGGAATGCGTGTTTCGTTACAACTTATATACATCTGGAAATGCATTTACTAACAAACTATTGTTAATTTCTACAGTGCTGTGTTGCACTGGTAATGCCACATTACATTTTGAAAGGGAGATGTTTCTGTGCATGTCTCTACAGGAACAGAAAAAAACTGCATTGTAAGTTTATCGTGATACATGAGTTATAAAAAATGATTCACATTAAATCACATGAGCCACCACAATCAGATAGACCATATGCTGCACCATGAATCATTTACAGTATATTGAGAAAACAGGTGTTATACTTTTTGCCTGCTCTTGTCCAAAAAGTATTGCTGTTGCACAGCAGATCACAATAACCTACCAGTATATGAGTGGGAGAGAAACTTGGCACCAGAAAGTGAGAGCCAGAGAGGAGGTGCATGCTCCTAGTGTAGCAAGAGCAAACATTGTGGGTGCTGTGGTTGGAAAGCAGAGTAGTGCTTGTATTGACTTTCTGAACAGCACATGACCATCTTCCTGAAAAGGAAGAACTTGCAGAATATGAAAACTGGGTCACTGTCTTATAGATCTTTCTCAATAGCTCTATGCTACCTTTTGGATTAAAGCCAAACCGGCCAATTACATAAAGGCCTATGTATTGTTATAAATGTATTCCTTCCAATGAACTGTATCCATTCAAATGCTTTGTGTACATGCATGCATCATGTGCAGTGTGGATGTGTTAACTGCACACAGAATAATAGAACTGTCCACAAAGGTAGTCAATTAAGGTGCTTTTTTTTATACTCTTAGCTGGTGATATTAAACCTGCAATAACAGCAGAAACAATTTGTGCACATCGTCCCCATTTAGATAATATGGCAAACTTGTTAACAAACATTTCTCATCACTATGAGTTAAATGTACGGGTTATAGCTGTTTTAAGGTCTAAACAATCTAAATCACCTGTCTGGCCTATTGCAATTGGTGCTACTGCAGTTTTTGATTTTAACCGCTCCATGTCCATTTCACCTGTGTTGTTCCAAAGGTGGCTGCTGTGGCTCAGATCAGAAGACATATGTTGTGGGAGGCTGGTCTTGGGCCTGGTGGCTCATCTCTGACATCCAAAGGTAAGACCTCTCTGCTCTGACTCCAAACGAAAGAAAATTCTCACATGTTCTTTAGAGCCATTCACTCTTACATGGCACAGTCCTCACTAGTCCGAAGGCTTTTTAGAACAGGGTATCTGCAGGTCCACACAACAGGTACATAGGTCTGATAAATTGTTCTACATCCAGATACAGTATTAGAAGTCCTGCCTAAAGAAGGCAAGGCTCTTCTGCATAATATGCAAGATAAACTAGGCCTGTAGTAAAATATGCACAAATATGTTGAGTTATAATCCAAAAGACTTCATGGGCTCCGTCTTAACACCTGGTGCACAGTGCAACACAACTGTCATTGCAAGTTAAGGAAAAATGGGGTGGTGCTGCATGTATGAAGTATAGTGGAAGATGTAAAGAAGGATGGGGCTAATGGTAAGATAAAAAAACAAAACAATGACTGTCCAGTTTAGTTAGTCTGTTGGAAAAATCCAGTGGCACTCCGATTGTGAATGTGGGAATAAAAATCCTTTCATTAAACCATAGATATGCCTACACGTTTTTTCTCTGTCCACCCATCTGATCCAGGGTGAGATAGCTGCAGTACTAGCAGCCAGATTGCCATGGAATTTGGTATAAATAATATGTCAGACCCCCAGAGAATGTTTCCTAATGTTTTGGTCACTTCCTGACCATTACTAGGCCAGAATTTGCATTGGTTGAATAAGATGTATCAAAATCTACTTACCAGTTTGTCATTACATTTAGTAAGCATTTTAAAAACACACAAATGAGCCACACTGGCTGACATGTTCCTTCATAACAATAAAGATAGGTAATGTAATTTATTTTAAGTCAAATACATATTCATTTTCCTGGTGCTATAGATACACCAGGGACACCAAATGTGATAATAAAAATAGTTCCTAAAAATGTGCTATTAATTATTGTCATGGGAGTTGTTGACGATAAGATAGATAATGTTTAAGTACAAATTGGGCATTATTCATATTATATAATATTTACATTTATCTCTGCAGATACCCTGAAAAGGGGTTATATTAAGACTGTTCCTGTCCTTATAAAGTTCAGTAAAGAATAAACAAGTTTAGTAACGAAACAAGTCAATTGAGGCATCAACAATAAAACCTAATGTTTACTAAATGTGTAAACATAAGGGCTCATGCCTGTCCTCTGCTATTAAATACAGCGCCAACAAATCAGCTTCTGAGAAAGTACTGGAAAGATAAACAGATGGTACATAATGGCAAGGTCAGGGTCAAGGTCAAGTTCTAAACATAATATTTACAAAACTATAAAAAACAACAACAACTGTTAACCTTGTAGTGTTTTAAACTCCCTTACTGACACAGAAGCAAAAACGTTAAAAGAAACTGAAGAGTATTAATTTGAAAATAAACAAGTAGCATTTGTGTTTTGTTTCTCTGCCAGAGCTTAAAACCAGAAAACTCAATGTAAATCAAGTCTAGTTCTAATTAAGAGACAAAACCCTGACACTCAACAGGAGCCAGACTTTATGAACTTGCAAACCATTTGTCAACATGTATAGCTTAAAGCTACCTACCTACCAATGTGAAATCTCAGAGTTGTGGCACTGGGTTCAAAGTCGCTGATTTAATGTCAGTGAAGCAGCTTTTGTTTGCAATCAAACTGTGCAGAGTCCGGGCTGTCATGTGGCCAGGCTTTTTCATGTTTGAGTGATCACAAATTTCGACTGCTCAGCCCCTGATCTTGCTGTACCATCTGTAAAAGATGGCGCATAGTTCTACGAATGAACATGAGCTAATGTTTGATAATATTCCTTGTCTCTGGAGCTCCTGGTTTTGATTGATGTTTTATTTAGGATTCGCATGCCTCTCTGTTTCTACTTTGCTAACCTGCTTTGCTTTGTCTGGTGTTGATCACATCCTTTCTAAGCCCTTGTGTGTCTCTTTCAGGTTACCTATTTCCCATTAAGTGCTGCTCCTTGTCTTTAGTTGCTAGGAAACATAACGGTTGACCCTGACAATGAAGTTAAGTTGATGCATTGCTGAATTTAGAAATCCTCATTTAGAGAACGGATGTCCCAGGAAACCTTTCCCACCTGTGTTTTATCCTGCATTTCGGTCATTCGCAGTTAGGTGAACGTTACAGATGCTTCCCTGGATGATATCAACAGAAGAGAGCAGTAGCCACTACAGCTAAAAGCCCTGTGTGCGTAAGGACTGCAATATAAAACCAGGGGGAGGCAGTCTGGCTTCCCGCTCGTGATGCAGTAATCATGTTAATGTCCAGGCCTGTGACTCATTGATCCAATACTTCTGGAAAGAAGAAGGAGGCGGAGCTGTTAACCAGAGAGTCTCCTCTTCTAAGTGTCGCTGGAATCAGCCTGCCATGTCTTTTACTCAGACAAAAATGTATTTAGATCAGTATTTATTATTGTAAAAGAACATCTCTGGCTGTTATCACCTCTGAAACACAATCTCACTTAAACAGTCCAGCCCGTATTACAGTGGAGGACGATAATGATTGTTTGTAGAGGACATTCTTGTGTAATCTTGGAGAGGCGCTTGGCTCAATAATCCTTTCAACAGTTTTCTGAAGCTCTTGCTCTTTGTCCCAGTTTATTGAAACATTTATTAACCAACAGAGCAGAGAGAAGCTGAGCTGTAGCTGTGACAATCCTGGTTTTGTAAGAGGTGTCCGCTCTGCCGCACCACATCACGCATGAAAAGGCCTTCAGGGCTAAAACGGGAAAAACAGGAGGTCTGGTTGTGTCTTTTACCCCTACCCTCTTCCCTCTTTCTCTTGACCTTGGTTACTGACATTCCTAACAGCTGTTGTCCAACTTACTGTTTTGCCTTTGCTATTCCCGCCTGCCCGCCTGCCTGCGTAGAATGTCTCTGGAGGTTATGACCATCCTCTGTCGCTGCGAGAATATCGAAACTTCGGAGGGTGTTCCCCTGGATGTGACAGGGGTGGCTCAGGTAATGCATTTCAAAAGACAAAAAAAAAGCAGTGGCTGGTGCTCGAGACCAAAGGAAGACTCAGGAAAATGGTTCAGCTAACAAAGCTAATGTTGTCTGTGTTTGCTTTTCTCATCTTCATGGCTTTTTTCTTCTGCAGTGGAGGGGAGACGGTCATCTGTCACTAACTTGGGCTTCGAGAAATAAAGCTGAACTCTGAGTCACTTTTGGCAACGGGGTCAATAAATGAAGGCTATAAAAATGGCTAAAAAGAGGATTTGAGGAACCCAGTGTTCAATATAAATTGAGTTATTTGAATGGAACAAAAATAATTAGGACAAAGATGTAATTCCTACAAGGTTTGAATTGTGGCTAGCTATCTCATTTTGCTCCGTTGTTAGTGATCTGGAGTCCTTGGGTGAATGGTTTCACTTTGTCCTGTTTTATTTCCTTGTGTTCTGGCCCTTCCCTTCATTTGCTTTCCCTCCGAACATGTCAAGTTTTATTTTTTTTATTTTTCCACATTCTTCAACAGGATAACGCTTGAGATTATGACCCTGCAGCCCAAGTGTGATGATGTAGAGACAGCGGAGGGTGTAGCTATTACTGTCACTGGGGTGGCTCAGGTAAATCACCACACTTTTCTGGGAATGCCGGTTTAGACTCCACTAACCCACACATCTACCCACCCTCCTTTTCTCTGGCATCCCCTCATAATCACAGTAGAGGTGCTATTTCATACAGAGGGCTCAAGTTAAGATGCATACATGTATTTTTGATTAGTACACAGTTAGATGTACATATGGAAATGTTGGGTCAATTTTTTGTCTGCATGATTTACCCTCCAATCAGAATGCACCTAGTTAAACATATCTGACTAAGCCATGCATTCAGACTGACAGTAGCACTGAGTCAAAACATACAGTCTCCTGATTCATTTCAAGGAGACCACAGAATTGGCACAATTCATTTGGCACTTGATGTTTAATACGCCTTCAAAATGTACTGTTCTTATTTCATCATCTCACAGGAACCTGTAGCAGCACACTTGCATTTTGTTGACAGAGTGTTATTTTCAGTCTGAATCTGGTCCTAGAAGGGGTCTGTGTAGAGCCTGATGTGCATTTTCGTGTCAATCTCAGTGTTTTTTGTTGTTATTATCATTGTCTGCTATTTGGTTGTTTTGATCTTGTCCGGTGCCAAAATGAACTTTTTTTAGTTTGACAACTTTGAGATGTTAAAGAGGAAATCCACCTTAAAATAAAACTCACTCTAAATCTACTCCATGTACATGTACATATTACAAGGAAGCCCAAGTACAATAGTGATGCACATTGTAATAATAATGCATCATAAACATGGGGGAGATAAGAGCATGTGCTAGCTAAATGAATATAAGACCTGGTTTTGCCTTCCTTGTGCACTTTTTTGCACCATCAAACCCGACGCCGTTGACGCCCACAAGCATTCCCAAGCACCTAATTTTCAGTGTGTGGAAGCTGCATTAGAAAGTTCAACTTTTGGAACGCATGCACCGCATGTCAGGAAAAAACGATCACAGCCGACAGGTATCTTTCCTTTCTTCTGTAAATATCAATGGATATCTTTGGAGCTATCCTATCTGCAGCTGTGATTGAATCAGTTTGGAGATGGCTGTTCCAATATTTGACAATATTTGAAGCAGATCTTGCCCTCTGTAGTAGCAGTATACCACACATTGGTGAATATAGGTACAATTTGTGAACCTAAAATATAAGGTAATTGTCACGTCTGTGCTGAGTGCTGTAACATTGATACATCGGCGACAATATGATCCTAAGAACCACCTAGGGGTGGACGATATGGCAGAAATACCATATATGTAGCCCTAAAAGAGAAAATATATAACAGCCTTAAGGCCAAAGAACCTTTCTGAACAGATTTGAAACAGTATTTTTTTACATTTAACAAAACGCTGCCTAAAGATACCTGTTGTCTCTGCTGGCTGTGGTGTGGCTGGACTCGCCATTTCACTCTCAGCACACGAAAACATAATTTTTCTGACTTTGAGTTGGTAAAATTTCGACTTTATGTGAATCTGAGTGTTTATGATCTCAGACTTTAATCTCATAAATCTGCCCTCCCCCGGTCTGTATTTTTATTTATTTATTTATTTATTTTTTTTTTACTTGGCCCTACTAAGGCGTGTAGAATCCCTAGCGCAAATAGAAATTGACATCTGTGTTTTTTTACGGTGGATTTTATCTTAATATACCACTATTTTCTGCATTTCTGTTTGCAGCTGATATTCTGCTGATATTCATTTCCCTTTTTTCATCTGCATGCCAGTATATCTTTTTTTGTGTTTGGAATCAGATGCCTCATTATCAGTTCTGTATTTTTACCACAGTCATGCCAATGTTCCTGTCCTGCGTTTTCATACATGCATGCTGACAATGAGCCCACTGTTTGGAGCTGAACAGACCCTCACTCTCACACAGCTCACTTCACAGAGAGGCTCATCATGCCACTGTCTGATTGGTCCGACCTAAACCAAGGCCATTGTGGAGTGTGTATCCCATGGCAACAGTAGTAGTGTGTCCTTGTTAAAATAAAGAGACACATGTTGAGACTAAGAGGGAGGTACCCAGCAGAGTTAATGTAAAGGAAACCAGAGCAGAATGTTAATCTAGGCCAAGTGAATATCAGCCACTCTTCCATTTCAATCACACTGACTTTCAGTTGGAGGATTTGTGTCTACATCCGCCGCAGCCTGTTGCTCAGTTGCTCAGTTGGCAGTTATACCACATACATTAAAGGACCTGACAAATCTGTCAACTTTCTTTAAAAAAAGGACTTTAAGTAACAACCTAAATTGAGGAAATAGTTGTCAGGAAAAGGTTGGACACCAATCTATTTTATATTTCCTGTATTAGTGCTTTTCAGTGTTGTATGTTGAAGGAGCTGTGGGTTTGGAGGAGGCAGGAGGAAGGGTGGTGTCACAAGGGGAATGCGGGTTTGGGGCAGGAGGTTAGGGCTTAAATGCAAGGGATTACCGTTGCACACTATGTCGGCCACGGCACGGCTCCCCCTGCTGTCTGTTTGAGCTGGCCTGTGTGTGGATGTGCGGCTGGCTTGCAGCCTTTTCTGTCTTCAGACGTGTTCCCTTGGAATGATGACCATCTTCCCTGACTTTGTGTTGTCCTCATTCCTGGTATGAGTGCATGTTGCTAAACAAAACCATGTGCAGACCTCTCGCCTAAGGACCCAGCTCACACTCTGTTTTCTTACAGCTCCAGTGGAGTACAATATCACCCAAAACCTTCTGTCTTGCTCCATTTCTTTTTTATTTCCTGAAAGTATAAGTGACCTCTTACTGTCACCGACTGTGCTTGTGTTTAACTTGTAAACCTCAGGTCATAGCCATTGATTTTTTTTTCTTTTGTTTTGCTTTATTGTAAATGTATCCCACTGATTATTTTTTCCCACCTCATTTAATTCACTCAGTTGTAAATGATCCTGTTCAATGTGTTTGGACCATGTAACAGGAACATACAGTAAATGCCTGCATTGAGATTGTATACCTATGAATCTAGTTTAGATGTTCTGGTTTTCTTCGGTGCAATTATCAGATTATTATCAGTGAAAATATCCTTGTGCATCATGATGTTTTAAAGCAGCATTTACAGTATAAGCACATGCTTTGCTTGGAATGGGAATTGTCTGCATCTTTACTATTGATGACATATGTAAAGTAGAAATGCACCAATCCAGTTTTTTTACGATCCAATCTGATAGCGATACCTGGGCTGAGGCTATCGGCCGATACCCGATACGATCCTACTCTTGAATGAATGAACTATATACTTTGCCCTGTGAGTGAAGCCATCAGGCTTGACATAAACATTGAGCCTTGTTTAAAAAGAAAAGGTAACAAATGAACACAGATATAAATGTACTTAATAGCATTTATTAATAAATAACAAAGTGTACATTAGCAGCAAAAAGAAAAAATAACACTTCCATGTATCGTAACGTAATGTAAAATCCTAACTGGTGTTGCAAACATAGAATTGAAGTGACTAGATCACTGTAACAATATTGCTGTGTATGATCAATAAAGAAGAAATGACTGGATCGGCCTCATTCATCCGATATCCGATCCAGCCAATTAGTCTATCAGATCCAATCCGGGTATCGGATTGGTGCATCTCTAATGTAAAGTAACTAATAGCTGATTAAGAACCATGCTCAGACTATCTGTCTGCACTATTTAAGTCCAGGCACACACACACACACACAGTGTGACTTTAGTGGCTATGTTGTGATAATTTATGTAAGATGAGGGCAAAATTTGTGCTCTGTACATATTTAGCTAATATGATGTATTGGAATATAACAATGAAGAATTTTGATATTATTTTGCGCACGTCATTTTGTTTTTTGAGAAATGTAAACTGAACTGAAAATGAGCTGTTGATTAATTATTAATTATCTGGCCATATAGAGTTTGCGCCATGTCAGTATTGGACAGTATTGTCTAAATACTTGTTAAAGGTTTACAATTACAGACCATAATCAGACGTGAGTGTATGCAGCTTTCCATCCCAGAACCTGCTGTGTTGCCCCAGGCGGTTGATTTAGTGTTTATAGTCTTTCGACCTTTTCCTGTATTGATATGAATTGAAGAAGTTCATCACTACACAGCCAAATCAATAGCAAGGATGCATGACAATACATTTTATGCACTTGTGCTCAAAATGTCTTAAAAAACAACCCAACCTTTATGCATCTATGTTACGAATGCATTGCAAAGTTTTTCTTCAATTGTATAGTTGTATTGATTTCTCCTTCTTAATGTTATGCTTTCTTTTGTACTTGTTTTCTTACATTATTAATGGTGTAAAAGTTGTAGATGTGTAGTAGCTTTTTAGAGAGAAAATGAATGTTGGATGATTCCGCAAAAGCTAGCATGTGTCATGTTTTCATGTGCCACACCCATGTGTGCCTGAATTTGTGCTTGTGTTTGTGGATGTGTGTTCAGCTGACGATCTTTGTTCACGTTGGCACCAGGTGAAGGTGATGACAGAAAATGAACTGCTGGGTTACGCCTGCGAACAGTTCCTGGGGAAGACAGTTGTGGAGATCAAGAGTGTCATCCTGCAGACCCTTGAGGGTCATCTGCGCGCCATCCTTGGTGGGTAATCTCTCAAAACTGCGTCCAACAGATGTGGGGAGTCCATGTGGTTTTTAGATATTGCCTACGTTCTAGGAAAGTAGAGGAGGAAAGAGATTAGTGGACACAGACATGAACAAAACAAATCTTTTCTTCCTTTTAACCTTTTTGTTTATCTTTTTTGGCGACATAGAGTCAAAAAAATATGGAGCAACATAAGCCACTGGTGTAAGACATGATCCCAAAATATATATATATATATTTCATACATAAATATATATATATATATTGCGACTAGACAGACTTAAACTCATAGAATCATGATAATTACAGCCATTCAAAAATTTTCCAGAGTTCAGCAGAGATAAGAACCTTGCCATGATTTGGAAATTCATCACCAATGTTACGTAGACATATTGCCCATCACTGCCTGCTTCAAAACAGACTTGTATGTGTTGCTCAGCACTACAGTATGTCACTCGTTGCCCTGACTGATTGTAGGTCTGGAAATAGAAAATGAACTAAGAGGTTCTGGACTAATATGCATCTGCATGACGCCAGGCTAAGTGTGCTTGAATTTAGTTAAAACATTTCTGTGGAAATAATAACAATAGGAAGACACTAACCACTCTTTCCATCGTTTCAGGCACCCTAACCGTTGAGCAGATTTACCAAGACAGAGACAAATTTGCCACTCTGGTGCGAGAGGTGGCATCACCTGATGTCGGCCGCATGGGCATCGAGATCCTCAGCTTCACCATCAAGGTGTTCATTCTGCAATTCTCTTTTGAACATCTGTTTCTAATTGGAATTTGAATGATTTGATAACTTACCATACCTCCATATTTATTTAGGATGTATATGATAAAGTGGAATACTTGAGCTCACTGGGAAAAACTCAGACGGCTGCAGTACAGAGGGACGCAGACATCGGAGTGGCAGAGGCAGAGAGAGACGCTGGCATCAGGGTAAGAGAAGCTTTAAGAGGATATTCAAACTACAAACTGCAATTGAAAAATATCAGTTCTCTCTTGTTAATGGCTTATAGATATCATTAAGAAACCAACAAACTAGTGCACCTCCTTCTCATTATCTTTGCACACTGTCTTTTACAGGAAGCTGAGTGTAAGAAAGAAATGATGGATGTTAAGTTCTTAGCTGACACAAAAATGGCGGACTCCAAACGAGAGCTGGAAATGCAGAAAGCTTCCTTTAACCAGGAAGTGAACACAAAGGTATTGTGTTGTGTAGTTTAAGTTGAATTTTGTGCTATGGTCAACAGCCAAACATGAGAGTGAAGAATAAATGAAAACCTCCTGCCTCTCTAGAAAGCAGAGGCTCAGCTGGCGTATGAGCTGCAGGCGGCCAAAGAGCAGCAGAAGATCCGTCTGGAGGAGATCGAAATTGAGGTGGTGCAGAGGAAGAAGCAAATCACTATTGAGGAGAAGGAGATAGACCGCACAGACAAGGAGCTCGTCGCCACCGTGAAGAGACCTGCCGAGGCTGAAGCCTACAAGATGCAGGCGCTGGCTGAGGGAAGGAAGTGAGTGGCTCCCACACAGATCACCCTTCAGTGCACAAACATTCACTCTACATCATTTAAGTCTTAAAGTCTCCATACTTGCTGATGATGGGGGGTCATTTCACTAGTTTCCATTTTGAAATGTTTTCATAATTCAAGTGTTACATATTTTAAGAGATATTCAAACAGGAGAAACTATGCAACATATACTGGATATAATGTTGCATCCCTTGTGTTTACTCCTGTAGAGGCCCTGTTCAGATTGAATGAGGCACTATCATGGAAATGAGTCCCATACAGCTGCTGCCAGTTTATCGCTTTCTGCCCGTCACTCACCCTGATAACTAAAATCTGTTTACACCTGTTCAAATAGGAAGAAATCAAGTGAAAAACTCTATATTTTCGTCCTGGTCTTGGCCTTAAAAGACACCAGTGCTCTCGGATTTACGTCATCTGTCCCACCGACTGACTGCTGCTTAATATCATTACATGAAGGTTCCTTTACGCTTGACTGTTAAACTACCTAGCTAATGTGGATATGCGAGCTTACAGACAAATGGTCTGATGACCAAAATAACAATAACCATAATAACAGTAATAATATTATTAATAATAATAAACCTTGCTTCGAGTGAGTTTCTCAAATAGTTCTCTTGAGCGTTGTTCCCAGCCCATCTATCTTATTGCAGAACAGTACATGAATGCTAATAACAGTAAACACTAAACAGTGCTTTTGATGTTTCGCTCACCCCACAACAGGATAAAGACGGTGCTGACTGCGCAGGCAGCGGCCGACAAGATCCGCCTTATCGGTGAAGCGGAGGCCTCCTCTATTGAAGCGGTGGGGAAGGCAGAGGCTGAGAAGATGAGGCTGAAAGCTGAAGCTTATCAGAAGTACGGCGAGGCTGCCAAGACGGCTTTGGTCCTGGAGGCTCTGCCCTTGGTCTGTGCTATTCATTTATACTCCACTGATTTTAAAAGAGCTCACCAACATTTGGGAAGTTTGGTTTATTGGTCAGATTGCCTAATGTCTTCACCACTAGAGCGTTAGCACCAAAGTTATCAGTGTTTCTCTTTTTTTTTTCCTCCACGTGAATGCAGTTACACCAAGGTTGTCACAGAATTTGAAACTTCGACACAATACTAGTATAAAAAAATAATTATTGATACCTCTTTCGATACCATTGCAAAAAATATATATACATATATATATATTTTTTTTTTGTTCTAACCAACCTGCACACAGTTGGTAGATTTTTTCATTATCAATACTTATTAAGAGTGCATTTTCTGCTTGGCCGGTTTACATGTGGATGCTACAAGTACTTTTTTTAAAATCACGTTAATGCCTTTCCCCACAATTTCTCAACATGGTTTTATTAAAGCCCTACACTGGTCCATACACTAGTCCAGGCTGTCCATCAGAGACAGATGACTTTAGTACCAATATTTTATTCACATATTTGTGAGGAGAACAAAGGGACACAACCCCCAAACACAATGATTGGAATATGTTTGTGTCAATTTCTGTCATAGATGGTATAGGGCGAGATTTGTCAGTGAAATAACAAATGCTCACTTGTGTTTTATCAGATTGCCAGTAAGGTGGCTGCACCTCTGTCCAAGACCAACGAGATTGTCATCCTGAGTGGAGAAGGCAACCGCTTGACTGGGGAGGTGAACCGTCTCTTAGCTGAACTCCCCGTGTCTGTCCACGCCCTCACTGGGGTGGATCTGACTAAGGTGAGATATGGTGTTTGAACTTCTTGAACAAAAAACAGAAAACAAAACGGCTCATAATTCTGTTGTTGATCCATGTATTTGCCAGAAATTAGATTAATAATAATATTAATAAAGCATTAATTCAACAACACTAATACCCACCAGCGCTCAACAAATCTCCATCTTGCCTGCTGCTTCGGTGCTGTTAGTTTATTATTCACATCTTCACAGACTTTCCAACAAAACCCTTGAAGTCACATGGAGGATTTTACCACCCACATATAAACAAAGTTGAATACTTATTATGACTTTAAAACTGAAATCTTCTTGTGTAAATAGAAAACTGTTTGCTGACAGTCACCATAACAACTATGGTGATAACATGCTAGTGTTGTATTTTCAGCTTATTCTATTTAATGAATGCTTCAAGTGTTTTTAAAAGTAAGCAGGAATAATGTATCATAATTAACTTGATTTTTTACCTTTTTGTAAACCATTTCTTTTCACTAGTCCTGCAAATTTCGTTTTTAATAGCATTTATGGATGAGCTGTAAGTTTTTCTTTGTCATTTGATGCATCAGTGGGGCTATGATTGATAGTTATAACGTTATAATGCATTGTGCAATTGCAACCTACTTTAGTCCACACACGTACATTCGGTCTACAGTTTAGAGAAACACCATATTTGTAAATAGTCCTAAAATAACTGGCCAAAATGCCATCAGCCTATTATCAGCCTCTTGTTAGCCAGAAGATCGGCCATCAGGTGGTGCTGATGTTGCTCTATTAAAATCTCTTTATCATATTTTTACTCCTAGATATGTAATGGAATCCAGAATACGCAAAAGAACGTACACGTCCTTATATCAGCATCCAGTCTCAGCAGCAGTCACCTGTATTTTCTGTAGAAAATGTCTCTTCTAGGTTCATATTTCATTCCAAAGTGAAAAATGGCTGTGATGGGGAAGTATGATTTATAGCTGTAGCTTCTTTCTGGCTCTCTGTTGATCCTTCTGTCCTCTGATCCGACAGATACCAATGCTCCAGAAGATGGTGAACCCACAGTGCCAAACAACCATGTGATGAATCAGGCCCGGGACTCGTTCCTCTAAATCCTTCATCATGTATCTGCCTCAAGCGTGAAAAGAGTTTTTTTTCAGCCTCTGACCCCTTATGCAACTGCCTTTGACCAGAAAACACTTGATTCCAACCAAGAGGGTTTTTTTATATTTTTAAGAGGTTTTTAATTTTCTAAAGGAAACAAAACTGGGGCCTTTACTTCTAAAAGACCCAATTATATGTATCTTCTTTTGTGTAGTTTTAAACACATTAATTCTAATCACACTGCACTAGTTTGCCAGGATTATATGATGCCATCCTGTTCAGTCATCCAAATCAGATTTTGTTTTTGTTTTGAGAGACAGAAGTCAGAGTCTGCCTTCGGTGAATGAGGTGGTGTTAAACATTGTTTTTAGAAGGAAAAACTCCTCAGTCTTCAATGGGAGGTTCTGGAAAGAGTCCAAAATAAGATTGTTCCCTTCTCCAAAGCTGTTTAAGTTTGAGTGCACCACTTCCCTGTCAGGTGTTATGGTGTTTATTCACCTTACAGCAGCTGGAGCGTCCCAGCTCCCGTCTCTTCATCCTCGTCCGCTGTGTAATATTCAGAGCCCAGTTAGTGAGGTCACGCGCACTAGACTGAGCAGCTTTTATTTCCTCTTTGTTTATTTCCTAAAGAATAGTTAACTCGAACTCAGAGCGAATTTTACGGATAACCAAACCGCTGTTACTCTTAAGGCCAACCAGATCTTCACCCACTGTGATTGTAAAATGTCCAGGATATTACAGTATCAGTAATATTTTAATCACCTGTATGATAATCCTTACCTCGTGGCGGTATGCTGTCATGTTGTCTGTCTTCTCCTTCTAATGTACAGTGCCTGTTCACCACTCAAGTGCCCAAACCTTAGGACAGTGGTTTGGCTTTAGTTGGATTTATGTCAGAGTATATCACCGTGTTATAGATGGATGATGTTTTAATATTGTTCCCTATTCTCTTAACATCTGCTTATACTAACAACAAAGTTTACTCTTCACTTTTGTCGCCTGTTTGAACATATGCAGATATAAACGCTAAGCAAAAGCATGACACAAAGCCATACTTAGAAAAGATTAGCCTTAAAAGATACTCTGGACGCCCGTCAGGTTTACTGAGAACTGCTTTATTGCTCAAGTAGCACACGGTAGAGTATACATATTTTGTAATCGTAGAGGGTAACCCCTCACCTTTTGCGGGTTAAAAGTTGCCACTGTGTTGCTTATCTCACCACACCCACTCCGTGATGACAAAGCAGGAATCGAGTGATACTTTAAGTTGGAAGAGAAGCATGTGATAAGATGGTAAACCCCGTACACGGTGTGATAAGATGGTAAACCCCCTACACGGTGTTTTGTGCTCGAGGGGTTTTCAGTTTGGTAAACGTGATGTTGAGCAGTCGGACCAATGACTTTTCCTGGTGCAGCATGTAAATCAAAGTGAAATAGAAACTCTTCTCTTGTTGCTATCGCTGCTTCAGTCAATCTAATTAATGCGTGTAGTCTGTTGAAAGCCCGATGACAAATGTCCAAAGTGATGGTTCAGTGTTGCGTCATCACTTGTGGAGCCTGAGGACACAGTGTGCAACAAGGTTCAGCCTGTAGATGGCAGGATCTCCGCAGGATTTCAACCCATATTGAGTTACTCTTCAAACCGAATGAGCCACATCATCCAACCTGCTGCTTACTGTGATCACAGTTAAGTTTGGTTGACCTTTTCTTTTCTTTGTGTTTTGCCTCTGGTTAATCACAACGTGAATTATCATTGACCACTAAACAGAATCTGTGACCTTTTTAAATAGTTTGTTTTGTTTTGCCGCTGACTGTTACAAAGTTCTTATAGTCTCACCATTTTCTTTATTTCCTGTGAATAATAATGAAGCTTGTGGCTCGTTTGGTCTAAACACATTTAATTTTTTTCTCCTGTTTTTGACACTTACAAATCCTTCAAAGTTCAAATGTTTTTCTGCAATCATTTACCTGCTGTACAGTAAATGTCTTGCCACAGATACTATAATAGTATTAACCTATTGATTTGAATAGGTTTGAAACGGCCAGTAGTTTCAACAAGAGATGAGCAGCATCTGATCGTGCGTGCACTGAATTTACTGCAGCAAGCAGTTTACGCTTCAGTGGGGTCTGTTTGGTCCAGACAAAATCCTTTTTAAATGTGCTGCTTGATAGATGATTGAGTTTGCGTTCCTATTAGGCTAGAAACAAATTCCAAACTGCCCGCCAAATGTAGTTTCTGAATACATTAATGGTGAGAAAAAAAAACGTACATTAAAAAGTGGCAACTCCCGTTATGTTCTTTACATGTGAGAGAGGAATCCATTGAGAGTGGTTGTTTCCAGGCTGAGCGAAGGTTAAAGCATCTAAATAAAGTGGGTCACAACTTAGTATTATTCTTTGTCATGCTCCTTTATTTTGAAAAATAGCTCTGGTTTCTGTACATAGTGCCTTTGTTAAATAATGAAGAGGTCATTCGTACATTAATTATTACTGTACAACAAAGATTCGTAAAAAATGATGCATATATAGTTTTCAGATGTAAGTTTTCCTCGTCAGTTTTATATACTGGACAACCTTCTGAACACAGGTAGTTAGATGATAGCATTTACCAGCTTTTCCTTTGGACTCTGGACCTCTTAAAGAATTTTCATTCTTTAATCTGGCCATTTTATCGTGTGCCAAAAAATACAATCTGTAGATTTGCTTTGTTAAATCAGAATAAAGGCAACTTCCTGTTGCTACAAGTGGCATTTTAGAGGAGAATGTGGTTAAAGACCAAACACTACAGACCAACGCCTTAACTCTTGTCTTCATCTGCAATCTGTCCATCTGTTGTCTGTCATGGAACTAATCTGTAATCTCTATTAAAATTATATTGTGGATTAATCTTGTGACTTCTCATGTAACACTGACCTTTGTAAAACGGATCCAACATGACGTTTCAAGCATGTGTTTGTGTTCTTCTGTGCTGTGTGCCGCCCTATAATAAATGTTATATCACTTCCTGTTGCCGTTGCTGCCTGTCTGTTACAGAATATTAAATTGGAAAAGGCTTGACTTGGCATCTCACACACACACACACACACACACACACACACAGAGTTTTGAAAAGAATGTGTTGTCTGCACATGAGGAGAAAAATCCCATCACAACATACTGTTCATGCAAACAACATGAAGGCAGAGATGAAAAGCTTTGTGTCAGCAGGAGCAGATGTGTCCTTCAATAAGCTGGACATCGTCAGGAGCAGAGGCCTGGAACCACGGCACAGCTGTAGAAACATCCTTCTCGGAGCTCCTCAGGTACGGCCGCCTCCTCTTCTAACTTGGGACGGCTGACTTTGGTGCTATTGTCATTTTGGTGTCTTACTGTGCTATGTTTGTATTCCTTAATCGGTCACTGCATTTGTTGTAAAGCGTCTTGCCAAAGGACAGCAGGTTGGAAACAAACTGAGTGACTAGCTGGCACATTTACAGAAATGATTAATGTGCGTAGTCCATATAAATAAAGAAGTTACAGGAAAGGCTTTGATGTCTGGGTTATCGGAAGTCAGTGTCTCTAGAACATTTACTTTCCTGACACACACACACACACAGCTGATCTGGACAGCTGATAGAGGACATGAGTGCACAGCCTGACCCAGGCACAGTTCATATTCAGCCTGAGGAGGGCAGTCCTCTCATCTCACAAACACAAAGCACACAGATACTGCAGCAACAAACTCCACCTGCTGTCCTTAATCAATAATAGGCCGTAAAAACTAATACTATTGTCATCACTACTTCTGCGAGCCCACTTCTATGAATAAAATCAGTTGAGTTTATTACTTTATTTGACAGGGACAGTGCATATAAATAACATTTATGATAATATATCAGGGACATTTTCATCCGTAGTCCTGCGCCTAGTTAGGACTGACTTTAAGAATACAATCATGGAAAATACAAGCTATGATAACAAGCAATCGTAATAACATATTCATTCATTCATTCTTAAAACTGATCACAAGCAATTCTAACTTTGTTTTGTTAATCAAGCTCAAAATACATAAATGGATAATTTATTGATAGTTTATTCTTGAACTCCAGCATCTTATCTCAGCTTCAGTCCCTACATAAACACTAAAACCTTCATTAAGAAACTCCTTAGGCCTGTACAGATGTGCCTCTTCACTTGTGCACATGGCCGACATGTTCCCTCTATCGTACACAGTTGTTTTTTTACTTGGATAAAGTAAAAGTAACAACAGAAGGCTAAAAGCCCTCATTCAACAGGTATATTATCCCTGTATATTGACATTATCACTGTTGTGAGTATCATGATGTGACTGTAAAGGTAGAGCTAGTTTTATCTGCTTTATATTCAGTTAGGGAGTTCAGTCAACACACGCACCTGAGGGGTTGAATGATTAAGGAGGGAGGGAAGAAGAAAACACAAAATTCTGCTGCACAACTTAATATATCTTATTTATTTGGTTTTGACTTTTCGGTTAACTTTGTATTTATTTTGTAGGATGTCACAAGCCACATACTGTAGGTTGGGAACAACTGGTTTAACCTGTAGCAATTTACTGTACTTTATCCCCTTATCACGCATTTAATGTAAAGTCTTAACCTGAACAGTATTAATCATAGTCGCCAGATGACTGTAGAGGAGTAAAGAGCATAAGCAGAATATTTATCTCTGAAATGTAGAGGGACAGAAGTATAAAGCGTCAAAAAGTAAAAAGTACCTCAAATTGCTCCTGCACACTTTGGGTAAACGTCCTGTTGTATTACCCACCCACCCCCATAGATAGTCAACGGTGAAATTAGTACAAGAATTGAGCTCTCACACACTGGTCATGTCCCCGAGACATTGTCTTCAGACAGTTATTAGAACTCCTGGCCAGATGTTAAATACTACTGAAATCGAAACATGAACAACTCCCAGATAATGACCAATGGATACAAAGGTTCAAATAGGTTAGAAGAAAATTAATTCTCACTCAAAATGTAATCTAAAGTATCACACCAGCTGTGGCGCCAGTTTGGGCCGGGGCTGTAAAGTGGTGGGGCAATGACCTCCTACATGCTCCCAACCCCCCTACTTCTAGCCACGGACCACACCCATTTCCAAACTTGGCCTTCATTTTGATCTACACTACTCAACTATAACGTTTGTCTTGAACAGTTGACAAAATCTGTCCACAGACAGACAGACAGACAGACAGACAGACGGACGGACAGACAACCAGGCAGGCAGACAGACAGACAGGCAGACAGACAGGCAGACAGACAGACAGTATAAACACCTGGCAAAAGACTCAAAACGTCCTCTGTGTTGGTTCCCACTAACGCAGGTGTCTCTAGGACTGGATTTTGCCATGATGATGATACACACGCACACGCACACACGCACACACACACCAAACACACAGGACGATCAGAATCAGAACTCTTTAATAATGTCTCTCCCTTTTTTCTCTCTACCTCGACTCTTAATGAATCTGCTTGTACGAAACATTATTTCCACAGTGTAGTATTTTTACTCTGAGCGGGGGGGGACAGGGTGAGGGTGGGCAGAGCTGGCATTGAGACTGTATTTAGTTGTCGTCTAAGAAACATTTCACCTAACTGCCGACAGTTGAATCCATCCTCCCAACAGCTCTCCCCCGATGACTCAAACCAGCCTGTTGCACGATGAGAGCGCCCTCCCTTTTTGTCTCTACATGTGGTGAACAAACGAAGTAGATGTGTAGAAAACGTGTCGCATTTCTGCAGCAGATAAAGAGCTGGAGTGAAACCAAACCACCCAGATAGTCCTACCTCCGTCTTTATCTGTGCCTACAGGAGGGCCTCACACACCCTGACTAGGGAGGGTGTTACCATGGTAACGGCCATGTCCCACCTAACTCGAATCTTGCTGAAGAACACTTCGCAGCTCATACACAGCATCCATAAACAAAGATGAAGTTACTGAAGTGAATTATTGGCTCATTGTTAAAGCATATAAAGAATCCCCGCCCCGCTCCCTCTGTAGGTTTACACTAACTGTGATAAATGAACGTGACCTTAGAGTGGTGGTGTAGCTGAAGATGTGAGCACACTGAATATTTCTGTGAATAAATGGCTGTTGCAGCAGGTACATTCATCAGTGTTGCTTGAGAAATGAGTGTACTCACTGCCTGTGTTCTTGTGTTTACCCTGCACTACATGACTCTGATCCTGTTCAGTTACTCCACAAGCTTTCGCAGCCCAAGGTAAGAGAGCAAATCCCCCACAAAGATGTATTTTCTTTACAAAGACAGTCTATTATTTAAGGGGCAGACTGTCAGGGACTAGAGACAAACTGCACACTTATCACCGCCCGGGCATAATTTGATGCTGTGAATTTGACGTGTGGTGTCCGCGTGACACATCTAATAAAAAACAGATCCTCGCTCTCCATTTCCTGGAATCCAGCTGAGCGCGTGGAAAAGAGTTTAATAAGTCAGATAACATGACATCAACTGACATATCGCAGCATTAAATTCCAATCCATGAAACCATCACGCATAAATCCAAGGGAGCTATCACATTCGGAGGACTTAAGATATATTACCACATTGTGAGATAAAGCTCCAAGCATTTTAATAGATGACGGAAAAACTCTGTTTGGGCTTAAAGCTGGGCTCTGTTAAACACACGTTTGACCGAGAAAGGTTAAAACTCAACTACACTCTGTAAAGTGGTTTGGACATGAACAATATTTGGGTAAATATCAGAAATACTAAGCGCTTCTAGGAAATAATGGCTAGTGCTGCTGCTAATGTATAAAACTCTGGTACACAATGACTGAAAATGACACATGAATTAAGTTTTCCCTTTGATATCAATGAGTGAAAGAATACATTAGAAATAACAGTGTATATGCAGTAGCACTAACAATGGGATTCATGTGCAGTTTTTCTGCAAAGGCTTGTGTAATAAGGGTGTGGGCAATCATGGGACCAGAGGCAATCAGGTTAGGACCAGATAAGAAAAAGTTCCCCCCCTGTGCTGTCTGGTCCACCCCAGATGTCATCACAGTATGCTAATGAGCCCGGGGCCTTTAAGTGCCGGAGCCCAGCGAGCAGACCAGTTAGGAGCTGCAGACGTGGACACGTAGCAGCCATAAAACCTGAACATGTGAAGGAAAGTGTCAGCGAGCAATGAAAGATGCCACCGCCACGCTGCACGCAAAAAGGTGAGTATGAAACACAGAGAGGAGGTCGCTGAGGCCTCGTGGGCCACAGATGTTGCAGCAGGATTGAGGACGGTTCCTTTTTACATATTGTTTCACAGTACACTTTAATTAAAAGGGAAAACATGTCATTTTTAAATAGCATCCTGTATAATTCACATCCTCGCTGGTTGACCTTCACTGTAAGCATCACTAATGAGTCGTCTCTCTTTGCCCTGCAGATTACCAACACGGCAGGAATTCACTGCTAGCTGCTCTGTCTTGTGCCCTGGACAGGATATCATCTTATACTGTAAGTTTATTATAGAGACACTACAGTATAGATGATGTACTATCCAGGGTTTCATTCCCCCCACCGGCACGATGGGCGCACACTCACGCCTGACTGACTGAGGGAGGCTGCACACTCTGCAGAGGAGGGCCATCAAACCGTTACCATTACTGAGTTTCAGTAATGGTAAGGGTTATATGGCCCTTGCTCAATGTCATCTGGACACGAGGATGAAGAAACTTGGTGATTGATGTGTGAAACATGAGCTTCTGGAGGGCGTCCTATTTTTGACACAGACTTGTGCATGTAAAATAAAGCTTATGGCTCCCAAACAAACGAGTACCTCATTATTTTGGTAAAAGCAAACTTCAGGGTATCAGCATTCTAAATATCTTATGTTTGAAAGAATACTTTAATGTGCTGGCTGACGTTCGTCAGCTATATTTTCAAGCAGCAGTTGGCCTGTCTAAGTGGTGATCTCTGCTGTGCAACCGGCTTATCTAATCACTGGAAAGCAGCCGCTGCAGAGAGCAGGGAGAGCTTGAGGGGCTGACACAGCTTCTGTGAGACATTCAAGGCCTCTCCCTCCCTCCTGTCGCCCTTGCTTTAGGCCACTAGCTGGTTATTCATCAAGATGCTCCGGATAGAGTAACCGTTGAGTTAACTCACAGGCAGCAGGAATGAATCCAATCACCATTATCTGACCCATTTTAGCATCAGGTTAGTGCTCCATTTTGCAATCCATTAGGGAGACAATTCAGCCCTCGGGGGCAGAGCGGGGCTTTATAAGAGCCAAAAAAGCAAAGGGGGAGGAGAGAGAGGGGGAAGAAAGCAGCGGAACAAAAAGTGATAGTCGCAGGGATGGATGGCCACACTTCAAAGGCAGTGGAGAAGGCTAAAGTGATGTGGGAGTGGAGGGAACAGGGGTGGATGGTACATCAGGGACATTTGAGTGAACATGACTGTGCAGGTCCCGCTAGGCGCGAGGCGCCCGCCAAGTAAAAAGCTCTGAGAGCCAAAGATAAACCATCGGCCTTTTCACAGCTCGCCAAACCTGCTCAGCCATGAACACACTGTCAAACTTGTGTCAAAACATCCATTTGATGAGAGTCTGTGTCATGTTTGTTGCCTTAAATATATTGGTTCTCAATAAATGCCAATATTTCTATTTTCTCAGCTTGTGTGAGCTGCTTTTAATGGACATATTTTCTCCACTTGACTACATTTACTTTTCAAATATCGTCCCAGTTGGGGGCATCCCTCAGTTTTCCACCATTGTACATAACAATAGTTTAATAATGTCTTATGAGACTGCATGAAAGGATGCTGCTGTTGCATGAAAAGACCATATTTAGGGTCCGCTTCCTTTCCTTCAAACAGGTCTGTGTCAGTGGGAGCTGAGGGAGATGTCCCCTCACAGCTCCTCGTCTGACTCTTGATCAGATCTTATTCTTTGTTCCGCCCTTCAGGTCTGTCCTTTGCAAAGAACAAGACAAGAGGAGTCATCTCAAATCCAGCAGGATCTGTGTCCACCTCTTCATCAATACAGTCCTTCCATCCTCCTCACTTCATCAGCTTGGCCGAGAGCTTCAGCTTGACTTCTCTCAGGAAGACGCGGCTCAGGTCCTCGCCCGCCTCTCGGGCGATCCGTGCTACCATCTGTCCGGCTGAACCTATCACCATCTTCTGTAGACGCAAGAAAAACAGCAACGTCAGGCACCGGTGAATGGACGGGGCCGTGGGTTATAGTTTGTGTATTTGAATAATGCAGGTTAACATAAACTAAACAGAAAATAAAATACTTCAGACTGAAATATTTTTTAAATATATTCCGTTTGACGCAGCCTTATATTGAATCAAATAATTATTCATTTCTTACACCGCACCGTAACTTTTCCTCTATTATATATGAACTATTCATGTATTTTGTATCTGTCTAATTCTTTTCTTTAGCTGGTTTTTCTTTTCTTTTCTCTTCTTTACCTGTCTTTAAGTGTTGCTGAAATGTGTAAGACAAATAAACCTACATTTCCTCGCCATAGCAACTGTGTGAACACAGGCGTATTTGAGCAGAATTAAGGATGTGAACTTAACAAAGATTAAAACGGTTTTGATAAAAGATCGTTAGTCCATTGTGCATTTTGTTATACTAAAAATTTATCTAAATAGGTAGACTCTTCACCCCTCCATCCCTCAGAAAATGTCATTTTAGATTTAGTAAAAGAAACCTGGACAAGATAGCTTTATGTCAGCAACTATTCATAAAGCAGACAAGATACGGTCTCTTGGTTCAATCATCCCTGTGAGCTCTCCCCCATCTAAATCTCTGGACTCCTTCTTGTGTTCAGTGTAAAAGCTAAACAGTCCGCTCGGAGGTCATTGGCTTTGGAACATTTCAGCACCACAGATGTAGCTTCAAATATTCTCTGCCATCAAATATGTATGGTTTAGAAAGGCTGCTCAAATATTTACGAGTTAAAAACACAAGGAAATAGGAATGTGGAAGTATGGAGGAACGGGGAACACATGCCAGAAGCCTCAGAGACGCTACAGGTGGAAACATTTCTCAGTTTGTTGGAGCTGCATTCACATTTGTCTTGTTGTCAAACAGGAGAAAATGTTTATTTGAGTGTATTTTGATAATAGAGTATACTATTTTGATTATCAAATGATCAAATTTAATTTTGGCCAAATAAAATGAAAAGTATGTCAAACTAACCAAGTCTTCAGTTACGCAGCTGGACATACAGTATGTTTTACAGATGAGTCAAAGCTCAGATTTAGTACACAGGCCCTATAGATACTTCCCAAGACACACATCTCAGAAACCCTAAACATGTGGACAGGACTTACCATGTGAGAGTCTTTCTTGGCATAAAGTTTCACAGAAATATCCAGGTCACCGTTTTCTCCATCATGCCAGAATTCAATGGACTGAAACAAAAGCATTCAAATATTAACACTGTACTCACTTCTACGACAATCAATAATAATAGAAATCATTTTATGACTAAAAGTGTTCCATAGACAGCAAACATAAAGTGCAGGTCAATGTGGAACAGGAGACGTCATCTGCTGGTATTACTACATACATCCCAGAGTTCTTTGCACGTATATAAAAGATGTCCTCCAGATGAGCCGGACTCAAGCTTTGCATGTTTTTATTTCTATTCATGTTGTCAGAAACACAGAACAAATTAAGACTATAATAAAGGTGGGTTTTTTTTGGTCTTTCATGCCTTTATTTCAACAGTACAGATGGAGGGTGACAGGGAATGGGAGAGAGAGAAGGGAGAGATGCAAAAATCCTGGGCCTTGACTTATAGCCTCTGTAAACATATGCGTGTGTGTGTGCGTGTGTGTGTGTGTGTGTGTGTGTGTGTGTGTGTGTGTGTGTGTGTGTGTGTGTGTGTGTGTGTGTGTGTGTGTGTGTGTGTGTGTATATATATATATATATATATATATATATATATATATAGCCCAGTGGTATATATATATATATATATATATACCACTGGGCTCCCCGCTGTAATAAAGTTTGACTTGATGGTGGATGCAGAAAAATACAGTAAATACAAACTGACATGATAAATATTAATATTGCAGTGAGCAATGAAAGTAAAGCCAGAATGGGACAAGGCGTGTATAAAATGGCCCTCCAGGGTGTATATGAAAAGTCAAAGGGAAGCAGGTGGAGGCCGGGGCCTGGAGCTGCAGCAAAGCACATGTCGGCATGAAGAAAGTGCGAGTGAGTTGGAAGGGCTTTAAATAAGCCACAGAATCGGTGCAGTGAGATGTGACCGGTGCAGTCAGTTAGCTGTCAGCTTATCATCACGCCTGACTTAGAGTGTGCCTGCAAAACTGGCTCACCTGTGTCACTGAATAGGGCACTTCCTGGGGCAGATACTCCAGAAGCTTCTCTCTGACGATGTTGGTGCAGACGTCCTCTGGACTCTGGTCAGTCAGGACCTCACTGTGGTACTGCCACGGTCCTGGCTTGGCCGCAAGCATAAAATAGTTCTATGACGAGATAAGAGAGTGGTTATTTTCGTCAAATAAAAGTGATTGATACAGAATCAAAAATGAGATATTGTTTTCTTATACAGAACATGGGATATCTGTTACACCTAAAAACACTTAATTGTATCGTAAATGTACTAAGATGGTCTTTTTAAGTCTTTCTAATTGTGGGCATGGGTAAAAAAAAAGCTCCTTGCTTGCTTGTCATTTTGGTTAGTGTTAATTTAGTCTCGCATTGCCAGATTTGAAAATAATGGTGGATCACACACAGGATAGTATTAAGATTATCATGCCAGATGGAGAACTGCACCACCTCACGTGATCTCTCTCTCACGTGTCTCACAGGGGAGCAGACGTAAACAAAACGGAGTGTTATGTGTTATGTGTGAATAATGCTTTGCAGTCAAAGAACTCAAAAGCAGAAGCTAAATGAGTGTGGATGTGACAGGACGTGGACGCGTTCAACATGGGTTGCCTATTCTGCAGCGAGAACTGGAAGTGAGGTCAGTTTTAAATTCTGCCAACAGTATGTTAGCTAACATCATCATCATCATCAATCATCACTTTAGTTAAGCCTTCGGTCTCTGTTAAAGTTTCTCTAGTGTTCATTTATATTTCATTATAACGGTAGAACAGTAGAAGCTTTATCATACAAACAGCATCCTGTTCACAGTGTTCCCTGCTATGACCATAACCCAACGTGTACCTTCAGTGTCTCCACTTCCTCTGTGTTCACAGAGGAGAGCATGAACACGTCCTTGAAGTGGGACCATCCCAGCTGGTTCTTCAGCGCCTTCAGCTGCTCTGTGCTCAGCCCTGCGCTTGGCTCAGACTTGTCGTCGGGCCCTCTGTCGTCCTTATCGAGCGTCAACTCTGAAGTCTTCTCTGGCTTCTTTTCAGGCCACGGAGGCCTGATCAGCGACCGGATCCGCAATCTGCGTCCGTTCACCACTCCACATGTCAACACCGCTGTCACATCCAGCAGCTTTTCTTTCGCCTTCACCAGATCTACCTGAAGACCAGAGGAGCATCAGTGAAGGCATCTGTGAGACTCTTCGGTGCAGGTTAACATTCCTGCCAACGATCTGGGAAATGTGTGGTGATATTCTGTGTGTTATGATGTTTCTGTTGCCTCTGTACCCAAAGCTTTTTCCTCTGTCATAGAGCTCCACTGTTGTCCGAAAACTATTAAAACCCTAATCAGTGAGAGACACTGTTGCACTGTGTGACACATTCCTTCATCACTGTGAACATGGGCGCTGTAGTTTATTTATACTCACTGGAGCACCAAATTGATTTTATCTGCACCTGAAAATAGTCCCCAGTAAGGTTTGGTGGAAGCTACAGTACCCAGCTCTTCTGGGAAATGATTTCACCTTTTGAAAAAAACAAAACTGTATACCCATTTCCTGATTCAAGCCTTCAGTAGCATTGAATTGGCCAGTATCACTCTGGGGCAGAATACCTTATTGAGGACCAGGACTGCAGGAGTGTCAGGGTGCTGGGCCAGGCATTTGAGCACTTCGGGGTCAAGTCTTCTGCACATCCATCTGTCCGCAACATCCACCAAGACTACCACTGGGAATGGACACAGTTCCAGTTATAAAACTCAGCACTATATTTCACTTAACGTTAAATCTGGAGAAATGTCTCGCTCAGTTGCAATGAATTTCTAAATACTCGCTGTTAAATGGTATTTGGGACAGCCCCGACAAACTGCGGCTCAGGCTTAACTAATAAAAGTAAATTAACATCATACATAAATCCGCTTCTTTGACTGTGTCCCAGGGATCCTCGAGCAAAGTCTTCTCCAGGTGGTGTCTGAGGAAACAGACATATATTACGCTGCATAATAACATCGCATGGAGTTTACAGACTAATAAAGAAATACCCCAAAAAATTGGTTAAAAGAAAGGCACCTTTTGACCTTTGATGCAGTGGTGAGACCAGGAGTGTCCAGTAAAATCTACAAAAAAAAATACACACACATGTATTTACATTTTGTTTCCGAATGGCATTATTCAATCATAACAGAATAGACACGAGAAAGCTCTTACTATCTGTTTTTCCTCCTCTGTCAGGACGCCCAGGGCACGCGACCGCGTAGTGTGCACTTTCTTGGACACAGCAAACACCTTTAAGAAATAATCATCAGCTTTACAAATTGAGCACCTCCTCCTCTTCCTAAGTAAGACGAATATATTATGATATAAAGTGACACTTAAGACAAAGACCTTTCTGCCAAGGAGCTGATTAGACAGTGTGGACTTCCCAGCGTTTGGGGCACCTATTATGGCCACTTTCAAAACCTTTGAGTTGTCCGGCTGATCTGGATGTCTCAGTAACAAGGAGAAGTGTTCACCTGCAAACACACAAACACGATGAATCATACGACAATCAATAAGAGTAAACATGGCGGCGCTAGAATATGAGATGGGTGGCAGGATGACATCGGCAGAATTTGGAAAAAAGGGCCGGGCCAGAATGACCAGATGAGTTTGGGATGTAAATCTCTGAGGCAGCGGTGTCATTACCGCTGTCCGGTGGAACTGAGGCTGGGAGACGATAAGAGCTGTCTTTCTCTGCAGCTTTGCCTTTCATCAGCCTGTTGAGAAACGCCTCGGATGTAATAAAACAAGCAGGGGTGAAGATGAAGCCGGCCCTCCCTCCTCGGCTGCAGGCCACGTTTCCTGTAAAGACATCAACATCTCCGTCACTCTGCTGCCAGCAGCTCTGCTTAATCATGCTGACTCGGATGTTAATATGACACAGTACAATAACTTATTTATCCTTAAGATTAAGCACAGCAGCCTCTCATTGCAAAGACGTGTTGGAGTGATTGAGCAGAGTAGTCCTTCGAGAACCACAGAAACAAAAATGACACCTCCATGTGAGTCTGCTTGTAGCTAAAGAGGAAATAAGTTCAAACAAAATGTTATCAGCATCGCTATTTCAAGCTACAACTGAAACGATCAGCTGACTAATTAACCGGGAAATAGTTTCTGTTATTTTGATAACTGATTAAGTGGTTATTTATCAAAAAGAAATGTCAAAAAAACTTCCAGTTCGATTTACTTATATATTTTATTGTACATAAAAGGGTGAATATCACAAAGATCTGGACTGTCTTCAACCAGTTTGCAGTAGTTATAGACCGATACATCGGACGGACGATATTTGCGGTTTTTAGGGGTATCGTATCGGCCGATGCAGGCTGCTGCATTCGCCGATAGTTTTTCCCAGCATTATTTACAGACCTTTTATAAAAGTGAGACTCATAAAATTGGTTGTCATCATTGTGTCATTTTTAATGTCAATTATGGGAGCAAAAGTAGTATCGGCTCCACATATCGGCTTAAGAAAATCTGCAAGCGGTATCAGTCATCGGCTAAGGCTGATGGGGAAAAAAAAATCGGTATCAGCACCAGCCGTAAAAAAAATCCCTATCGGTTTGCAGACCTTCTTACAGTGGACAGTTTTAGCCTTTTTTTGTTCATAGCCTAAATGGTTATTTGATCGGTTAAAGATAAACCGCCACAGTTTACGCCATGATGGAAAACAGCAGGTCTACTTGAAACAAATGCAGGGATGTGGTCCAGGGTGACCCACCATAACCCAGTTGGCTCAGCATGTGATTCTGCCAAATCTTTAGAGAGCACCTTTAGAAATATTTGGATAAAAATAAAAAACATTTCAAAAAGAGGTTTAATTTACATCTACTCCTTCTCCCTCATAGAAAAGTAGAGACAGTGAGTGGTGGATCCAAGCTGACTCCTCCTTCACTGCAGTCTGTCCTCGGTGTGTGTGCAGGTTTACAGCGGGTGAACAGCTGCCTCATGTCAAACTCTCCTCATCCATCACCGTGGACAGTGGATCTCAAACATCCGTGTGAAGTAACAAAGGCTAACCTATTTTAGAGGTGAGGGAGGGGCTTTAAACCCTGCCAGGCCGATGCAGCACATTTATCCTTCTCAAATGGAAAATCACACATGTTCCACCTCATATGCTGTCATTATGTGTCATTCATTCTGCCCGTGCTCTGTGTACTATGTAAAAATCTCACGTGTTGGCTCACAGCGGGCCTCAGAGGAGCACAGAGGTGCATTTGTCGCCCTGCTCCCTTCAAACGCCAGTGTACGACACTGGACAGAAATGTACTTATCGCATGCTTTACTAGCAGCCCGGTGTCTACACTCCCTTGCTGTGAAACGAGAATAAAATGAGCAGCAGAGACATTTGTTTGGGACTGACCCGCTGGGAGAAAGCATGACGCACTTTCCTGTGGAGCGGACCCGAGCAGCCTGGAGAGGACGGCGGCGTCTCTGAAGAACCGAGCGCACACTCTGAACGCCATTGACTTGGGTTACACTGAGCAGGTACTGTTGTATCTCAGATGCTGTGACCGTTTCTGTCCTGTCAGGGGTGAGCCGCTTGTTTGTGTTCACATTGCCTACAGGGGGCAGCCATGTTGCTTTGACCAAAGAGAAGCAGTCCGCCGTGAAGAGCGTCCTCACCGAGGCTGCGGTGGGAGCGACACCGCCCCCTGGCGACCAGCGGGGCAACTGCAACACGTTCATTAACGCTGAACACACCCATCAGTCTAAGTGCAGGGGTGAAGGGTTTAAAGAGGAACTATTTATTTTTAAATCAATTTAGTCAGTGTACTAAATCTGCTTTTTATTTATTTTTAAATGTATCTAGTCAATGTACTAAATCTGCTTTTTATTTATTTTTAAATTAATTTAGTCAATGTACTAAATCTGCTTTTTATTTTTTTTTAAATTAATTTAGTCAATGCACTAAATCTGCTTTTTATTTATTTTTAAATTAATTTAGTCAATGTACTTAATCTGCTTTTTATTTATTTTTAAATTAATTTAGTCAATGTACTAAATCTGCTTTTTATTTATTTTAAAATTAATTTAGTCAATGTACTAAATCTGCTTTTTATTTATTTTTACATTAATTTAGTCAGTGTACTAAATCTGCTTTTTATTTATTTTTAAATTAATTTAGTCAGTGTACTAAATCTGCTTTTTATTTATTTTTAAATTAATTTAGTCAATGCACTAAATCCGCTTTTTATTTGTTTTTAAATTAATTTAGTCAATGTACTAAATCTGCTTTTTATTTATTTTAAAATTAATTTAGTCAATGTACTAAATATGTTTTTTATTTATTTTTACATTCATTTAGTCAGTGTACTAAATCTGCTTTTTATTTATTTTTACATTAATGTAGTCAATGTACTAAATCTGCTTTTTATTTATTTTTAAATTAATTTAGTCAATGCACTAAATCTGCTTTTTATCTATTTTTAAATTAATTTAGTCAATGTACTAAATCTGCTTTTTATTTATTTTTAAATTAATTTATTCAATGTACTAAATCTGCTGTTTATTTATTTTAAAATTAATTTAGTCAATGTACTAAATCTGCTTTTTATTTATTTTTAAATTAATGTAGTCAATCTACTAAATCTCTTTTTTATTTATTTTTAAATTAATGTAGTCAATGTACTTAATCTGCTTTTCATTTATTTTTAAATTAATTTAGTCTATATACTAAATCTGCTTTTTATTTATTTTTAAATGAATTTAGTCAATGTACTAAATCTGCTTTGTTATTTATTTTTAAATTAATTTAGTCAATGTTGTAAATCTGCTTTTTATTTATTTTTAAATTAATTAAGTCAATGTACTTAATCTGCTTTTTATTTATTTTTAAATTAATTTAGTCAATGTACTGAATCTGCTTTTTATTTATTTTTAAATTAATTTAGTCAATGTACTAAATCTGCTTTTTATTTATTTTTAAATCAATTTAGTCAATGTACTAAATCTGCTTTTTATTCATTTTTAAATCAATTTAGTCAATGTACTAAATCTGCTTTTTATTTATTTTTAAATTAATTTAGTCAATCTACTGAATCTGCTTTTTATTTATTTTTAAATTAATTTAGTCAATGTACTTAATCTGCTTTTTATTCATTTTTAAATGAATTTAGTCAATGCACTAAATCTGCTTTTTATTTATTTTTAAATGAATTTAGTCAATGTACTGAATCTGCTTTTTATGTATTTTTAAATTAATTTAGTCAATGTACTAAATCGGCTTTTTATTTATTTTTAAATTAATTTAGTCAATCTACTGAATCTGCTTTTTATTTATTTTAAAAATTAATTTAGTCAATGTACTAAATCTGCTTTTTATTTATTTTTAAATGAATTTAGTCAATGTACTAAATCTGC
The DNA here is from genome assembly GCF_963691815.1 of Echiichthys vipera. Lineage (NCBI taxonomy): Eukaryota > Metazoa > Chordata > Actinopteri > Perciformes > Trachinidae > Echiichthys > Echiichthys vipera. The sequence continues at coordinate 21,726,311 of NC_139839.1, read as the reverse complement.
TTTTTATTTATTTTTAAATGAATTTAGTCAATGCACTAAATCTGCTTTTTATTTATTTTTAAATGAAGTTAGTCAATGTACTAAATCTGCTTTTTATTTATTTTTAAATGAATTTAGTCAATGCACTAAATCTGCTTTTTATTTATTTTTTAATTAATTTAGTCAGTGTACTAAATCTGCTTTTTATTTATTTTAAATTAATTTAGTCAGTGTACTAAATCTGCTTTTTATTTATTTTTAAATTAATTTAGTCAATGTACTGAATCTGCTTTTTATTTATTTTTAAATTTATTTAGTCAATCTACTGAATCTGCTTTTTATTTATTTTTAAATTAATTTATTCAATGTTCTATACCTACTCTGTAAAGTGTCCTGCAAGAACTTTTGTTATGATTTGGCACTATAAATAAAATTGAATTGAATTGAATTGAATTGAATTGAAATTGAAATTGAATTGAATTGAATTGAACTGAATGCGTGGAGCTGCTCCATAGACAATGAACTGGGAGCAATGTTTCAGATGACACTGGGGAATATTTGGGGAGTGTTTGTGAACATTTTCTGTTACACAACTTACAACACTACAAAAGAATAAAGCTCATTTTGATAAAAAACAAAAAGAGAAAACAAAGAACAATCAGTCTCCAGCTGTGTTTGTAATCGTCCCCTCATTCACTCACTCAATATTCCCTGTATAGTGTTTATTAGATAGTGCACTATATAGGGAATGACCAAATGAGATTTTTGACACTACACTTCTTCTCCTCCGGGAAAACACGACTGTATTACGTTGTGGTATACAGGAGGGAAAAAAAGTACATTGAACATACACTCAAATTAGCCGTGCATTGTGGGTATTTTATAGTGGACTGTATAGTGAATGAAATGAACAACTGAGAACAACTAAGAACAACTACAAAATGGCAAACACACTACATAGTGCACTTCTTCTTCGAACACAGCTTCTGTCTACGGAGAACTGACTTGATGAGAGTCAAGAGCAGCGCACGTTCACAAATATTGATTGACCTTCCCTAGGCCATGCACATAATGGAATTAATTTAGGTGGTGTTCCCCTTTGAAGTCAGATACAAATTAGACCACAGACCTTAAAGGAGTTTTGTCAAAAGGAGGCCGGATTAAAAGGTCTCTTGTTTGACATAGGTTCTTTGCATGCACATGTTGATATTTACCTAGACTCCAATCTAGAGAGACTCAACAAAGACGGCACCAGTAGAATAAGCTTTAATTCCCCGATCAAAATAAGAGCAAAACACCAAGGAAATAATTAAATTGAGGTCTAAAAGCTAATTTAATTTAGAGGAACTAAGCTGAGTAGAGAGGCAAAATCATTCAGGTCTTAAAACCATTTTGACATTGCTATTTTACATTTACATAAACATTAATGAGTAAAATAACAAAATAAAATGTGATGCATAATTTCGCAGCAATCTCTCAGTTACTCCCAGAAGACCCCTGGGGACTCAGTTTGGGACAGGGTGTGGTAGAGTATGTTGCAGGTTTGGAAACCACCTGTCTGGGATATTCAGACGGTAAAATCAGCCAATGGCAATCCCAAATCAGCTCATCACAATGCACAAACACGTCTGCAGACACGAGCAACCCGCAGTTTAAAATGGATGACAGCGCTCAAAGCATCTTTTGGCTGGGGTGATATCCTCTAGATTACTTTATGAGGGATGGTGCACTTATAACCACAAATCAGATTGCACTGTGCAGACTTTTCCTCTCCCTCTTGTCCCTTGAGTACGCAGAACAGAGTGTATCCCCGAGGGGGCTTGAAGCACAGTTGTGACAATGTTGTTGAGGATATATATCGAACATCCACGCTTAAAGCTATATGCCAACCTGAGGCAAACACTGCATGCTCTCACACCCTGTAGCTCTTCGGTACTAATTCACAATGGCGAGCTGATATAATGACTGGATAACCGAGACTTCTGTCAGGTTAATTATCAGACTGAAAGGACACAGTTTGCATATTGATTGATTACTGTAGCATGTCGTTTTCATTCTGTATGACAAAGCCGGGCAGAGCAGATGTCTCCCTGTAGTCCATCAAACACGCCGGCTGTTTGTTAGTCCTCGAGGACTTGCTCAGGGCGGAACAAACACCTCTACTGGGGAGGATTATGAAGGATATCAGGTAGCTCACAATCTGTCATCATCTAACTCTAAAAGCTCAGCAGCAAAGGAAGGGCAACAAAAATGGAGCTTTTAGCAGACACTTACTGCCGAATTCCAATTGAACCAGAAACAGGATATTTGAGGATCAGTAATGTTTGAACTTCTCTCTATCTGCCTCCCTCCCACTCTCCCTCTCAAATTCATTCAAGGCCTTTTCTCCCTCCGGGCTTTCCTCACATGGCCATTTCATGTGGGAGTGTATCAGAGTTCTTTCTATGACTGCATTAACTTTGGCCTTCAGAAAGAGCTCACTCTAAAAAAAAAAAAAGACAAAAAGGCTTCGCTTGCAGACCATTTAATCATAAGCTGTAGCCCACTTTGCCATTTGAAGTGCACTTGCCAATGAGATTCAGCATGGTGTGATGGAGAACCTCCCTCTGCTGCTGCAATTCACTGTGCTGTTGATTCCTAATCAATGTTGTTTTCTCTAATTCAAACAGAACACTTTGTATTGACAGGGGATAGGTCAAATCTCCCTGAATATGCAGGATCCTCCTGCAGGTGATGTCAGACTTTCTGCCATATCAGAGCTCTGGCAGCCTCTCTTGTTGATTAACAACTCTGGGATTAGACATGCACGTATTGGCAGCTTCTGCACTATGAGGAAGATCTGCTGCTGATGAGGAATAACAAAGTTCATAGAATAATAAGCGTGAGCCATGGGGCATGTTAACAGGGAGCAGAGGTGGGAGAGAACAATCTGTCAAAACGTTCATCACTCCATCACCGCTGATTGCAGTGAGAGGCGTGATGTTGCACAGCTGGCTGACTGTCTATAAAATAACAGCTCCTAAACTTTTTCACGCTGAGGACTCCAACGCAGATAGACTATTTGTAAAGGATCCCACAGATTAATGAGTGGGTGAATACATTTCCTTGCATGATAAATGAGAAAGCAGTGAGATTTAACTGTCAGGTCTTACATGATGCCCTGAAGGTCCTCCAAGGTCCCTCCAGTCAGCAATCACTGCTCCACGTCCTGTGCTCCGGCTGCTTTTTAAAAGAGGTGATTTAGCTCCCAAACTATCCATATAGGTCACACTGATGCTCTGATTGTACAATCTCTCGCTCAGTGGGGGAGATAAAGGGGGAAAAAAACTTTTATTCATTCTAGACTTGCAATCGATGGGACTTGTCTCTGAAGTGGATCAATAATGCCTCTCTTTGAAATCATCAATCACGTCAGTGGTGAATTTAAAAAGTGTAATTAGGAACAGCGTTCTTAAACATCCTGTATTGACATCTTCTTTGGTATGGAGAAAGACACCATTCTGCATCATTAACTTTGTATTATTACGTGATGGAGCCTGCCGCTGCTACTTTCCCACCTGCTGAACTCAGAGCGCTGTGTGTGATTGGGCTTTCAGACCAAATTCTCCCCTCTTTCACTTGCTGATGGGGGAAGTGAAGCTTGCAGGCCTAAATTGGCTGGATTATTGTAATAAACTGAGTCCGTACTGGAATCCAGGCCATGGAGTTATCCTTCACAATGCCCTATATCAGCCATGTTTGTGGAGTAAAACGTGTAATTTTCTCTCTAATCATCTTATATGATTACTTTTGTGCAGCTTCTAACCTGACATGACATTATAGGGCCGCCAGCACACATTCTCCAGCATTCCCATAACTTGCCACACTGTTCAGTGTTGTCCATCTATCTCTCTCTGGTAATAAAATGGTATCAATACTGTGGAGAGGGCAGGTGGGTGGTTGTAATGGAGTAATTTATTTTAGTTGTCACAGAAATATAAGTGTTTGATTATGGAGCTATACACATCAGGCTGCACAAATAGAACCTTTCATCAAATCACAAAGCATGTGACACTATTGACCGTGGAGTCTTCTCACTGAGTTTTATCCTCCTCCAACAAGATCCATAATATAATATGTGAGGAGAACAATGTTGCAAAATGCAAGGGTGATATTATAGCTCAAGGCAAATCTTGTGCCAGTGTACCAGATGAGTACATTTGAGCCAGTAAAATGCATTAAGAGGCTTTGTTTTTGGAAGGTAAAAGGTTGTTGATGCAAGGAAGAATGATTATCATCATTAAATGAGAGAGTGTTGGAGATTTGTGACATCCTTGCCACTAATGTGGCTCCTCATGGGTGTTCTTCCCAATCAGGAAGCATTCTCCACGGCCTGGGATTCAGCGCAGACTCAGCTTATTTTTCCCACTGAGGAAACTTAAAGGGTCTGTTCACTCAAATTACAAAAACATGTCAGCTGGGATTGGCTCATGCCCCCCGTGACCTCGTTAGGGACAAGCGGTTGAAGAAGATGGATGGATGTTTTCCCACATACCCCCATTGGTATCTAGCCATGAACATAGTGTCTATTATATATATATATATATATATATATATATATATATATATATATATATATATATATATATAAAACATATTAGTAAACATCAGCAAACAACTCTATCAAATCCAAAAACCATACTGAAAGTGATGTCATCAAGTATAAAGTGTGGAGCTGCTCCATAGACAATGAACTGTGAAAGATGTTACAGATGATACTGAGAGCAGCCAGGAGAATATTCTGAGTACATCGGAACAGTTTCTGCTTCACAACTGACAACAATACAATATTAATCAATAGAAAAAGCTCATTTGGGTATAAAAAAAGAAAACAAACACAATCAGTTTCCATTCATTGTCTATGGAGCAGCTCCACACTTTATAGATGACATCACAAGTTACTTCTCTGGTTTCTGGATTTGCGAGAGAGCAACTCATGTTCACAAAAATTGGTTGAACTTTCCTATACCATGGAAATAACAAATAATAATCTTTAATTTATGTAGTTTTCCTCTTTAAACATGTCATCCAATGATGCACCATGGCTTTATTACAAGCCAAAAATTCATTGTGCACTCTCATCTTGAAAGGCTGGTGTAATTGAGGTTTCTCTCCTGTGCACCTGCACTGTAAAAATGAATTTGTTAGCTCAACTTAAAAAAAAAGTTTCTAGGCTGCCTTAAAATTTTGAGTTAGGTGAGCTAAGGAAGTCTAGTTATTTACACTTACATGTAAGTTGTTACCACTTAAAATAATAGCTTTAATTGACTAATCCAAAACCGAAAAGGCAGTTGGGTCAACTTGATATTTTCAGTTCAGCCAATAATATTTTTTTGCACTACTAACAAGGAAATTTAAGTTGTATGAACTCAATACCTAGTTGAGGTGAGATTATATTAAAAGTCGGACCAACAAACATGTATTTTTACGTTTGTTTCTCATACCATGAAACTTAAGTTGTTCCAGCTAAGACCATCAGTTCAATCAACATAAAATTTTAAGGCAGCCAGGTAACTTTTTAGGTCAAAGATGACCACACTAACGATCTTAAGTTTGATCAATACCTTCAAATTACATTATATGTCAGGTCAACTAAATCATCTATTTTCTAAAATGACTGTGGAAAACATAAAGAAATTACTTTTTTCACAAAATATTTATTTGAACACAATACTGCAAATTCCTAAAACCATGTAAACGTATAAACAATGAGCAAGCCGTGGCATGAACTGAGTCAGGTCACTTTGAACAGTTACAAACAGTCCAAAAATGGTAAAACATGTGTGGTCCCACCTGTATTTATCCAGAAAATATCTAAAGATGTAATTTCTCTTCTGAGCTGCATAATTAGTGGGGTTACATTAACAATTTTACTTAAATACAACATTTGTATTTACACAACGCAGAGAAGGCAGCCATACTGAACTATGCAAACACAGGCCAGGCTCTGTGTCGATCAAACCATTTGCTGCAGAATCTTGTTTTGTGCAAGAACTCTGGATGAGCATGTTGCTCTGCCAACATCCATGACAACTTTCTGGATCACCTCAAAGCTGTACTTCAGTCCCTTTGGATAGTCGATGTTGAGACTTTACAGGAGGCCAATTAGGATAGCAAACGCGTTCGGAACACTTTTTAGCTCACGGATGACAACTTTGTCCTCGAGTATCACTGCAACATCCAGAATGTCTGCGATCATGTCACCATCATCACATTCTCCGGTCATGAAGAGTAGGCCTACACTGATACCTCTTTCCACTTCGTTCTCAGAATCTGCCGCCTGGAGACAGAATGTGAAAACACAAAAATGAGGTATTCTACTCTAAAGATTCTAGGGCAAAGCAAGGCAATCTTGTTTTATACATTGGTCTTGAAAACACACAATTTAAAAGGACACTTAAGAGTTTCCCTATTTTTCAAATGACCTCCCAAGTGAGTAAAATATTGTGTCAGACTACAAGGTTAGGCTAACTTTTATTGTTACACTCAAGTTAGCTTAGTCATTGTCAAACATTTCAAAGATGAAAGTGACATTTTTCTAACGCCAAAACCTCTAAATATTCTGATATATGATCAAACTAATATTTTACAGAGTGGTAATGCACACTGCTAATGAACATGAAAACCATATCTGATTTACATGTGCAGGATTTACTTGTGTTTTTTGTGGCAAAGGTTCATGTGTGATAGTTAGCTTATATGTAACATTAGCTTACAAGGAGCTAACAGGGGTAATATGTTGTTAATCTTATTGTATAGGATATATATATAAATATATATATAATGTAGGGATAGATAATATGGAAACCTAGTTTGGCATAAATAGAATGGCATACTGCACTTTTTAACTTACAGAAACTCTACTTACCTCCTTCTGTCGATCAGCAATGCTCTGTGTGGAATGAAACGGCCTCTGCAGTGGGCAGTCTGTGATGTGCTTGTGTGGGTGGTCCAAGGCAATTTTGTAGGGGCTACTACTGTTGAATTGTGTCAACTCAGCAATCTTAGTTACCTGGACTGTTCTGGTTTAACTGAGGAGTTGACGATATCAAAACTTAATATTTCAAGTTGGCTAGTTGGATGGACTGGGGAAAATAAGTTGAGTCAACAAAAAACCTAAATTCATTTTTACAGTGTGGGCATGGATCACGGAGGAGAACACAGTGTTACAGTAACTGATGCTGACATTTATCATATGGACTGAGTACAATAACAAAGTATAGAACATATCCCAGGATTTGTATGATTCAACTTTAAATTGCAGTCACATTAAGTTGTGGAAGAAGCATTCAGGGCCGAACAATACGACTCCTTTACAAATAAAAGACCAACTTAAAGTATGGAAGTATTGTTGGCAAACTATACTTAAAGTATCACAAGTAACTACCAGTACTCCTTATCCATAATGGCCTCTTCCAGAATGTCACATTATTATATTGGATTATTATTGTTATTATTATTAGTGCATATACATGTAACCTGCTGGGTACTTTAATCAATCAAATAAGAATTCATCAGATTTGAACTGATTATATATTTTGCTATGTAAAATCACAATGTTCCGTAACTCCTATAGCTGTCTAACCAATCTACTGGAGGAAAAGCTACAGTGCTGGTATTTCTCTCTGAAATATAGTGCAGTAGAAGTAGTGTGAAGTGAAATGATCCATTTAAGTGCCTCAAACTTGCACTCACCCCGTGAAAAGATCATTCTTATATAATTTTGAATATAAAAGTATTACAATTTGAGATAAGATTTAGTGTATTTAGATATTAGACAGCCGGCACAATAATCTAACGTGTTATTTCATTAATTTCACCTTGCACTTGAAAAAGGTCCGACAAATATTCAGACGTCCCGTTAAATGGCACACTGTGCCTTTAAACCGCTCGGCTGTCCTGCGCAGCGCAGTCTGGAGCGGCCCCAGTCACTGCGCATGCGCCGGAAGTTGCTGCCGCAGACAGCAGCAGCAGTGATTAGGCAGCGCACAGCAACGGGAGAAAATCTGTCCCTTTTAAACCATGGCGACGTACTAAACGATGCCTTTCGCAGAGGTAAACGGAGAGTAAGTAGTTGTATCTTTATAACACGGCCGCTGCCTCATACTGTGTGACATCCTATCAAATTGTGGCATAAATATTAGGAAAGCCTGAGGAGGCAACAATGGGAATGTGTGTGTTTCAGACTGACTGACTGGCTAGGTTAGCTAGCCAGGAGCCTGGGCAGTCAGCTGGCACACCGACTGGCAACATGCAGCTTTATAGCTAATATACTGCTCCCCTGTATTGTCTGTGTATCTGCGGTAAACCCTCTCGGCTTTTATGAGCTAAAATATTTCATTCAGTCACTTAAAGAGCCATACATTCTTCTTCAAAGCAGGTGTTGTGTGAATGAAACTGGGCTTGTGTAGTTGAGCTGTTTAGCTAGTTGTTGTTTTTTTTGCATTATGACAACAGCCAGTGAGGATTCAGGGGAGCTCCAATTGCCTGCCAAATCACCATCATGATTATAGCTACATCATTATGGTGCAGATAGTTTTGTGCCACCTCTCAGGGGAAACGATAAGTTCCTCTCCAGGAAGAAGAAGCCAGCTGCGATGAAGTTGGAAGTGTGGTTATCTTGTGCTATTCCAAGTACGGTATAGCTGTCACTAAGTTGTCTCTCACTGCTAGTATCTATATACCCATTAGGTCATGCGTGCATATATATCCACATTTAGAGTGTCTTCACTTGTCATCCAGATGCTGAGTGCGCTTCCTTGCGCGCACTGCGCAGCGTGTCTGCAAATAGCACCTCTAGATATAAAACGACAGAGGAAAGTGTTTCCACCTGCAAAGGCAAGTGTTAAAGGTGATAACAAAAGGTTGACGTCACCGGGCTCATCCTGATCCTGCCGCACAACCTCGACCACTGAGGAGGAGGAGGAGGAGTAGTTTCAGAGGAGAGCAGCTTTTTTTGCCATAGCGTTCGTGTCTGGAAGGAAAAAGGGTCTATCTCTGATCAAATTTCGGGTAACCTAAGGGCACACTTAACTAATGGGATCCTATCGATGTTTCTCTCCCCTCCAAGCCTGATCTTTACACGGCGGAATGTTAATGTTGCCACAGCCTGTCCGTGTTGTCTTTGGCTGCTCCGAGTCTGGCTTTATTGTTGTAGTCGGTCTATAATGTCATGGAGCTTTGAGGATATGATTAAAAAAACCGCAGTAAAGCAACACTCCTCTGACTGACGGGACTATGGAAGTGATCGGGTTTATTCTGCACATGGTAAGATGATACAACTGTGAGATCAGAATCTGTTTAGTCTACATGTGCATGAGGATTTTGAAGTTGAATAAATCCGTCGTTATGGGGAAAAGGGCATTATCTCAACAAAGGTGAGTGTTTGGTTAATGACAGCAGGGAGGATGTGCTCAGTGACATCCTGTGTTTACTCAAACAAGAGCCTGACATTACTTGCCCAAAAGTGCAGTTTTGCAATGTAGCTTTCTTCCTCTACATTTTCCAAAGAGCACATAATTAAATTTCAGACTTTGTTGTCTGGGAAACTCAGGCTTCTAGACTCCCTGCAATTATCATGTAGAAGGAATCCTTTTTGCATCGGGGTGCTATGTTTCCCAACACAATGAAGATTAATTAGGTCTTAAAAACAAATGACTGTAAGGCCTCTCCCCATCTGTAAAATGCAGTTCGCCACGAATGACAGCAATGCCAGATAGAAGAATGAGAGAAAAAATGCTTCAAAGTTACTGTGAGCTATAATGCATAGGCTAACAATAGTTCATAGATTTAGTCTGCAGCATAGTATTAGAAGTAAACGCCTGACTTGGAAATGTGTGTGTGCTCTTGAACGTGTGTCTGCTTTTATTAATGTCTGATTTGTGTGTTAGCTCTCACTTAACAATGCCAGCAGATAAGCCTGAATGTCAGGAGCACCTGGTTCATTTGTTCATGTCATGCTGGTCATCACTGTAGAAAATTACAGCGTTCCGCCAAATTGAAATGGCACTTGAATGCATGTGTTAATTAGATCTCTGCGTGTTTTTTCAAAGTGTCTCTCCTCTGCCCGTGAGTCATGTGCTGACTCTGACCTGTCACTGCAAACCCAGAGTCTTTGCTGAGGGCAAACTGACAGCAGAGCAAGTTGCTTTGTTTTTTTGTTTTTTCAGCCAACCACAGACAAATATATTGCGACGTATTGATTTACATTGTGGGCAGAGGAAGGTATTTTCCTCTAAAATACTTTCATCTTGGCTGCTATAGCCTGTCAGTCTTCAGCTGCCTGTAGACGGGGTTAAACTATTGCAGAAATACATATTGTAGAGAACACACGCACCTACGTATTTAAGCTTACTTGGGTGGACGCTTTTCAAGTAGAGTAGTGAGTAGAGTTCAGTGTAAATTTAATATGCACACCCACACAGTTTTCTAGATACTGACCTCACTGTATCAAACATTCTTCTTGTAAGCAAATAGCAAAGCAGATATTCGTTAGAGTCGATTGGTTTCACAGAGTGAATCAATCATTCTTAGCACCTGACACTGAATCCCCAATTGCAGAAGGTTCTCCACATGACAGCCATACGATCTCATATCCAACTTAAGGCTTCGTCTCAGACAGCAGTAATAAGAGGATAACTTCAAAGCTCTGCTTTATTTCCGAGACTTCAGATCAAGACTATGAATAACAGATTACAAGGTGCAAAGAGTGAACCAGAGAAGTTAAGCAGATTTTAGGTTCCAGCTGTTGTTAGCATTCGCTGGGAGCTCATTAAAACACATTGATTAGTAACAGTCCTGATCCTGTGATTGTTGACTGTGAAATGGCCCGACTAACCAGCATATTTTTTGATGCAATGATTTTCTGTGCTGGAATGAGCCACTTGGCTGAGGCTCATCTTGGTTTATTCAAAGCCAGTCGTTTGATGTAGCATTTTAGAGACGGTACTTGAATTGGAAATGGTATGCTCTTCTCAGTGCAATACATTTCTTGCTTTCGTATTCTTATTCTTATTCCAAAATTCACAGAAAACACCTGCAAAAGATTCAACATACATGGGGCCCCCCCATGTATGTTGAATCTTTTGCAGGTGTTGTCTGTGAATTTTATGTGCATAACAGATTTTTATTTTCCTCACCTCTGTAGTTTTAGATGAGCAGCTTTTATTGAATATCATCCATTTGCTAAATGAGGCTAACCCCCTGTCCAGGACAGCAGGCAGAGATTTCCCAGGTACCAATAATCTGCCAGCCGGCTCCACCTTTCAGTCCTCCAGTCAGCAGGGCAGCTGTCAGCCCATACTCACCCACTCAGCCGCCCACCACTTGGAGAGACGATTGGTGAAACCACCCCAATGTCTTCCTAGCTGCATGAGTCTGTTTTCAGAGACAGGGCAGATGTTTGGTAGCTTCTGTGTGAAAGTCGGGAGACCCAGTGTGAGGGTCGAATGCAGGTCAGGCTGGATGTAAAGAACTCCACATGATATATCCACATCAGGTGTTTAGGGCATCATGGGTAACTCTTGGATACCTCTGAGAACAAGGGACTGACCTGCAGGGCTCAGGCTGTGGGTCAGCTGTTGCATGGTATTTAGTGTGGTTGTTTTATGTTGTTTCAAATTACTACAGGCGAAAAGCCTGATTCCCTTTGTAACTTGTTTGCTACATTTTTGTGTTCTCTGTGCCTTTTATTTTGCATGGATTTGCATGTTAGCTGAGAGTCCAATAAGTCAAAAAGCCGGCTCTTGCTGGGTTGTTTCCGTAATCAGCAAACCTGAGGCTTTAAGTCAGGGAGTGTTGTAACCTGAAGTTACAAACACCAACACCAAAGGGATTTCTGAAATTGTTGTGTCTTCAGCTTGAGGGCAATCAGGGAAGAATCTGAGCCTCCCGGTGGCATTCACGGCAAAAACAGCAGTCATAGCAGCAGGAGGAACCAGGCTAGGTTTAGGACAGCATCTGTCTGATCAGGCTCGTCGGAGGCACTGGAGGCGACAGAGTTGTTTATCAACCTCCATCTCACAGGAACAGCAGAAGAGCAGGGCAGATACTGTTATCTGTTTATGGCACAAGATAAGGCCGCCTCTATCGGATCACTGACCCTCCACTGACACTCTCCACCCCCAATACCAACCCTCTGTAATAAGAGTTTGCCATGCAAGTTCCATATCACTCTTAAGTAATCCTAATAGATGCCATTAGCATGTCCGTGGTTATTGCTGCAGTTTTCCAACGTCCATGCCAACTGCATATCAGGGCATCATTAGCCACCACCGGAGAGGCTCAGAGTCTGACCCGGTCTGCGAGGTCAGAAAGAATGCCGCAACAAAGCTCCAGTAAAGCTGTAGGGGATATCAAGTGCAGGGGATTGAGGCAGAGTGAGCTCAAAGTGTCATAGTTGGCACAGACATTTGATAAGACTAAGCTACCATAGGATTATAGAGGGAGGAGATGTAAAATGCTGTGGGCTAATTGGGCTTTATTTTTAATATTTCAGAGGGATCATTAGAGACTAAATTGGTGAAGGATTTCAGCTCTGGCTCTGGCTCTAGTCTAAGAGTCTTTTTGGAACAGGCTTTGCAACCTGAATAATAGCAGATCATTTTTGTTAATTCCTTGTCATTGAACATGGTGTAGATTTGAGGAGTGCTTTTGATTACCACAATTTCAGTTATGTTTGCATTTCAACATTCTTGCTTAGCCGTAATCCTAGTTATCTCTCACGCTCTCTTGCAACAAGAATAAACTGAGTCATGTATTTGAAGAATTAAAATCCCAGTTTTCTATTTTCATTCGGGGATAGTAGCTGTGTGAAATTAGTAATACAAAAAAATTTTTTTTTTGCTCTGTGTCATTTTGGAGAATATAACTGTATGCTGCCTTGAAAGGCTACAAAGCAGTGAGTGCATCCGAAGCCCTGACAAAGCAACCAGCGCTCGGAGGCTTGCTTTGTTAAGAGCTTTGCTGGGGAGGGACTGAGGTTGAGGCGAGCGGTCAATGCACGGCACTTTGCCATGACCCTCCTCATTTTGTCATCGGTTGCACCACCTCTCCAGGCCTCAGTGTGTGGGTGTACTGTGTTTTTTTTTTTTTCTCTGTGTGTGTGGTGTACTGGAGATTGAGCGGCGCTTAGAATGGGGCCCTTTTATAACCTCTTAACCCTCTGGTCCTGTTTGCAGCCATTGTTGGCCACAGTGAATGGTATCTTCATGCCTTGGAAAGTAACCAGATGACATTCTTCCTGTTGTTCAAAAGGGCCCAGGGTTGTGTTGTGAAAAGCATCTGAAAGGATAGGCGAAGGCTCTGACCTTCAGAGGCTAATCTCTGGCATGTCATTCAGTGCCTGTTTGAAGCAAATGCAGACCATTCTCCCTGATAGCAACGAACAAAGTCAAACAAGGCAGACATTCCTTGGTTTTCAACACTTAAACTCAAAAGTAAGTTCTAAAATTTTTTTAAATTTAGGAGCCACTAGAAAGGAACCAGAAGGTGTTCTGTAGCGGCAGAACCGAATCGTTATTCCAGACAGGCAGTGTGTCTGACACCTACATTGTCCAAACAGTCTCTCCAGCCTGTGACTGAGCCCTCTGTACACAGACCTGTGGCATCAGCAGCCCCTCTGTACTGCATGCTGAAATACCGCCGCTGCTGTGAAAGCAGCGGGGATGAAATGCACTTAGCGAGACAGTAAACATCGGTGCGGCTCTCAAACTAGCTTGCGTTGTTTATATGTCTCCTCCTCTCTGGTGTATTTGCTGTCTTCAGCTGGCTGGGTTTCCTGGAATGTGCAGAGATGCAGTTGTCGCTCTGCGGGGGGATGCTGGCTGTAATCACAGTTCATAGTTCAACGCTGTAGTAAGATAGTAGTCACATTATTCTCCTGAACTGGAAGACTACACTTGACATAACTGTGTGTGCATTGAGATCACCTGAACAGGGTTTTTATTATGAAAATAAAAAAAATTATTAATAGGAGCAATACCCACTCATCACTCATCTTCAATTGCTTATCTGGGATCGGGTGGCGGGGGCAGCAGCTCTAGCAGGGGACCCAAACTTCCCTTTCCAAGGCCACATTTACCAGCTCTAACTGGAGGATCCTGAGGCGTTCCCAGGCCAGTGTGGAGATATAATCTCTCCGACTAGTCCTGGGTGTTCCCCGAGGCCTCCTCCCAGCTGGACGTGCCTGGACCTTTCTTTAACATTAAGAGGTTGAACAGTTTCTATTTAAACTTTGAATCACAGCTGTTACGTTTCTGCCAACACTGTAAAGATTAACAGCCTTCACAGCACAATTCAGTGTTGCTACTCAGTTATAGAGTTTTATCCAACACTGACTCTCAAAACCCCTTTAACCATATGCTTTTAGTCTACACTGAGAATGAGTCTTTTCTGTTAATGTGTTCAAGAGGATTTGCTATTCATCAAGTTAGAATACACTTTGCTGGCATTGAGCTGTCTTTGTGCCTGTCTAAATGATCTCTGAATGCAGGTCTTTGGGTGAGAACAACATATTCTCCCTACGCCCTGTGAATAGCACTCCTGCTTCCTGTGTTCTGCGCTGTGCCACCTGTATGGGGTTAAGATCGGGGTCAGACCTCTTGCAGGAGTCTGTTGTCTAGGGCCCCTTTTTCAGGAGCTGGTTGTGCTGGGGGACTGACGTGAAATAGAAAAGCTGTCAAGTTTTTAGGGCCTCTTTTGTCAGACGTCTTTCAACGCTAAATGATTGGCATATCTCCCGCCATTTCCCCCTTTTGTTTGCGGCCGTTGAGTTTGAGAGCAAATCATGGAATTGACCATTATGTGTGATATGCTCGCGACCTGCGTGCATGTGTAAGTGCGCCCACATAAAGAAGGCGAGGTTGTTTACAAAGGAAGCATTGAATTAGAAAAGGGAAATGTCAATTTTTATCATGCTACTGCACCATTTTGCATTAGTCAGAAAATATCCCCTGAAGTAGTGTAACATCCGCCGAATGGGATTGAGATAGAGATGGAGACTGGGTGGGGGCAGAGGAAGGAGGGTGGGCCACAATTTGAAAGGCATGTTTGAAAATGCTCGTGTGTAAAGAGTCCTGAGGCAGGTCGTGTTGCTGTGTGACAGAGAAGCATTCGTCTTGCTATGTATCTGACGTCCCAGGGTCTCATTGCGAGGGTTTGCCTGCGCTGCGTGTCGGCTTTCTGTAATTAATAGCCAGTAGCCCCCTCGCCCCATCAAGGGACCAGGTGCTGCTTAGATCTGCTCTGGCATGGAAAGACAGCAGATACGCTGGTGGTGGGTTTCACTGTTATTAGGATAAAACTCACAGATGTCACCAACAGCTCTCTCTCACTGTATACATCTCAGCTGACTTACTATTGCAGTCCCAGACCCAAAACAAAGAGATGTTTTATCATCTGGGAATTTTAATGGTGCACTGCTGATGGATAGCTCGTTGGTGAAAGATGTGCTTCATTTAGTCTACTTTGCGTCGAGCACCATTGTGCTCATGTCCTGTGCTGTTTAGCAAGGCTTGAGGCCCTGACAGATTGCCATCCCGATGGGAAGATTTACCCAGCCAGCACTGCCAATGGCACTGACACCATCATTAGGCTTTGATCAGCTGCAGTCTGCAAGGGGAAGAACAGAGAGTAATATTCTTGATCTAATTACTAGGAGACATTTCAGGCAGTGTAATGTGTGATTTAACCTCTTGTCAGAGGCTATAAAAGGAAGCTGGGTTAATCTTCCTGGCAACCTCTTTTCCACGCAGGGGAGAGTGCCTTTAAATTTCCTTTTCCCTTGAAGCTGGTAAAAACCAGTGCGTATGCTAACACACCACGGCTGACTTTCTACTTGAAATCTCTCAAGGCAAGAGTTCTCTGACCTTTTCAATGTTAGCAACAGCTGGTTCGCAGGACCTCATGTGCTATGTGCATTTGGAGAATTACAAGTAGAACAAAAAAGCCGTCCTTTTGACTTCTATACGCTCCCTCCAAATGAATTGTTTTGCAGCCCCTTTGTTTTCTCTCTCTTTCTTATTCTTTCTTTCCCTCACCATCACCACCCACACACTGCAGCATGATGAGTGCAGGAGACTTGATTGGACAAATAGATTGTAAGTGCAATCGAGGGGTTTGGGTTAATCAGTCAAACACAGTTAAACAATTCTTTGGACATGAAGGGATTAGTCTTGCCTGCGTTGAGCTCATCAGAGCCCATTCTCCCCAGTGCTGGCCGGGCTTTTAGGGCCAAGGGCCACGGCCTCTCCGGCTCCATGTGGAACCACACACGCACCCCTCAGCATGCTCCGTTGCCTCTGAATGCCCCACCACTCTTCTCTCCCTTTGTTACACAGTACAATTGGAATGATGGATTAGCAAATTAAATGCAGACCTTTCTATTCATGGCCACCCTTGCTCAAAGTCTTATTCACTGGATCTATCACAAACCTACTTTAAAATGGTTTCCAGGTTCACTGTAGGTCCTTTATTTCTTCAGAAAGTGTGTCTTTTGCCCTCAAATGCATTCTTAAAAGACCAGCTGCCTAACAACTTTCCCAGCAAAAAAGCACTCAGTATCTTGTTTTTACAGGATGACTTCCTGTACATTTTCTTCCCCTTTTATTCTGAGTGCTGATCACACTGATAAGAAGTGGCTCTGATATGATGATGTGCTGGCAAGCTCAGTGCACAGCTGCAACCAGGCTGAGGCTGCTCTAAATTACCTGTGTCATTGTCTCCTCTGTGTTCCTAAGAGCAGAGCACTGACCCATGTTCCCTTTTAGAAACCCATGATCCACTCTGTGATGCCTTTTACCTTTGCAAATACCATCATGTTTTTTCCCCTAGTGTGAATGTATTATGTTCAGTTGGTGTTCACTCAACACCAACCACAACTTATTTTGTAATAACGGCTATATTTATTTGTTTTATATGAATTACCACTTTGTTATAACACTATTTTAACGTTGTTTCTGATGAGGCTAGCCTGCCCATCAGAGCTGTATGTGAGAACGCAAATGCCTGAGTCAGTTGGATCACATTAAACAGACTTTACCCTGCCAGCTCTCTAGTACAAACTCTGTCTAATGTCCGACTGAGAATAAACAGCAAACAAGTTGGTATGCTGATGACGTTTCTATAATGCTTTTTGTAAGAAACTGTAAGGAAAGAAACATCTGAGCGAGAAGAAGAAGGGGGATTTACACAAAGGCACCCACGAAAATCTCTAACTTCACTATTAGTACTATAAGTACTATTAGTCAGACATATTCAAGACTCGGTTGTTTATGACCAAATTACGAATTAGCTACATGAACTCTGTGTAATCCACATCGTGTCCGCTCTCCTGCAAGCTCTACCCAGGTGCCACTCCTCGCCTAGACCAAACGGAAAGTGAGAACGCGTCTGACACGGACAATCTCCCGTTGTGTGCTACGCGTGTGTGGGGAAACTGTCCTGGCACATTGTATGAGAAAACTGCTTCAATGTCACATTTACAGCACCTCTCCCACAGATACTGCTAATATGTTGTTGTGCAAGCTGAAACCATTTGTCAGTTAATTGATTAGTTGATCAACAGAAAAAATAACCAGAAACTATTTAAATAATTATTTGTTTAAGATATTAGAAACTGGTTTTAGATTCTCAACTATGAGTAATAGCTGCTTTTTTCTGGCTTATTTGATAGTACTGAATATCTTTGGGTGTTAGACTGTTGGTCGGCAGTAACTGCAGAGAGGTATGTACAATTTATCAATATTAAGCATTTATCTGAACTATGAACTCTAAAAAGCTGATGGTTATACTTTCTATAGCAGTCCAGTGTCGACAACAAGATACTTATTGAGAATTTTGAGATATATTTTGATATCAGAGGAATGGGTTTTGGTCAGTGTTGCATTCTTTTCTGTTGACCAGCAGTATATATTCAGCATCCATCTTACAAAGGACTCTTAGGTTATCTTACTGTTTTCCTTTCAGTGCAGCCCAAGTTTAATTCTGTGTTTGTAGTTCCCTTTTTATGCCCAGGTTCCACTTTTTTGTCTGTCTCCCACCAAGCAGATAACACAAGCTCCTGCTATCTCTCCCACCCTCTGCCCCAATCCCTCCTCCTGTGCGGTGTGGAGGGGGTGGATTGCTGTGCTCTGTAGAGACCCCAATTAGCAAGACTAGCAGGCCTCCTGAAGGTCACTCCCAAAGCTTTGGTGTGTGAGAACAGAGGAGAGCTGGGCTGGTCGGGAGCTGCTCTGAGAGTGACGGGGCTGCACCCAGGAGTTCTCACACAATAAATATACTTTCTTAACAGCAATGGCCGTTTGCATACTCTCCATTTTTGCATTGCACAGTGTTGGAAAAAACGTGTCTCAGGATTTTGCTAAAGGTCAAGTGTTCTCAGCAGAGTGTCATAGTATACTGAGACCATATCTGAGAGATCCATTTGTCATTAGCTCCAAAGTCCCCTACTTCATCAGCCTGTGTCTGGTGTCTGCTATCTCGGCCTGATTGATGGCTCTGTCCTTATTGCAGGGAACGGGGGTCGATGGCAAAAAATTTGCTGCTGGGTGCATTAATGCTGTGCTCAATGGCATAGACCTTTGAGCATGCCTCATCAGTCTTGAATCATTGGACGGCCGCAGGAGATCTGTATGAGCCCAGGGCATGATGCAAGAAAGCGAGTGAGCGATAGGAAGAGGAGTTTTATCATCTGGGCTAACTCTATTACTCATATTACTCTATCTCACTGGTACAGACCAGAAAAAGAGATTGAATATTTTGATATACATTTGATGCGATTTAGTTTGATATAAATCATGAACGATGTGATCAAAGAATAAATAACCAAGATAACAAATCTGACCGGACATTTGATGCTAGCTTTCACTACTTGTCAGTTTTCGGTACTCAATTACAACATAAACACATTTTGATCATAGATAGTATATAAAATGGATAAGGCCTCTACCTCCATGTCAGTTATTTCAACTTGATCCAATCGTACGCGCCTATAGGCGTCGCCATCTTATTACCAAAACAGGGCATTGATGTGATGTTGGGTGGAAGGAGATATGTCCATCTGGCTGACGTATACTGGATTAGCAACATTAGCATGACCGCCAGGATCTGGGCAATGTTGAGATTATTTTCGGGAGCAGCATGGGAGTGAAAATCCACTCCAATGAAAGTCTCTAGGGGAGGAGTTGAGGCAGCCAGCATTTATGATACATGATTTAAACAGATATTCAACACAGTACCATGCCCATAGACTGTAATCAACGACCCTTACGACCCAAATACGGCCCCAATCCTCCCGGTGCTCCAGATTAGCATCTAGTGTATGTGTATTAGATAGTAGCCTAACAGAGCTAACATGTTGTGACACCATCACCTTTTAATTTGTTCTATAATATACAGTTTATGGTTGTAAATACAGTACACTTATAGTAACACCACCACACGAATGACCACAGTCCAGGTCGAGATGACGGCGTTAGCATGCTAATCCTACCAGCTTCCGAGAAGTGGCAGCCTATAAAACATGGGGATCAATGAGAAATTGCTCTAATACAAAAGCTGTTGCCACTCGGCAAACTGCATTTTTTTGGCACAACTGCATTTTTTTCGCACTTCACACTGCTTTGGATGAACCTAGAATTCGCTATGGTTGGGGCTTGATTTTGGTGGAATCCAGAATTGAATCTAATTCTACCTAAACTCTTTGACAAAACTGAGGTCAGGGGCAAAATAAATTAAACTACTTGGCTTGTAGATTTACTCACTTTGACATTGACTTAATTTCAGAACTCCTGTGCTAAAGATGCAAACAAAGCTGCTAAATCAGTAATTGCCTAATTATAAATAGTGCTGTGTTTGTAGTGTGACATTTGGCTTGTTTGGTTTGGTATTGTGGAGATTGTTTTTGTATTTTAAACCAGTACCTGTGTAGGAGTTAAAATCCTGGTGCCATGACAACACCAGTACATACCGACACTATGTGTAGGCTCACAGTCAGACAGGCAGACAGACAGAGGGCCCTGCGAGCCTCTGAGGGCCAGATGTTCCCATGCAGACACAGAGGTGAGATGTTTGCCATGCCGGGCCTCTGTTTGCCTGGCCCTCCACAGAGTCACCAGCCGGCTGCCCGCTGCCTTGAGCCAGTGTCTGTTGGGGAAAGAACTAGGGGCAGCGAGGCTCTCACATATACACAGTAGATGAAGGAGAGGAGACCACAAATGTCTTGTGCATCGCCAGGGGCAAAAAGGAGCACATCTCACACAAGCCTCACACAAAAAAATCCCTTTTATTCCTCGGCTGGTCTGTAGGTGCAAGGGGGACTCGTTTGGTCTCGCTGGAGGCCAGACTGAATGTCAGAGCTGCCATGGAGGCGGCTGACCTTACCAACCTTGCATGGAGACAGACCAGCTTTTATCAAACATTTACCACAGCAGGGTGTGGAATCGGCATGTAGGCATTTGTTTTTGACTTGTGTGGCTGCAGAATAGCGTTTCCACCAGTTCAGAGCAAACATCCAGCAGACCTGCATCTCAAGGGTTTTTTACACAGAGGTTCTGTAACAGCGCCGCAGTGAAGCAACGCCAGCTCTTTGGTCATTAATACAGACCAGGCAAGGCGGTGAAAAGCCGCCCCACATGTGATTTAACACAGAGTGCCGACATTCTGGAAGCAAAAGAGGCGTCAGCGTCTAGTGTGTGTGAGTCAATCTGGACCGTTAATCAACTCCTTCAACAACTTCTAGCCAACCCACAAACTGTCAACTTTATACATTATATTAGCACAACTGTCAGTAGAGAGAAGGACAGAGGTGGACTGCACCTGTATGTGTTTGAGAGAGAGAGGGGACAGTGCAGTATTACATGCAATGTTACTCTTAGTTATTAATAACTTTGGCTACTCTGAACACTGCTTTGTCACTTTTTAACCTGTCTGTCGGTAGACTCGACAAAAGATCTGTCCCCCCCGTTCAGTCTCAATGCATTTCACACAGACAGCGGGGTGTAATGAAGCCCCAACAGGCAGTGTGAAAGGGGCTTCAGTGATCCACTCTTCCAAATACAACTAATGTGCATCTATAAATCTTAATAAGAGCTTTTTCTTTGACCTTTGAACATTTTAAAATCATACCACAGAAGCCTTATTAAGGTGTATAGAAAATAACACACAGTTAAAGAGGAAGGTCTGGTTTACTAAAATTGGTCAGTTTTCATGAATTATTAAGTGGCTTAGAGTTATTACAGCATCTATATTCTTAAAATTGATGGTAATTTTACAGATGTAGACACCGCTTATACTTTCATTATGTCACAAGTCACACTTAAGACATTTAGTTGTTTAAACAAATAGCATGTGAGCAACATGTCAGCAATGAAGAAGACTAATGGTAAACAAGATTATGTTTTTAATGCGGAATAATAAAAGGTTAAATTCTTTGAGTGAGTCCTCCTGAGTCCTGCTGCAGGCATAAGTCTAATTAGGGTTTTTTCTTTATGTGTGTCTGGTTGGTATATATGCGGCTCATATGGGAAAGAAGCCAGTTAGTATAATGGCAAAGTGGATAAATCTCTCGCAGCAGGCCTGTGTAACACTGGAAGCTGTTTTTGTGCGTTAAGCCCTTTTTAGGATGATTTGTGAGAGTCAGCGCTCGCACAGTTCTGCCTAGCAGAGCTGCTCTGACCCCCCTCTTAAATCAGCCTAGCTGCGCTTGCAGACAGGCCAGGGCTGGTTAATGCTGGGTCAATAATATAGGTCTGGGTGGGACAAACGCACAGAGGCTTAACTTTTTTCTCTGTTAAACACAGCGTACATGTCAATAAGGAGACACTGGAAATACTAGAGGAGGTCATTATTTCTGCAGGGGAAAATCACTGGTGTATGTGTAATTTCCTAATCGTGCGTGTGTGTGTGTGTGTGCGTGTGCGTGCGTGTGTGCGTTCATGTGTGTTTGTGTGAGTGATAGATGGGGGAACAGCTGCATTGATTTGGTTTTGTTTGCTGAGTACTTTGAGCAGAAATGTAAGCCGTGAGAACACCTGGAGAGAGGGGAAAATGGGAGAAGAGGAGGTGGTGGTGTCAGCCCTGCTATTGGCTATGTACCAAACACACACACACACACACACCAACACACACACACATATACACACACATACACACACACACACACACACACACACACACAATCCTGATGTGAGGGCAGCCTGGGATCCCAATCAGCAGCACTTAACAAAGCTTTCCTCTTTCTCCCTTTAATCGCAGGCTCAATTTGTCACTAGGGTGTCCAATTTCTGATAAGCGCTTTGACTGAGAGAGGAGAGGTGGGTGTGGGGAAGAACACAAAATGGATGCACCTGCTAACAAATGAAATCAAACCACTCCATCTTCATTTCCCCTTTTCCGCCAGCTGGAACAATGCTGCCGCGCTTTAGCCCTCAGCACATTGAGTTATTTCCCACTAACCAGGGAAAAGGGCGCCTGGCCGACTTACAGTTAAATAGTTAGGACAGAAGTCTGCTTTTAAACCTCTAATTGGCAACTGGGCCCATTGCTATTTTGGATCTAAGAGGAATCTAATGTGGAAGGCTGATTGCATAATTTCCTTTTACCCACAGTGTACATTTATTTTGTAAAGGTTTTGAGATTTTGTTTGGTGTGTGTGTATTTAATGTGGTCCTAGAGACATCTACTGTAGCGGGAACTACCAGAGAGACGGGTTTAAGTGTTTTGCTCTGTTTGTCTGTCTGCTGGTGACCAAATTTAGTCACCGCAATAGCAAGATGCAGTCCCGAAACATTGTGTAATTGAGATCAAAATGAAGGCAGAGTTTGAAAATGGGCGGGGGGCAGCAGGAGTAAGGGGGTAGGAAGCAGGGAAGGTGCCGTTGCCTCACCACTTTACGTCCCGGGCCCCGATTTGGCGTTGCAGCTGGTGTGCACCCATCAAAAGATGGTCTCTAGCTCTTTGTACGTTGAAAATCTGCAGAAGATCAGTTTAACACAGGCTCGTCTGTTTGTTTAGGTTTCGTCATGCTAACTGTTCTGCCTGCTGTAACTGAGCATTCACACAAACAAGCTACTTGAAAAACCAGCTGCCTGATGTCTGACGATTCTATCGCTGCACATACCTCACCCCACACAGATAGTAGATTAACAGTAGCCTGGTATTTGTATGTCTGTGTCCTCACCCTGCCATTCTAGTCCTGTACCAAACCCCAGAGTCTGGCATCTGAAACGGCAGCATGTGACTCAGCACATTGTTGTCTGGTGTGATGTGGGGATATGTCAAGATAACACAGATGCAGTGGCATCACACAGGAGATGAAAGGGAGCAGTGTTGCTCTCATATGTATGAGCCATGTCACTCAGTTGTGTGATCCGAGTGACCAGGTTACCAGAAGGCCTGTGCTTCTTAGTGTTTCTCCACTGTTGGCACCTGACATGTCCAATACACCAAGGTGTGGCTCGGGGTAAGGCAACGTGCGTCCACCACTTTGGTCCAAATATCTCAACAACCATTCACGATCCCCAGAATGGTTTGTTTGTTGACATTGTACAACAAAATGCAGCTGTGGTACTTGGATGCTACACACAAATGTGTTTGGTGTTTCTTTTGCGATCTCCTGACTTTTCATCCAGAACGTCTAGCAGGTAAAAGCTTGTTCTTATCCAGTAAAAAACTCAACTTTTACTTGGATGGACTGGCACCTAATTTTGTTCAGATACTAATGTGTGCTACTGACTTTGGTGATTCCCAGACTCTTCCCTCTAACATTTTCAGTTTTAAGTGAAATATCTCAACTACTATTGGATGCATTTCCATGACATTTGGTACAGAAATTCACATCCCCCTCAGGAAGAATTATAATAATAAACTTTCTATCGTTGGGTCCCAATTTTAGTTTGCCAAATATCTTAGTTTATGACCAAATTCCTGCAAAGGTAATGCCACTCCCATCAGCCTCAGCAGTATGTTTAGTGTCAATTAGTAAATGTTAGCATGTTAACCCACTAAACTAGGATGTGAACATGGTAAACCTGCTAAACATTGGCATGTTAGCATTGTTATAATGATGTTAGCTTTTAGTTGAGCTACAGCCTCAGCATGCTGACATTTGTTTTCAAGTCCAAATACCAAACAGAGTGTTTTAATTGCAATGTTCATGGATGATTTTAGAACAGCCTCTGAGTAGTTTGACTCATTTCATGGGTTAATCATTAATTAGTGCGAGATGTCTTAAGAGTACATGTAAACCAAATCCAACCTCTCGAGCTGCTTCATTAGATCTCTGCTTTGTTTTTCTTTTACTACATGTCAGGTCTTTTTTTTCCCTCTCCCTCAAGTGGTTTAAGACTGTCATGTCTGAGAGTAGGCTGGCTTATTCCTCACTGAGGCATGCCCAGGTTCTGGCTGTACTCTGGATGGATTTGCAGAAGATAAATAAATAACTAGGCTGGTACCCCTCACTTTAGATCCCCTCTGTTTTGGCAGGCCATACACACTGCATTTTCTATCAGGTGTAAACATGTCTGTCAAACGGCACAACCAGGGACCCCGGCATTTTGGCATTCATGGCGCCACACATGCGGCGCTGCCAGCACTTTCTCTCTGCCCATCTGACCTTGGCCAGTCTTGACATGACTAAGCACACTTACGTCTACCTTCCACATTTGTAGAGCTCCTCAGGAAGGCAAGTGGGCTTAAGTGGTTGTTAGTGAAACTAACCCTGAGTTGAAGCATGGACTTTGGCTGGCTGTCCCCTCAGCGCTGACGTGGTGGGCGGCTAATGGCCATGACATAGCTCTGGCAAAGTCCAGCCAGGCCAGGACACTCACTATCTTCTCCAAACCCCTGATGTAAAGACAAGAGTGGAGGAATGAGGTCACTCTGATAAGAAGAGGCCTCTTTTGGAAGTTACCTTTTCTTAGTTTCATGGTACACTGCTCCTCCAAGAGCCTGCGTTCTTATTGTGAAACTATCTTTCCGTATCTGACATGTATGCAAAGATTTAGCCCATCCAGCTGTGTGGACTATGCATTATTCCAGGGGTATGCTGTTTTCCCTCTCCATACCCACCATCTCACCTCGGGGAACTGTCACTTTTTCATCAGTTAGTTACTGAGCGTTCATACAGCCTCCCAGTTGTTTTCGCGGGGCCGCCCCTACCTCTAAAGAATCATAGTTTCAAAAAGCTGTCTTCCCCTCTACCACACTACTGCAGCAGTTTGACAGTTTTATGCCTGACACCCCATGTCTAGCAACTTGGAAACCACTCTCAATTTGTGTGCGAGTTGAGTTTTGGTTGGTTGTCTTCTTTTTGTTTTTTTACCCTCCCCTCACTATCATAACGGTCTCCCACTCTCTCGCCCTTTCTCTTTTGGTGTGAGATAACAGTCCGGGTTGATGAGTGGTCTCTGCTGACTGAAAAAGCAAATGCTGTCCCAAACGCTCCGGGATGTGCTGGAGTCATCAGGATCCATTGTGTAAGGCCACGAACCAGTCTGTTGTAGCCTAACATGCCCGTGGCCGTCTGATAGCAACAGAAATCCTTTTCTACCTCTGTTGTTTGTAAAGCCTGACGGGCTAATGAAGGCCATGCCAATGTGTCATTTGTTCCTAACGTGTTCAAGAGCCAAGGCTCTTTTCCCCTTTCTTTTGACAGAACGCTCTCGCTTGGTATTCAAGGGTAAAAAGCTATTCTCTATTTCCTGCTCCTTTTCTTTCTTTACCTTCTATTCAGAGAGTCGGCTTGCAAAGAAAAGTAATTTCACTCTCTCTGTCCCTGAGAGAATCAACACATTGAAGTCGCATTGAATTTCTACTGCAACATTTTTTCTTGGCTCTATTTCAGACCTATAACCTGGGGGTAAACATGCAATTAGAATAACAGCAGCCTGCTTTCTCCTCCACTCTCCTCTCCTTCAGCCGTTAGCACAAGCAATGTACAACATGGTGACTTGGTTCTCCTAATTGCTTTTGCTTTTAATTGGCATAGAAAAGCTGTTAATATTCAACCAGCAACCAAACATATTTTCTCACCTTGTTTTTTTTTGCTTTATTGTTTTTCTCCTCTAATATTGTTGTACGCCATGTCTCCCTCTAATGAGCTTATTTTTGGTGCACAATCCGCGCTCTTCCTCATGCGTTACTGCTTGTGGATATTTTAATAGATGATTTCTTAGGCAATTAGCTTGATGCAATTCCCAAATTTCGAACAAATGTGGATCATAGTTGATGAGGAGGATATTGATCAAAAGGTACGACATAAATGCTGTCAGCTGATTTAATTTCCTAAATGGCTTCCGTCTCTCCTGTTCCTTCTTCTTCACACTCTTTTTACTGTCAGATAGCTTTCTTTTTCTCCGTCGCCACCGAGAAATGAAAAGAAAATATAGGTCAGCTTTTATGGGAGCGATTTGACACCTGACACAAGCCATGCGCATCACTTGCTCAAGTCCTGCTTTGTCTGCCCGCCTTTATTTGTCTATAATGAAAGCCACACAGTTATTCACACACTTTTATTACAGTTCTATAAGTAGCTGGTGGAGACTTGCCGAGTCATGGGGCCCCCTAATACTCTGAGAACCCTGTGGTGTCTGTCTGTACAGGGCTGATAGTGTGAGACGCCTGGCTAAACTCTACCAAGCCAATCCCTGCTCCACAGGCCTGCCAAGCTGGCTCTGCTTGGCCTCCACAGACGCAGCTCTGTTTCCACTTGGGACAGGAGACAGGAGGGGCTGTGTCTCTATATCACAAAGGCTACTAAGCCATTGGGGTTGACACCTATTTGCTTGGATGTGTGGATGGCTGGAGAGACGAGCTTTAGTCCAGACCTAGTTAAACCCTCTGCATGGTCATCAGAGGGCAATTAGGAGTCAGCTGAAGCCACCGACTGAGCCAGTAGCGTGCCAATTACGACCTGAGGAGAGCAGCCTCCACTTTTAGCGAGCTCAGTCCCTGTCTGGACTTGACAGTCTATCAGGTGTAGTCACCCTGCTCCTGATACAAATAGTCCACGTGTTGGAAAAAGCCTCGGGGGGGCAGGTGCCTTTGTAGAAAGCGCCAGACAGTGTTTGGCTTGTGATGTATATTTGAAGTCGCAGTGGCAGTGGTGCTGATAGGCGAGTCAGTAGACGTCAGGCTCCTGTCTGTTGGGTTTCATCTCCTCCCGCTCTGCTCTGTAAAGCAGATTGTCAGCTGGGGCATTACCATAGGCTGACCTTTGCCGCTGCACTCCCCACTGCACAGCTTTCTGACATTCAGGGGCGCCGTGGGGGAGGCAGGAAGGGGGCGGCTGATGGCCTGTTGGCTGTTTTTTGCCTGTAGTGCAGTGATGTGTGTTCCTATAACAAATGCACTGGCAGTTTATGCTGGTGTTTTTTTTCTCCCACATCATTTCAGTCTCTTGTCACCATTTGATATTTAGTCTCTCCCCACCCCAAACCCGCATGCTGTCAAAGAGATTGCTGTTATCTTTGTGTGGAATCTTGGCACCCTGATAAATGAGAGAAATCTTTCCTGCTGACATCAAGGCGCTATGTACCTAAAATCCTTCCAAGGCCGAGGGAAAAGAATAACATATCAGGCCAATTAAAGTTAATGCATGGTGACATGCTGAATCGAGGGCAGGGATTGCTGCCATATGGCGGTCCAGGCTGTAAATCAGAAAGCAGGGGGGAAGGGGGGAGTATGAGAGTGGTGGAAGGCTGGGCAACAGAAAGGGTGACGCAGCATCAACGGCACAACCCCCCCCCCCCCCCCCCCCCCAAAAAAAAAATTCACAGATCTCTGTCAAGACTGCAGCCTCACCACCCACCAGCCCCCCCCCCCCTCACTCTCTACCCTTTTCTCCCTTCCTCCCCCCTGCCGCCCCACCCCTGCAGCACCCGGAGGTGCAACGCTCACAGGTATCTGTGTAGAGCTGGCAGCTTCATTAAGGCTGTTTTTTTTCTCCCCTCGCTGGGAGGATTTAAATGAGCTGTCATCCTGACCTTTTTGAGCTCCTGCTTTTTAAAGCAAGTTCATCCCCCCCCCACCAACACCCCGGACCCGCCACCCGTCTTTCTCTCTTTCTCACCTTTCTCTCTCACTTTGTCACTCTTTCCTCCGCTTGTCTCTTCTCCCTGCAGGGGGGAAGACACTTTTAAGCCATCACCCTGCAGCAGACAGGCATGCCAAGGTTGTTTTGTGGGTAATTGCCTCTCTCATAGACGCTGTTTGTCTGTGCACACTTGCCGCCCTCTTCTGATGCCACACAGCAAAAAGGGAGGGCACGGACTGGGTAGACTTAATTTGCTCCCTGACTGTTCTTTGGTGCTGATGAAGCAAGCATCTGCGCCGTTTTGAATACAGCAGTAAGCCAAGTAGAGCATGGCTAACATTTTCTCCCTCTCTATTACATCAGGTTATTGCACAAAGTGGCAGGCATTTATTGGAGTTGTAGCCCTGTTTATTCATTTCTTTTTACCACAGCCTGAGCCGGCTCCATTGTTTAATTTCCCCCAAATAGAGGACTTCAGTATCAATCACAGACTCGCTAAATTGTCAGCGCCAGGCCTCTCGAGTGTGTTCTTTTCAAGTGTACAGGAGTCATTCATTTCCTCCACCGTGGTCTGGTAGAGTCAGAGAGGTAAAGCACAAGTAGCAGGGTCCAAGTAGCTGACTAACATGCAGGGTTAGGAAAAGGAGGTGGGACTGAGTCGATTTAAAACTGCCAGTCCCTCAGGCCCCGGCTGCCCGTTTTACTTCAGCTGTTTGATGTTTAATTGAAGTTGTTATTGGCATCAAATGTCACCTTACCTGATGCTCCAGGTGTGAATCAGTTTCTAATTGAAAGGTAACTATGTCTCCCTCAGACCCCGTGCCTCCGGGGATCGGCCACAGAGTTCTATTAGTCTGGACCCAGTCTCTGTATCACCACGCACCATGTGCTGCCTTGCAGTTATGTCTGACTCCTGACCTCTCTCTCTCTCCCTCTCGCTCTCTCCCCCCCCCCCATCTCTTTCTCTCTCTCTTTCTCTCTCTCTCTCT
Organism: Echiichthys vipera; assembly: GCF_963691815.1. Lineage (NCBI taxonomy): Eukaryota > Metazoa > Chordata > Actinopteri > Perciformes > Trachinidae > Echiichthys > Echiichthys vipera. The sequence goes on along the minus strand of NC_139839.1, from coordinate 21,697,274 downwards.
GCAGTGTGAGGAGAAGTGTGTGTCCCATGTTACATTAGTGTCTGTGTGAAATGCTGGCCTGTCTGCCAGGGCCAGGTGACCTCCCCCTCCAGCTTCTCCCCCACACGCAGATGAACACTGGACATCAGAAATGTAAGTATCTCAGGACACACACACTCACATTATTAACTACCACCACCATCCCACACAACAAACCAAGCTGTTACAATCCTGCTGCCCGCCCCACGTCAGATGCCCATGCCAACCCTGGCCTGGTTCTCTTCTGCAGCTGAAAGAGAAAAGGAATACTTTTGTGCTCCAGGACCGTAGATCCATCTTCAAGGGAAATTAGGATGAACTGTGCCATTAATTTGCTCAGAGAACAGGCCCCTGAAGATTCGTCTGTCACAAGAGTGCGGTCCTGTGTGCCTGCTGAAACGCCATCGCCATATTCACGTGTTAGATTTTTACCGTCTCCGATACTTTCCACCATCAGGGAGAGTCAGTCACTCTCAGACTGGCAGACACACAGATTGTGGCCGAGTGGTTATTGCCCTGATGATCTTGTAATGAGAGTGAATTCAAGAAGCAATCTGCTGCCATGGTTTAACGGCAGACTAGTCAGAGCTGGCCCAGTTAACTCAATGTGTTTGAATTTCACAACTCCACTGCCGACAAACTTGGACTCACTCACTACTGCCCCTCAAACTGTACAGACTACAGTTTGAGGGGCAGCTAATAACTGGCTCTTGAGATTAATGTATGATCAACACATTTTGAACTGACATTTCGCTGTTTTTAAAAGTCAAATTATATTTATCACCTTTTAGATAAATGTATATTCACGGGATAATGCAGACGCATGTGTCAATATATTCTGTACCATCAATTCCTTTGTCTCTCCTGCAACAAGCTTTTTATATACATCCAAAGGATCAATCACTTCCCAGACATCGATTGCGGCCCATCCAGTTGGTCCGCTTTATTCATTCGATCATAAAACGTCCATGTCTCCTTTTCCCTCCTGCCTGTTTCTGTCAGAGCGGAAACTCGGCTCCGACTTGACCCATTTCTGCAGCCGTTTTTCTTTTTGTGAAATGCTCCAGCTCATCAAGACTGTAATTTCAGAATCACAGTAATCAGCCAACCCCCAGGAGATCAGCGAGTGTGAGGGAGTCTGCTAAGTGACAGCGTCTGTTGCCTTACTCAGGCAGGCTTGTGACATAGTGCAGCCATCAGCTACGTTTCTCTGCTCTTCCTTTATGTGACACACTCAGACACATCAGAGCATGGGGTGCAACTGGGGTTCAATTTGTTTTTCTGCCCAGCGCTCTAATCCATTTTGATGATGGAGCGTGCTTCCCACAGCATGAACGGTCCTAGAAGTGTAATTTCAATCAATTTTTTTTTCTCCTCGTCATTCTCTTATAATGCTTTTCCTTTTCATCCGCTCTTCAAAGTATCATTAGCAGACGCGGTGTTACATCAAAAGCCGCGGAGCTTTTTTCATTTTTGACTAAATCATTTTTTTATCAAAGTCCCACAGAAAAAAAGGGAAATAAAACAAATCTCTCTTGCTGCCTACTCTGAGCTCCTGTAGATCATCTTCTGGATGTCTGCAGTTTGTGCTGTCGTTGTGTTTTGAATTCCCTGTACGCTGCCACACACAGTCAGAATCAGGCCTCAACCCAACCTAAGTAACACTTTGCTGTGTCCCTCCTGGCTGTCCACAGGGCTCCTTGTCTCTGCAGAGCCCTCATCATTTACACAGCATGGAGGATACTTTGACATCATAAGTCCACGAGAGGTGTGTTAGGCTGCTTTCAGGTGAAATTCAAAGACTAGTTGTTGTCACTTGAAGTCTTTATTCAATACTCTGACAAGTTCCCAAAGAAAAAAAGGCTCAGATGGAGAGTTTACATAATTAACTCCAATTTGTGTTCCCATTTGTCTTATCCTTGAGCATGATCCTTTTAGCTCCTCAGTGCTAATGCAGAGTCTTAGGTTACATAATCTTGTCCCTGACACTTTCCCCTTCCTCTGTCTTCACCAAGAGCTCCAGATCACCGGGCTCTCCGTGCACTGCCTCGTCTCATGCAGGTGGATCTGTGCACAGGAATCATTTAAAGTTACGAGTTTGCAGGTTGCTGTCAGAGGCAAGGCCAGAGCAGCTGCTCTATTCATCATCAGGGATTGACTGTTAACAGATGGGGGCTGTGAAATGTAAAGGTTGTTGGAGGAGTAGATTAGGTAGGCAAAGAGACAGTGGGTCACATAGAAAACAGCCTCATACTCCAGGCAGGATGACTCAAGTACCAAAGTGAAGTAGCCCTTGGTCTTTTGTTCTTAGAACAAACAGCAAATGCATTTGGGCCACTTGGCTGATTTTCATATCCCAGTCCCTATCGAGATCAAAAGCAACCGTCTTTTCTTCTTCTCCTTATATTTTTCATTTTTCAAAGATCTTTTGGTCTCGATCTATCAGCATGGGAGGCTCTGCTCAAATGCCTTTAAATATGCAAGGAGGTGGCCTCGTGCAGTAAACCAAATTCACGTCTAATTTGATGTTGAAGCTTCAGACCTAATTTCCTGCTCTTCTGTGAAAATTGCAATTTACAGCAGCATGAGCCCCTGCCCCCCGCTGCTTAAACCTTGTTCAATAAAAACAGTAGTTTGAATAAAAGAAACCCTAATTAGTGCATGCTGACTGTGCACTTGTGTTCCACCTAGCTAGCTAGCAGCGGGGTAATTAACGCATGGCCAGACTGGCCTCTTTCTCTTGTTCCCTCCTTGGGAATGTGCTTAGTTAGAGATCTGAGAGGCGATACGCTCGCAGCCACCAGCAGCCGCCTACAAACTTCACTCATATCCTCATTAACCCTCCCTTGATACTTTAAGCTGTTAGACTAATCCAAGTTCCAGGTTAAGGTTGAAATGCTAATAAGCTACACTTGCTTACTAGAAAACATAATCAACAGCTGCCAGAGCGCTTTAACAGCCGTAAACAGCAAGAGGTCAATTTTATCCATGGTTTGGGGAAACAACTCTAAACAGCAATTTACACATTTTAGAGAAGTTGTGTTAAACCCTTCATTCTGATTTGCCTCTTTTTTTTTTATCTCAAAATGCCTGCCTAAGCTTTGTTAACAATGTATAATCCCTTTTCCAATTTAATGGATTGGTCAGTTTCCAGACATTGACATTGCTTTCTTTGCTACTTGCCTGAGTCTAACAACTTGCGTATAAAACTCATTACACAAGTACCCGTGGCAAAGAAAGAACTGTACAAAGTTACATGCTCACTGCGTATTTTTCAATCTAAACGCAGGTGAAAGCTATACAGTATTTCCAACATTGTTTAATTCTCCTACATACTGATATAAAAATGTACATCCATTTATATTTATTTATCACTCATTTCAGGTAATATTATTTATTTAGAAAATGATTATTTAATCATTATTTGAATCAGATTTTCTTTCTGCTAAACAAAGCCTGGGCCCTATTATTAAAAGACAGCATTTCGTTTGGGTCTTTCATGTTAACAGTTGCTGAAAGTAGGACTTGGTTGTTCCAGTTGTACCCAAAAGTCTCTGTTGAAGCCATTTTGAAGGGATAGTTTATATCTTTTTGAAGTGTGGTTGTATGAGGTATTTATCCATAGTCTGTGTATTTACCTACAGTTGTTGATGGTTAGCACAACCCCAGTTTGGAGAAACGGGTAGGAGTTCAGGCAGTTTAGCTAAGCAATGTACTGCTGTGGACAGGGCAGAGCTAAACACGTCCATGTATGCGATGTTTAGAATATTTTCACCACTTTACCATCAGATAGCCCTTTATGACAGAGAACTGAAGATGTTACAATACTTTCTTAAAGGTTCTCTGTGTAACTTTCAAATATTTAGCAACACCGGTGGCTGTTAGTGAACTGCAGTCAGCATCCTTTTGCTTGTGCTCTCATGCTCGCCCACTCCATAGCTGCAAGCAAGTACCAAACAAAATAGTGATACTGAACATAATTGACAGGCGTAATGTTGGTATAATGCTGTAAAATGATTACAATCATATTTACAATAACGTCAGACCAGCCCAGGGAGTCTGGATAAATTAGCTGACGTTATCCACTCAAGTAGTATTTTGCTACGGCAGCTAGCTAGCAATTAATCGCCATTAGTAAACCACAGTATATTCCACATGTCGGTGTTTCCTCTAGGATTCTTATCAGTACCCGAGGAAAAGGGTTTTGTTGTACCACCACGACACAGAGAACGTAAATGCTGTGCCTCCGTTACACACAGTCTGCAGCAGCAGGCAGACCCTCGGCCAGCTAAAACCCCAGCACCAGGTTCGGTCAGATCCCAGAAAGTAGAAAGTTTAACAGAAGAACAGCATGTGTGGCTGCTTTGTAAGTTGACGCCAGAGGACTCCATTAGCACTGTGGGCTGTAGGCGAGCTAGATCCTTTACATAGAAGTCAGTCCACAGGCTGAGAAAGTCGGTGAAGATCTCAGTTTTTAAGTTGCGTAACATGTTCATGCATTGGCAAATATAAATACATGTAAAACATTACACAAAGAACCTTTAAAAGCCACCACAGACCTTTGATAAAAAACATTAATTTCACCTTGCAGAACACAGGAGTTACTGGTCTAATACTGCCTGGATCGGTTAGTTTGTTTGTTAGTTTTGTTTGTTCCTAATCCTCTAAAACACAAAAGTCACAAAATAACACAAACGTACCGATTTGAGGTAGCAGTAGACCAACAACTCCCATGGTCCTGTCAATAGCAGCGCAATTCTTAGCTTCTGTGTCCGTACTGCTGCCTGCTTCTCCAAACTGGGGGCATGCCGACAGCGATCTACTGTAAACACAAACTATGGATAAAAACCTCACTTCAAAAAATCTGAACTGTATCAGTCTTGCATGCTTTACCCACACTTCACCCTTCCATGATGGCTCAGTATGTTCCTTATTATCCCCGTGCAGCTTGTCTGCTCCTCTCCCAGCACAGAGCAAATCCTGTTGCACTTAACGTTACTGTGGTCTTTAACATTCATTCATGCTGTCCACAGTCCCGATTTCATCCATAAGAATCTGATTCCCATGAAATGATAGAAAATGTTTTATTCATCGCAACAGCTGATGATTCTCTCTGCCCACCTACTCGCAACCCTTTGTACAGCTACACTTACATGAAGGTTTGACAACAGATCAAAGAGGCTGTGCCAGAGTCTCACAAACTCTAGATATATCTTGAAAACTGATAGCAAACAAGTTACATTTATCAGTTTCATTCCTTAAAAGGGTATGTATTGTATACTAAATGCAATTTGTTGGTGAAGTGCCCTTTTATTTATTTAGTCTGCGTCTATGTCACTACACAAATCATCATTTCCAACAAGGTCATTTATCTTTACCTGTGTTTGAGAAATGAGGTCCATCCTCAGCATGTCTGAGTTTGTTCAAGTGTTCCTTTATCTGTTTTTGCTTACCCTGGCATTTATTCTGCGACAGACATTAGGCCTCAGTGATGGCGGGTGTCTAGCTCCAGCTCCTTGGCCCGGACCCCTGCATTAATGAGGCTGCCATCAGCGGGCTGAACACTTGGTCACAGTAGCCCCCCCTGTGTGCCGCCCCATACCGGCCCCGCACATCGTTGCCTATTGTTTCCTGTTCACAAATAAAGCGTGAATTAATTAGCCAGTTGGCATGACGCGTGGTGCCGCCCTGTCAGAGCTCGCAGTTCAGCTCTGTGCCTCATCCCTCAAGCCCAGTCTGCCTGCTGTGACACTGAGCACAACGGCCACATGGAACCACAGACCTCTGCCAGCAATTCAGACATTTCAAATAACTGCTCACTCAACTACAAAGAGAAGTAGCCTTTATGGTGTAATAATGACATGTTTTGTATCTAAACCTAAAGTCCACTATCCAGCCTCATGATCCTTTTCATAGATCAGCTCCACTCATGTCCATCAGTCTGAAAGCTGTGGTGTAAGTAGGTCAGAAGGCAGGGCTGAGGTGACAGAGACAGTGAGACAGAGTTATGCACGGAGAAGAGTCATTCTCTAACATAATGGTGAAGAAAGTACACGTGAGCACACTGCATTAATAATAAACATGTAATCAAAGCCAGTTACATACACAGACGCCGACACATTAGCCAACACCTGCATGATGTGGTCGCACATTTTTAACCGGGCTCATAAATGAAACGTCTCATGCTCGCACACGAACAAACACATAACCATGTTAACATTGTCACCTCGGCATTGTTAAATTTAGCCACAGTGCTAACAAACAGGTGTAACAAATGTCTGCGAGTCGAGGCCTGGGAGGTGTTCCTGCAGATCAGAGACGCTGCTGCTGTGTCTGATTACTTGTCTGCTGTCATGGAGCGTCGACCTCTTTCTTTTCTGCAAAGCAGCCACAGGGGACCATCATAGCCTTGCTCATTCTTTGTTTAGTTTGTGTTTCAGCCCCCTCCCCATGCATTCTTGTTGTTGTCAATTCAGGCCACTAGAAGCAGCTGATCGCAAAGTCACAGCCGCCAGAACAAAATTTGATTTTAGACTGGTAATATGTCGGCTGTAATAATTCAGCTGAGAATGAGTTTGGAAATCTCTCTTTGTCCGCGTGGGACAGGAGCTCTGAGGGTTTTAGGAGAAAACCAGTGAGGTATGGAATATGAGGGCGCTGTCCAAATCAGGTTCCCCTCACATGCTCAGATTACAACTGATGTGCTCTTTTGTGCTATATACACTTTTAACTGGATTAAGTTGTCTCACTCATTGTGCCTCTGTCTTTATCCTCCCCAATGCTCTTCTTCTTGCTTTCTCTCTGTCTCACCTCTGACCTGTCCTGTCCTCCACCACAGGGGACACCACACAAAGGATGAGATCCGCTCCGTTTCCAACCCCTGCAGAATTGGATGCATATGCTAAGAAGGTTGCCAATAACCCCCTCACCATAAAGATCTTCCCAAACAGTGTCAAGGTTCCCCAGCGAAATCACGTGCGGCGTACAGTCAACGGGCTGGATACGTCAGGCCAGCGCTACAGCCCTTACCCTTCCTCTCAGGCCAGTGCCAAGACAGGCCTCCTTGCCATCATCAAGGTGCCCACAGTCAAAGGCATCCTTAAAGATTTTGACGGCAGCCGGGCTCGCTTGCACCCTGAAGTCATCATGAACCCCCCAACCGGACCCTACCAAGTGGCTTCGACCAGCACTTTAAACCTCCACCCACCTCTGCCGAACCTTAGCCGGCTCCAGCAGAGCTTACCCCTTCAACCGCAGGACGCACCTCAGACTCTACAGATGCCCCTCCCTCAGCAGCAGGGTCATACCCAAAGCCTCAGACATCCTCCCCCCATGGCCCAGCACCCTCAGGGCCCACCCAGACTCCAGACTCTGTCTCAGCACCCAGCCCTTTGCCACCCACAGGGGCCCCCTACCGTCATGCTTCAGCAGCAGCACCTTCAGCAGCAGCCACCACCCGGCCTGCAGGGGAGCAGAAAGCTGCCCGATGGCGACGCACCACCTAATGTTACCGTCTCTACCTCAACCATTCCGCTCTCCATGGCCGCCGGGTTGCACCAGGGCCATCAGGCTGACCTGAGCACCATTGTGCATCAGATCAACCAGTTCTGCCAAGCTCGGGCCCAAGGTGCAGGAGCCACCTCCATGTGCGAGGGGCAAATCGCCAACCCCAGCCCCATCAGTCGCAACCTGCTTATCAGCGCCTGCTCCAGGGTGTCCATGCACAGCAACCCTGCCACTCCTGGCTTCCCCCCGCCCAACTGCATCATCGGCCCTCACGAGAAAGCCACTCATCCCCCACACAGTGTGGCTATTATGAACCACTTGCCTTCCAATCACACTGATTTCAAGCAGCAGCACCTGCAGCAGCATCTGCATCAACAGCAGAATCAGCAGCAGCAACAGCTACAACATAACACACAGCAGCAGAAGATGTGCTCTTGGAATCAGCACCAGTTGGCTCATGTACCCCACATTCAGAACGGCCACCTCTGCAAGCAGCCTTCCAGGGACCCCGCCTTCCATTTTAAGGGCATGGGCTACCCTGCAGAGGTGTGTGTGGGTCAGCCTTACACACTGAAACCTCCCGTAGAGAGGCCGACCCCCTCTCCTCCCGTCAACAATGGCATGCCCGGCCACATGGCCCACTACACAAATGGTCACTACTTCCAGTCCCACATTTGGAACAGCAGCATCCTACCCACACCCAACAGTGACAGCTCCGGGTCTCAGGACATAGCCATGCCATTCCACGGTGCGGGCCCAGGGGGGTGCACCACACTAGATTGTGGGCCCCCCGGGGCTCCCCATTACAGGCTAGGAACGAGCTCCTCCACCACCTCCTCCTCCGCCCAGACTAATCTGATGCAAACAGCAGATTACTTGGGTGGGGACTTCCAGACGCCCTACTTCCGCGATCAGAATCTAGGGTTGATGGGCAAGATGCACAGGCCTCCTCTGAGCAGGGTAGGTCCAGAGGTTGGGGATGGCAGAACCGCTCTCATCCAGCACCCAGGGTACAGATAAGCTATGGCCTTGTCTACACAACAGTTATCAGAACCCCTTTGTCTAGTCTTAAGAAAGGAAACAAATGAATAAAACTAAAATGATAACTTAAACAAATGACCGCTAATGTTAAGGAGGGTAAATTAATATATTTAATAAAGAACAGTAGTTTTTTTGTTCTTTTTTTGTTCTTTTTTTTTTAATCTTGCAAGTGATCAATTGCTACTTTTGTTTTTGTTTATAAGTGCTTTTATCTGGCACTTTAGGGAACTTTTCCATGTGCGTGTGTATACACATCTGTACTGTGTTTGTCATTCCCTCCTTCCTCTATTGTACTATCTGTGTGCCTGGATCTTAACAGATCCTGTGTTATTTCTACTTAAGACCTATCGCTAACGTTTTCTTATGCATGTAAGAAAAAAGCAAAACGGATAGATCCCTCACTGAAAATCTGCAACATCTACTCATGGATGTTTTTTTACAGGGTCAGGTCAGGAATTTTTGGCTCAGACTAGTTTTATTAGACAAGCGACTAATTTTCATGTTCATGTAAATGATCTCACAGTGACTTTTGAGAGAAGACAGAGAAGAGAGTAACAACCAGACACTGGAGACTTCAAAGTACAGCTGGAAGAGCTTGCAGTATGCACATGTACTACACCTAAGTTTTTATTCATTTTAAATGTAATTATTTATTTGTATAATAGGACTATTCAAGATCGATTCCTCTCTGTCAGCTTAGGAAGCATGTAATCAGGTTGTTTGTACATAGTCAAGATTCAGCAGGGAGCACATAGGTCGAAAAAGGTGACGCTCTGTCCTGCTGAAAATGCTGCAATGAATTCAGGTGTTAGAAAAGAACTTGTTGTCGATGCCGGGAAGGTTTGACCACAAGGTTGTGAAATGTTTAGTGCAGAAAAAAAAAGTCATGAAAGATTAACTCTCATACCTTAAAATGGCGCCAAAGTCATGTTAACAAGGACACACTGTTATGAAGATGTGCCATTTCGTGTTTGTTTCCTTTTCAGATTGTTTTTGTAACCATGATGACAAATGTATTACTTGAATGTTGAGATGATTTTTTTTTTTTTTTGAAGGGGATAGGTTAGTTACGAGGACGAAGCTCTGGAGTAGAAGAAATAATAGTGTTACTAATGTCATGTAGAATCGAACCGCGAGCCTCACCAGAGTTTTGATCCTGACAGCAGGAACTTAAGTGAATTAAGTTATGTGTAGTTGCTACTGAATCTGATGTGAAGTTTGCTTGAAAAGACCAAATTGATCACTTGCAAGATCACTTGGAGGTAAAACAAAACTGACTTTTAAGTTTAAAGTGAAACAGCAAATGCATTGTTTATTTTATTGTACACTGGCTTACCTACTAGACTACTGTAACTTTGAAGTTAACGATTGTGTGTGAATGTTGCCTGCTGATGTGGGTACAGTTAAAGGTGTGTGTGTGTGAGAGAGAGAGTGTGTGTGTGTGTGTGTATTAACACAATGACACCCATGTTTTGTTCACCCAACTCCCTAACAGCCCTTAAAAAGCCTTAAGTGTTTGGTCCTTGGACTTCCCTTGAAAATGAGCATGGTTTTAATGAAAACCCCAAATAATAAGGAGAAAGAAGATGGTAAAGATACACAGAAACAGCAATTTTTTTGCTTTCTTTTTTTTCATTTATTGAAGTTTTGTTGACTAGACAGAGCAATTCCTTAGAGATTCTTTATTATGGAAAGCATTTTGTAATTATATATTTTAGCAATGTGTAGTTACTGAGCTGTAACATTTTCTTTTCCAAGTTTCAAAGCTTCAGTTTGCAGTTGTGACTATTTAAAATACTTGATTTGCCTGTTATTTAAATTTTATTTTCTTCTTTGTTTCTTGTACTATTGCTGTGAAATGGAAGAAGGTCCACAAGCCTTTCTTTTGTGTCATTCTGTACGACAGAGAAGAGGCAAGAGAGTGAGAGTTGTGCTACTCTTTTTGTAATATTGTAATAATAAAATAAAGTTCTAATTTATGCTTTGAAATGAGTCTGAACCGTAGTTTGGATTGATTCAAACTGACACAGACAACAGGTGTGCACTTTGTGCCTGGCACTTCAGGTGGGTTACCATTCACAGGTTTGTGTCTTACATAATCAGCATTACAAGTTCCTGAAGGGTTCAGAAGGCGTACTTAAACCACATATAATTTGTAACTGAGACCGCTAGTGGTAAAGGTGGTGATTGTTGAGTCAATTGCTGTGCTTTCATGCCATTTCTCCGAGCCTGCCTCTGCCAAATAGAAACAGGAAGTAGAGTAGACAAAACCAGCTGTGAAATCCACAGGACTATCTGGCTGCAGTAGATTTAGCTTGTCTGGCTGTGATGAAAATGGGACTTGTATAAAGGGCACACAGCAGGAGGGCAGGATCAGCACCTTCGTAATCAGTATTGCTCCATGAAGGATTTTGAGCGATGTCAGAGGTGCCAGCAGGTTGTGGCCTTTGTGAACAGAGGATGTGCATCCTGTTCAGGTGGTGCTAGAAACAGCATGTGCAGAAGCCTTTGGATTACATGTTTAATGTATTTCAGATGCATGACTTGGCAAATAAGCAGCACTCGATGCAGCGTTCAGCTTTGATAGATTCTATTTTACACCAGTCAGCTGAACAAATATCTACAATATCATCCTCATCACTGCTCTTCTCAGTGAAATATTTCCTCAAAGACTACATTTCAAATCAAGCTGACATGGGAGTGTCAGGCAGGCAGGGAGGCAGTTCACACATTTGACAGTTACATTTCTTGGGGAACTGAAACTGAATACTGTCTGCTGGCTCGAATCAGTCAGGCCGAGCAGCCAGAGTGAGGCTCTCTGTTGTCTCTTTAGACCGGTGGGATGCCCAGTAGACTCATCTCTGTGGACCGATGTGTCTGCAAACGCCTGCCCTCCGAGAGGAAGCTTCTCCAGCTCCTCCCTGTGGACAAAGGAGGATATGTTACCAGACATGGATTACTTTCCTAGCACAGAGAAATGCTTAAAAAGCATTTTGAAATCCAAAAACTTGTGAGCCTGTTCATGTTTCTGCACCTCTGTTTGGTCTGTTGGGCAGGGTGTTTGAGGCAGGCTGTTGGGCCCGATCCCAGCACCCAGGATCCTCATTGATTTTGCCCAGGTTTGTGTTCCATTTGTTCCAGTTGACTTCCTCCACTCTGAGACGACAAGAGGACACATGCTCCAATTACTGTCTGCTGTGTGAAGCATCAATCAGATGTCAGAGAAGGCAAATTAGTGAAGAGCACAGTGTACCGATCCATCAATCGATCCTGCTCACACAGCTGCATCTTTTGTTAAATGTGCAAGCCTACGCCTCTGTTTCTGCTGTATTATTATTACTTGCTAAACCTTGATTTTCCTGTGGAGGTGGAGGTACACATTATAACACATGCAGTGTAGTAGACATGAATATAAAATATGCCTCTGCTTGTCACTAGTAGGCTAATAACTACAGTGAATGTATTCAACCATCATACACATAGCAAACATACTCCTTTATCCATCCCTGGTTAATCTGTTATTGAGCCCTTTGCTTTGAGCATGTATCATGTTGTCTTAAAGGTACAGTACGGCGTACAAGGCAGATGTGCTGGCTTCACCTCTGCGCTTGAAGTTGATGTTAGCATTCAGCATGCTCACAATGACAACATGCAGAGGTTTATCAAGTACATGCTTAATGTTTATCCTGTTCATCGTCTAAATAAAATGCTAGCATTTGCTAATTAGCACTGAAAACAAAGTGCAACTGAGTCTGAAGGGAATTGGTTTTTGTTTGTTTTTTTGTTATGTCTCCCTCCCACACTCTGTGACACACTGGTCAAACAGGAGTACATTAAGTGCAAGACTTATCCCTTCATGATGTACCTCAGAGCGCTACAGGCAGGAAGGACTTCCTGTGGTCTTCCCTCAGAGCGGCCGGCACTCTGACTCAATAGACCAGCCCCTGCATTATTTCAACCTCGTCAGCTGCTTTAACCCATAATTATTTATATATTATTTATACCTTCAACTGTGCAACAGTGCACGGACCAAGGTGTGCAATACCCTGTGCTAAAACTGTAATGTGCAACAGTTAACTTACTGTTAATACTCGTATCTCTAGTATACTCTTACATTAATACAGCATTGATTTATACCACACAATCAGTGGTGGATTAAGGTGGTCTTGGGCCCCTAGACTACTATTTGTTTGGGCCCGCACATTATTAATCATGCCTTATCAACAAAAAAAACCCACTAGAACAGAAGAAGAGCCTGCAACCTTGAATTTGTTCAGTAGATCTTGGTCCCCTTGTTCTTTCAGTCGTGCTTTTCTTTTTTCGAGCTCTGCTATCGCATTTCCTTTCTGACATTTTGCCGCTGTACTGTCTAGTAACATTGAGTGACGTATCATTTGACAACAAAACTGACCTTATGAACCCGGCCAGCTAATTGGGTAAATAGTCCCATACCTATCCAATCAGCAACTTAATTTTGTTTAATGTTTCTAAGGACCCCAATAGGAGGCACGTTTTTCCCCCAGTGTAGTAAATTAAAACATTTTAAAATAGTCTGGCAAATCCAGGGCCCCTGCACATGTGGGGCCCCTAGGCTGCAGCCTAGGCCAGCCTGTGCATTAATCCGCCTCAGTACTATCATTATTACACTGTCGTATTTGTGTCTTATCTCTATATTTCCGTATATTGTAGCAGAATGTACATTTTATTTCTATTTGTTCTTATAATTTCTCTATATATTTCTCCTCTACAATGGAGAAAATGTAACAAACCCAATGCTGCATGTGTCACTGATTGTATCATCACTGAACTGAGAAAATCAAACCTGAAACACTGGCGGCGGTCATCTCCAAGAGCAGTGCCGAGGTTCTTCTCCACCCCGCAGCGAAACCTCCTCCTCAGACAGCAGGACAGCCTTTTCTCCATCTCCAGGATGGTGATAGCCCTCTGGAAAACAGTGACAGCATCAAACCACAGCTCCCTTGAACAGGCGCTCCCTTCCCTCCTGGACGCCTCACCTGTAGCTTCCAGATGCTGGTGCTCTCCATGGTGATCTTCTCCACGGTGCGGTTCATGAGGGCGATGAGCATGTTGAGCAGCAGGATGTAGGTGAGAATGATGTAGCCGATGAGAAGCACGTAGAAGACCGTCTTGTACTCGTAGCCCTCGGTGAACTCCATGTCGCCCATGCCGATGGTGAACTTGAAGAGCTCCAGAGTGGTGTAGGAAATGCTTCGGAAGTAGGGTTTTACACATTCTGAACCAGGGGCAACGGTAGTAAAGAGACGCCCCTTCCTCGGCTCCATGAGTAATGTGACCACCGCTGTGAGGAGAGATAGGAGGCAGATTACATACAGTACATCCTCCATTCATGGCATATGGACAATAGCAATGTTATTACAAGTATATATCTTGATAACATTGCTTTTGTGAGTAATATTTAAGTGACAAAGCATTTTGGGAGGGTAGCAGATGTCTTTGGTGTGCATCTTTTTATTTACAGAGGAGAAATACCTGCTGAAAATCCAAAGAGGAAGACAATGTAGACAAACAGAAAGCGCAGGATATCACTGAGGATCATCTACAAGGAAGAAAAGAGACAAAAGGCTTCAATGGATCAGGTTGTTCACTGTTATCTTCATTCACTGTGGTGCAGTGCGACCAGTGGGGACTACCTTCTGTATCATGATGCTGTAGATGCCCATGTGTCTGCTGCCCCTGGAGAAGTAGAGCATGTTGACCCAGCTGAGAGCAAGACACAGCACCAGGAAGCCGAGGTACTCCGGCCGCCGGAACAGATAGAGCCCGGCTGAGACCAGGAAGAGGGCGCCCTGCACAAAACTATCAACAGCAGAGAAGCCACTGTGATCCTGCAACTGCCATTATTCTTACCAACTAAGGAAATGTGTCCTGTAAAACATGTATAGTGTGTGTACTACAAAAACAAAATGTTGACACGTCACCAGTCTGTGCTGTTCAATAAATCCAAGGAGATATTTGGTGTCAAATAAAGGGGAAAAAGTTCCCACATGAAGCTGCTTTATTGAGTAATCGTAATCTTCCCATGATTGCTGTTAAGTTTTTCAGATTCATTATTTTAGCACTTTGAGCACCACAAGATGAGAGTTCCCTTATATTAGAGAGAAGGCAGACATCTCTACAGACCATATCTCCCACACCGAGAACTCGCAGCAAAACAATCTGCAAAATTGCAGTAGAGGTAAAAGGTAAAATGTGTTTTTGGTTTTTGGGTGAACTGTCCCTTTAAGAGAACAACCACCCAGTGTTTAATGTGGCTGTTTTGACACCGATCAGCAGAAGAAGTCATTTTAATGTCAAATTGAAAGCAGATGGCTACAAAGTTATCTATATTAATTACAACTATATAATAAATTGGTTAAATGAAGATCATCTATATGTAGAATAATGTGGAAGGTCCCACTTTAAGTGAATCAGTATTGTGGCAAAACGTACACCATTAAGACAAAGGAACAATCACCAGCTGCTACAGTATCAATTATTCACAGTTACCGTCAATTTAGAGATGCACTTATCGTGAGAAACTATGAGATTTTGGAACATTTCACTTCCATATGTGTCTTCTTTCAGACTAGTTAAAAGAAAAATACACATTTAGGTGTTTATTTTAATACAATTTGCATCTTTAGATTTCTCCTAAACTCCCCAAAAGTCAGCATGCGATAACGCCTCATTTGTATATTTAAACATGCAATTTCAGAAACCTTAAGCAATATAAAATGTTCCTATTCACCTGTAGAGTCTTGCAAATGTATAGAATACATTTCTGTAAAGGCTGTTTTCTCAAAATGAGTTTTTTTCTCACTCGGAGCCAGAAATCTCCATTTCAGCAGTACTTCCATACACAAAACCTTACAGTACCATTCCTACCTTTATTCAAAAGATTTTGACTGAATGCTTTGTTCATATATCATTCATAGCCTTTTTAGATTTATATAACACTTTATTCCTAAAAACACAGTGACATTTTATCAATGGCTGTATTTTCTGATTTATGTGAGTGATAAAAAGAGATAATCTTGGACTAATTAGTCAACAAAGTGAGAAGAATCCTTTTGAATCTGGCTTTATCCGCTGTTCAGATTTCTGTTCTGGATGTTTCTGCAAATTAGCCCAAATTTAATAAGATAATGGCTCTTTTGCATATTTTAACACGAAAACATCTGTTTCATCTATTTATATATATATATATATATATATATATTTATCCCATTCACCTGTAATGTCTTAAATTAAAGATGATTCAAAGAACAATAGGCTCCTTTGTGATAAATTAAAAACAATACATATTCAGCTTTCATAAATATAAAGAGAGAGGTGGGTAGAACTGCCAGGGCGGATAAAAAGAGTATTTTTTGACCTCTTTTTTTCATAATTTTTCTCTTTTTTCACATTTCTTCTTATCTTGATTTATGAGTCAGTTTCATGTTTTAATGTATTTTATCAATGTTTCTGCATGAGCCGCATCCACAGTATTCAAAAAAATGTGCTCTAATTGACACATGGATGCGCACAATGTGAATTTCAGTGAGAAACACTGAATGTTGTTGTCTGTTTACAAGAAAACACAGGATACCTTTCATTTTGACCACGTTTGGGAGATAAGCGTTACTACTTACAAAAGAATCTCGTAATATCCATCAATCAGCAGCGTCTGCAGCTTCGGCCGTTTCCTCTTCATGTCTACGATCTGGGGATTAAGGTAAGGTTTTTGGTGAATCACATTATTGAAACAGCTTCCACAAGAGGTGATTCAAACGCACGGGCACCTACTTACCCCTATGATTAAGAAATAGCAGTTTGCCAGCGTTGTCAGTAGCTGGCCTGAAACATACAGGTATCCCACTGTGGTGTGTATGAGGGTAAACGGCGGCTGTGGGGCAGAGAAGAAACATCAGCAACATCAGCTCAGGACGGTCTGGGATGGCACTTAAGAATCACACGATTTATTGCAGCCAGCTCACCTGTCCATAATCCTTATTGTAGGCTACAAGGGTGAAGATGATCAAGTACAGCAGGTAAACTAGGTAGCTGAGAAAAAACATTCGACCTGCAAACTTCTTCCACTTCTCATCAAGCAGCTGGCCCAGAGGCTCCGTCTCGAGCATCTCGTGGCGGTTCTGAGAGGAGACAGACGTGTGAGGATACAGAACAGCTGCTCAGACTGGGCTCATAATGTTGGGACTCACAGGAATGTCACTGCCGTAGACCAGTATGTCCAAGACCGAGTTGTCCTCGTGCGAGTCCACCGAGGCCAGGTCGTACAGGGAGCTGTGGACGGGCCCGTAAACCCACTCAGTGAATTTACGGGACAGATGTTTGGTGTGACTCTCGTGGAATTCCCGTTTCAGGATGTGTGAAAAAAGCTGCAGACAAATGAAGGAAAAATAATATTTGAGAATGTCCAATCACATTCACCCAGGTAGTGCAACATCAAGACTTGGGGGTAGGAGCTAGGGGCCCATAGTACATTTTTGGCCCTGGACCCCAATACATTTTTATTCGGCTGTGTCTGTAGTGTTTACCCCGAATTTGCCAGTCTTGGCAGCCATTTTGAGCGGGGTCAAGCCCTTGTTGTTCTCGATGTCCTCCAGCTTAAGCTTGTGGTGAAGGTTAGCAGCATTTTTGAGGATGCGGTCGTACATGTTGGTAATGAACTCCGTGTTATCCTTCGTGTTGTCAGCCACCACCACCAGGGCGTGCAGCACCGTGTTGCCTTGAGAGTCCGTCATCTTAGCGTCCGTTCGTTGGTATTCGTTCTGCATGAGGAAGTCCACCATGTCAGGCTGGTTGGTGCAAGCGGCCAGAGACAGAGGCAGCTCACCTGAGGACGGAGAGAGAGATAGTGGGCCACCGGTGTCACATACATTAGGTTTTAATATCCTGTGTCTGTATTATAAATCTCCCACTGGCCTGTCAGGATGCACCTGAGAGACACAGAAATGTATTGTTGCATTGAGACGGTTTTCAGCGCTTACTGACAGTTTTTTCTCACTGAAGGATTTATTCGACCAAGAAAGCTTCTTTATTTAAATCTGCTGTTTTCAAGGAAATGATGTTGGTCCGTTGTTACAAATAAAACCTTATTTGGAGTGAAACTACTTGGTCTGCAGACTCACTTTACCAGAGTAAAGCGTGGGAAATGGTCGACATGAAGTTAATAAACAATAAGAAAATTAAGCTTGTTTAGTGCAACTTAAATCTGCCAGTTTAGGGCCTTTTGATGCAATTTGTTGTATCTAGAAGTACCAGAAATATCAAAGATCAAAATTTATTATATAACATAATAACATGAAAAAGATTCCATGGGAACTCCTGAGCAGATTCTTACAAAAATCACAGATCAACTGTAGAATCAGCAATAAAAATAATCACTTTACTGCTGAAATTCAATAACTAAAGTTGAATCAAGAGCTGTGAGAAAGTGGATTCATGCAAGTCTTGTGGCCTTTTGCACTGTACTGTACTTTTCTTCCAGTTCAATAACAGCTCTTTTTCCTGTATAACTCATTTAAATGCGCCTCTGTCTAAATGGGCAACGTATCTGCATCCAATCCATCAGAGCACAAGCATGACCTTTCAGAGCAGAGCGCTGAGAGTGATACCAGACAGTCCTCCTTCAATCAAGAAATCTTGTCGGTAGATGAACTTACAGGTGTGATCTGCAGCAGCAGCACGAACTCACCGAAGTAGAAGTTGGGTCCATCGTGTGGCTGAAAGAATATTCCACAGGCTTTGGCATGGACGTCTGCTCCTTTACTGACCAACAGCTTCACATAAGAAATACTCCTCCTCTCAATGGCTATATGGAGAGCTGTCTGGCCTGTCAGTCACACACCAATACATGAAAGTGTCACATTTCTTCACATTGCCTGTGTTTGATGAACCACACAAAGGAAGTTGTAAAACGTTTATTCTCACAGCAATTCTGCTTCATAGTTTACCTTCGTAGTAGCTGTTGGTGTACGCTGCATTCACAAACTCTTTAATGTCGCCCATCTTCTCTGATATGTCGATCAGCAGTTCCACCGTCTCGTTCTTGCCGTCCTTGAGGTGCAGCAGAGCCTTCATCAGGGCCGTTTTGCCGTAGGACTGATCTGCAGGTGTAACCACACGTTCAGGGCGATAACACACAGGCCTACACCGTACTGTTTGGTTCGACTGTTGCATTATGGGTCTCACACAGAGAGTCGGAGAGTTTCTTCATGTTCTGGTGCAGGTACTGATGGAGGTTTTCCAGCTGTCTGACATCCCCGCTGGCCACCGCTTCGAACAGCCTTTCGATGTTAAACGATTTGCTGTCTCTCTTCCCGCTGTTCTGCTCCTCACCTCGAATCCCTCTATCAACAAGACACATTTTACAGACAGCACGGTTACCAAACATTCATGTGGGTCAAAAGGTCAAGCTGCTTCATACTCCACATTAATCAACACTGTGGGGCTTGATAATACGCAGCATCCATATAAGAAGATTAAAAAAGGCAGAAATCACTTTATCGTTGCATGGTGAGGCTCACTTGTCAAAGTTGAGGTTAAATCTGATTTGAGGCTTGGTCTCCTCCATTTCCTCCTGGTAATCCGTGTCCATGGGAGCCGTGGGCGACTGCTGGCCCAAACCCAGGGCAGAAACCAACCCGCCTTTCTTTGACGCCTTCTGCAGCGTTTTCTCCTCCTCGGTCCTGTCGTCTGTCTCCAGAGAGAAGCCAAACATCTCTGACTTCTCCATCTTTACCTCTTGCCCCGGTGGTCTGCATAGAGATTCAGCACAAGTGCACATCACCCAGTCAAGTCCATTTACCAGCAAGAGGAACACATTAGATTCAGCTAATTATCTACTCTTCTCAAGACTTCCTTTAAAAAGAGCCAGTCATATCTTCTGAAGCGTAGGGGAAATTCTGTTCTTTTAGAGCAGTGGTTTCCAACACTGGGGTTAGGAGCCATCCAAGGGATTGGGCATGGGACGATATGAACATTTCCTGTCAGATTATCTTAGTGGCACTATACTTTAGTTTATTTTATTTTATTTAGTTTATTTGTTTCAGGGACCATGTAAAAAGTTCAAGTTACATTGTGTAAAACAATGATTTGTACCAGATTCTAGCTAAAGCTCATTTCCATCTGCAGTCCCTGGGCAGGTAAAAACAAGATTAAGAACACACACACACACACACACACACACACACACACACACACACACACACACACACACACACACACACACACACACACACACACACACACACACACACACACTCATACATACTGAAAACACATTACCTTGCATTTGTTGAGAAACATACTGTATGTCTAGACTATAAATCATAAGGTCCTCCTTATCTAAAAAATGGCATAAAAAACAAATGAATTTGCAGTAATTTCAGAAAGAGTGTAATTCAGGGAGAAGCCCTGTGGAAAATGTTGTATCAGTTACAGTTGTTCAGTGGACAAATAAGACAAATACAGCGACCAATGGTGTACTGATGTGGTATGAAATGTTTTAACTTATAGGTGAGATAAATGTGGTTTTGTGTGTTATTTAACCATGTACTTTATTCATTTACTTTTTTAGATAATGCAGCATTTTCTGAGTATACCCCCTGCTTTTGTAACATTTTGTAGATTTAACCACATGGCTATTTCCACATGCAGACAGCCTATTCAATTATTAAATAGATATTTGTTGTTGTTCCTGTGGTTGATAAATACATGCACAGGGATTAATTGTACATGAAACAAACACTTTTTACTTATTTTAATAGGTTACATCAAAATAAATTCTACTTGATTTGAATTTGATTTGATTTGTAACTTAGGGGTTCACTGATACGGTCAGAGGACAAACTGAAGTTAACTGCAGTTCATTAACTGTCAAATCACTCGTGAGGATAGTCACAATATTCATGAAAATGAAAATTAATCTCAATCACCTCATTGTTCATGTTTTTTATCGCCATCTGCAATAAAATCTCACATTGCCCCATCACTACATACAGTAGGTATGAGAATTTAAAAAATACATTTCTGCTTGACAAAAAGTTCTCTAATCTTCTCCCGCCTCTGAAATGATCATTCTCGCTGCTCACAACTGTATCAATGGGTCACACTACACTTTGCTTGGTTTGACTGGGTCATAAGCCAGGAGCAGTTGAGAGCCACTGCTGTGAACAAAGTGTTTAGTGTGAGTACTTTAACATGAGGCATTATGTGTTTGTATCAGCTGGGTGTGAAACATGTGTACCACAGGGGATCACCCCACTTGCCTTTAAGGACACACAAATATTTCCAGACATGTGATGTTTCAGCCCCAGTGACTAACAAAGAGTGTATTTAGAAGATCTCCATGACAACATTTCACACAGCACTTGGTTATTCTTTGCAGAATAATCAAATCATATACGGCATGGTGTAAACAGAAACAGAACGAGCGAGAGAACTAAATTAAAATATCCCTGCAAGTTGATCGCAATAACATTATATATTAAATAGTGTATACATATATATACAGTATATTGATTTAAAGGATCATGTTAGGGATAATGGGAACCTAGTCTTTGGAGGTTTCTTGTTCCCTTTTTCATTTACAAAATGGGGAATTAGTGACTCAGTAGAAGCTGCTCCTGATCCTCACAAGAGGACTACAGAGCGCAGCAACAAACAAAAGGGGGAAAACAGAGAAGTATGTACTGTATGTCTTATTTTTAGAAAAGTCCATTTTCCAACGAAATACAAATGTATTCTTAACAATTTACTCATAGCACATAAAAAATGAAACATTTATTTCCACTGACAAAACAGTATTTTAAGATATATTTGTTGTTCAGTTGTGTGTGCAGAAGCAGCTTATTTCCCCACCCTACAATATACAATTAATAAATAATAAAGATTGAGACACACTCTGTGTCAGTGGGGAAATTGGTTCGCTCCTCCCTTAGCATTATATATTTTTTGACCGTATCCTCATTTAACCCCATTAAACAACCACAAGGGTAAGCAGTGCACTGCATCTTTTTAAATGTCTGCATGGCTGTATGTTCAAATATGATAACCAATCACAATAGATGTTATGATAATCTACAAGTATATGTTCAAACAGAGGGTTTCACTGATACTGCAGATGTTTGACAATATTCTTCAGAAACAATCTCATCATTTCAAACTGGTAAATAAAACCATAACACATTATTTGACTCACCAGAATGAACGCCCCCTGCTCCAGGTTGTCTTCTTGATAAAAAATCTGATTTAAAGTCAAAAACCAAAGTACACAGAGAAGTGTCCTGCAGGCATGAGGGCTTGTGTGTAAGTCCTATTGTTCTGCATGCCAAGATGCTTATTTAATGTAACGACGGTGAGAGATAACAGGAAGAAGCCAGAGGAAGATCATGTGTCACGCCCTTGAGGATATCAATGCACATTACTGGGCTCTGAGTGCTTAAAAGGATGCTGTATTGACCATCTCGTCGTGCCAAGACAGCAGAAAAACCACAGATAACTAGCGTTGTATCTGAAGTGAACACAGATGTGTTACATGGCCATTAGAGAGGAGCTACAGAGCAGTTTAACTTTGTCATAATTTAAAGGTAATTCCCTGGAGCACCAGTGGCACCTTAAAAAATAAATTCTCTCTGAAAATAACAGATAAATGAATAACTTACCCTTCTGAAATGGTACTTTTCTTTCTCAGGTTTGGGTTTGAGATTTCTTAGGCAAGTCTCTTTTCTTCCATATTTGTGCTTCCTGTGTGCTTCATGTGCCTCTTCGTAGTTTCACTTACGTGTGTGTGTGTGTGTGTGTGTGTGTTCAGTGCTGTGGTCCTGTGACTGACAGTGTGGTTACAGAGCTTCTGCCTACCAGTGCAGGCTGCTAATGTGAGCTCATGAGATTATGAGACGAGTTCCTTCCTAAAGATAACTCCCTTTTTTCAGTTAAACAGGGCACACAGGCCTTCTTCACATAGTGAGATGATTACCCTTTAATAATTTCAAATGTTTACCAAAATGAACTGAAAATAAACTACCTCTGATATTGTATGTATTGTATTAACTTGATTTTTTTTTTTATGAGTGTGCCTTTGTATACAGAGATAGTTCTTTCCATTCACAATAAAATAATAAAATAATAAAATATAATCGTGATGACTAGTCAAGAAAGCATCAACAGTAAAGTACAGTGGCATTCATTCGTAGAGAGAAAAATGAATTATTAATACTGATTTATTTGTACTTTAGTCACATCTGGTGTGAACTAATGGCCATTTGAGAGACAAAAATTTAATAACTGGCAGTAATAACATATTATGTGCATATTTCCACAGTGACAGCTGTAGAAACAGTACTGGGATTTGCTCATTGTAATAGAGAATAACATTATTATTGTTCTTAATTATTCCATGTGTAAGGCTGGTTTGCTGTGATCTGTGTCGACGCTCGTCTGATGCACATGCTGGAAGCTATGCAAGGTAAACTTTTTTTACAATCAACTTTTAAAATGTTTTTGTAGATATCCGTACATCAGATACAGTACCTTCTTTGTCTGAACAGTTCAGAACAATTCGTTTTCCTTGATAACTTCATGTACTGAATCATAAAACAAGCATCCAGTCATGACAAACAGCTCCAGCAGAGGGACGATAAATTCAACAAAGGTTGCTAAAGTTAAGATCAACAACAAGAAAAACAACAACTATACTACAGGCAAAATTAAAAAAAAAAAAACGGGGGGGAAACAACAACAGTCGTAAGTTCAAAATGAAAGATTAAGACTTCAAATCAAGAGTAGTGGGTGTTCTGGGTGATACAGACAATAGCAAATATCGTATTTTTGGACCAAATACCTGAACATCGACGATATTGTAAGGCTGTATTGGCACTTTCACAAGTTTTTTACACAATTAAATTGATATAAATAATAATCAGTAAAGTGCATTCAATGAAACAGAAACAGAAGAGCTAAGTTCAGTCTGGTAAGTTCAGAAAAGGACATCACTTTATTGTAATGCAGCCTTTAAAACCGGTAAAAACACCATCTCACATTACCACACCCAAAATTTAAGACGACATTTAGCCTCATAATATTGATAATATCAATATGCTGCCCAGCCCTAATCATCAATGCAGACCTTCACTCGAACAGTAAGGACTCCCTCCTGAAACAATTGGACGACACTGGACAAATTTGAAGAAAATATAACCAGAATGTTTAAATCCATGGATAAACTCCATGGAGAATTAGATCGAAACATTTACACTGACCAATCAGCTCACTGGAAAAAGTCCTGCAGAATCATCATTCCTACAGAAAAGTAGTTTATAATTAAAGGAGAAGTGATGAAGATGTGATTAAAGGAATACACTAATGACTGGTGACTGTAGATTCAGATTCATGGCACCTTAACTTTATTGTGTATGAACTAAGCAATATTCATTCTACACAGTACCCCTGACCATGTCAGTGTGTTACTACATCACCACAGCTCAGGTGAACGGGGCGTTTTTTAAATATCACATCGTTTTAGACTCAATGGGATGATAAGTGGAAATTAAAAGCATGCAACAACATATAACCCATGAGAAATATAGAAGTGCAAGAAAATGACTTGGAGGAAAAGGCGTTTCCTTGAAAGCCTATTTTCTGCTGGAACGCTAACATGTTGCCAGACCTCATCTCACTGGCCTCGCTAATGAACCATGCCGTAACTCAAATGTGGAGATCCTGTTATGGATCATGAATCTGCGGTCTTCAAAGCGTTCCAGCAGTGCTGTAATTTCCATCTACTTCACAGATTTTATATAATGCCTTTCATCAACACAGGGAACGAGCATGAACGTGTCACATTCGACTCTTACTGCATCTGCACTGGTGCAGAAACCAACAGCTGTAAAGCTAAGCGATAGCTAATTAAGTTGCTGCACTTTATATTCCTCCAATGAGGCTGATTTACGTGGAGACATGAGCTCTTCAACGGTAGGTTTTTTTCTGAAGAGGAGCAGCTTTGCAAAATGGCAGCTCTACACTCCACACAAGACTTTTGATCCCTGTCCTGGCAACCAGAGCAAAATATGTTGTAGCATTTCAGCTTTTTTTTAAAGAGAACCTATTCTGCTAATTATCAGCTTCATATTTGTATTTAGGGTTCTTACTAGAACATGGTTTAATCAAATTTTAACTGTTTATAAAAAAAACCACAATATTTTTCTCATACTGTCTGTCTGAATACGCTTGTATCACCCTCTGTCTGAAACACTCTGTTTTAGCGCCTGTCTCTTTAAGCCGCCCGCCTGAAAAAGCACAGTCTGCTCTGATTGGTCCGGGTTTTCCACATCTGCGATCTTTGTCCCCTCATTGCAATATAGGATGTTTAAACAAAGCGATGCCATTTGATATCATCTGATATTTTCCCACAGTGTTTGATTCCCCTGTGGATTACACCTCTCATTCAAAGTCGGTCAGCGAGGACCATGGCCACGCCGACAGCAGAGTCTGCATTTTGTCCGTATACCACCGGCAGAGGAAACACCTTCTCCACTTCCTGCCTCAGCACCTCATTGCGGGCGATGGCGCTACCACTCCCCACAATCCTGCTGACCCCCGCCTGCTGCAGACACTCAGCAGACATCATGGATGTGATGTTGTCCAGGACTCCACGGCACAGTGCCCGGGTCAAATGACCCAGAGACAGATTGGTAGTGGAGATGTTGTTCACTTGACCCAGGCAGAGAGGGTTGTGTCTCTCTCCCAGGACA
The DNA here is from genome assembly GCF_963691815.1 of Echiichthys vipera. NCBI lineage: Eukaryota > Metazoa > Chordata > Actinopteri > Perciformes > Trachinidae > Echiichthys > Echiichthys vipera. The sequence goes on along the minus strand of NC_139839.1, from coordinate 21,671,931 downwards.
GTAGGACTCACTCTCAGGTTACTTGTTTCCTGATTCAGGGCGCAATGAATCAACTTCTCATATAAGCACGAATCATTCATCACCGCACCTGTGAGGGATGAGAGGAGCAATTTAACATCTGGATGCACTTCAAATAGCAATAATCTGAGTCATTTTGATATCAGTTTACTGAAAATCGCCCTCTTTGGTCCGTCATTGAGCTTTGATTTCAGTTTAATCTGGGGTTTTAAATGGCTCATTCACTCACTCAGTCACTCAGTCTGTTACAGTCTGACCAGACTGATTCTGATTGGTTATTTCCAGAATTAAAGAATGAATAAGTCTGAGTCTACAGGAACACGAGCAGCTCTATGAGACTGTACTCAATGGCGGCTCTAGGGGCGGGGGCAACAAGGGACACTGTCCATGTAATATTAAGCCCAAACCCTCCTCTGGGTCTTTAAGGTTGTAGTAGGCCCCATTTTAAAGCTAATGAGCTAGTGAAGACATTGGTATAATATTAAACTATAAAATGGGAAAAACAGTAATGCTTTCCAAAACGTATGCATTTCTGAACAATCTCTAATCAATCCAATAGTTGAGACATTTCACACATATGTCATCGTCATGGTGACGCTAGAGGAGAAGCCAGGGGATCACCAGAGTCATCAGGATGTATCATTTAGGGACCAGTAATGTCTATATCAAATAGCATGGCAATCCACTCAGTAGTTTTGATATTTTAGTCTGGACCAAAGTGTTGAACTGAACACATCACCACCTCCAAAACCACACTAGCAGCATGGCTAAAAACACAAACCTAGCTCTTTCATCCAGGAAGTGAGGACCTCCACAAAAGTAGCCAGTACATTCCCTCCGTTGAGCGAAGCCGCCACCGCCAAGTAGGAGTCGTCAAAGTAAGGGAAGTAGGAGATGGAGGAGGAAGGCTGGGGAGAGGCTGGAGGCTTGAAGTCAGCTGGCATGGCGAAGGTCAGCTGGGCTGATGTGCTTATGTTAAGAACTGAGGAATTAGGAGAAAGACACAAACATGATCATCTAAGGCATAAAGACTAACAGCTGCCAACAAGACACGCGAGAGACACTGACGACGGGATTACACCTGATCCACAAGGCATTTGTTTATTTACTACTTTCTTTATTGTAGTGTTTTTCTTCAGATATGTTAAAACTGTTGGTATGCTTTGCTGTTATTCTCATGAAGCAATATCAATTGTGCTAAAGTAGAAAAAATCTAATGGATGCAACATGTCATGATATACCCTTAATGGATTCTTTCATCTGCAGTTTATGAACAGTAAGAGTACTGCATTAGCTGCATTAAGTGGGATCCCGGCCCTGAGAGAAATGACTGGACTTCCTCGTTTCACCTGCATCTGTCCGTGCACTCATGCAGGAGTAGACAGAGCACTGGAAGTCTCCCAGGGCGGCCCCTACCGGCGTACCAGCAGGGATGCCGTGCCAGTCAGAGCTAGTCTGTCCCGCCAAGCCACCAGATGGCACACACTGAGGAAGCAGGCGCAAAGGAAAGCCGGCACCCTTCAGACTAGAGCATGCACACACACAAACACACACACACACACACACACACAGTGGCTTGTTATGTAGGTTATGCATAATAACTCTGTACAGTTCATTACAAGATGACAGTTTCATAGTGTTTAGTGATTTCAGTTAATGTCATGTTAATGTAAAGTCACTGACACCAAGCATGCACAAACTGCAGGACATTTTTCATGCATTTAGTACTTGAACTGAACAGGAAGTGTACTTTACATACATGTCTATATTCCACTGGTTGGAGGAGGTGTTGAAGAAGCCCCAGCTGGCTGCATTCTGGGGCGTCATTACACACCCGTCCAAACCACACAGCATGGACACTACATAGTCCTGGATGGTACCTGCAACTGTGAAGTCCTCAAGGAACTCAGGCCTGCGGTGAAATCACACATCTTAAAGTCTCTTCCATTTCACAAACAACTCTACATGGGATTTTTTTTAAATGCATGCTGACCTGTGTTTCATATACCAGAAGATTGTTGCACAGCCAAACCCAGTTGCTACGCTGAGGTGCGAGTCTGGTTCTGGAAGTGAGGACAGGAAGTTACTGCTGCAGCGCCCATCCTGCCAGGTGATCAGCTGACTGGTGTCTCTGGTTGTGAAGAAATCCCTCTTGGACCAATCACATCCTGCGAGGGCAAAGAGACTTGGAAAAATAGTCCACAGCAGACCCAGAAGCATAGATTAAATATTAAGAACCTATCTTGATATCAAGTTTTGGATGCAACCAGCAGAGGGCAGCAGAGTTATGAAAGAGCTGCAATGGAGCAAGTTCTCAGAAGAATTTGGTCCCTCGAACTGTCCAGCTCACTATATTTTCAAAAAGCACCTTAAAAAGGTAATCAATCAGGTTTACACGCTGGATAATCAGCGTAATTCAGCAGTCTGAAAACATCGCTCTCTTCTTCAAAGGACTCTTCCAAGTTTCCACGGCCATTACTAGTTAATGTGTTTCTAAAGCCTGTGGCCTGGTTAAACATTACGGGAACTGTTCTCCAAATCAAACTGTGAATTATCTGTCGTCTCCAAAGACATGCTCTCAGGAAGAACCATTCGACTTTATCTAGAAGAATCACACATATCACAAAACAGGGCCTGTGATAATAAAAAGGACATACATTAGGAAAACGGAGATAACATCTGCTTCGATTATAACACCTTCTGAACAACACCCTCAGAATGTCCTGGATCAAATCATTGTGAAACAAACTCTACCCTGGTGTGGAATCTTAATCTCCATTATGCATGTTTTTACCATGAGCCTCGTGTATAACATACTGGAAACACTGCTACATGAGCAGATCAGCAGGTAGTGACTAACACCAGAGGGTCTGAGGCCATCTACGGCGCTTTGAACTGAAACAAAACCGTGAGCTCCAATAGTATGAGCGTGATAAATGAGTATGAATGTCATTTTCAATCTTTAGGAGAAATGTAGCTTTTTTAAAAAGTTTCAACTAAGGATATGTCTTTTATTACATTCTAAAACTATGAGGTTTTTTCACTTTCTGATTCACTAATAGGATGGAAATAAAACCAATCCTGTGATCATGAATCAGTATAACACACACTTTTAAAATGCATTATTATTATGTTCATGAAATCCTTTCCATGAGATTAAAAAGCTTCTTAGGCAAGTATAGATTCAGAAAATGTGCAAATACAGCGGCCACAGTATAACCAGAGCAGACACACTGCAGTGGCCTGGTGGCTTAGCGTTTATGGATCCTGGATTCCTCTTTATTTCAGGGTCATGGCCAACTTCACCCGTATATTCTTGTACACATTCGGATTGGGTTATGTGAAAGTGCTTTGCACATTTATCTACAGTTTAGGGGGACAGTTTATTTTTAACACTTCAAATTTGAATTCTAAAACAGTTATTTTTATGTATACAGTTATAGGCCTTTGCATTTTTTGTAATCTTAATTTAATAGTTTTTTGTAATGTTTCTATTCAGCATTTATGTTGTTGACTGTTACAGTACTTTAGTGCTTTACTTTTATTTGTTTATTGTATGCACCAAACACCAAGGCAAATCCCTTCTGTGTGGAAATAAACCTCATTCAGATTCTGACTTTAAGAATGAAAATATCACTTTATTTGTTGCTCAAAACACTCGTGTAGCCGGTCACAACTGTTATTTCACAATTTACCATAACTTGTGAAATGCAACAGCGTGCGTGCATGCAGGGAAGTGGTGGTCTCACCGCTCTGTGCTTTCCAGAATAAAACCCCGTGCATCTGTCCTGACAGCCCGATGCTGCTGACACGCTGCAGTTTGTCCCTGGGCAGCAGGCCGATGCACCGGTTCAGAGTGTCTATGATCCGGTCAGTCTCCTGCTCTTTTGCCTGCAAGTATATGTACGCGGAATAAACCAGGTCACCCCCGGGACAAACACATATCCACGCTGAGCTGAATGGTAGAGTCGCGAGGCAGTGAACGCACTCACCTGTATCCCACTGTGGTCGATTATATCAGACGTAGTTGCCAAAGCGTGACTCGCAGCCACCGATCTGGAGCCAGTTTCTAATAAAACGGCCTTTACCGACGTGGTACCCACATCTACACCCAGGATGAAGGCGGACATTGCGCCGATGAAAGTGTGCTGGGGCACTCAGCTGTAGGCTGCAGGCATGGTCACAACAAGGCAAAGTCAACTCTGCTGCGTTCACAACCAAGTAAGACATGGGAAATTTAAAATGTGCTAATTAACCTACTCCTAACAGATTAGTTAACACTTAAATATTGCAGGAAAAAACAGTAAAAAAACAAAACAAACTCTGCTCTGTTCGTGCCATTGACCTCAGAGGGGAAACATTTCGCCTACTACAGACCCTAATGTTTGATGAGTCATTAAATGCTCCTTCTGACATAATAATGCCATTGAGTTAGACCAGTGTCAGGTTTGTAGTATTGTTTAACCAGACTCAGGTCATGGCCCACCTGATGAAGTATTTGCTTCAGTGTGCTTCCTTGTATGACAATTGAAGAAACAAAGCCAAAATCTATGGTGATCAGAACAAATTGGTGTTATTCTATAGCTAAAGTTGCATGTCCATGGGTGCAGGTCACGGGAACAAGGACAGGGACGGGGGCATGTCTGAAATACATACTTCCTCATCAAAACTGAACAAATGTATGTTCAGAATTCTTCACATTCTTCACATTTTAGATTCTAAAAATAGATGATTAAAATGGTGGAGTAAATAATGTTTGACAAATATATTTATAATATATTTCTTCTAGTTTCTTTAACTGTATTTTTTTTTATACCTCCCTTGTGTTTTTGTAAGCTGCTGGAAATTCAATTTCCCTGTGGGAATCATCGCAAAGGAATTAATAAAGAGAAGTCTAAGTCTAAGTCTAAGATGCTGATGATCAGCAGGCTTTAAAAAGGGCTTCATATTTTGACATTCATCCATATCAATCAAATGCATAAAGTAAATACCATACACTGGGATGAAATAAAGATGGTGAAAAGAACTGAGGGTGAGATGACATTACATGCCCAAGTCCCTTACAATGATGATTTACTAATATAAGAGTTAGGTAAGCAGTGATATGTTGGCTGTTTAAACAAGAAAGGTAACCGCAAATTTTAGAAACATATCTTTTTTTTCTTGTTTTTTGTTGTTGGGTAAGGTTGTGAAACATTCTGTAGTTTATCCAGTAGTGCTGGGTGCTTGGACATATGATATACCCATACACTGTATAAAATAAATACAGAGAAAGTAACAGTGAGTTATGGGATTTACCTGTATGCTCCTGGAGGTGTGTCCCCTATTATAAAAGCTAGAATATCCTACTCTCTCATGGCCTGGAATGCATCGTCTGGTCTCCATTACAATGTTCCCACAATGCAGTGCGAACGAACATGGCCGACCGTTGCTTGGGAGTGTTATCCAAACTAGAATGAATGTGCTGTTTCTGTGCCAACCCAGCTGACATTCCTCAGAAACCGTCTGATATCCGAGACTGTGAAGTTTTACAGGTTATGTTTGTGTAACCGTGCCGCGAGGAGCCGACGAGTCCTGCCTTCATTTCCGGTGAGAATCTGTCATCGGTGACCGTCGTCCTGCTGGCAGGCTAGCATCATGCTAACTGTTAGCGCCCGACGATACCCGTTCTTATGGATTTATACTGTAATTACCAGACTCTAATGACTAGAGTCGTGTCCGTTTCTGTCGCTTTTCTGTGTTTTGCGTGCCCGTTTGTTGTCATCAGAATAATGTCGGAGATGTATTAGCTGACGTTACTTTGATCATCGTGGTCAAAGTACTATACCTCATTATAATCTTTTCTTTTTGGCGTTGTCGCATATTAGGGGACTTTAATGTATTGAGACCCTTGTAGTGGTATAACATTAGTATGTCGAAGTGTAGAATGAATGCACAACGGCAACTAGAGACCTGCTGAAGTCTGTCCAATGAGTAACGTTAGTGGCATTAACATTAATAAAGCAAGTCAGTGTAGGGATACTCCGAATAAAAGTACGGGAATCAATATTCTAGGATAATCAATATTATCACCATCATTTGTAAATAATAAAAAAGCAGAAGTAGTCATTGTGCAGTTATTGTTAAGTTATTGTCATTATTAATAGTTGGTCTAGAAAATGTCAGAAAATAGTGAAAATTACCTTCCCAGTGTATAAGTCCAATGTGATGTCTTTAAATGTCTTGTTTTTGTCTCTATCCCAAACTAGAAGATATTCCCTTAATATGGTTTAAAATGCAGAAAAGCAGGACATCTCCATATCTGATTTGAGAACTTTGCTGGGGAAAAAATTATAATTAAAATATTTGCAGCTCTATTACTAATACAGCAGAGTTTAAGCAGCAATTTTTCAAGTAGCTGTCTGGTCGAGCTGGAGTTAACATTATTTCATGTTGGGGATCTGTAACAGTGCATGACAGTTGTACAGAAAATCTTGAGCTGCAAAGTGAAAAGTCTCCATCAGTGAAATTAGTGTTGTGGAGTAAGAAAGTCTAAAGATGTGTACTTTGAGTAAATGTACCTATTGTGTGTGTGGATCTCTCCTGAAACAGGAGCACCTTCCTGCAGTAGCTGACCAGAGCCAAGATGGCAGCAGTTCTAGCCAAGCGTGAGGGACCACAGTTCATCAGTGAAGTTGCTGTGAGGGGAAACGCTGCCGTGCTCGACTACTGCCGCACCTCTGTATCCGCTCTGTCCGGAGCAACAGCTGGCATCCTTGGGCTGACTGGACTGTATGGCTTCATTTTTTATTTCCTCGCCTCTTTTCTCCTCTCTCTGCTGCTCATTCTCAAGGCCGGACGGCGGTGGAACAAATGCTTTAAATCACGGCGGCTGCTCTTCACCGGGGGGCTCGTTGGAGGTCTTTTCACTTACGTCCTGTTCTGGACTTTCCTCTATGGAATGGTGCATGTGTACTAAAATGATCCACCACAAACACCCATGAATTGATGCTATCCAATGCCATGTAAACCAATAATATTGTCTGCCCTGCTGTTTGTAGATAAGCCATTAGTAAAAGCCTTCTTCCATTATGAACTGTTGATTAAACAGAGGAGGTTTCAGTAATTATAGTATGCATAATAAATTGTTCTGTTATCCTTTCTGATCCACACTTGGTGATGAACTTTATTTAACCTGTAACTCCTGCTCTGTGTCATCCATACCAGGATAAGAGCCACTGTTGTAACAATGTAGGTTGTGGTGTAACCTAGATCAGAGCAGATAACATCCTAACACGGTGTGAGCACTTTGCGTTACAGTTTCTGCATAACAAATCTGATAACTGATTCAAATAAATACCTCTGTACAATTTGTTTGTATGCATTAGTATTAGTTTGTCTTTCAGGTAGTGTCACTTGTTGACATCGTGAAATAAACACGACAAATGCATTTGTTTCCAACAATAAAGACCATTCAATAAATACTAACAGGAAGAACAAAAAAGGACTCCATGCACTTCAATGTCTTGCACCATTCATTAACAATCAGCCAGAACATAAGCAGTGAACTTGTCTGTTCACTGTAGACTCGTAGCACATCACAACTGCATTCCACAGCTTCACAAGTGAATTATACAGTGAATAAGATCGTCTTGTAGCCATTGCATGGCTGTTATCATCAACATCCAGCAGAAAACGCATCAGCAGTGTTAAACAGTACACTGTCACTTCTATCACGACAGAAGTACATGATGCATCCAACCAACAATTAAGACCGTTCACACATTTTCTTACATGTTACTACCAGGAGCTGTTTTTTTGAATATCTTCTCTAAAATCATTTAGAAAGTATTTTGCAAACTGATTTAGCAGAAATCATTTGACTTTTTATTTATAAATCAACGTCTATTTCAATCAAACCCCACATTTGAGGTTCATGAATCTATCACATTTAATATTTTTTGCTTGCCCATCATATATTTATTTATTTGTTTATTTACGGCATGTCAGTTTGATTAATCATCATCACACATTATCTTGGTTTAAATCATACAATTCACATGACCGAAAGGGAAAGCAGCAGAAGCAAAAGCTTCTCCTGTCCCTGCTAAATAGTAGTCAAAGTGGAAATTATGCTTAATTAGTCTGATCAACAGCCAAAAAAGCTATTAAGTATTGATTTTAGGACATTAAACAAATACACAATTGCATTTGTAAACCAGAACTCTATTATTTGGCAATCAATTTTATGTCATTCTGCTAATGGCATCCACATTACCACAGGATTTGCATTATTTATGGACCTAATCTCCCATATCCCAGCTTTGGACCCTGACCCAGCCACTGGAAACCACCTTTCTGTGTATTTCTGCATCAGCTTCCTTGCCCACTTGGACATTAACATTTTTCTGGACCAACATATCTTTAGTCAGGACAAGCATCACTCAAGCTAGTGGCATGCCAGCAGTCGTGCCAGGTGAGAAGTGGACATCAGTCCGACTTTTGGTTCCACCTCTTGCAGACAACTGCAGGTGATTTGTCTTGGTGTGCCTGCAAACTTAATTGTGCGAAGAGAAGGTGATATGATGCCTGGGTTCTGCACCTTGAGGAGAGATAGCGGCGGAGTATCGCTGTCCTGTGTTCCGTGGAATGGTGGGGCCCCGACTGTCCACAGGCAGCTGGCTCTCTGCAGTGGGTTCGGCTTCCTCTGACTTTTGTGTGGAGTTGGCGTCGTCTTTCTCTGCAGCTGGTTTCCTGGATCTCCTTTCCCGGTGTCCTGTCTTACCGTCCTTATGTTTGCTCCGTTCTTTCCTGTTTCACACAGTATGAGAGTGATGCGCCAATAAATGTAACGATCAAGGTTTGAAATATGACTGATTTAAGAAGGCCCGTTATTAATGTTTGCGTTAGTCATACTTGAAGCTGATGATTTCAAACTTCTTGTCTCGGTAGTAGGAGCTCGTGTTCATCATGTACAGTAGTATCATATCACATGCAAAGGCTCCCTGAAAGAAAAACCTTTTTCAAACTTAAGCTGTCAACAGTATCCACTGACACATCAACATTAAATTAGAATAAATGACTCACTGCACCCAGCAGGGCAACACCTGAACCAATGGCAATTATTGTAGGGACAATATTGAATTTACCAGCCTGCAAAACAATAAAAGACATTTAATGCAAGTCTATTACAGGAGTCATGTACTTCCCTTAGAAAAGAAACACATCATATCACTGCATTACCTGGCCATTGATCATTATATCAAAGCGAATCCCGTACACTTTGTACAAAGTGCGAAATGTTTCACCATTTTGATCCTTGTAATACCTGGCATACCTGTAGGATGGGAAAAGGAGTTAATAAAAGATGGAAATATAAGAGGTTAGACACAGAGAAGGCAGCTGGCTGACAGATCTATTTACTGTTGAATGCCTCAGAGCACATACCTGAAGTTGTATCCTGATGTGACCGAGTTGTTCAAGTTCATATCTAAACGGGTGAAGCTGTACTCTGGATTACACCGTGAAGAGTCCTTATCCAGGTCACAGTTCCACTCAATAAGAATACCAACAGATCCACCCTATTGAAAAAAACAGACTTTGTAAATAATAGTGCAGCTCTTGGCTATATTGACACACATCACTTTTGTTTCATTTTGATTAAGCCTGTGAATATTCTCATTTGTCCAGGTCGTCATTATCCTCAAAGCAATTTCAGTCAAAAGCAACTGGACTTGGTTATTTGTCTAGGAAGACGTTTCACCTCTCATCCAAGAGGCTTCATCAGTTAATTTACGCAACTGCGCACGGTCGTTGGTACTTGGAGCACAAAGGGTCCCAGTGACATCATCGGCCTTGTGAGAGGTTAAATACCTGGATCTCCACACCAGATAGTTGGACCAGTCCCAGCCTGGTCAGATGTGTACATGAACTGATGAAGCCTCTTGGATAGTTGTAGTTCATAGTTGTAGTGTGAGTTTCTGTAACGCTTTGTTTTGTCACTTGTCTCTTTAAGCCCCCCTCCTGAAAAAGCCCAGTCTGCTCCGATTGGCTTGCAAGAAAAATTTGGCGCACCTTAACAAGCCTTGGGCGGAGATACTCAGACGGAAGGGACTAAATTCTAATGAGGCTGTATGTGACATAGGAAGGGGAGCCAAATCTGAATGGCTTGTTGAATCCCATGTTTTCTGATCCAGGCAGCCCACAAAAAATGACTGGGTCGATGGCACAGTTTGTGGGTTGGTAGGCAGTCCACATACCCAAATGTATGTGCACAAACAATGAAAACATTTTTTTTTTCTGGTTGATATGAATTTTAAAGGAGCGTTCACAGAATTGATTGTTGGTTTACAAAGCACTGAACGGTTTAGAACTAAAATACATTTCTGATCTTCTGCTCAGCTACGAACCATTCAGATCCCTCTGGGACAGGTCTGCTCTGTGTCCCCAGAGTCAGGACTAAACATGGGACAGGTCTGCTCTGTGTCCCCAGAGTCAGGACTAAACATGGGACAGGTCTGCTCTGTGTCCCCAGAGTCAGGACTAAACATGGGACAGGTCTGCTCTGTGTCCCCAGAGTCAGGACTAAACATGGGACAGGTCTGCTCTGTGTCCCCAGAGTCAGGACTAAACATGGGACAGGTCTGCTCTGTGTCCCCAGAGTCAGGACTAAACATGGGGCAGGTCTGCTCTGTGTCCCCAGAGTCAGGACTAAACATGGGACAGGTCTGCTCTGTGTCCCCAGAGTCAGGACTAAACATGGGACAGGTCTGTTCTGTGTCCCCAGAGTCAGGACTAAACATGGGGCAGGTCTGCTCTGTGTCCCCAGAGTCAGGACTAAACATGGGACAGGTCTGCTCTGTGTCCCCAGAGTCAGGACTAAACATGGGACAGGTCTGCTCTGTGTCTCCAGAGTCAGGACTAAACATGGGACAGGTCTGCTCTGTGTCCCCAGAGTCAGGACTAAACATGGGGCAGGTCTGATCTGTGTCCCCAGAGTCAGGACTAAACATGGGGCAGGTCTGATCTGTGTCCCCAGAGTCAGGACTAAACATGGGGCAGGTCTGCTCTGTGTCCCCAGAGTCAGGACTAAACATGGGGCAGGTCTGATCTGTGTCCCCAGAGTCAGGACTAAACATGGGGCAGGTCTGCTCTGTGTCCCCAGAGTCAGGACTAAACATGGGGCAGGTCTGCTCTGTGTCCCCAGAGTCAGGACTAAACATGGGACAGGTCTGCTGTGTGTCCCCAGAGTCAGGACTAAACATGGGACAGGTCTGCTCTGTGTCTCCAGAGTCAGGACTAAACATGGGACAGGTCTGCTCTGTGTCCCCAGAGTCAGGACTAAACATAGGGCAGGTCTGCTCTGTGTCCCCAGAGTCAGGACTAAACATGGGACAGGTCTGCTCTGTGTCCCCAGAGTCAGGACTAAACATGGGACAGGTCTGCTCTGTGTCCCCAGAGTCAGGACTAAACATGGGGCAGGTCTGCTCTGTGTCCCCAGAGTCAGGACTAAACATGGGACAGGTCTGCTCTGTGTCCCCAGAGTCAGGACTAAACATGGGACAGGTCTGCTCTGTGTCTCCAGAGTCAGGACTAAACATGGGACAGGTCTGCTCTGTGTCCCCAGAGTCAGGACTAAACATGGGGCAGGTCTGATCTGTGTCCCCAGAGTCAGGACTAAACATGGGGCAGGTCTGCTCTGTGTCCCCAGAGTCAGGACTAAACATGGGACAGGTCTGCTCTGTGTCCCCAGAGTCAGGACTAAACATGGGACAGGTCTGCTCTGTGTCTCCAGAGTCAGGACTAAACATGGGACAGGTCTGCTCTGTGTCCCCAGAGTCAGGACTAAACATGGGGCAGGTCTGATCTGTGTCCCCAGAGTCAGGACTAAACATGGGGCAGGTCTGCTCTGTGTCCCCAGAGTCAGGACTAAACATGGGACAGGTCTGCTCTGTGTCTCCAGAGTCAGGACTAAACATGGGACAGGTCTGCTCTGTGTCCCCAGAGTCAGGACTAAACATGGGGCAGGTCTGATCTGTGTCCCCAGAGTCAGGACTAAACATGGGACAGGTCTGCTCTGTGTCCCCAGAGTCAGGACTAAACATGGGACAGGTCTGATCTGTGTCCCCAGAGTCAGGACTAAACATGGGGCAGGTCTGCTCTGTATCCCTAGAGTCAGGACTAAACAGTTTGTATGCACCACATATCAGGAACAAACTTCCAGAAAACTGCAGGTCTGCTGCAACTCTCAGCTCTTTTAAATCAAGACTGAAGACTTCTCTGTTGGCCGCCACCTTTCAGTAAACAATGCAATGTATTGATTGCTTTTACTGCACTGTAACTTTCTATTACCTGTCTTGAAAATTGTACTCAATGTATAACTGACGATTGAAAATTCCTTCTCAGAAACTGCTTCTCTTGCCTTTGATATTCTTTATTCTTTAATTATTATTTGCTTGTTTTTATTTTACCTGAATGTCATTTTATATCTAAATGACATTTCATGTGTTTCTTTTACTTTTAATGTTTTATGTAAAGCACTGAATTACCTTGTTGATGAGAGGTGCTATACAAATAAACCTGCCTTGGCATTCCTTTAAGTAGTTTGAAGGTGGGTGGAGCTATGGTGGGATGTGATGTCACCAAACCATATGAACCAATAACAATATGCCTTTTCACAAAAACAATGCATTTCTCACAGCAGACAATTTGACTTGTTATAGCAGGAGAAGCACAGGTTACTAATAACCTGAATAATGGCTCCATTCCGTTCATTGCCCCAGTGAGCCATACCAGTGTGACATCCTGACAGCACGAACAATACCAGGACCCAAAAACTGAAGAAGCTAAATAGAATTTAGCTATCATTCATTTTATGATCTACACCTGTGATTTTCCTACTGTGACATGTCAAATGTCATCAGTGAAAATGCTCTATGATGGTGTAAATTGTCCCACCCTAACAGGTGCAACAAAACTAATGGGGAGTGAGGGAGCTGTCACTCAAGCTGGCACTTTACTTCTGACCATGGCTACATATGGTTTACTGTAACATGCAGCGCCCTCATACACTGTTTCCACTCACCCTGGTACTCACATGCACCACTGATGTTACTGATTCTCATTAATTTGTTTTGTACATATCATTACTTAATACATTGTTAATTGTGTGTCTGAACAGGGAGCTGTCAATTAAGCACACACTGTACCTCTGACCATGGCTCTGTATTACGCATAAATCCATTTTGGACAATGAATTCTCCCTTTACTTCAGTGTAATATGGCACTCCTTTGCTGTGTCCAGCTCTAGTTTCAGTCCAGAGACGTGTAGGCATAGTTTGACATTTGGGCTGGGTTAGTAGGGCACACTCCAACTACTGTGGGATCTGTTTTGCTTATACTGTACATTATCAGTGCCAAGTTTCACATAAAGCCAAAAGGTGAGTCCAAAATAAAGACCGAGCTCATGGGTGCGGTCAAGGCAAAGGGCAGTGAAAGTAGGGGGGTAGGAAGGAGGGTAGGGGTCATTGCCTCACTACTTTGCGCCCCTGGCTCGGTTGTGGCCGGTGTGATTCAGAAAGCCTATCAAATGACCTTGATTTCATGGTGAATGTCTGTTATTGAAGGCCAACGAGAAGTAGAGAGAGAGATAGAGAGAGAGAGAGGAAGAGAGAGAGAGAGCGAGAGAGAGAGAGAGAGAGAGAGAGAGAGAGAGAGAGATGGGCGCCTGCTGAATCTAGACTGGGGATGTCGCAGATGCAGAACATTCTTTCTTTTCTCAGAGCCCAGATCAGTTTTTCTACCCTGACAATCTCCTCAAGAAATCCACCATCACAGATTGATGACAAGGAACTGCATTTGTTCTGATTTCCTTCAATATGGCTGCCACACATTCTTGTCAGTAAAAGCTATGATTAAATTAATGAAACGAGTAGTAAAAGGGTGTTTATAAGGTTATTATTGAAATCACAAGCAGCTAAAATGGATTTCCATAATTCATAAATGCGATGGTCTATTATGGTTTATTAGTGTGTGGATAGTAAAGGAACTGAAATCACTCCCGCACACTTGTGTTAACTGGCACATTATTACACTTTGTACCTTTACAGCCATGTCCTGGAAGTCATGTCCAGTCCAGCTCACCAGATCTCCGAGGCGGAAGATGGGGCAGTACAGATGGTGCTCTTTGTCGTAGGAGCATCTTTTCAGGTAGCTGTCGTCAGAGGTTTCAAGGACGTTGGACCTGAGAAGTCAATACAGCAGACATGAAGCAAATGAATCGTGTCAGAGTTTCACAAACTATGGAAACCGGTACTACTTTTCACGAAAAACATCATCTGTTGTTGAGTTTTAACCACTGAAAGACAATTTTCAAAACCCAGTGTCAGGTTTTCACATGTGGCAGCAGAAGTGCTGGAGAGACAGAAACAGACACCTGGTCCTGCCAATTCAGAGTCACAGAGTTCTCTCACTTTCTCGTATTGGCATATTTGACCTTACATTGATTATTTTTGCAGCATTACTGCTTAACCTTAAAATGCACTTACTGACGCCTTCTATTGTGATCTCTTAATACCATTCTTTTTTGACTGAACTTTAAGCTTAGATATGCAGAATTTCTCAACATACACAGCACTTGATATCTAACCTTGACTAAATTTGAGTTTTGGGATTTTGAGTGAAGGTCTTTCTCTACACATATACCAACAGCAGTATATACATAGCATGTCTATGTCAGTCGATCCACACCATTACACCCTCTGGCTGTACATGTAAGTGTAACTGGATGCGTCACACTGTAAGACGTGTAGTGCCGCCAGCCACTCAAGTAACACCCATTAAGAGATATTTGTATTACCAGCCAATTACCATTAAGTGTGAGCAGATGAAGATTAGAGGAAACATAGAAGAGATGGCTGTGTAAGTAGAATGTAAGTAGAAGAGCCTTGCTGATCAGTCAGCTGTAGCTTGGAGTGTCTCTCTGCTTTCTTGCAGGACTTGAACAGACGACAGCAGAGAGGGCCGCAGCACAGCTCCCTGGGCTAGCCCCATCTGATCAGACACCTGTCCGGGGCAAGGCCCGCTGTCAAGGACGTCTCGGATGACTATTTCACTGTCTCACTGAGTGCAATGCACAGGCTGGTATAAATAGAAGGCTCTCTACACCCTAAAACTATTTAAAGCCACCATTGCCTCAGCTCACTCACTCATCTATGTCACGAAACCATAAGCACACCAGCAATCAGCACCACTTACTTGGAGAATTCAAACTTTGGAAACCTGATGAAATTTTTGATGTAGATGGTGAAGTTTTCTGCTTCACTCAGTAAGGGCTCTCTGGAAGTGAAAGAGACGAACAGATGTGTGAAATAAAAACAAAACAAATGGAGCTGACAGGCTGCATTAGTAATAAATAGAACCTGTGAAATATCTCGGTCCCCGTGAGGGATCAGAGTGAGTGTCAATGTAGTGGCACAAAATGGCACATTTCCAAAGTTCTGCAAGAGAGGAGGGGTCTCACGTGGGTCTCCTGCTGTGTTCAACAGGACACCAGGCGTGTATCTCACAGGTCCCAGTGCTGTTTAAACACAATCCGGTCTTTATTCCTGATGGAGAGAGCAAAGATTCTTGGCTAGGTGGAGCTTAAAGAGGGTTTATGCTAAAATAAGACTTTAAGAATTGGGTGACATTTGATATTTTATGTACCGCTATGTGATGTATAATGTTCATATAATAGAAAATACTGTTGAAACATAAAATATAAAATGAGTCATTTCTTTTTTATGTAATATTCTTGTGACAACATTGAGTTTAGAGTAGTAGCCATACCATGACATGATTGTTTCTGGACGGTTACCCTAGATTTGCAAAAACTGTGACGACCGATCAACAATGATCAATACTAACTAACCTTAACCATTCAAGGTCAATACCTACCCTTAACCATCTAACCTTAAAGTCATAACCCGTAAAATTTGAAACACGATGTTTCTAGTATCCTCTTTGGCGGTAAGATGTAACTGCAGGTGAGCCTGTTCTTTCAGAGCCCTCCATCTTATGTGTGTTGACTTTTTGTTTTTCTCTTTTGTAAACTTTATTGAAACACATTCACCTCTCTACTTCCAGTCTGTCCCCTAAATGTTACCCTCTTAAATCCACACACACACACACACACACACATTACACTTCTGCCCTTACTACAAGCCTGACTCAGAAGTTGGAATTTTCCGATTTCCAATTAAAAGTGAACGCAGCATAACCGGCAGTGACGCTTTGATAGATAGTAACTTAAAAGACAGTTTAATAACTGAAAATCTTGCGGATTATATCTTTAACCATTCAAGATCAATGTCTAACCTTAACCGTCAAACCATAACCATCTGATGAGACTTTTGCAAATCTTGGGTTACCATCTAGACAAGACCCCAGAACATTAGTGATTTACATGGTCATTGTAAAACATTTTTTTAATAGATTGTCAGTGACAAATATGAAAGATCTCAAGCCACAGATATATATTTAATATCATAATAAAGGCTATTCAGATTTTGAGTTGAGCAGAATAAAAGAGCCTCACCATGGCCAGCTGTTACAGTCTCCCCCTCGACGCAGTCATCATCACTTTGACATCGTCCACTTGGCACCTTGAAACTCTGTGAGAAAATGCAATTGGTGTGGACATGGTAATCTGGCATAATGTAACCTACAATTATTTCCGTTATTAGGATGAAAAAAGCTAATAATGACATTTCCCTTCCTCTTTATACTCACCTCGGCACAGAACCCCTGCCTCTGATTGGGTGTCTCTATGTAATTTGTTACTATGAAGAACACCTGCTCACCCTACAAAATAAAATTAGGTCCAGACAGTGAGATGGAGAAGCAAAAGGTTAAACAAATTACACTCCCAAGAAGTTCAATATTGTTAAATCTGTGGCGACAGATGCCGAGGCTAATGATATCCACTGAAGCAGACATTCAATAGTCTCATAATCTCTCGTGACAGGAGAGTAAATGGGGAGTGCTCTGACATCAATATTGGTATTCTGCAAGCTGAGATTTAGAAAGATAGATAGATAGATAGATAGACAGACTCACATTTGGGGGTATGACATAATCCTCAGCACTCCACAGGTGAAGCCCTGTCTCGGAGCTGTTGGTCAGTGTAACACCCTTAAGCTTGGTGATGACTGAG